>NC_090324.1:90661127-91293871 GCF_040869045.1 Eurosta solidaginis
GTACAGTTTTTGATAATGGATTTACTCCATACGAATTAGTATTCGGTAGAAATGTTACCTTACCAAATGAAGTTAAAAAGGAACAAATCGATCCAATTTACAATGTTGAAAATTATGCAAAAGAAGTAAAATATAGACTACAAAAAACGCATAAAATAGCAAAAGATTTAATTAATAAACATAAAATTAAAAATAAGGATATACATGATAAGAGGGCGCGTCTGTTAGCAATTAATATAAACGATAAGGTAGTAATACAAAAAGAACCTAGAAATAAACACGAAAGCATTTACCAAGGGCCATATATAGTCACAAAAATTGATGGAGTTAATGTCACGGTTTTAGATGAAATAAATCAAAAGGAAAAAACCGTTCACAAAAACCGAATCAATAAGGTAAACTGAATTTTTTTCCCTCATACAAATTTACAAACTAGCTTGTAATTAATTTTAAATTTTCATTACTCTGTTATTGAAGCATGAAATCTCAAATTAAAATTTATATTAATATACGAAAACAAAAATTTCAATTTGCATGTCAATAAAACCAAATGTTAATATGCACGCACTATTTGTAATGAATATAATATATTAATTTAGTGCAATAGAAATTAGAAAACAAATTACATGTAAGTAATTGCATCAATATTAACAAAATTTAATATGTAAAAGAAAAAATTGTTCTGATTGAACGAATGAGAAAAAATGGGAGGAACACCCTAATACAAACATTCATTCAAGCAAAACAATTTAAAAGTCATAGGAAAAAGAAGAATATGACAAATCTGATCAACTTTTCAGATTCTTCTTTTTCTAAGGAAGGGTGGTATAACCGCACTGCGTTACCCGCCTTTACGCAACAAAACACACCCCTGCGTGCAAGTGGCATCGCCGTCAGCTGTTGCTGAACAGCAATGCCAATTGTACTCAGCAGTGGCAACAGCATTCAGCGATAGGGAAAAATGGCAACGCAGCGTGGGTACATATTCAGTGTAGATAGACAACCGGCAAATTAGGACATGAAAATAAAAAATAAGAAGTAGTGTCTAGAAACTAAAATGAGGGTGATGTAAAACTAAAAATCGAAGAGACTGAAACGTGTGTCGAACGAACTATTGTAAATAAAAAAACAATTAAACTTTAAACCAAATTTTCAACAAACATTTATTTAAAAAAAGGAAACCAAGTGTGTGTGTGTGAAGAACATATTTTTGGTGTCTACGATGGACACCTTAAAAGAGCCGTAACAAAATCCTCAAATCCCTCGCTGGCAGTACTTGGGGAAAAGATAAAGAAACGCTCATGACTACATACAAAGCAATTAGCCAGCCGATTACGTGCTACGCGTCACCCATATGGTCGCCAAGCCTAAAAACACCCACTGGAAGAAACTACAGGCCTGCCAAAATACTGCTCTCAGAATCGCCACGGGCTGTCTTCTTATGTCCCCAGAACACCATCTGCATAATGAGGCGAGAATACTCCCCATCAGGGAGAGAAATGAGATGCTGACCAAACAGTTCCTGTTGAATACCCAGAAACCTGGGCATCCCAACAGACATCTGATTGATGAACCAGCACCGCCTGGGGGCTTAAGGAGGAAATACGGCACCTGAGAACCCAGCCGTATGAAGTGAAAAAACACAAGCAGGTCCTTGGTGAACTCCATAAACAGGCGTCGGACCTTTATGCCGGGAATTGCCCGGTGAATCCAGTGCTTAACGAAAATTATCTAAAACTGGCGGAAGAGGAACGCATACTCCCCAGGGAAACGCGTGTCACTCTTGCTCAACTTCGTTCTGGATACTGTAACAGGTTAAACTCTTACCTATCCAGAATCAACCCCAACATACAAAATGTATGCCCCGCTTGCAACGTGTCCCCACATGACACCAACCATCTCTTCAATTGTAATGTGGAACCAACGCCTCTAACACCCCTTTCCTTATGGTCCACCTCTGTTGAAACGGCATGTTTCCTTGGACTCCCGTTAGAGGATATTGATGACAATTTGTGATCGGTCGCGGCTATTAGGTGGGGCGAGCATTGCTACAACAACAACAACAACAACAAAATCTAATTTCACTACCTTAAAAAAATTGCATCAACATTATAGCATTCCCGTTATCACGTTTGTGCATGCAATATTGTACATTTATTCGTTCACATACTAGTAGGCACAATAACAACAAGTTTAATGTAAAGTTGCTTTGTCGTCGCACAACAACTAATGTTCGGTTAAAATGGATGGAAATAAAATTTAAAACAATTTTAGTGGCCACGTATTAAATGGTTCAAACTATCGCTTATGGAAATTCCAGATAATGGCTTTCTTAAAAGCACGTAATTTGACCAAGAATATAGAAGGGGTAGTACCGGCAGAAAATGCACCAGAGGATGAAAGGAATATTTTTGAAAGAAATGAAGGTAAAGCCATGAATGCTATTTTTCAATCGCTGGACATAGAACGCGCAAATCTTGTTCTAACATGCAAAACCGCTAAAGAAATGATGGACAAATTGGAAAGTTTGTACGAAAAACAATCGGAAATTCGTGCCATGACTTTGTATGAAGAATATTTTTCACTCAAGATGAAGGATGATGAAACTGTCGCTTCGTACGTAGCCAAAGCAAATCAATTAGCATCAGAGATTGAGCACCAGGGTGAAAAACTCTCTGACAAATTGAAGATGGCGCGTATTAGTAGTTTGCCTGTAAAGTTCAACAACTATAAAACTGTTTGGTATAATACAAAAGAAACTCGTACAATTGATACGCTTATGGCATCATTGCAATTAGAGGATGTGGCGTCGCAGCTAGAAGGCTGACTGTTGAAATCAACGGGAAACATTCAAATTTGTTTAGTTAATGATTTTCCATACGTTTATTTCTAAAGAAATACATAAATTAATACAACATTGAATATTAGGCACATTTTCTGAAATACTCACCGCAGTTCACGCCCTCCTTCTTAGCTTGTTGCGACACCAATGGCATTCAACTACTTTTAAAATAAGCAATTGAGCTCGTACGAAGGAGAGACGCAAAGTGGTGAGTTGAATGAATATTTGAGAACATTGAGAACAAAAATTGTAAAGACAGTAAACGAAATAACAGAAGGAAGCGAAATACTCTTGCCAGTGTTCGGTATTTAAATGAAGAAAACTTATCGATTGTGGATTCATAACATCCCCCACCCGTGAATCACTATGATTCACCATTGTCGACGTCAAGCGCGGCTAGTTTGGATGTCGGACGACGAAGAAGGCCTGCTTTCGTTCTGATGTCAGCTCGCCTTATTTCACCATCGACGCCTTTATACACTCGTTCCACTACTCCACGGCTCCCACTGACGTCGCGGCATACCAGCATCGCAAATGAAGACGAGGTCGCCCTCCTTCAACGGTTTGGTTCGAGCACACCATTTGACGCGCCTGGTTAATGTGGGTAAATACTCAAGTATCCATCGTTTCCAAAACCACTGCCGTAATTGCCGCGCTATCTGCCCCTGTTTTCGTAATGTCCATGTTTTTTCTTCCGGCTCAGTTAGCCGCGGAGTGTTCGCGGTATTAGCTTTACCCAACAGGAAGTGGTTAGGCGTAAGCGGCTCATCCTGGTCAGCTGATGTTGCTACGTGCGTTAACGGACGGGAGTTAACAATATTTTCAGCCTCTATAATGGCGCTTTGTAAGGTATGCTCCCGAGGCGACATTTCTTTTAAGATATGATACAACGCTCGCTTAACGCATCTGACCATCCGTTCCCAAATACCTCCTTCGGACGGGTTACTTGGCAGTTAAAAATCCACTCAACCCCTCTGCTTGATAGTTCACTCTGCACCTTCTCACAGTCGAAAACCTCGTCGAAACGCCGAGCTATCTGGTCGACACCCACAAAGTTCTTTCCGTTATCGCTTCGAAATCTTACAGGTACTCCTCGACGATTGGTGAAATTTCGAATAGCCAAAATGCACGAATCCGTCGTCAAGTCATGCGCCACTTCTAGATGTACGGCGGGAATGGTTAAGCAGGTGAAAAGTGCTATCCACCGCTTTTCTGTCCGCCGCCCAATGGTAACTGTTAGCGGCCCAAAATAGTCAAGTCCAGTGTAAGTAAATGGACGGACAAACGGCGTCAATCGATCCACGGGAAGCTGACCCATTATTGGCGTAAACGGTTTAGCACGCTCCCACTTACATACCTGGCAACTCGATATCACCTTTCGCAATTCTCGCCTTAGCTGGATGCTCCAGAAGTTTTGCCTTATTTCTCCGATCGTAGCTTCAATATTTTGATGTATCATACGCTGGTGGTAATCGCGGATAACAAGAGTGGTAATTGCATGCTTCGCAGGCAGGATAATTTGATGAACCGCCTCGAAGGATAAACAACTTGCAGCTTCGATTCTCCCACCTACACGCATAACCCCATCGCTATCCAAAATCGGCGATAGGCTTCGAATCGTACTATCAGTAGGCGCCATCTGCTTCTCCTTTAGGTGGCGTATCTCTGAGGAATAAAAGGCAGCTTGAGCCTGGCGACATAGTAGCTTGTCAGCTAAATTTAACTCCGAGCTGGTTAAACCGAATTGTTCCTTTGGATCCGATTGATGGCGCACACGCTTGATAAATCTTAGAACCCACGCAGTTGTTCTTTTTAAACGCATATACGACGAAAAACGACTGAAATCGATGAGGGCCGAATTGGTAGCTACGAGCAGGGAGGCGGCCCCAACGACTTCGGACGTTGCAACAAGATCGGTGCGATCACCAACATCTTGCGGCCAAAAACTTTATGCTGTTTTAAAAACGCAGGTCCCATAAACCATCGCGATGTGGTGGCTAGGTCGATGTCTTGAGCACGGCATGTAGCGTCGTCCTCAACATTGTCCAGAGTTGAGATCCATCGCCAATATTGGGGCTCCGTCGTGGCAAGAATCTCTGCCACTCGATGCGCTACGAATGGCGTATATCGACGTTGTGAAGACTTGATCCAGCTGATCACCGTTGAAGAGTCGCTCCAAAAAATGCTCGAGTGAACTAAAACTTTATGTTCCTGAATTACCATCTGCGCCATACGCGTCCCAAGCACTGCTGCTTGTAACTCAAGCCTTGGTATCGATGTATTTTTCATGGGCGCGCACTTCGTTTTGGCACATATTAAGGCAGTTCGGATGCCTTCGCTTGTTGTGAATCGCCAGTAGCACACAGCGGCATATGCCTCCTCACTGGCATCCACAAAGACGTGGAGTTGTAGCTGCTTCGAGTCGTATCCAGGAAAGTAATGACGCCCAACTTGTACCTGCGCGGCTTTATTTACATTGGCTTTCCAACTTTCCCACCATGTGTTCATATCAGCAGGAATCGACGTATCCCACTCAATTTTTCGGCGCCAGACTTCGCGTAGTAGTAGCTTCGCCCCAACCGTGAGGTGGCACAAGAATCCTAAAGGATCAAAAATTGACATGACGTAACTGAGAAGCTCTCTCTTTGTCGGCGATCGACTTCCCTCGATTACATCTTTTTTCACACGCGGAAACCTGAGTTCATACCTGAAAGCATCATCTTTCGGCTGCCAGAACATACCTACGACTTTCGTCGCTACTATATTTGATCCGCCAAAGTGGATGTTCTCTTCAGCGCTATCACCCTTTTCCCGGAGTGAGTTAGCCACATCAGACGAATTTGAAATAAAACCACTCCTTTGAAACCCCTCTGCTCTATGGATGTCGCGCACCTGCTTGGCAACACGAATCGCTTCCTCAACTGACTGGGAACTGTCAAAAAAAGTCGTCAACATAATGGTGCTTAATTATAGCTTCTACGGCGCGAGGCAAAGTTTCTTTATGTTGTAATGCATTTAAGGTTTTTACGTACTCTGCTACACTCAGAAAAAAGCACTTACCTAAAATGAGGAAATCACTTCCTAAAAAAAATTTCCATAGATTAAAGAAATATTCTATGAATTGAGTAAAATTTTTCTATTTCTGTATAAAAAGTGTCATTAATTTGAGGAGAGATTTATCTTTGTTTCTGAAAACCGGAATATAATGCTGCCACCCTTTCTAAATATGTTAATGAACTTTGGTCCAGGCATGCTTAATCAACGAACCGATATCATTTCGTTACGATAATTAACGTTAGTAAACGAAACAAAGTCATTTCGTTTCGTTTATTAACGTTAAGAACGTCAAATTAACGAAATGATTTTGTTTCGTTTTCTGCCATATCAAAACGAAATCAAATCGTTTTATATATAATTTTCTTCCGATCTGTTTGAATAATATTTATGTATATTTTAAGCTAGGCAGATATATTGTGTTGGGTGCAAATAAATTATGTTGATTATTAATTTCAAACTACGCTGGCAAAGCTGATTGATGGCGGAGTCATTAAAGGTGAAAGCATTAGCCAAGCTGATTGCAACTTTTCTCATGAATTTTGACAGTACGAATATTTCTCAGAGTATTTTTGACATTACCACCAACGAATTGCACAAACAAATTACATGGAGTTTGTTTGTATGTCCGCTCGCTGTTACCACCTTACGGCTTCACCATGGCTATAGCATTGCCAGCACAATTCAAACATAAAGTATCACGTTTTTGTTAACGTTTTTAACGTTAACGAAAGCTTTTCGTTTCGGTTAAAAACGGGATACAATTTATCTTGATAATTTCTTTATCGATAATATTTCGAAGTGTTTCAACGGAAACGGTGGAAATTTTTTGATAAACGATTAGCTTAAGGTTAAGGTGCATCCCTGCTTTGGTCGTGTTTTTTACGCATATGCGTTTGCGCTTAAATTTCAAATGGAGAAATTTGAGCGCTTATATCTTCATACAAAATTTAGGCGCAAACGCATATGCGCGTAATAAAAGCACGACCGCATTTCGCCCACTTATGTTGCGTTTAATTACCAGCATTTATCTTAGCTGCCAAAATTAAATGTCACGCAACGCGCCACAAAAGTTTTATTAGACATCGCCTTAAACGACGCCTCATTTCGCGTTTTTTGAAAATATCTCTTGAGAGACATTAATATTTTATTTTCCGCTTTTTCACGAAAAATATAATTTTAATTTCGAAAAACTAAATACAAGCAAACACAAAAATTTTCAATAACACAAAAATTTCCAATAACACAAAAATGGCATTCAGGTGTTTATGGATATGGCAGAAAACCAAAAACCAATTCGTTGGCTAGGGTATGGTTTAGGCGTTAGCGTTATGGTATGTCACCATTAATCGATTTCATTGATTTTCATAAACACAAATCACACAAGAAGATTGCGCATTGCGCACGTAAACATTGGATCAGCTAATTTTTATGGGCAATTCTTACGTTGTTTTCCCTTAGCTCTTGTTTTTTTCTCCCTTTCTTTTATTCGCTCAAACAGTCAACTGTGACGTAGATGCGCAGAACGAAGCAATTTTGAACTCGTGAATGCTCAAACTGGGTATGTGATTTGTGTTTCATAAAGTTGGTTCGATCAGCTGTTTTATATGATTAAGGTTAAGTCACCATTAACAAGCCCTTTAGCAGTACATCTGATGCAACAAGCAATAAGAGCCAAATGCATTTTTGAAGCGTTTTCCAGTTTGGCTATTTTTTCCAAAATGTTTGATTCAGATAGGTCATTATGGGTAACAAAACCAAAAAACTATTTTGTTGCAAATGAACAACTTTAGCTGTTTTGAGCAAAAGTCATGAAAACTTGTATGATAGCAGGTGCAAATACCAGCAACGCAATGTTATTGCTTGTTGTCACGTGCATACTGCGACGTAGTAGAGCTGGAGCAACGCATGCAGTACGAATGAGCCATTTTCCGGTCGTAGGTAAATAACCAAAAATAATAAAAAAAATATATCTTAATTTAAATTGATAACAATGTGGCATCTGCTGCAAACTTGTAGGGGTAAGTATTGGCGTCAATTTTCATGCGCTGATATCGTGAGGCCAACATTATGTTGGTATCAGCGCAATATCTTAATGCAATCGCATGAAAGGATTTTTTAATAGTGTCTTTGCATAGAATACTTCCTGATTCAATTTTTTGTACTGACGTTTTATGAGACTACACTGAAATTTGACACATTGATTTTTATATATGGAAGTCTATATCCATCTCGATTTCTTTATACCTGTAAAAACCATTGGTTATCCAATCAAAGTTATAATACCCTGTGTACAAGTACAGCTGTGAATAAAAAATCCAAGTAAAAAGTGTTACTGACATCACTGGCGCCATTGCGACATGTGCCGAATTTATGTATCACTCTCAGTATGAGCGCAATAACGCAACGCCAAGCAGATATACAAACATCGACTTGTTCTCAACAACACTTTTGCCCTCAACTAAATAGGCTTTGATTTTTAGTGTCGGCAAAGTATCGATATGTGCATACCTTATTTTCGATTCGATACATAGGTATGTACATATCGAGCCCAGATATTAATAGTCATCGATTTTTGTATGCAAATAGCTTGAATGTATTAAAAATAAAAATCATTTGAAACGATTTACTTCCGCGGAGATTGACAGAGAGCATCTGCTCCAAGTTTTGGTACGCTTCTTTTAATTACTTCTACAAACTATTATTATTATTGTGTCAAAAAATATTTTCATTCTAATTATAGCATCGATAGCTTTTGAATGAAACCCGATTGTTACAGTAATAAAAAACTGCCCGTACTATCGATATTTCCATCACTAGTTCTCCATCATTATTTCCTGGCGTGTCGAAATTAAATGAAATTGTAATATTCCTCACTTTTTTGGCAAAATATATAAGCCTTCAAGATTGCACTTCTCGTAAAATTTGTCATAAATCAATCGTTTTTAAGTATAAATGCATATATTAATTATTGCTACATTTTTACATATTCGTTCATCTAAATTTTTTTAGTCGGACTTTCGAACTTCTTTGTATGTGCATACATACTTATGTATGAATGTATGTTCTGTTTCTTTGCCGCTAAAATAGCGTGAAAATTGCAATCCACGTACAAATCGTCGCAAATAAAGCATTTGTAAGTAAATAAAGCATAATAAATAAGTCCTTTGCTAAATTTTTACATATTGATGCATCGTTTAATTTCTTCATTAGGGTGTTTACAAAACATTTATCCGATTGTGTGCGCAATGGCAGAAGAATTAAAAAATTTAATGGAGAAACTGCAAGGAGGAGTATTTTTTGAACTTCTTAAAGGTAAGTTATTGCTTTATATTTTATAGTTGTTATGCTTATTTAATACTTTAAAAATAAAGATAATGGCTTTACAATTGGAAGCTTACGTCATTTGAAACCAAATCATTTGGATACCCTGATTGACAAATCTCTGTTTGGACAGCGCGTAATATTTGAGAGAAATCTTTTAAAATGGCAAGCGGAAGTAGTAATAAAACATAACATTTTTAATCATAACATATTTAAAATAATTTTTGTTCACAGGATGAAGGAGGTACTACAGAGACATATTGCTTATCGGAACTCACGCCACCAGCCTCAAGTTTCAACAGTGGTGTTAGAAGTTTCTACGATGTAAGTGTACTGGCTGCTAAGAAATGAAAATCGGTGCCAAGTTCGTCTTGACTTTGCGGAGGGGGAGTGTGAGGCGGAATGGGAGTGGAAGTGTGGGGAGGAATGGGAGTGGGAGTAGGAATGGGATTGGAGTATTAGTAGTAAGAAAGGGATGGGAGCAGGAGAAGGCCCAGGAATGGAAGTGGAAGTGAGAGTAAGAACAAGATGGGAGTGTTAGTATGAATGGGAATGGAATTGGAGTAGGACTAGGATTGGGAGCAGGACTAGGAATGGAAGTGGGTGGTAGGGCTGGGAGTATCAGTATTAATTTATTATTTTAATTAAATGAAATCACAAAATGCATTTGCTTTCTATTAATTTTATTGTATAAAAAAAAAATAAAACCTCCGGGCGTTATTTCACTGCACCAGTGGTGATCACCAAAACAGCGCACTTAATTTTTATACAGTATTTACAACTGTTTTGTATAGCATTTTCAAAACTTGTTACAGAAATCTATAGAAGATATTCTCAATGAAACAGCTAGTGGAAAACAAAATATCACAGTAGCTTATCAAAATTGAGAGCAGACGGGATCATCTTAAAGAAGAGAGCATTAGAGGAATCCCTTGAAACGAATAAACCAAATTATGCTTTGCCGGGTAAGTTATGGAAAAATTATAAATAAGGGGGAAGGTAAAAGACAAAGAAAGAGGATACAAAGAGAAAGAGGAGTGTAAATAAATGGGGAAAAGCAGGGAAAAAATGTAGTGAAATATGCATAGAAAGGAAATGGTACCGAGAAAAGGAAGGGCAAATGAAGGGGGGGGGGGGGGGGGGGGGGGGGGTGGTCAGGGTCAATAAGGAGGGAAAATGTGAGAGATATAGAGAAAGGAAAATAAAGAAATAGAGAGAATGGGAAGGATTGCGTAGAGAAGAAATTGGGAAAAGAAAGAAAATGGAGAATGATAGAGAAAGGAAAGAGATTTTTAAATTTGGGTGACAAATTGTTTAACTTCACTACAGCTATTACTGAATGAAGCTGCTATTTTTTTTACTCACCACTCAACTATTATTACAAGTTGCGCATTAATTCACTACCCCCACTCTGTTTTTTCTAATGGCAATGTATTGAATTCTTTAGATGGTAAGGAAAGTAACGATCAAGTTTGGCTGAAGTATAATATTGAACCTTACGACGAAGTGGTACAAAAATGGAAGACAACATTCGCAGTCAGACACAGCTTTATGAAGAACGCTGAAAACTTTAATTCAATTCTAGAAGAGTGGCCACTCTATAAACAAAGCTTTGGATATTCACTGGTATATTATTACTGTATCTATTTATATCACCACGTATTAACACTCACAACGTTTTTATGTGAAGATTGAACTTGATTTTCAAAAGCTCTATCCAGAACGGACTAATTTGTTGTTTGATAAATGGAGCCGGTTTCATCAATCAATACCATTTTTGTTTGACACTCATATCAAGGATGCAAACAGTTTACATATATGGAAGCGACTCAAAGAAGGAATTTTCACAAGCGGTTGGTGTGATTTAGTCCACTTTTACATTATATAATTCTTGAGTTAAATTCTGCGTATGTTGCCTTTTGGCTTTTCTGTAAGTGTTTACTTTTGTAAATGTTTCTTACAACAAATGTAAAATAAAAACTGATGTATATTGGAACAATTTTCCGTCATCCTTTGTCAAATTTGGTTTGGAGACAAACCGGTTTCGGCGTTGTGCCATCATCGGTATCGATTTTCGTTCGACACTGATGATGGCACAACCGGTTTGTCTCCAAACGAAATTTGACAAGGGATGACGGAAAATCGTTCCAACATACATCGATTATCCACCCTGTCGGAAAATTAACAAAACCAAAAGAAAATAAAAACCGTCATACATTCTTGTAAGGAAATAGATTGAGAGAGGGAGAAATAACAAGACAAAATTAAAACATCTTGACTGTACGGACGCAGTCTTACTCTTCCCCAGTACATACACTTCCTTTGCATCTGACGCAGCAGTCTTGAATTCATGGATTTTATAATGTAAAAGCGGACTTACTTTTATTTGCAATATAATTTAAAATGTTAACAAAGTTGCAATACCCAGATGTAAAAGATTGCGTGGTATTATATCTCCTTCATTCCGTTTTGGTGCCAACTGGCAGACAGTATAAAATTTGCCCGCAAAGCCGGAAAAAGGTTATAATAAAACCAACAATCAGCGATTCCCGAAACAGCTTCTTACTTTTTGCGTGTACACAAAGTGAGTTGCAAGCAAAAGTAAAATTAATGGTGGATGAGAAATTCAAAGACAAAAATACTGTATAGCCGATTATATGTGCTGTGGGACTCGACGTTTTTGAACTTAGAGAATATTATATTTATTTCGCAGATATATATTACAAGTTCCAGAACTTTGTAAAATGTGTTGATGGTTGTTTCAAAATATTTCATGTCTTAAATTTAAAGTATCCATTTGAGTGTAATTTAGTGTGGCTGCTTATACAGAAATATTTTTATAGTATTAACTTAAAATGTAATGATAAGTGTGTTTCACTTTGCGGAATTTTAAACGACTTAGAAAATATTTCAGTGGAAACTCCTGTTTAAATAAGAAAACCATATATGTAATACTTCTATATAGGCAGTAAAGCCTAGTACCGTACGAAAACAGTACACACAGTAATCACATATACATATATATTTTTTTACATGAACAATTTGAATCAATTTTACACGTATACAATACATGCATACTCTAGTATCGAAATTGCTTGGATATGTTTTCGGAATTTTTTACATTGAAAATATAGGTAAGAAGCAATGTAGAAGTATTACATATATGAAGAATACAAGAAAATATACAAGTCTGTATACTTTTTTTATAAAAATAAGTACTGTTTGTAAAAAAAGACAAAATGAATTTAAAATGTTATGCTTGTTCAAGAATATTTACACAATGTAAAATCTTGTTTTATCACGTAAAAAATGTGCATACTTTAGCAACAAATGACTTATTTCAATGCGGATTTTCAAATTGTAATCAAAATTTTCCAAATTTCAAAGCTTTTAAAAAACACATGCGAAATGAGAGTAAAAGATATTGTACCAAAAACAACTCAGTTAGTATAAGCAACTCAAATGAAACATCGTCGAATACTTGTGCAGCTATTGTTGTGATTACAATAAGACTTTTTCTGTGCCAGATATCAGTATTGGGGAAGGTTATTTAAAGTTTTCATTACACCATTTTTGCAAAAAGAAAGTTCCAAGAAGAGAAACAATACAATTGCAAAGAGAAGTCACAAGCTTAATTATAAATCCAATAAGAGCTAAAATAATAAATATTTTAAATCATTTTGACTCAAAAAATCTACCAGATTTAAAAGCTAGTCTACAGGATTCGGCTTCCTGTTGTAACGATCCTTTCAAAGACATAAATTCTGAGTATAAACTTATTAAAACTCTAAAAGAGCTGGATCTTTATGCTGCTCCAAAAATTATTCAGATTGATAATTCAGTAAGATCTTTGCAAATTAAGCATGTCGCCAAGCTTGATGCTACTGTAGCAAAAGGCGTATTGTTCCCAATAAAATTCCAAATTAAGAAATTCTTTGAAATACCAGGTGTATATGAAAGTTTTGAGGAAAATATGAAAAGCCTAGCAATAGATAACACTTCTTTAAACAACTTTATGAACGGAAAAACATAATAAAATAGAAACTAAGTCAGCATTTATAGAAGAATTTGACAAGTTGCAAAATAACCTTAATTATGAGCAGGATATTGTACAAAATGATTTTGGAAACACAGGGATTACTGAAAATTCTATTTTTAATAAAATACATAACTTTCATGTTACTGAAAACTATTATGTTGATATATTACATGATATCCTAGAGGGCGTATTGAAATATGGTTTTTGTAATATTATCCTTCATTATATCAATCAGAAAACTTTTGATTTGGAATTTCTTAATCTTCGGAAACAAAATGTTTACTATGGCGAAACTGAAAATGTGAACAAATCACCTTCTTTGCAGTTGCATCATATAAAATCATTTAACTTGAAGCTTTCCGGTCGAGAAATGCTAACATTTGCTAATTTTTTTACTTTGATTATTGGAGTCGTAGTAGAAAGACATGATATCGTATGGAAATTTGTTTTGAATCTTATAGAGCTATTGGACTTGTTGTTATTGTCTGAGTACACGAGCTTAGATATGATAAATTTAAAATCTCATATACAAACTCATAACAGGGATTACCCAATAATTTTTTATGATACTTTGAAACCAAAGCACCATCTTCTCATCCACTACTGTAGAGTGCTTGAACGTTCGGGTCCCTTGAAATTGCTCTGGACACTACCTTTTGAATCAAAGCATACAGTTGAAAGAATATGCTAAAAATATTACATCAAGAAAAAATTTAACATTCTCTTTAGCCATTAAGTTTGCATTAGTATTTTTGGAAAATGTAACTAATTTCGAAAATATTGAAATTTTACTTGGTAAAAAAATAGGTTTGCTACAATGTTCTTTGTATTGGACGCATTTACAGAGTATGTTTAATAATGAAACACTGGAAGGGTGTGTATGTTATTTAAGTTTCAAAAGGTATAATACATTGTATAAACGGAATTTTATTATATTTTTTTATGATCCCAATTTTTCCGCTTATCAAATACTTGAGATTTTCACAAAGGATAATAAAACTTTCATGTTTTGTGAAAAAATTAGTATTCTAACATATAATGCACATTTTTTATCGTACGAGGAAGAAAAAAATTTTTCTTGTATTATATTCATACATATTTTTATATGTGTAGGATTATAGGTAGGCACTGTGGGACAGGGTCGGACAAAAAAATTTTTTTTTCCATAATTGCATTGCTTCAACGTTTTGATTATTAAAACAATTGCCAAAACTCAATAAACGTTTTTTTTTTCTAATTTTAGTCCCACTCTGCCCTACAGTGGGCTTCATCAAAAACAATACAAAAAAAAATTAAAAATATTTTTTTTTTTTGCGTAAACGGTGGTTCCGTACAAAACCAACGAAATTTTTTTAATCCCGGTGCGTCCGAGGATATTCGTATTACAAATTTGAAAAGATGCGGTGCGCCCGTATCTATAAAAATAAAACCATACAATTTTAATAAAAACGATGCGTCCGTAAAAGCACAAACACATTGAGATCTTTTTAATAAAGCGGTGCGTCCGTTATCAACAGCCAAGTCCTTTTACCAAAATATAATAATTCCTTTGAAATCAATTTAAACTAAATTACTTCAATATATCATTAAATATTCAGTCTTTCATTAAATTGCCGGATAATTCTTTCAATTTCACATCAACATTCAATTCAATTTCAATTTCTGTTAAATTTTCGTAAGCAATTTCTACAAATTCGACTTTAATCAGTTTAAATATTTCTTCTTTGCTTCCTACTACACATGTTCCTTAGAAACCAAAAAGTAGTTCCCAGAATTTCAGAACAAGACTCAGATTCCGAAAATTCCAAAAATTTTATTCCGAAAGTTCCGATTCCGAAAATCTCGATTTTAAAAGCCCAGTTTCCGAAGGCTCAACCACATATTCGCCCAGTACAATCAAAAACCTTGTTGTTAGACTTTCTTTGTCCGGAGAATTTCACGGATTTGAGGAATTGCCCGAAACAAATATTTCAAATCCTCCTAATTCCGATACAAATATGGCGACTCCTGAAGAAAAAAGGACATTTATCGGCATATGTGCTGGTATTATGCGTGAAAATTATAGCGGTGAGCCCCTAGGTCTCGAATCTTTCATTACTAAAATTGAGTTAATCGAACAATTTGTCGACGAAAATTTAACTGACATTTGTATTTCATATATTAAATCCAAACTCGATGGTAAAGCTCGAGAAGCGATACCAACTCAAGTACTTTCAGTTAACGATATAAAAATAGCACTACGTAACCGTATAAAACCCGAAAACTTCAAAGTTGTGGCCGAAAAAATTGCAGCTTTGCAAGTTAATAACAATAATTACACCGATTTTGCAAAACGCGTCGAGGAATTGTCTGATGCTTTAGAGCGTTCGCTCATTATCGAAGGGATTACTCAGACCAAAGCCCATGAAATGGCCATCGAGCAAACAGTTAACGTTTGCCGATTGAACGCAAAAACCAGTTTAGTCAAATCAATCCTTGCTTCAACCAATTTTTCTGATTCCAAGGACCTAGTAGCTAAACTGATTGTAGAACAATCAAATGAAATAAAATAACGTCAAGTTCTAGCATTTAGAGCTCGGAACAATAACAATTTTAGAAGTTTTCAAAGTAATTACCGAGGTCGAAATTTTCAAAATCAAAGTCGTAACTTTAACAATTATAGCCAAAATAGACCATCTTTTAGTAACAGTAACTATGGCAACAACTTCAATCGCGGCAATCAAAGGCAAAATTTCCGTTCCGGCGGCGGAAATCAGAATCAGCCCAATAATAATAATAATAGCAACAATAGTCGTACTAGCAATAATAACGGTTCTAATACTTCCAATAATAGAGGTAGAAATGCAAGCTTCCGGGCTTTAAACAGGAAAGACCCTCAGGAGCGAACACTGAGGGAGGACGAGACAAATTACTAACTAATTCAGCTCACAGTTTTTCTTCTAAAAATGTTTATTGTCTTAACTTGAATTATTCCGATTTTATACAAATAAATATTACTGGCTCTAACAAATTTTGTACATTTCTAGTCGATACACAAGCCGACATTTCGTTAATTAAAATTTCTTCTCTTAATAAAAATTTGTCAATTAATAGCAATGATACAATTTATATTACTGGAGTAACTACAGATACAGTCTCTACATTAGGTACTTTTACAACCAACTTACACTTTTCAAATTTTTATATCAAACATACGTTGCACGTGGTAGACAATGATTTCAACATTCCATCATATGGAATACTTGGTAAGGATTTCCTTAAAACAAATAAATGCGATATCAGCTATGCAAGATCGCACTTCCCATCCTTCACGGAATGGAAAGCGATACATTTGTTATACCGCCTCGTTGCGAAGTCTATAGAATTTTCGCCTTGGAAAAAGACTCAGAACCACTTTTCGTGGATTCTCAATAGATTTCTGACGGTGTTTTCACAGCGAAATGTATAGTTGATACTAGTAATCCGATGATTAAAGTAATAAACACCACAAATAGCGTAAAATACGTAAACAAGAACATTCAAACCGAAAAACTTTCTAATTATAACGTTTATAAAATCAATAACCCAGTAAAACAAGATAGTCGTATTAAAGAACTTAAAAGCATTTTAGAAAAACAAATACCTAATTATGCTAAAAATAAGCTTATTAACTTATGTTTACAATATTCCGATATTTTTGCGCTAGACAATGATAATATGACAATCAAAAATTTTTATGAACAGAAACTAAGACTAAACGATACGACGCCAGTATAGATTAAAAATTATCGCCTACCGTATTCTCAACGCGAAGAAATAAATAAACAAGTTAATAAATTATTAGAAAACAGTTTGATCGAAAATAGTTGTTCGAATTATAACAGTCCCTTGATTTTGGTACCGAAAAAAGACCTAAATGGCCAAAAATCGTATAGAATGTGCGTTGAATTTAGGGCTGTGAATAAAAAGTTAATTGCCGATAAATTTCCTTTGGCACGTGTAGACGATATTTTGGATAACCTTGGCCGTGCGAAATTCTTTTCTACATTAGATATTTTTTCGGGTTTTCACCAAATCCCACTTCACAAAGATTCAAGAGACATAACATCTTTTAGTACTGATCGCGGAGCTTTTCGATGGAAGGTTTTACCATTTAGTCTAAACGTAGCTCCAAATTCATTTTCAAGAATGATGTCAATTGCATTTTCTGGTATTTCACCCAACCAAGCCTTTATGTATGTAGACGATATAATAGTAATTGGATGTAGCGAAGCACATCATCTCAATAATCTAAAAAAAAGTTTTCGAAACCTGTAGGAAGTTCAACTTGCGACTTAACCCAAAAAAGTGTAATTTTCTTAGGCCTGAAGTAACTTTCTTAAGGCATAAATGCTCAGCAAATGGTTTGCTACCAGACGATTCAAAAGTTGAAGCAATTAAAAGGTATCCTAAGCCACGCGATAAAGATGCTGTCCGAAGATTCGTGGCATTTGCAAATTATTATAGGAGATTTATTCCAAATTTCGCTTCTTTAGCAGCTCCACTGAATCATTTGAGTAGAAAAAAGGTTGAATTTAATTGGGATACGGCATGTGAGTTAGCTTTCGAAAAACTAAGAAAAAGTCTGATTTCTCCAAAACTTTTACAATATCCAGATTTCACCAAAGAATTTTTAATTACGGTTGATGCTTCAAAGTTAGGTTGTGGTGCGATACTGACTCAAAATCATAATGGTAACGACTTGCCAATTTGTTTTGCTTCAAAATCCTTTAGCAAATCAGAACAAAATAAAGCAATAATAGAATTAGAACTTTTGGCAATATATTTTGCAATAAAGCAATTTCGTGCATATATTTATGGCACTCACTTCAAAGTTAAATCAGATCATCGTCCACTAGTTTATCTATTTAATATGAAAGATCCGTCGTCGAAACTTTCCATAATCCGTTTGGAATTGTCCGAATATAATTTTACTATAGAATATATTAAAGGAAAATCTAGCGTAGGTGCAGACGCATTATCGCGAATTTCAATTCAAGAACTTAAAAACTCCAATAACCAAATTTTAGCGGTACAGACGAGGTCTATGACGAAACGTCACGAACAATTACAACAATCGGCTGAAGACATAAACGAAGAAAATGTCAAATTACAGGTATTCGACAAATTTTCATATAATTTTTCCAAGAAAATCCATAGGATAAAAAGCCAAATATGTCATGACAACGATAATGATAAAATCAATTTAAAAATATATGCGCATTTAAAACATAAAAAACTCGAGTTACTTAATATTGTGTGTACTAACAAAATAATGCAATTAGATGAATTACTTTTGAAGCTTGAAAAAGAAGCTGGTAAACACAACATTAAGAAAACAGAATGGCAAAAAGATGATCAGTTATTTAAATATTTTTCTATTTCAAATTTTAAAAGTACAGGAAAATCAATTTTAAAAAATTTAAAAATACTATTAATAGAACCTGTCGAAACAGTTACAGACAACGACAAGAAACTTAAACTAATGGAAATTTACCACAATGACCCGATATCAGGTGGTCACTGCGGAAATAAAAAGCTTTACGCAAAAATACGTACAAAATACTATTGGAAAGGTATGACCCGTGATATTGCCACATACGTCAAAAATGGCAAAAAATGTCTTTTGAATAAAGTCAAGCCAAAAACCGAAGAAAATTTGGTGCTTACACCAACACCCTGCAAACCTTTCGATGTCGTAGTTATAGATACAATAGGACCTTTACCTGAGTCGAATAATGGGAATAGGTTCGCGGTTACCATTATGTGCGACTTAAGCAAATACCTAGTTACAATATCAATCCCTGATAAGACAGCAAAAACAATTGCAACTGCCATTTTTGAAGGCTTCATCCTCATTTATGGCATAATGAAATCAATTAAAACCGATTTAGGAACCGAATATAAAAATGAAATTTTTTCTGAATTAACTAAACTCCTAAAAATCGAACATAATTTTTCTACAGCTTATCATCATGAAACCCTAGGTACAATTGAAAGAAATCATCGGGTGTTTAATGAATATTTACGAGCTTTTCTAAATGATAACTTCCCCGAATGGGACGTTTATTTGAAATATTTTACATTTTTGCATAATACAACTCCTAGTACAGTTTTTGATAATGGATTTACTCCATACGAATTAGTATTCGGTAGAAATGTTACCTTACCAAATGAAGTTAAAAAGGAACAAATCGATTCAATTTACAATGTTGAAAATTATGCAAAAGAAGTAAAATATAGACTACAAAAAACGCATAAAATAGCAAAAGATTTAATTAATAAACATAAAATTAAAAATAAGGATATACATGATAAGAGGGCGCGTCTGTTAGCAATTAATATAAACGATAAGGTAGTAATACAAAAAGAACCTAGAAATAAACACGAAAGCATTTACCAAGGGCCATATATAGTCACAAAAATTGATGGAGTTAATGTCACGGTTTTAGATGAAATAAATAAAAAGGAAAAAACCGTTCACAAAAACCGAATCAATAAGGTAAACTGAATTTTTTTCCCTCATACAAATTTACAAACTAGCTTGTAATTAATTTTAAATTTTCATTACTCTGTTATTGAAGCATGAAATCTCAAATTAAAATTTATATTAATATACGAAAACAAAAATTTCAATTTGCATGTCAATAAAACCAAATGTTAATATGCACGCACTATTTGTAATGAATATAATATATTAATTTAGTGCAATAGAAATTAGAAAACAAATTACATGTAAGTAATTGCATCAATATTAACAAAATTTAATATGTAAAAGAAAAAATTGTTCTGATTGAACGAATGAGAAAAAATGGGAGGAACACCCTAATACAAACATTCATTCAAGCAAAACAATTTAAAAGTCATAGGAAAAAGAAGAATATGACAAATCTGATCAACTTTTCAGATTCTTCTTTTTCTAAGGAAGGGTGGTATAACCGCACTGCGTTACCCGCCTTTACGCAACAAAACACACCCCTGCGTGCAAGTGGCATCGCCGTCAGCTGTTGCTGAACAGCAATGCCAATTGTACTCAGCAGTGGCAACAGCATTCAGCGATAGGGAAAAATGGCAACGCAGCGTGGGTACATATTCAGTGTAGATAGACAACCGGCAAATTAGGACATGAAAATAAAAAGTAAGAAGTAGTGTCTAGAAACTAAAATGAGGGTGATGTAAAACTAAAAATCGAAGAGACTGAAACGTGTGTCGAACGAACTATTGTAAATAAAAAAACAATTAAACTTTAAACCAAATTTTCAACAAACATTTATTTAAAAAAAGGAAACCAAGTGTGTGTGTGTGAAGAACATATTTTTGGTGTCTACGATGGACACCTTAAAAGAGCCGTAACAAAATCCTCAAATCCCTCGCTGGCAGTACTTGGGGAAAAGATAAAGAAACGCTCATGACTACATACAAAGCAATTAGCCAGCCGATTACGTGCTACGCGTCACCCATATGGTCGCCAAGCCTAAAAACACCCACTGGAAGAAACTACAGGCCTGCCAAAATACTGCTCTCAGAATCGCCACGGGCTGTCTTCTTATGTCCCCAGAACACCATCTGCATAATGAGGCGAGAATACTCCCCATCAGGGAGAGAAATGAGATGCTGACCAAACAGTTCCTGTTGAATACCCAGAAACCTGGGCATCCCAACAGACATCTGATTGATGAACCAGCACCGCCTGGGGGCTTAAGGAGGAAATACGGCACCTGAGAACCCAGCCGTATGAAGTGAAAAAACACAAGCAGGTCCTTGGTGAACTCCATAAACAGGCGTCGGACCTTTATGCCGGGAATTGCCCGGTGAATCCAGTGCTTAACGAAAATTATCTAAAACTGGCGGAAGAGGAACGCATACTCCCCAGGGAAACGCGTGTCACTCTTGCTCAACTTCGTTCTGGATACTGTAACAGGTTAAACTCTTACCTATCCAGAATCAACCCCAACATACAAAATGTATGCCCCGCTTGCAACGTGTCCCCACATGACACCAACCATCTCTTCAATTGTAATGTGGAACCAACGCCTCTAACACCCCTTTCCTTATGGTCCACCTCTGTTGAAACGGCATGTTTCCTTGGACTCCCGTTAGAGGATATTGATGACAATTTGTGATCGGTCGCGGCTATTAGGTGGGGCGAGCATTGCTACAACAACAACAACAACAACAACAAAATCTAATTTCACTACCTTAAAAAATTGCATCAACATTATAGCATTCCCGTTATCACGTTTGTGCATGCAATATTGTACATTTATTCGTTCACATACTAGTAGGCACAATAACAACAAGTTTAATGTAAAGTTGCTTTGTCGTCGCACAACAACTAATGTTCGGTTAAAATGGATGGAAATAAAATTTAAAACAATTTTAGTGGCCACGTATTAAATGGTTCAAACTATCGCTTATGGAAATTCCAGATAATGGCTTTCTTAAAAGCACGTAATTTGACCAAGAATATAGAAGGGGTAGTACCGGCAGAAAATGCACCAGAGGATGAAAGGAATATTTTTGAAAGAAATGAAGGTAAAGCCATGAATGGTATTTTTCAATCGCTGGACATAGAACGCGCAAATCTTGTTCTAACATGCAAAACCGCTAAAGAAATGATGGACAAATTGGAAAGTTTGTACGAAAAACAATCGGAAATTCGTGCCATGACTTTGTATGAAGAATATTTTTCACTCAAGATGAAGGATGATGAAACTGTCGCTTCGTACGTAGCCAAAGCAAATCAATTAGCATCAGAGATTGAGCACCAGGGTGAAAAACTCTCTGACAAATTGAAGATGGCGCGTATTAGTAGTTTGCCTGTAAAGTTCAACAACTATAAAACTGTTTGGTATAATACAAAAGAAACTCGTACAATTGATACGCTTATGGCATCATTGCAATTAGAGGATGTGGCGTCGCAGCTAGAAGGCTGACTGTTGAAATCAACGGGAAACATTCAAATTTGTTTAGTTAATGATTTTCCATACGTTTATTTCTAAAGAAATACATAAATTAATACAACATTGAATATTAGGCACATTTTCTGAAATACTCACCGCAGTTCACGCCCTCCTTCTTAGCTTGTTGCGACACCAATGGCATTCAACTACTTTTAAAATAAGCAATTGAGCTCGTACGAAGGAGAGACGCAAAGTGGTGAGTTGAATGAATATTTGAGAACATTGAGAACAAAAATTGTAAAGACAGTAAACGAAATAACAGAAGGAAGCGAAATACTCTTGCCAGTGTTCGGTATTTAAATGAAGAAAACTTATCGATTGTGGATTCATAACATCCCCCACCCGTGAATCACTATGATTCACCATTGTCGACGTCAAGCGCGGCTAGTTTGGATGTCGGACGACGAAGAAGGCCTGCTTTCGTTCTGATGTCAGCTCGCCTTATTTCACCATCGACGCCTTTATACACTCGTTCCACTACTCCATGGCTCCCACTGACGTCGCGGCATACCAGCATCGCAAATGAAGACGAGGTCGCCCTCCTTCAACGGTTTGGTTCGAGCACACCATTTGACGCGCCTGGTTAATGTGGGTAAATACTCAAGTATCCATCGTTTCCAAAACCACTGCCGTAATTGCCGCGCTATCTGCCCCTGTTTTCGTAATGTCCATGTTTTTTCTTCCGGCTCAGTTAGCCGCGGAGTGTTCGCGGTATTAGCTTTACCCAACAGGAAGTGGTTAGGCGTAAGCGGCTCATCCTGGTCAGCTGATGTTGCTACGTGCGTTAACGGACGGGAGTTAACAATATTTTCAGCCTCTATAATGGCGCTTTGTAAGGTATGCTCCCGAGGCGACATTTCTTTTAAGATATAATACAACGCTCGCTTAACGCATCTGACCATCCGTTCCCAAATACCTCCTTCGGACGGGTTACTTGGCAGTTAAAAATCCACTCAACCCCTCTGCTTGATAGTTCACTCTGCACCTTCTCACAGTCGAAAACCTCGTCGAAACGCCGAGCTATCTGGTCGACACCCACAAAGTTCTTTCCGTTATCGCTTCGAAATCTTACAGGTACTCCTCGACGATTGGTCAAATTTCGAATAGCCAAAATGCACGAATCCGTCGTCAAGTCATGCGCCACTTCTAGATGTACGGCGGGAATGGTTAAGCAGGTGAAAAGTGCTATCCACCGCTTTTCTGTCCGCCGCCCAATGGTAACTGTTAGCGGCCCAAAATAGTCAAGTCCAGTGTAAGTAAATGGACGGACAAACGGCGTCAATCGATCCACGGGAAGCTGACCCATTATTGGCGTAAACGGTTTAGCACGCTCCCACTTACATACCTGGCAACTCGATATCACCTTTCGCAATTCTCGCCTTAGCTGGATGCTCCAGAAGTTTTGCCTTATTTCTCCGATCGTAGCTTCAATATTTTGATGTATCATACGCTGGTGGTAATCGCGGATAACAAGAGTGGTAATTGCATGCTTCGCAGGCAGGATAATTTGATGAACCGCCTCGAAGGATAAACAACTTGCAGCTTCGATTCTCCCACCTACACGCATAACCCCATCGCTATCCAAAATCGGCGATAGGCTTCGAATCGTACTATCAGTAGGCGCCATCTGCTTCTCCTTTAGGTGGCGTATCTCTGAGGAATAAAAGGCAGCTTGAGCCTGGCGACATAGTAGCTTGTCAGCTAAATTTAACTCCGAGCTGGTTAAACCGAATTGTTCCTTTGGATCCGATTGATGGCGCACACGCTTGATAAATCTTAGAACCCACGCGGTTGTTCTTTTTAAACGCATATACGACGAAAAACGACTGAAATCGATGAGGGCCGAATTGGTAGCTACGAGCAGGGAGGCGGCCCCAACGACTTCGGACGTTGCAACAAGATCGGTGCGATCACCAACATCTTGCGGCCAAAAACTGTATGCTGTTTTAAAAACGCAGGTCCTATAAACCATCGCGATGTGGTGGCTAGGTCGATGTCTTGAGCACGGCATGTAGCGTCGTCCTCAACATTGTCCAGAGTTGAGACCCATCGCCAATATTGGGGCTCCGTCGTGGCAAGAATCTCTGCCACTCGATGCGCTACGAATGGCGTATATCGACGTTGTGAAGACTTGATCCAGCTGATCACCGTTGAAGAGTCGCTCCAAAAAATGCTCGAGTGAACTAAAACTTTATGTTCCTGAATTACCATCTGCGCCATACGCGTCCCAAGCACTGCTGCTTGTAACTCAAGCCTTGGTATCGATGTATTTTTCATGGGCGCGCACTTCGTTTTGGCACATATTAAGGCAGTTCGGATGCCTTCGCTTGTTGTGAATCGCCAGTAGCACACAGCGGCATATGCCTCCTCACTGGCATCCACAAAGACGTGGAGTTGTAGCTGCTTCGAGTCGTATCCAGGAAAGTAATGACGCCCAACTTGTACCTGCGCGGCTTTATTTACATTGGCTTTCCAACTTTCCCACCATGTGTTCATATCAGCAGGAATCGACGTATCCCACTCAATTTTTCGGCGCCAGACTTCGCGTAGTAGTAGCTTCGCCCCAACCGTGAGGTGGCACAAGAATCCTAAAGGATCAAAAATTGACATGACGTAACTGAGAAGCTCTCTCTTTGTCGGCGATCGACTTCCCTCGATTACATCTTTTTTCACACGCGGAAACCTGAGTTCATACCTGAAAGCATCATCTTTCGGCTGCCAGAACATACCTACGACTTTCGTCGCTACTATATTTGATCCGCCAAAGTGGATGTTCTCTTCAGCGCTATCACCCTTTTCCCGGAGTGAGTTAGCCACATCAGACGAATTTGAAATAAAACCACTCCTTTGAAACCCCTCTGCTCTATGGATGTCGCGCACCTGCTTGGCAACACGAATCGCTTCCTCAACTGACTGGGAACTGTCAAAAAAAGTCGTCAACATAATGGTGCTTAATTATAGCTTCTACGGCGCGAGGCAAAGTTTCTTTATGTTGTAATGCATTTAAGGTTTTTACGTACTCTGCTACACTCAGAAAAAAGCACTTACCTAAAATGAGGAAATCACTTCCTAAAAAAAATTTCCATAGATTAAAGAAATATTCTATGAATTGAGTAAAATTTTTCTATTTCTGTATAAAAAGTGTCATTAATTTGAGGAGAGATTTATCTTTGTTTCTGAAAACCGGAATATAATGCTGCCACCCTTTCTAAATATGTTAATGAACTTTGGTCCAGGCATGCTTAATCAACGAACCGATATCATTTCGTTACGATAATTAACGTTAGTAAACGAAACCAAGTCATTTCGTTTCGTTTATTAACGTTAAGAACGTCAAATTAACGAAATGATTTTGTTTCGTTTTCTGCCATATCAAAACGAAATCAAATCGTTTTATATATAATTTTCTTCCGATCTGTTTGAATAATATTTATGTATATTTTAAGCAAGGCAGATCTATTGTGTTGGGTGCAAATAAATTATGTTGATTATTAATTTCAAACTACGCTGGCAAAGCTGATTGATGGCGGAGTCATTAAAGGTGAAAGCATTAGCCAAGCTGATTGCAACTTTTCTCATGAATTTTGACAGTACGAATATTTCTCAGAGTATTTTTGACATTACCACCAACGAATTGCACAAACAAATTACATGGATTTTGTTTGTATGTCCGCTCGCTGTTACCACCTTACGGCTTCACCATGGCTATAGCATTGCCAGCACAATTCAAACATAAAGTATCACGTTTTTGTTAACGTTTTTAACGTTAACGAAAGCTTTTCGTTTCGGTTAAAAACGGGATACAATTTATCTTGATAATTTCTTTATCGATAATATTTCGAAGTGTTTCAACGGAAACGGTGGAAATTTTTTGATAAACGATTAGCTTAAGGTTAAGGTGCATCCCTGCTTTGGTCGTGTTTTTTACGCATATGCGTTTGCGCTTAAATTTCAAATGGAGAAATTTGAGCGCTTATATCTTCATACAAAATTTAGGCGCAAACGCATATGCGCGTAATAAAAGCACGACCGCATTTCGCCCACTTATGTTGCGTTTAATTACCAGCATTTATCTTAGCTGCCAAAATTAAATGTCACGCAACGCGCCACAAAAGTTTTATTAGACATCGCCTTAAACGACGCCTCATTTCGCGTTTTTTGAAAATATCTCTTGAGAGACATTAATATTTTATTTTCCGCTTTTTCACGAAAAATATAATTTTAATTTCGAAAAACTAAATACAAGCAAACACAAAAATTTTCAATAACACAAAAATTTCCAATAACACAAAAATGGCATTCAGGTGTTTATGGATATGGCAGAAAACCAAAAACCAATTCGTTGGCTAGGGTATGGTTTAGGCGTTAGCGTTATGGTATGTCACCATTAATCGATTTCATTGATTTTCATAAACACAAATCACACAAGAAGATTGCGCATTGCGCACGTAAACATTGGATCAGCTAATTTTTATGGGCAATTCTTACGTTGTTTTCCCTTAGCTCTTGTTTTTTTCTCCCTTTCTTTTATTCGCTCAAACAGTCAACTGTGACGTAGATGCGCAGAACGAAGCAATTTTGAACTCGTGAATGCTCAAACTGGGTATGTGATTTGTGTTTCATAAAGTTGGTTCGATCAGCTGTTTTATATGATTAAGGTTAAGTCACCATTAACAAGCCCTTTAGCAGTACATCTGATGCAACAAGCAATAAGAGCCAAATGCATTTTTGAAGCGTTTTCCAGTTTGGCTATTTTTTCCAAAATGTTTGATTCAGATAGGTCATTATGGGTAACAAAACCAAAAAACTATTTTGTTGCAAATGAACAACTTTAGCTGTTTTGAGCAAAAGTCATGAAAACTTGTATGATAGCAGGTGCAAATACCAGCAACGCAATGTTATTGCTTGTTGTCACGTGCATACTGCGACGTAGTAGAGCTGGAGCAACGCATGCAGTACGAATGAGCCATTTTCCGGTCGTAGGTAAATAACCAAAAATAATAAAAAAAATATATCTTAATTTAAATTGATAACAATGTGGCATCTGCTGCAAACTTGTAGGGGTAAGTATTGGCGTCAATTTTCATGCGCTGATATCGTGAGGCCAACATTATGTTGGTATCAGCGCAATATCTTAATGCAATCGCATGAAAGGATTTTTTAATA
Source organism: Eurosta solidaginis (assembly GCF_040869045.1). Taxonomy (NCBI): domain Eukaryota; kingdom Metazoa; phylum Arthropoda; class Insecta; order Diptera; family Tephritidae; genus Eurosta; species Eurosta solidaginis. The sequence goes on from NC_090324.1 coordinate 90,688,534, forward strand.
GTGTCTTTGCATAGAATACTTCCTGATTCAATTTTTTGTACTGACGTTTTATGAGACTACACTGAAATTTGACACATTGATTTTTATATATGGAAGTCTATATCCATCTCGATTTCTTTATACCTGTAAAAACCATTGGTTATCCAATCAAAGTTATAATACCCTGTGTACAAGTACAGCTGTGAATAAAAAATCCAAGTAAAAAGTGTTACTGACATCACTGGCGCCATTGCGACATGTGCCGAATTTATGTATCACTCTCAGTATGAGCGCAATAACGCAACGCCAAGCAGATATACAAACATCGACTTGTTCTCAACAACACTTTTGCCCTCAACTAAATAGGCTTTGATTTTTAGTGTCGGCAAAGTATCGATATGTGCATACCTTATTTTCGATTCGATACATAGGTATGTACATATCGAGCCCAGATATTAATAGTCATCGATTTTTGTATGCAAATAGCTTGAATGTATTAAAAATAAAAATCATTTGAAACGATTTACTTCCGCGGAGATTGACAGAGAGCATCTGCTCCAAGTTTTGGTACGCTTCTTTTAATTACTTCTACAAACTATTATTATTATTGTGTCAAAAAATATTTTCATTCTAATTATAGCATCGATAGCTTTTGAATGAAACCCGATTGTTACAGTAATAAAAAACTGCCCGTACTATCGATATTTCCATCACTAGTTCTCCATCATTATTTCCTGGCGTGTCGAAATTAAATGAAATTGTAATATTCCTCACTTTTTTGGCAAAATATATAAGCCTTCAAGATTGCAATTCTCGTAAAATTTGTCATAAATCAATCGTTTTTAAGTATAAATGCATATATTAATTATTGCTACATTTTTACATATTCGTTCATCTAAATTTTTTTAGTCGGACTTTCGAACTTCTTTGTATGTGCATACATACTTATGTATGAATGTATGTTCTGTTTCTTTGCCGCTAAAATAGCGTGAAAATTGCAATCCACGTACAAATCGTCGCAAATAAAGCATTTGTAAGTAAATAAAGCATAATAAATAAGTCCTTTGCTAAATTTTTACATATTGATGCATCGTTTAATTTCTTCATTAGTGTGTTTACAAAACATTTATCCGATTGTGTGCGCAATGGCAGAAGAATTAAAAAATTTAATGGAGAAACTGCAAGGAGGAGTATTTTTTGAACTTCTTAAAGGTAAGTTATTGCTTTATATTTTATAGTTGTTATGCTTATTTAATACTTTAAAAATAAAGATAATGGCTTTACAATTGGAAGCTTACGTCATTTGAAACCAAATCATTTGGATACCCTGATTGACAAATCTCTGTTTGGACAGCGCGTAATATTTGAGAGAAATCTTTTAAAATGGCAAGCGGAAGTAGTAATAAAACATAACATTTTTAATCATAACATATTTAAAATAATTTTTGTTCACAGGATGAAGGAGGTACTACAGAGACATATTGCTTATCGGAACTCACGCCACCAGCCTCAAGTTTCAACAGTGGTGTTAGAAGTTTCTACGATGTAAGTGTACTGGCTGCTAAGAAATGAAAATCGGTGCCAAGTTCGTCTTGACTTTGCGGAGGGGGAGTGTGAGGCGGAATGGGAGTGGAAGTGTGGGGAGGAATGGGAGTGGAAGTGGGAGTAGGAATGGGATTGGAGTATTAGTAGTAAGAAAGGGATGGGAGCAGGAGAAGGCCCAGGAATGGAAGTGGAAGTGAGAGTAAGAACAAGATGGGAGTGTTAGTATGAATGGGAATGGAATTGGAGTAGGACTAGGATTGGGAGCAGGACTAGGAATGGAAGTGGGTGGTAGGGCTGGGAGTATCAGTATTAATTTATTATTTTAATTAAATGAAATCACAAAATGCATTTGCTTTCTATTAATTTTATTGTATAAAAAAAAATAAAACCTCCGGGCGTTATTTCACTGCACCAGTGGTGATCACCAAAACAGCGCACTTAATTTTTATACAGTATTTACAACTGTTTTGTATAGCATTTTCAAAACTTGTTACAGAAATCTATAGAAGATATTCTCAATGAAACAGCTAGTGGAAAACAAAATATCACAGTAGCTTATCAAAATTGAGAGCAGACGGGATCATCTTAAAGAAGAGAGCATTAGAGGAATCCCTTGAAACGAATAAACCAAATTATGCTTTGCCGGGTAAGTTATGGAAAAATTATAAATAAAGGGGAAGGTAAAAGACAAAGAAAGAGGATACAAAGAGAAAGAGGAGTGTAAATAAATGGGGAAAAGCAGGGAAAAAATGTAGTGAAATATGCATAGAAAGGAAATGGTACCGAGAAAAGGAAGGGCAAATGAAGGGGGGGGGGGGTGGTCAGGGTCAATAAGGAGGGAAAATGTGAGAGATATAGAGAAAGGAAAATAAAGAAATAGAGAGAATGGGAAGGATTGCGTAGAGAAGAAATTGGGAAAAGAAAGAAAATGGAGAATGATAGAGAAAGGAAAGAGATTTTTAAATTTGGGTGACAAATTGTTTAACTTCACTACAGCTATTACTGAATGAAGCTGCTATTTTTTTTACTCACCACTCAACTATTATTACAAGCTGCGCATTAATTCACTACCCCCACTCTGTTTTTTCTAATGGCAATGTATTGAATTCTTTAGATGGTAAGGAAAGTAACGATCAAGTTTGGCTGAAGTATAATATTGAACCTTACGACGAAGTGGTACAAAAATGGAAGACAACATTCGCAGTCAGACACAGCTTTATGAAGAACGCTGAAAACTTTAATTCAATTCTAGAAGAGTGGCCACTCTATAAACAAAGCTTTGGATATTCACTGGTATATTATTACTGTATCTATTTATATCACCACGTATTAACACTCACAACGTTTTTATGTGAAGATTGAACTTGATTTTCAAAAGCTCTATCCAGAACGGACTAATTTGTTGTTTGATAAATGGAGCCGGTTTCATCAATCAATACCATTTTTGTTTGACACTCATATCAAGGATGCAAACAGTTTACATATATGGAAGCGACTCAAAGAAGGAATTTTCACAAGCGGTTGGTGTGATTTAGTCCACTTTTACATTATATAATTCTTGAGTTAAATTCTGCGTATGTTGCCTTTTGGCTTTTCTGTAAGTGTTTACTTTTGTAAATGTTTCTTACAACAAATGTAAAATAAAAACTGATGTATATTGGAACAATTTTCCGTCATCCTTTGTCAAATTTGGTTTGGAGACAAACCGGTTTCGGCGTTGTGCCATCATCGGTATCGATTTTCGTTCGACACTGATGATGGCACAACCGGTTTGTCTCCAAACGAAATTTGACAAGGGATGACGGAAAATCGTTCCAACATACATCGATTATCCACCCTGTCGGAAAATTAACAAAACCAAAAGAAAATAAAAACCGTCATACATTCTTGTAAGGAAATAGATTGAGAGAGGGAGAGATAACAAGACAAAATTAAAACATCTTGACTGTACGGACGCAGTCTTACTCTTCCCCAGTACATACACTTCCTTTGCATCTGACGCAGCAGTCTTGAATTCATGGATTTTATAATGTAAAAGCGGACTTACTTTTATTTGCAATATAATTTAAAATGTTAACAAAGTTGCAATACCCAGATGTAAAAGATTGCGTGGTATTATATCTCCTTCATTCCGTTTTGGTGCCAACTGGCAGACAGTATAAAATTTGCCCGCAAAGCCGGAAAAAGGTTATAATAAAACCAACAATCAGCGATTCCCGAAACAGCTTCTTACTTTTTGCGTGTACACAAAGTGAGTTGCAAGCAAAAGTAAAATTAATGGTGGATGAGAAATTCAAAGACAAAAATACTGTATATCCGATTATATGTGCTGTGGGACTCGACGTTTTTGAACTTAGAGAATATTATATTTATTTCGCAGATATATATTACAAGTTCCAGAACTTTGTAAAATGTGTTGATGGTTGTTTCAAAATATTTCATGTCTTAAATTTAAAGTATCCATTTGAGTGTAATTTAGTGTGGCTGCTTATACAGAAATATTTTTATAGTATTAACTTAAAATGTAATGATAAGTGTGTTTCACTTTGCGGAATTTTAAACGACTTAGAAAATATTTCAGTGGAAACTCCTGTTTAAATAAGAAAACCATATATGTAATACTTCTATATAGGCAGTAAAGCCTAGTACCGTACGAAAACAGTACACACAGTAATCACATATACATATATATTTTTTTACATGAACAATTTGAATCAATTTTACACGTATACAATACATGCATACTCTAGTATCGAAATTGCTTGGATATGTTTTCGGAATTTTTTACATTGAAAATATAGGTAAGAAGCAATGTAGAAGTATTACATATATGAAGAATACAAGAAAATATACAAGTCTGTATACTTTTTTTATAAAAATAAGTACTGTTTGTAAAAAAAGACAAAATGAATTTAAAATGTTATGCTTGTTCAAGAATATTTACACAATGTAAAATCTTGTTTTATCACGTAAAAAATGTGCATACTTTAGCAACAAATGACTTATTTCAATGCGGATTTTCAAATTGTAATCAAAATTTTCCAAATTTCAAAGCTTTTAAAAAACACATGCGAAATGAGAGTAAAAGATATTGTACCAAAAACAACTCAGTTAGTATAAGCAACTCAAATGAAACATCGTCGAATACTTGTGCAGCTATTGTTGTGATTACAATAAGACTTTTTCTGTGCCAGATATCAGTATTGGGGAAGGTTATTTAAAGTTTTCATTACACCATTTTTGCAAAAAGAAAGTTCCAAGAAGAGAAACAATACAATTGCAAAGAGAAGTCACAAGCTTAATTATAAATCCAATAAGAGCTAAAATAATAAATATTTTAAATCATTTTGACTCAAAAAATCTACCAGATTTAAAAGCTAGTCTACAGGATTCGGCTTCCTGTTGTAACGATCCTTTCAAAGACAAATTCTGAGTATAAGCTTATTAAAACTCTAAAAGAGCTGGATCTTTATGCTGCTCCAAAAATTATTCAGATTGATAATTCAGTAAGATCTTTGCAAATTAAGCATGTCGCCAAGCTTGATGCTACTGTAGCAAAAGGCGTATTGTTCCCAATAAAATTCCAAATTAAGAAATTCTTTGAAATACCAGGTGTATATGAAAGTTTTGAGGAAAATATGAAAAGCCTAGCAATAGATAACACTTCTTTAAACAACTTTATGAACGGAAAAACATAATAAAATAGAAACTAAGTCAGCATTTATAGAAGAATTTGACAAGTTGCGAAATAACCTTAATTATGAGAAGGATATTGTACAAAATGATTTTGGAAACACAGGGATTACTGAAAATTCTATTTTTAATAAAATACATAACTTTCATGTTACTGAAAACTATTATGTTGATATATTACATGATATCCTAGAGGGCGTATTGAAATATGGTTTTTGTAATATTATCCTTCATTATATCAATCAGAAAACTTTTGATTTGGAATTTCTTAATCTTCGGAAACAAAATGTTTACTATGGCGAAACTGAAAATGTGAACAAATCACCTTCTTTGCAGTTGCATCATATAAAATCATTTAACTTGAAGCTTTCCGGTCGAGAAATGCTAACATTTGCTCATTTTTTTACTTTGATTATTGGAGTCGTAGTAGAAAGACATGATATCGTATGGAAATTTATTTTGAATCTTATAGAGCTATTGGACTTGTTGTTATTGTCTGAGTACACGAGCTTAGATATGATAAATTTAAAATCTCATATACAAACTCATAACAGGGATTACCCAATAATTTTTTATGATACTTTGAAACCAAAGCACCATCTTCTCATCCACTACTGTAGAGTGCTTGAACGTTCGGGTCCCTTGAAATTGCTCTGGACACTACCTTTTGAATCAAAGCATACATTTGAAAGAATATGCTAAAAATATTACATCAAGAAAAAATTTAACATTCTCTTTAGCCATTAAGTTTGCATTAGTATTTTTGGAAAATGTAACTAATTTCGAAAATATTGAAATTTTACTTGGTAAAAAAATAGGTTTGCTACAATGTTCTTTGTATTGGACGCATTTACAGAGTATGTTTAATAATGAAACACTGGAAGGGTGTGTATGTTATTTAAGTTTCAAAAGGTATAATACATTGTATAAACGGAATTTTATTATATTTTTTTATGATCCCAATTTTTCCGCTTATCAAATACTTGAGATTTTCACAAAGGATAATAAAACTTTCATGTTTTGTGAAAAAATTAGTATTCTAACATATAATGCACATTTTTTATCGTACGAGGTTGGTGGGAAATGGTCAGAATTTAAGCTTTTTAACGCAGATAACTTAAAAATCCACCAATTCATCTTTATACAGTTCAACATCGAATGTTTTTGAGGCCAAAGCAGTTCTTTTAATATCGATATACATATATTGACAAATTAATTTTTACTTCTGTTATTATTACTATGTATATTATTATGTATAATATTAATTATGGTTGTAAATGGATTGTTTGGGCTGTCCGTTATATCCAAGGCAATTTAAATAATGATTTCACCTGGAAACCCGTTTTTTGTAAATTGCACCCTAGTATTATATTAAAAAAGCATTAAGTGCAAAAGATATTAAACAGTTCCGGTTTAAATGTAAAAAGGTGTTAAAAAAATGAACTTGGTATTTATATAACGGACATGCTTATATACACACATATGATTAGTACATGAATAAAATTGAAATAAACCATATGGTCATAGCTATGTAATTTTTTACTGTCTTGTTTAATTCCTGAAATAAAAATAATAAAACTAATTAAAGAAAACCCGAGGAAATATTTTGTTTTTTAATCTACCCCAGATTTAAAGATATATTTTCTCCAAAGGCTGGAAAAATTTAATCAATTTTTAGGATTTTTTTTCTCGAAAGTAAGAAATTTTTACTACTTTAAAGTAGAGTATTACTCATTTTGAAAAATATTTTCTCCAAATACCGGAGAAATAGAACTCATCCTTAGGATTTTTTTTTCTCGAAACTGAGCAATTTTTAGTATTCTTGAGTAAAATATTAGTCATTTTAAAGAAAAATCTTCTAAAAATTCAATACAAATATTTTCATATTATAAGAAAGCCTCTTCTCTTTCTTACGATAATCCCTATTCCTTTTGAAGAAATGCTTTTCAATAAAACAAATACTTCTTTCCTATTTTCAACCAATTTATTATTTATTTTAAAGAAAATACTTTCATAAATTCTATACAGTTATTTCCTTATTTTATTAACACATTTTTTCTTTTCTTAGATAATTTTCCTAAAACCGTGGAAAAAAAATATCTTCATTTTTAAGAAAATTACTTACCTTGATTGAGGAGAACTTTTCAATGGCGCAAAATCATACCTGTTTTTTCTCAGTTTGATAGCTATTTTCCTCAGATTTAGGAAATTTTTTTTTGAGTGTATACAAGGCGAGCAGGCGGCACCGAAGGTCATTACCTGCATCTCGTAAACGTCGGGCTCATATCTGTCATCGATCCTCCACAGAAATCTCCGCGCGTGTCTATCTTCTGGCTGCACTAAAACTTGGTGGAACATTTCTTTAATGTCACCACAGACTGCGACGGCGCCCATTCGAAAACTAAGTAAAACATTCGCCATCAGCTGGTAATCTTGTGGCCCTTTTAGCAAATAGGAATTCAGCGACACTCCCTCAACGGCTGCAGCTGCATCGAACACTAGACGTAAATTTCCTGGCTTGTTGAGGTTTACGACTGCGAAGTGAGGGAGGTACCATTCCTTCGGGTGAGGCAAGTTGATCTCGGCGGGTGTCAGCTTCCGAACGTAATCGCTGTCTATGTACTTCTGCATAATGCCTTTGTAAGCGTCGGCAAAATTTGCGTCTTTTTTCATTCTTCGCTCGATCCCACACAACCTTATTTTAGCCATTACATAGCTATCCGGCAACTGAACACAGTCGCTCTTCCACAGCAGGCCCGCTTGGTATCTACCTCCTACTCGGCTCGTGTGTCCCTCACCTTTCACGGGCGGTGCCGCTCTGACTCCGAAGTTTTCAATATCGAAATATCGTTAGTTTGTTAGTTATTTATTTATTACGGCTTAAAGCCTAATTCAAGATACAAATAGTACTATTCTATCTTATAGGTAGAGTTTTACAAAATTCATATAATTTTGCCTTAAAAACTAAGATTTCATTGCAGTTTTTAATTTCCAATGGGATCTCGTTGTAACCCTTTAGGCCTTTGTAAAAAATGTTTTGCTTATCTATTTCTGTTCGAAAAAATGGCAATTTAAAATTATGTCTATTTCTAGTATTTATATTGTGTGTTTGCTCCACTAGAACTACGTTACTACTTAAATATTCAGGTACATTTCCGTGTTTTATATTAAATATCAACTTCATGGTATGAAAATAAATTTTTTGCATGACACTCAACCAGTTCAACTTTCTTAACATATCAGCCGTTCTAGCATCTCTACGTTTTTTAAGTATAAACCTCATACATCTATTTTGAAGCTTTTGTAGCTTATCAATTTCTTTGTCCGCTATTATGAATAATATCGATGGGCAATACACAAAATGTGGTTCAATAATAGATTTATAAATAATTATTTTATATTTTTCTTGCATATACTTGGTAGATCTCTGCACAACACCAATATTTTTCGCGACTTTCGCAACTGTGTAGTTTATATGTTCTTCAAATTTAAGTTTGTTATCAATTATAATCCCTAAATATTTTATGCTATTACCTTTTTGTATGGTTTCATTATTTATTTTTAGCCCACTTAAGTCCTCATCATTAATATTTTTTCTTGCTATGACCATATATTTGGTTTTGTTTATTTAAGCTTTAGCCTATTCGCACATAGCCATGTGTATAAATTGTTGAGATCATTTTGCATTTTTAATACCGCAGTAGTAATATTATTGTCACTGATCATAAGTAATGCACCATCCGCAAATAGTTTGATATCACAGTCTTGTATCGCATTAACTATTGTGACGGACTTATTCCTGCTGAGGTATGCCCAGTCCGTCCAGGGTTCCTATATTTGATGGGAGAACCTATTCCGATGAAAACAAATAGACAAAGGAGTTCTGAAAAACGTTATAAAGTTTATTTAAAAAATTCAATGCCCTTAAGAGCTACTCCTATTCTTTGTCCCTGTCTAAATAAGAGTAGCTGAGGTAGAACCCCTCTGCTAGCTCTCCGTCAGTTGGAGTAGAAACCTCCTACTGAATATAAAATAATTCACGAAATGAAGTAGAAACCTTCAGGTCGTGTTGGTCAGTGGTAGAAGCCCACTGACTCGTATGCCTATCTCCTAGCTTCTGATCTTACAAGCTAATTTGCCGCCCTTATATACGATTTTGTACGCCGGTCGACAGTTATTTCCTAGAAACAATTCATTGTAATAATTCCTCAGTTATAAAATTATGTAGGACTGCACGCAGGCAGTCAGTAATTTTACAATAACAATTAAAAAAGTTGGAAATGCAAAAATCGAATTCTAGTTTAACGCTACTTTCGCTGTATTCTATTGGTACATACATACGCTTACATGCTGACATGCGTTTTCCCTCTTTCCATTATCATACATATGGTGGTACATCGGTATATATACATATATGCATATTTTCGATCATGTATGACGATCCGCTATCCCGGTATTTCATATCCCAATTTTAGGGAGCCCTAATATACATAGCGAACAATGTGCCAAATCATGATTCAATCAGAAGAGGTTTGCTCGACAGATGAATTTTTTGACAATTGCAGCCATTTTGCTCCCAAATCGAATTAACATCCGTTAACAGTGTTGTTTCTTTGCAATTTTTCGAAAAATATTAGTAGTAGAAATAGGAAGCAATCAGTTTACAAATCCCCGATAAGTACTGAAGTGCATAATTCCTTAGAACATTTATTTTAATTTTATGATGAATTTATTAACTATGCCATGATCTATTAGTGTGGCTGAACATAGGTAATTTTTTGAAAAGTACGGACATCAAGGAATCGTGCACTTTCGTAAACCTATGAACAGACGAAGCCTAAACCACTTCAAAATTCATCGTTCAACGTCAAAAACTCGACTAGTAAATCGATTTACGTAAAAATGTAATTAGTAAATATCGGAGATGCCATAACGAAATGTACTCATTGAGCATGTTAACTTATTCATTCCGTACGTTCGGAAAATTCGTCACCATTTAAGAATTTGGGGAATCGGTTTATATTTGGAATATTATGTAGTATATACTTATTTGATATATTCGGACTTCGTGAGGTAGTATGAAACGAACGTTTTCCGAATATTCTAAATTAACGGAAGACTTCCATGAATACTCAACGTAAAGGAGCTTTCCGAAATTTCAGAGTAAAAAGGTGAATACTCCCTGTGTAGCAGGACCGCATAAAAGCTGAACTCTTCTGTCAAAGTCAAGACCGGAATATAAAGTTCTAAGACAATAAGCCATTTTCTTTTACATTTTTTTGGCAGACCATGTCGGCTGCCTTTTAAATATAGTCCTATCACAAAACATTTTTCAAAAACTTCCCATTTCATGATTTGTCACAAAAACGCCCTATTTTAGAATTAGATTGAAGAACGCCTCAGAATAATTTTCATTAACTCCCCCTTATGTCAAAATGCATTGAACTTATGCTCATATAGGGAGTTTTTGAAACAAATTGTGATAGTGTATTTTTGAATAAAATTCTAAACCAACATAGCTCTTTATAAATTCATGAAATATTTAGTAGAAAATTAATTATTTCCTCCAAAACCTGTTGCCATTTACAAATTTTTTTATCACTACTAATATACTACTAAAGGTACTTTTGTACTACAATTTTCGCTAAAGGGGATTGAATTATTACCCGTTTTCCTTACTTCGTAAAAGCAACCCGTCCAGATTTTTTCAATTTGGGAGTGTCAAAGTTCTGCCGTCATTGAAGAACAAACCTCTAGTAATTGAATCATGGTGCCAAATCTCGTACGTACGCTTGTTGTATGCCTGCCGTGTTCTCCAGTCTTTGCTTTACCTATCGAATTCGATCATTTGTGTTTATGCGTATGTTCGCTGTCACTTGGTTTTGATGGTGCGTTGGCCTCGTTTGATGCTTTCGGCTTCTGCTTAGGGCGTGCGTTGGTGTGTCGTATGTTTGTACGTAAGTATGTAGAGAAAAGTCCCAATTAGTAGCAGCGCTTAGTTTGGCGACTTTTACTGCTGATCTTTGTTTATCCAAATTATTATGTATGTTGTATTTGTGGCTGAGTGCATTGGATGCGCAAAGGGTTGGTTGACACCTATATTTGAACCTTATGTGGGCGAAAAATGTAAATGTTGTTGTTGTTGTTGTTGTTGTTGTAGCGATTAGGTTACTCCCCGAAGGCTTTGGGGAGTGTTATCGATGTGATGGTCCTTTGTCGGATACAGATCCGATACGCTCCGGTAACACAGCACCATTAAGGTGCTGGCCCGACCATCTCGGGAACGATTTATATGGCCACATTAAACCTTCAGGCCATCCCTCCCTCCCCACCCCCAAGTTCCATGAGGAGCTTGGGGTCGCCAGAGCCTCGTCTGTTAGTGAAACGGGATTCGCCGCTCGAAGGTGAGGTTGACAATTGGGTTGGAGAAGCTATATATTGCGCTACACAACCCCTTGAATCCCAAAAAATGTAAATATTTTGCTTGCGTGCAAAAGTACGCAAGTCTGGTTTATCCTTCAATTTAGTAAATAATAATTCAATATGCAACCGCATGTATGTGTTTTGACGTGTAATTCATAAAGATATAATTCATGTTATAAAAATGTACAAATGTTAAATTCGGAGTTAAGTTCAATCATTGTATAACATGTAAAAAATGAGAAAATAGATATATGTTGTGAGAGTACAAAACCCTCGGTTTTGGGGTCCTCACACTATATCATTTATATATATTAGGAACAATATTGGTGCCAGGACCGAGCCTTGTGGTAAGCCTATGGGCACTTCCAATACATCAGATATCGCTGTTTTTATAACTGTTCGCTGTTTCCTATGTTTTAGAAAACTGCGGAACCAAGCAAGCTCTATATCTTTAATACCAATTTGTTGAAGTTTCTTGATAAGGATTTCCCTATCTACCGCTTCGAAGGCTCTTCTAAGGTCAAGAAAGACAGCAACCACCACCGTCTTATCATTTAGATCATCTTTCCACTCCGATATCACAAAGTTAAGAGCTGTTTCACACGAATGTTTTTTCCTAAAACCCGACTGTTGATTGACAAGTATTTTGTTTGAGTATAGATATTTTACCAATTGATTCTTAACATAAACTTCAAAGATTTTAGCGTCACTTGGTAAGGTGTTTATGGGTCTAAGCTCTTCTAGCTGTATTGTCACACTATTTATAAAAAATTTGTTAAGGCCATTTCCCAAGGCAAGTTCATCTTCTACCAATATACCATCGATTACCGCTTTATTAATACCATCATTATCCCGCGCCAAGCAGACCGTCGATTTAAGGTACTTCCACATATCTTTGGCGTTTTTTCCTTCATTATAACTTTATTTTCCATGTATTTAATTTTCTTTATTTTAACTAGGTTTTTATACATTTTATTAATATTTTTGTATTCTTCCCACAGTCCTGTCTGCATAGCACATGTATACAAATAAAATTTATGTTTATTTATTTGTGCAAGTTCTCTATCGTACCACTTATTCATTAGTTTTATATCTACTTCTTTTTCATAGTTTAAATTTTCCATCGCTTGCGTTAAAACGTGATTCACTAGTTCAACTTTATCATCTATTAATAAATTTTCATTGAAAGTAAAATTAAAGGACCTAAGTAGGTTTAATAAACTGTCATTACTATATTTATCCCAAGCAATTATTTTCTTAATCACTCTCATCTTATATGATTCAGATATTTGAACATTGAACATTATTGTTTCATGATCAGAGATTCTGTATGCTTGCAAAGATTTACACTTTATTTCTTCATAATTTGAATATATGAGATCAATTTTAGATTCAGTTGTATCCGTTATTCGTGTATTAAAATCCACTTTTTGAACCATACCCAACACGGAAAATATTTCATTCAGCTTTGTACTGTATGTTGATATGTGATTCATGTTGATATTAAAATCACCAACTAGTATATTGTGGTGACTTTTTTCATATTTATCGATTAATATTTCATTTAAATAGTCTAGGAAGGCTGCATCACTTGTGCTGGGCGAGTGGTAGAGCACCCCTATTTGCCACTTTTTTCTAAGTTTTTTCAATTTTATTATAATGCACCACAAATTCATGTTATACTACCATTATATATTATATTAAAATTTATTTCTCTATGTACATATATTAGTACTCCGCCAGTATGCCTACTGTGGGAATCACATCTTATCATGTTAAAAGATGCTATTTATAATTCACTATCTTCAATATCTTTTGTTGTACACGTTTCAGAGCATAATATGATTGCCGGCTTGAGAACTTCTGCCGTCACTTCCAATTCACTTTTATTCGAAACTATACTATTAATGTTTAGGTAAATACATTTTAATATATTGTTATCAGCTTTTGCAGACTTGCTTTTTCGATTAACTATTGCGGGAATATAATCCTCAAGTTGATCTGTAACTTCTGAGTAGTGCGTTAGTTGCTAATAGCCAAGCCTATGCTTTTTTGCACTTAAGTGCTTTAAAAAACCGGACATTGTCCTCTATTGCACAAGTGATTTACATCTATCCCTAAGTTTAATTTTTCATTGGCCCTTATGCAATTTATACACTTGTTTATAGGCGTTTCATTACACTCCGTGGTTTTATGTTTACCCAAACATTTGCTGCACACCTGAAACATGTTGTCACATTAACACCATCGTAAAACCTGCATCTTTCCCATCCTACGTTTAGTTTATCTAACTTCATAACGTTGGTAAACATATCTTCATCCACCTCTACAATTGCATTATAGTAGTTTTTGTTGTTTGTTTTGACATTGTATTGTTTAATAATTTTTATTTCGCCCTGATCTAGGCATTTGTTTTGGTTCTTTAAACACTCTATTAATTCATTATTATTTTTTTCAAAGTGCAAACCGGTTATAAATATTCTTGGTTTATAGTCCCGTGGGATCTTTATTTCATATTCATCACTTATTTGTTTGTCCATGATTTCTTTGATTTTATCTCTTTCACTTTCATTTATACAATCAATCACCATGACACCATTTTGGCCTGCTTTGATATCAGTGATTTTTAGCTCTTTAGGGTTAATTTTATTGTTTAAATCTTTTTTTGTTTTTTCACTAGTTTGTTTTGTTTTCGGCTTCACAATGATAGGAGTGCGTTTCTTAAATTCCGGCACGTCCCTGTTTGTATGCATATTATCACTCATCAGTACATTTGCATATGATTTTTGCTGTTGCGTCACACTGCCTTTATCTTTCACTATTGTTTTTATTTCGCTACATAATTTTTCATTTTCATTTCCCACTACTTCCACTTGTTTTATCATTTGCTCTGTTACCTCCCGCACTTTCTTTATTTCTGCTGCATTTTTTAAGTACATTTCTTGGTGCATTTTTAGGGTCGCTAACCTTTCATTATACTTATCATCCATCGCTTTCATTAAATCTTTTAGCTCTCTCTTGCTGGTTTGTATTGCCCGTTCAAATTCATTTTTATATTCTTTTAAGTATATACTATTTTTGTTAACACTCTCTTGCATGTCTCTTACAACTAAGTCAACATTATGTATATACGTAATGCACTCATCACAAATAAACTTCACCATAGGATCATCATTTCGTGTAGATTATCATCGTGAACTTGGCTTATGTGCATACACTTTGCTCTTGGCAGATGACTTTGGCTGGTTTACCCAAATACGACCCATCCTAATTTCGTGTTTGCTGCAAAAGGGCCGCTGTGACTAAGTTCTATGGTTCCAAAAGGTAGTCCTAAATGGCAGTTGTCTAACCCTATTAATATTTTAGGCGTTGCATTGGTATAAAACTGAGGCTCGATGTGAAAACTTTCTTAAATTTTTGCGACGTCGCAAGCCCTAAGGCTTTGAGTTGGCAAGATGAGATTCGAAACGGTATAAATGTGGCGTAATTCGTGCCTCTTACTCATACCCTTACCGCTAATTTTTAACTCGACCAGACTGGCCATCTCTTGCGTGGTTCTTCCACCAAACCATTGTACATTAAGTTCGCATTGCTTTCCGCCTATACCAAATTCATCTATTACCCCCTTGTCTACCATAGTAATAGACGAAACTTCGTCAAGCATCGCGTAAGTATTATAAGGTTTATCTTGGCCATATAAAGTTACCGGAACTACACGGAACAATACCGTATTAGGCTTACTTAGTGTCAGCGTACAATTTAATACGGGTTGAATGGGGTTAGACTCACCTTCAACGAGCTTACCTGGTTCCGTGGACGTAGAGTTCTGATCGAATTTGTAGTGCCATAGTAAATTGCATTAAAATAAATTGTAGATGGCAACCCTCTTTAGAAATGTGCAAGATGCAACCATACATCAGATGCACTTGGCATCACTAAAATTGTTAGTCGAGCAACTCGGAGAATTTCTGATTGGCTGAAACTGCCGTTGCTCGACGCCATGATTTATTTCGACGCCATCATTAATTTCGTTGCTAAGCAACGTAAAGAAAAACTGCCGAGCTACAGAGTTGTGTTAGCGGCAGTTTTCAGTTTAAAGAAAACCGGCCAGCGCACAAGGCGTGAAAACTAAATTCGGAAAGAAAAGTGATAGTAAAGAAAATATAATTAAAAGAACATTATACAAAAATGTAAAGAATAACTGAAAGTGTTTAAATAAAGTTTTATACAAAAGAAACCAAGTTTATAATTGAAGTGCTAGAACTGAGTTATAAATAAAAGAAAAACTATAGATAAAAAGTTAAACAATTTCATTTTATTTATTGCGGAAAAAGGAGAAGAAACTAAGACAGAGAAAGTTTTAAACGAAGTGCGGCATTAGAGCGTGTAACAGTGCACAAAACCCCTTTTTGTCGGATCCATAAAATGGATCCTCAATATGGCGACCGTGGGCCGAAGCCCTGTAAAAACGGGTTGTGGCCGAAAGGAGGCAAGCTTCCCAACAGGCGTGGGAATTAAAGGAAAAAAAAAAAAACAAAAACGCACTTAAAATAAAAAAAAAAAAAAAAAATTTATTAATAATTAACAAAATACATATACATGCAAAGAAGTTACAAAAATTCATAAAATCAAAAAAAATATCACAAAAAAAGTTTAAAACCAAAAAAAAATTTACAAAAAAAATATAAAACATTAAAAACCATTAAAAAAATATAAAAATTTGAAAAATACAAAAAAAACTACAATATTTACAAAAACCCTTCAAAAAATTTAAAAACATTGAAAAATCTACAAAAAAAAATACAAGTTTAAAAATTCTAAAAAAATATAAAATCAAAAATAGCATAAAATTTCAAAATCAAAAAATTACAAAAAAAAAGTACAAAAGATTAAAAACCATTACAAAAAAATTTTAAAAATTTGAAAAAATCTACAAAAAAAATACAAAAAAATTTCAAAAAACATTTCAAAAAAAGTATAATATTTAAAATCATTACAAAATATATAAAACTGAGGAAAATTAAAAAAAAAATTTAAAATCATTAAAAACCAAAAAAAATATATAAAAATTAACAAAAAACCTAAAATTAGAAATTGCACAAGAAAAAAAACTTTTTACGAAATCAACAGAATTATGGCAGTGGTGGTGGATTTTTTTGGCCGTGGCTAGTCGATGAAAAAGAGTGAAGACTTTTGAGAATACATCTAATAAAATACTTAACTAAAGACAGAGATAATAAGAAAATGCAAACTGTAATAATATAAAAATTTAAACGGCAGCAGAAATAATACAAAAACGAAAAAAAGGAGAAAAAACTGTAAAAACTAAAATTTTGAATAAAAAAGGTAAACTGTACCAAAATTTTTGTGAAACGGCACTAGCCACGCCACTTATAACGGCACTAGCCACGCCACCACCATAACGGAGCAACTTTGCGGAAAAAGGGTAAAGCCATCAAGCAGCAGCAGAGCAGCGAGCGCAGCAGCAAAACCCCGAGCGCAGCAGCAGAGCGACAAGCAGCGGTACTCGGTATGGCGCACAGTGTGCGAAAATAACGTATCATTTATATTTTTATAACACATAATTTTCATACTTTCATATTAACTTTTTTCAATCCAATACATTACTAAAATGTAAATACATTTCATATTAATCAACTTTTCAAAATTACTTACCTATATATATATATATATAAAAAAAAATATTTTTTGCATTATATTCAAAAACTTTCTTTCACACACATAGGTATATGCGTAAAACCAGTTAAAAACCAATAATTACAATTTTTCTTTAACGCGGTGCGTCCGTGTATAAACATGACATAAATTTTTGAATCCCGGTGCGTCCGAGGATAATTATATTACAATTTTGAAAAGATGCGGTGCGCCCGTATCTATAAAAATAAAACCATACAATTTTGATAAAAGCGGTGCGTCCGTTTCAACCCTTATATAAAATTATTTGCCATTCTCCAATTTTTGCATTTAAATAATAAAAAATTCAATTAAAAATTATAATTTTACCATACATTTCAAATTCGAAATTCCAACTTTCTGCAATAAGTATTCGCTAACCAACTGTATTATAAAATCTAAAAGCTTTCAAAAAAATACATACTTTCACAAATTCCTTATATTTTCATAAATTTCCTTTAAAAATACTTTCATAATTTTCTTTTGAGCTCAACTCAACTCGTTCAAATTTAATTTCCTTTAAATTCAATTTCTATTCAATCTTCATAAACAAATTCCACATTTCTTGCAACAAAATTTTTTAATATTTTGTCTATTCGTTTCAACACGTATGGACCTAAGAAACGGGAAGGTAGTTTCTAAAAATTCCCATCCGAGTTCAAGTTCCAAAAATTCAGAGCAAGATTTAGATTCCAAAAACTCAGAGCAAGATACAAATTCCAATAATTCAGATTCTGATTCATCTTCAAGTGCATCGTCAACTGATACCTTAACAAGTGAACATAATTATAAATTATCCCTGAGTGCAGACTTTTTAGGATTTGCTGATCAACCTGTAATTCCAAATTCTAGTTTTTCTATTCTAACTCCGATTCTTAACATTACAACCATGGCCACAATCGAGGAGAAAAAATCGTTTATTAACACGTGTGCCTCGATTATGCGAGACAACTACAGTGGAGACCCGTTAGCACTTGGCGCATTTATAAATAAAGTTGAATTAATGGAAGTATTCTCTAACGAAAATTTAACTCCTACTTTTATTGCATTTTTAAAATCCAAGCTCAAAGGCAAAGCTCGCGAAGCCCTACCAACGCATATAGAATCAGTCAACCAAATTAAAGAAGCGCTATGTAGTGAAATTAGGCCAGACAACTCGAAAGTTGTCGCGGGAAAAATTGCAGCCTTAAGAGTAACCAATAACAATTTTGCAGAATTTTCAAAGCAGGTAGAAGAGCTTTCTGACTCGTTAGAGCGCTGTCTAATCTTTGAAGGTATGACGAAGGCAAAAGCCCATGAGATGGCAGTTGAACAAACCATTAGCGTTTGTAGATTAAATAGTAGGTCAGATATGGTGAAATCAATCCTTGTGTCAACAACCTTCAAATATTCAAAGGACGTAGTAGCGAAAATGATTATAGAGCGAGAACAGGAAGTTAAAGAGCGGCAAGTGTTAGCGTTTCGGTCACGTCCAATAAGATATAATAATTTCCGTGGAAATTCCAGAGGCAAAAGTAATTTCAGATACAACAACAATAGTAATTTTCGATTTAACAATAACGCAAATAGGCAACACAATAATACAAATTTCCGAAATAACAATTATAACAGAGGCAATAATCGCAATTACAATAGAGGCAATAGCAATTCCAACAATAACAATAATAATCGGTCCGGAAATAACAGAAATTCCAATAATCAGGGTTCAAATTCTAGAAATTCAGCCAATGTTCGTTCTTTAAATGCCGAAGCCCCTCAGGCGCGAACACTGAGGGAGCAGGAGCAATTCGACTAAATACTTCTCAATCAATATATTGTCTAAATTTAAATTCGGACAAGGGACAGAAAAGGTAAATATTTCAATTTTGCATAGCACTTAAGCAAATACTCTTGTAATTCCACCAAGATGCGAAGTTTTTCGTGTTTTTAGTTTGAAAAATTCGACAAGTCCAGTTTTTGTTGATTCTCAGGAACTTTGTAACGGTGTTTTCACAGCAAAATGTATCGTTGATACAAAAAATCCAATAATAAAAGTTATCAACACCACCGACGAGGTCAAGTACGTAAAAGATTTCAATATTCAAACTGAAGACATTAAAAACTTCAATGTCTATCGCATAAATGATACACCTATCGATTCAAAACGTATAGAAGAGCTTAAATCAATTTTGGTAAAACAAATGCCTTCTTATGCTAAAAAGAAACTACTTGATTTATGTTTGAAATATTCTGATATTTTTGCATTAAAAACCGACTTAATGACGCTTAATAATTTCTACGAACAAAAACTTAGATTAACTGACAAAACCCCTGTCTATATTAAAAATTACCGTTTGCCATACACACAACGCGAAGAAATAAATAAACAAGTCGAAAACCTATTACAGAATGATTTAATCGAACCTAGTTTTTCAAGTTATAACAGTCCTTTAATTTTGGTACCGAAAAAAGATCCAACAGGCAAAAAGTCGTATCGTATGTGCGTAGATTTCAGAGCAGTCAATAAAAAGCTTATAGCCGACAAATTTCCACTAGCACGCGTTGATGACATACTCGACAATCTTGGCAGAGCCAAATACTTTTCAACTTTAGACCTTTTTTCTGGTTTCCACCAAATACCCCTTCACACTAAATCTAGAGACGTAACTTTCAGTACAGATCGAGGAGCTTTTCGTTGGAAAGTTTTACCTTTCGGGTTAAATATTGCACCAAACTCTTTTTCTCGTATGATGTCAATAGCATTTTCAGGCATTTCGCCAAGTCAGGCTTTTATGTATATTGACGAAGTTATCGTCATTGGTTGTAGTGAGACACACCACCTTAAAAATTTAGAAAAAGTTTTCGAAACCTGTAGAAAGTTTAATTTAAAGCTGAATCCAAACAAGTGCAATTTCCGAAGTAACTTTTCTAGGCCATAAATGTACGTCAAAAGGTATGCTGCCAGACGATTCAAAAATAGACGCTATTAAAAGGTATACTAAGCCAAAACACAAAGATGCGGTTAGGCGATTTGTCGCATTTGCAAATTATTACAGGCGATTTATACCGAATTTTGCGTCACTGGCAGCGCCTCTAAATCGTTTAAATCGGAAAAAAGTTGAATATGTTTGGGACGAAGCGTGCGAAAACGTTTTCGAAAAACTTAAACTAGCATTAATGTCTCCTCAACTACTACAATACCCTGACTTCACAAAAGAATTTATAATTACAGTAGATGCTTCTAAGAGTGGGTGTGGTGCTATATTAAGCCAAAAGCATGGTGATAACGATTTACCAATTTGTTTCGCGTCAAAATCTTTTAATAAAGCAGAACAGAAAAAATCAATTATCGAATTAGAACTCCTAGCAATACATTTCGCTATAAAGCATTTTCGTCCATATGTTTACGGTACAAATTTCACAGTAAAATCCGATCATAGACCACTAGTTTATATTTTTAACATGAAAGACCCTTCCTCTAAACTTTCTAGAATTCGATTAGAACTGTCAGAATATAAATTTACGATTGAATATATAAAAGGAAAATCTAACGTTGTGGCTGATGCTCTTTCACGCATTAGTATAAACGAAATAAAAGTATGTTTTGGCAGTTCAAACGCGATCAAAAACCAAACAAAAGGAATTACAAAATAAAGACGATAACTTTACTGATACTTTTTGCGAAACGCCTAGAGTACAAGTTTATGACAAATTTTCATACAATTTTTCAAAAAAGATGCCGCGAATAAAGTCGACTGTACAATTTAATAAGAATAATGGGATCTCTAATATAGAAATTTATGCGCATCTAAAACATAAAAAACTAAATTTACTTAATTTTGTGAATGCTAACGGAAAAACAAATTAGATGAGTTATTTTCGAGGCTTGAAAAAGCAGCCGGAAGTCACAATATTAAGCAGTTAGAATGGCCAAAAAATTATATATTTTTCAAAGAATTTTCAATTACAAATTTTAAAATCAGCGGTAATAAAATTTTAAAATCATTACACATAATTCTAACATACCCTGTAGAAACTATAACAAAAACAGAGCAAAAACAAAAACTTATGACAATTTACCATGAGGACCCTTTGTTAGGCGGTCATTGCGGTACAAACCGATTATATTCCAAATTAAGAACAAAATACTATTGGAAAAATATGACAAGAGACATTGCGAAATTTGTGAAAAATTGCAATAAATGCCTTTTAAATAAAGCAAAACCAAAAACAAAGGAAAATCTTGTTTTGACTCCAACCCCCTGCAAACCCTTTGACATAGTAATTGTCGATACAATAGGTCCACTTCCGGAATCCAAATATGGTAAAAAGTTCGCTGTTACTATGATTTGTGACTTTTCTAAATACCTGGTAACAGTAGCTGTACCAGATAAATCAGCAAAAACCATTGCTTGTGCTATTTTTGAAACCTTTATATTAACATATGGTACAATAAAAGCTATTAGATCCGATTTAGGAACGGAATATAAAAACGAATTATTCTCTGAATTGACAAAACTTTTAAAGATTGATCATGATTTCTCAACAGCCTACCACCACGAAACTGTTGGTACTGTTGAAAGAAACTATAGAGTCTTTAACGAATACTTGCGTGCATATCTAAACGAAACGTATTCAGATTGGGATACATATTTGAAATACTTTACATTTTTACACAATGCTACAAGTAGTTCGGTTTTTGATAATAAATGTACTCCGCTTGAATTAATATTTGGCAGAAAAACTACAATGCCACATGAATTGCAAAAAGTGCAAATTGATCCGATCTATAATGTAGAAAATTACGCAAAAGAGCTTAAGTTTAGAATGCAAACTTCGCATAAAATGGCAAAAAATTTGATTAATAAGCATAAGATTAGAAATAAAGATTTATACGATAAAACGGCTAAGCCTTTAGAAATTAAAATTAACGATAGAGTTTTAGTAGAAACAGAACCTAGAAATAAACATTAAAATATATATCAAGGTCCCTACATAGTAAAGAATATTGATGGGCCAAATGTAAGAATTTGTGAGATAAGTAAAGAAAACGAAAAAATTGTACACAAAAATCGAGTACAAAAAATTAATTAATTTAATAGTCTATTACTAATCATCTTTAGATATAAATATATTTTAAAAATCCGCCAATGAAGGCTAAAAAAATGTAACAAATAAATATACATTTAATTAGGTAGATTTTACAATAAGAAGAAGGAAAAAACCGGTTTACTTCAAACATTAAATCAAATATTTGAAACTAACTTTTATATATTTCACTTTACTCAAAATTTTCTTTTCATTTTTAATCATCTTTTTAGAAGTTGCACTGCGATGAACGTATGAGTCCCGGGTTAGAGCACCCTAATGCTAGCAAACTCCTTCGTTCATAACATTACAACAACATATTAAAGCCTAAAGAAGAATGTGGCAAGATTAATTACTAATCTTAACAAATTCTTCTTTTCTAAAGGGGGATGATGTAGTGCCATAGTAAATTGCATTAAAATAAATTGTAGATGGCAACCCTCTTTAGAAATGTGCAAGATGCAACCATACATCAGATGCACTTGGCATCACTAAAGTTGTTAGAGTCGAGCAACTCGGAGAGTTTCTGATTGGCTGAAACTGCCGTTGCTCGACGCCATGATTTATTTCGACGCCATCATTAATTTCGTTGCTAAGCAACGTAAAGAAAAACTGCCGAGCTACAGAGTTGCGTTAGCGGCAGTTTTCAGTTTAAAGAAAACCGGCCAGCGCACAAGGCGTGAAAACTAAATTCGGAAAGAAAATTGATAGTAAAGGAAATATAATTAAAAGAACATTATACAAAAATGTAAAGAATAACTGAAAGTGTTTAAATAAAGTTTTATACAAAAGAAACCAAGTTTATAATTGAAGTCTAGAACTGAGTTATAAATAAAACAAAAACTATAGATAAAAAGTTAAACAACTTCATTTTATTTATTGCGGAAAAACGAGAAGAAACTAAGGCAGAGAAAGTTTTAAACGAAGTGCGGCATTAGAGCGTGTAGCAGTGCACAGAACCCCTTTTTGTCGGATCCATAAAATGGATCCTCAATAAATTCATGCAGTAATTTGTTGTGCCATCTTTGGCACCCATTTGCAGAGCAGATTACACGATTACGGCATTCGCGAGCTGAATGACCGTTCTTCAAACAAGAAAAGCATAGATGATGACGTTTAGCCTCTGACCATCTATTTGCTACATTGCTTTCTAAAAACTTCTTACACATATGAACCTTATGCTGGCCCCGGCAGATAGCACAATTGGCAGTACCTTTGAGCCTATCCTTTTCTACTTTGACATTTTCTTTGTTATTGTTTTCAACAGCATGCAAGACCACTCTACGACGACAGCCCTCACAGTCTTGCAACGTACAAACTAAATTGGCGACTTCGGTTAGCCAGTTGCTAAAATCGGCTATGGTTGCATAAGGCTTTATTGTAGAAGCATATTTTGCCCAATCCATCTTTTTGCTCATTGGAAGCCGATTAATTCGTCTAGTAGAGAAGGATTTGCAAGGTGCTGATATCCATTAACTGACTGCAAGAATATAGCGAGGTTTTTTGTTTTCGACGCAAAAGATATTAACTTATCGACGGCTGCTTCGGAGATCGGAGGGATTTTTCTAACCTGACGAAGTTGACTACGAATTAACAATTCCGGCTGCCCAAACCGAATCTTTAGTTGTTCCATCACGGCGCCGACATTGTCCGGGTGTATGAGCAAATATTTAACTACCTATCTTGCTTCACCTTTCAGGCTTTTTAACAAACGTTGGTTATTTTCCAGATTTGTGTAACCATAAACTGCAGTGGATTGGTAAAAAACGTTTGAAAATAATGGCCAGTCCTAGGGGCAGCCACTAAATTCTGGCAGGTCTTGAACTTTTCTTGGCGCTGAATAACTATTCGACATGGTCGGCAGTTGCATTGGCGGAAGTCCATTTACAAGTGAATTTGGGTACGCTGATGTCGTTATGGTCAGACCAGACGACGAAGCTACAAAACTATTTGCATATTGCGAAGTAGGTGCGCGTGTACTTATAGGGGAAAGCTATGAGCATTGGTAAAGACATTCCCGTGTGAGCAATATGGACTTACGCTGTTTTGCATGTTACCGACAGAAATTTCTGGAACAGCGATATTGCTAGGTGTACCATTTTGCGCTGCTAAGAAGACTGCGACGTCGCAGCTCTGAGCTCTGCCAACAGTGGCGTTTGACGTCGGCATACCAGAGTAGCCGCTAAGGCGCAGACTCTCTTCATATGTTCCGCGCTGGTTATTACTTTCCCTTAGTTGGGCTTGAGTATCCCGCAGTTGGGTTTCCAAAGAATTTAATTTTTCTAATAGAGAACTCACCTGTTGATTTTCCATATTTCCTAACCCGGCGGTATGTGTGGTGATTGGAACGAGTACACTGGGTGACCTCTGTTGATCTGTAGTGACGGCGATGTTGCTGTTGGTGCGGTTTGCTTCGGTGGTTACTGCTTTAGTGGTTACCGTGGTAGTGGTGGTTTTAACCAACGTGGCGGTTATCGGATGGGCTGTCTTGGTAGCTCCTGATGTACTAGGAGTTGATGAGGCACTCTTAAGCAAATTGGTTGTTTGACTGTTGTTAGCCATACTCGAGGATACAGATGTTATTGGTGTTATATTTTCGTAAGCTAGGCGGGGGCTTCTTCTCGGAGGAGTTCGATGCATACCTTATTGCAATATTTCACTGGCAAAGCTATTTCGTTAAAAGAAAACGATCGTAAAAAAACAACTAATAAAATACTAAGTACCAGCTGTAGTCAACGGTTTGCTTCCTATCCAACGAGATATGTGTTACTTCTTATGCCAATGTAGTAACGAAATCTGCTTTGAAAGCTGACTTCGTTGTTCCCAAAAAAAAGCGTAATTTCATGTGTATACAAGAATTTTATGTTCTATGTTACGGCTTCGACAAATGCTTAACCATGCGCTGGCTGCGTTGGCGTTAACGAAATGTACGATATTTGCGGCGGCAAATTTTAACAGAACACTCGATGCGGTGGTGTTAATAAATTTTTGTCGCTGGCTGCGACTGCGTTTGGCTCACAAATTATCTTCGCTGGCTGCGACTTCGTTCGCTATGCAAATTATCGTCGCTGGCTGCGACTGGGTTTGGCACACAAATTACTTCGCTGGCTTCGAATGGGTTTGCTATGCAAATTATCGTCGCTGGCTGCTACTGCGTTTGGCACACAAATTATCTTCGCTGGCTGCGAATGGGTTTGCTATGCAAATCTGCTGGCTGCTTCACGTTTGCTTTAACACTTTTCGCTGGCTGCGACTGTGTTTAACAAAATGGCTGCTGATTGTCTCTGCATTCCAATACAAATTCTTTGACAGTGAATGCGCTGCGAAATAAAAATGTGGCGTCGCAGCTAGAAGGCTGACTGTTGAAATCAACGGGAAACGTTGAAATTTGTTTAGTTAATGATTTCCCATACGTTTATTTCTAAAGAAATACATAAATTAATACAACATTGAATATTAGGCACATTTTCTGAAATACTCACCGCAGTTCACGTCCTCCTTCTTAACTTGGTGCGACACCAATGGCATTCAACTACTTTTAAAATAAGCAATTGAGCTCGTACGAAGGAGAAACGCAAAGTGTGGTGAGTTGACATGAATATTTGAGAACATTGAGAACAAAAATTGTAATGACAGTAAACGAAATAACAGAAGGAAACGAAAAACTCTTGCCAGTGTTCGGTATTTAAATGAAGAAAACTTATCGATTGTGGATTCATAACAGAGGAGGATAATTTGAATCGAATGAACAATGAACAGAATGATTCATCAGATGCGGCATTTGTTGCTAGGTTTAAACACAATAAACACAAAGACTCCAAAAATGATTTCAAGCCAAAGTCAAAAGTTGATGAATTGAAGAAGAGAACGAAATGCAATGCTTGTGGTCAAATGGGCCATTGGGCAAAAGATAAAAAATGTCTAAAGAAAACAAATTCGTCGAATTGCACTAAAACTGCAAATAAAAACGAACTGGCATGGTGTACAGTAGTATATTCGGACAAATCAAACGAATTAAATCCAGATTACTGGTGTGCTGATTCAGGTGCAACAAGTCATATGACTTTTCGTCGTGAGTGGTTCTCAGAGCTAAGAGAACATAGTGGTCAAGTAAAATTAGCCGAACGTCATCGTGTCCAGACTCATGGAATTGGTGCCATTCTTATAGATGCGAAGGTAAACCATCAGTGGGAGCAGCGTCGTCTTGAAAACGTGATGTATGTTCCATAACTTGGAGAAAATTGTTTTCGACAATAGTTATGACAGATAAATGTTTTCAAGTTTTATTTGAAAGCGGTGGTTGCAAAATACTTTATCAACAGCGTAAATTCGTTGCACTAGGTAAGCGTGATAAAATGAAACAAATACGCATGGAATTTCGTGTACGTGCAAATGAAGTTGCAAATTTTGAAGCTGTTTAGCTTGAGCAGTGGCATTGTCGATTGGGCCACGTCAACATCAATTCAATAAGAAAAATGGTTAAAGATGATCTCATTAGAGGTGTCGACTTGTCCAACAGTGAAAGATTTTTTTGTGAGGATTGTCAATATGGAAAAATGACGAGATCAACTCATAAGGAATCGATCAAGCGACCATCAGTTGCTGGAGAATACATGCATGCAGATTTATGTGGTCCCATGGAAGAAATTTGAATTGGTGGCGCTCTTTACTTCTTGTTGATTAAATACGAAGCAACAACGTTTCGTTTCACATATTTTATAAAGTCGAAAAATGAAGTACATGGATGCTTGTGCTCTTTCATTCCAATGGTACAGAAGGCTTTTGGTTTTCAAATTAAATTTTTTCGTTTCGACAACGGTACTGAATTTGTCAACGAAGAAGACAAAAATTTGTTAACAAATGAAGGTATTCAAATCGAATATATTGCACCGTATACTCCAGAGCAAAATGTGAGAATTGAACGTGATAATCGAACAAACAAAGAATGTGCAAGAACTATGCTTATTGCTAATGGTTTACCAAAATATCTATGGTCTGAAGCTGTTCGTACAGCAACGTATTTATTGAACCGCACAACAAATAGCAAGTGTCCAGGGAGTACACCTTATGAAAAATGGTTTGGATCACATCAAAATATTTGGAACAGAATGTTTTGTTCAAGTTCCAAAACCAGTAAGGACGGGACTGTCTTCGGCTGTGCCGCAGACTTCATACCTTTCATGAATGGGGCTGAACAATAATCTTATCCCGTTCGTAATCTCCGAACAATCGGATGTATAAGATAAGAAATATATAGTGAACAGATCTACATACCTAAACGATATTTAAGATAAATATAAAATAAACAAGTAAGGACGGGACTGTCTTCGGATATGCCGAAGACTTCATACCTTTCATGAATGGGGCTGAACAATAATCTTATCTCGTTCGTAATCTCCGAATAATCGGATGTATAAGATAAGAAATATCTAGTGAACAGATCTACATACCTAAACGATTTTTAAGATAAATATAAAATAAAAAATAGGTAGGTACTTTGTGTGAGGATGCAAAGTTTCAGGTTTTTGTGGTCTGCGTGTAAAAACTATGACTACGAGTCACGTATTTCAACAATATATGACGTAAACCTAACTATTTGATGAAATTTTATGAATTTTGAAGCTTCTAGCCGTAAAAAAGGGGCAAAAAAATACAGTTTATATGGGATATATAATATATGTACCACCGATCTCTATGATTTTTTCAGACAATAATATATGCTATATACGTAAGCATTTGGTGAAATTTGAAGCTTCTAGCTGTTAAAATGGGGAGAAATTGCGCAAAGTTTCTTATCTGAACAATCGGTTGTATGAGATATATACTATATATACCACCAATCTCAATGATTTTTTCAGACAACAATATATACTATACACGTAAGCATTTGGTGAAATTTGAAGCTTCTAGCTGTTAAAATGCGGAAGAAATTGCGCAAAGTTTCTTATCTGAACAATCGGTTGTATGAGATTATATATACCTTCGGTCTCTATGATTTTTTCAAACA
Organism: Eurosta solidaginis; assembly: GCF_040869045.1. NCBI lineage: Eukaryota > Metazoa > Arthropoda > Insecta > Diptera > Tephritidae > Eurosta > Eurosta solidaginis. Next base: position 90,716,942 of record NC_090324.1, read on the forward strand.
ACAATATATGCTATACACGTAAAACTTTGGTGAAATTTGAACATATCTAAACGATTTTTAAGATAAATATAAAATAAAAAATAGGTAGGTACTTTGTGTGAGGATGCAAAGTTTCAGGTTTTTTGTGGTCTGCGTGTAAAAACTATGAATACGAATCACGTATTTGAACAATATATGACGTAAACGTAACTATTTGATGAAATTTGATGAATGTTGAAGCTTCTGTCCGTAAAAATGGGGCAAAATGACAGTTTATATGAAGTATATAATATATATACTACCGATTTCTATGATTTTTTCAGACAACAATATATGCTATATACGTAATCATTTGGTGAAATTTGAAGCTTCTAGCTGTTAAAACGGGGCAGAAATTGCGCAAAGTTTCTTATCTGAACAATCGGTTGTATGAGATATATACTATGTATACCACCGATCTCAATGATTTTTTCTGACATCAATATATGCTATACACGTGAGCATTTGGTGAAATTTGAAGCTTCTTACTGTTAAAATGGGGCCGAAATCGCAAAAAAAAAATATATATACTATATATACCATCATATATATATTATATATATCACCGATCTCTATGATTTTTTGACGCAACAATATATACTATATACGTAAGCAATCGGTGAAATTTGAAGCTTATAGCTGTTAAAATGGGGTAGAAATTGCGAAAAGTTTCTTATCTGAACAATCGGTTGTATGAGATATATACTATATATACAACCGATCTCTATGATTTTTCAGACAACAATATATGCTATATACGTAAGCATTCGGTGAAATTTGAAGCTTCTAGCTGTTAAAATGGGGCTAAAATTGCGAAAATATATATATATATACTATATATACCACCATATATATACTATATATACCACCGAGTTTCTTATCTGAACAATCGGTTGTGGGGATATATACTATACATACGACCGATCTCATCAATTTTTTCAGGCAACAATATGTTCAATATACGAAAGTATATGGTGAAGTTTGAAGCTTCAATCTGTTAAATTGAGTAAGATATTACAAAAATCCTCTTTTTCTGAAAAACCGGTTGTATGGAGGATATATGCTATAGTGGTCCGATCCGGCCGGTTCCGACAAATGTCTAATCGGACACCCAAATACACCCGCCCACCAAATTTTATCAAGATATCTCAAAAATTGAGGGACTAGTTTGCATACAAACAGACAGACGGACAGACGCACATGGCTAAATCAACTCAGCTCTTCAACCTGATTATCTCGGTATACTTAATGGTGGGTCTATCTATTTTCCTTTAAGGACTTACAATTTTGGGTTTCGTGACGAAATTAATATACCATTTCATTTTCATGAAAGGTATAAAAATAGGTAGGTACTTTGTGTGAGGATGCAAAGTTTCAGGTTTTTTTTTGTGGTCTGCGTGTAAAAACTATGACTACGAATCACGTATTTCAAAAATATATGACGTAAACGTAACTATTTGATGAAATTTGATGAATGTTGAAGCTTCTGTCCGTAAAAAAGGGGCAAAAATGACAGTTTATATGAAGTATATAATATATATACCACCGATCTCTATGATTTTTTCAGACAACAATATATGCTATATACGGAAGCTTTTGGTGAAATTTGAAGCTTCCAGCTGTTAAAACGGGGCAGAAATTGCGCAAACTTTCTTATCTGAACAATCGGTTGTATGAGATATATACTATGCATACCACCGATCTCAATGATTTTTTCAGACATCAATATATGCTATACACGTAAGCATTAAGTGAAATTTGAAGCTTCTAACTGCAAAAATGGGGCCGAAATCGCAAAAAAAAATATATATATACTATATATACCATCATATATATTATATATATATCACCGATCTCTATGACTTTTTTACAACAATATATACTATATACGTAAGCAATCGGTGAAATTTGAAGCTTATAGCTGTTAAAATGGGGTAGAAATTGCGAAAAGTTTCTTATCTGAACAATCGGTTGTATGAGATATATACTATATATACAACCGATCTCTATGATTTTTTCAGACAACAATATATGCCATATACGTAAGCATTCGGTGAAATTTGAAGCTTCTAGCTGTTAAAATGGGGCTAAAATTGCGAAAATATATATATATATATACTATATATACCACCATATATATACTATATATACCACCGATCTGTATGATTTTTTCAGACAACAATATATGCTATATATGTAAGCATTCGTTGAAATTTGAAGCCTCTAGCTCTTAAAATAGGGCAGTAATTACGAAAAGTTTCTTATCTGAACAATCCGTTGTGGGGGATATATAATATATATACGACCGATCTTATCAATTTTTTCAGGCAACAATATGTGCAATATACGAAAGTATATGGTGAAGTTTAAAGCTTCAATCTGTTAAATTGAGTAAGATATTACAAAAATCCTCTTTCTGAAAAATCGGTTGTATGGAGGATATATGCTATAGTGGTCCGATCCGGCCGGTTTCGACAAATGTCTAATCGGACACCCAAATACACCCGCTCACCAAATTTTATCAAGATATCTCAAAAATTGAGGGACTAGTTTGCATACAAACAGACAGACGGCCAGACGGACATGGCTAAATCAACTCAGCTCTTCAACCTGATTATTTCGGTATACTTAATGGTGGGTCTATCTATTTTCCCTTAAGGACTTACAATTTTGTGTTTCGTGACGAAATTAATATACCATTTCATTTTCATGAAAGGTATAACAAGCGGGTCGACAAAAGTGGATCCAAAAGCGAAGAAAGTATTTTTGATTGGATTTGAGCCCACAACCAAAAATTTTCGACTATTTGATCCTAACAACAGAAAGATATCTCTCAGCTGTAATGTCCGTTTTAATGAGCAAGTATTAAAAAATGTTCGTTTTAATGAGCAAGTATCAAAAAAATTTGTACTTCGGGATGACATTGATACTGATGATGAAGAAGCGTCTGAAAATGCTTCAGGTGAAATCTTGGTTGAATCAGCTGATAATAATGATGTTTTTCTTGACGCTGAAGGAGAATCAACTGCGGAAACTCATGAACGGGTTCGACCCCAGAGAAGTAATCAACGCTACGATCTGCGAGAAAGTGTAAAGAGTCCAGATCGGTTAATTGAAAGTGGATTTTCAGCAACAATTGTTGAACCAAAAACATTTGAAGAGACAATGAACTCACCCGATGCACAACAATGGAAGAGTGCAATGGATGAGGAGTTTATTTCATTGATCAAGAATCACACATGGGATTTGGTAGAGCCACTTGATGATCAGAAAATTATTGATAATCGTTGGGTGTTTAAAATCAAAGAAAATACTGATGGCTCAATTAAGAGATATAAAGCGCGTCTTGTGATTCGTGGGTTCACTCAGCAATACGGTGTCGATTACGAGGAGACTTTTAGTCCTGTCGTCAAATATACATCGATTCGTGCAATTATGTCTCTAGCGGCAATGAATAAAATGCGGCTAAAGCAGTTCGACATTAAAACTGCATTTTTGTACGGTGAGCTGAAAGAAAACGTTTTTATGAAGCAGCCAGTCGGCTATAATGAAAACAGTGGACGCGTATGCAAGCTGATCAAAAGTTTATATGGTCTGAGACAGGCATCACGATGTTGGAATGAACAATTTACGTCATTTCTTTGCAAATTTGATTTCACACAAAGTGATTCAGACTCATGCGTTTTCATTCGGCGAAAGGATAAGACAATAACGATCATCGCGATTTATGTAGATGATGGGTTGATGGTAACAAATAACATTACTGAAATTGATTCGATAGTTTCACACCTGCAAGACAATTTTGAAGTAAAAGTTATCGAGGCAAAGCGATTTTTGGGTCTCGAAATTGATCAACGTCAGGATGGTTCAATACGCATATATCATCAGGCTTATTCTAAAAAGATATTGAATCGGTTTGGTATGACTGAAAGCAAAACTGTATCAAAATGATTGTGTTCTGGACTTGGTCGGCTACATTGATGCCGATTATGCTGGCGATAGCGAAACAAGACGATCGACGAGTGGGTATGTTTTTCATATTGGGTCCGGTGTCGTAAGCTGGTCATCAGTAAGGCAAAAATCGGTCTCAACATCAACAACCGAATCTGAATATGTGGCGGCTTGTCGGGCAATAAAGGAACTAATCTGGCTTAAAAGTTTTTTAATTAGTTTGTTGCATGAACCAAAACTAAAAACAACACTATATATGGACAATCAAAGCGCAATTCGTTTAATTAAGAATCCCGTCTTTCATAAAAGAACCAAGCACATCGATGTCCAGTAGCAATTTATCCGAGAAAAATTTCAAGATGGTCAATTCAACTTAGAATATATAAATACTGATCAGCAGATCGCGGATATATTTACGAAATCATTGAATAGGAATCGTCATAAATACTTGTGCAATTTGATGGAGATGACATCATAAGAGAACGTCGCCGATTTGTTTACAACAATGAGTGGGAGTATTGGAATTATCCATTGTCGAAACAAAGATGGCAACTCTTTTTTCTGTATTCTTTTTTCTATTTTTACCTTCGTTAACTGCAGTTGAAATGTGACGTATAAAGAAGAAGCACTTCAATAAAATTTTCTTTCCATAAAAGCGAATTGTTCAACTGTTAATTAAACATGTTTTCTTTTGTGCGTTTATCTTATTTATTCACTTAATTGGTTCGGTCAAAAGGACTTCTAATAAAACATTGAAATCACCTAGGATAATGCGATTATCGCCAGTGAGTAAGGCGCTAATATTAAGGCGGTATCCACTGGGACAACAGGTGGCAGGAGGGATGAAGATGTTGATGGCTTCTAGGTTTACATCGTCTGACTGGACATATAAGCCATGAAGTTCTAAGACACTATCCCTGCGGCCGATGTCGGGATCAAATATATGATATTGCACTGAGTGGCGTATGATAAACGCGAGACTGCCTCCGTTTCCGCGCTAGCGATCTTTCTGTTGACATTATACCCAGAGCAGGTCTTCAGAGCAGATCTTACTGTGAGTTTAGTCTCTTGAATCGCAACGAAGCGGATGTTGTGCCGCTTCATGAAATCGACTATCTCCGTGATCTTCCCAGTTAAACTATTATAAAAAAAAAGAAAAAATGTATCATAACAATAACGATAAAATAAATGTTAGGTATTGAGCTCGGTTCGAACCTGCGATCTTACAAATCAGTAGGCCGATATAACAACAAAAATTGTAAATTCATTTGAAAAGGATAAACGTGACAAAAATTTATTAATTACATGCTTGCTATTGCACACAATTCAAAATTTTAGATTCTACTGATTTTTCTTTATACATAATTCCTTCCAAATAAGTAAACGTTTTTGAATTTTGAGAAAAATTTAATGGTTTTTCTGTCGTCTAATTACTTTATGAATTTTGACTTCTGAATTTTGTCTTCTGAAATTTGACTTATGCATTTTGACTTCTGAAATTAGACTTCTGAGGTTTGACTTATGAGTTTTGATCTCTGAATTTTGTTTTTCTGAAAAAAGAGTTCTGACTAATGTTTTCTGAAAAAATGTGTTTCTGAATTTTGGCTTTCTGCCGTTCGCATCGGAGCGGAACTCCTAGGCCTTTATAGGCCCATCGTGAAACCACACGGATTTGTTCCTACTCTCCTAATCAAACCACTTCGTTGAGTTTGTGAAGCTAACTAAGCGTCGTGTATTGACCCCAGCTATATCCGTCAAATCTACGAAAAACATCTTGCCCATAAAACGTTGCCTTCTTCTACCGAGCGCTGGACATTCACAGAGTAGATGCCTAACAGGCTCTTCTTCGTTGCCGCAGCTTCTAGAATAATCATTAATCCTTTCCGCATGCGGTCCAATACAAACGTGACCAGTGAGAAGACCTACAACTAACGAAAGATCCCTCTTACGGAGAGTGAGAAGATCTCGCGATATCTTCTTATTCCATGCCGGCCATGTGAATTTGCCGTGTGGCATCTATCATGATGCTTCCACCTGGCTCCCACTTCCATCAGTAGAGCCTCCTTTATCGTGAGCTTGCAGGTGGAGAGCGGCATGCCCAACCTCTTCCAGGATGGCGAAAGTGGAAGGGAGGTACCCTTTCCTGCAAGCTCATCCGCCATCTCATTACCTGGTATGCCCTTATGTTCCGGAACCCATACCAGATGCAGAGTAAAATGTTCAGCCATCACGTTAAGTGATCTGCGACAGCCTACTACAGTTTTAGAACTAGTTGTGACAGAGTCAAGGGCTTTCAGTGCTGCTTGACTGTCTGAAAAAATATAAATGTGCTTCTGAGAGACTGCCTTCTGCCTAAGGCAGTCCACAGCGTCTTTTATGGCCGCAAGCTCAGCCTGAAATACGCTACAGTGATCCGGAAGGCGAAACGATCTTTGTATGTCCAATCGTTCCGAATATACACCCCCTCCGACCTTGTTAACCGGTCTAGATCCATCTGTGTAGATCTGAATGCTGTTAGTGGGCCAATCTGGGTCATTCACCCACTGTTCCCTCTCAGGGATTAATATCTCGTATCCCTTGTTAAAGTTGGTATTTGGCTTGCAGAATCTGTCCATTTTCTGGCATGCAGTACCTGTCGAGAATTTCAGTATGGTTGCAGTGAGACCATGTGGTCAGTTTCCTCAGCCTAATAGCTGCACATGCTACATATTTTATTTCTACTATATCTATGGGTAGTAAGTTCAGTATTACATTTATAGCCTCCGTTGGCGTTGTGCGGATGGCTCCGCTTATGAATACTAGTGCAGATCTTTGCACCTTTTGAAGAGCAAGAACCGTCGAGGATTTATTCAGGGCGGGCCACCATACCGCCACCCTCTATAGAAATAGTGTTCTAACTATGGCCGTGTATATCCAATGCACTATCATAGGGTATATACCCCATTTCCGTCCAATTACCCCTTTACATGTGTAGAGGGCAACCGTGGCCTTACGGACACGTTCCGTGGTGTTTTGTGTCGAGTTCAATTTCTTATCAAGTGTCACCCCATAAAGTTGGCGGACTCACTTAACTTAAGCGCTGTGTTTGCCAGCACTGGAGTTGAGAGAGGTGGTATTTTATACCTCCTCGTAAAGAGCACCAGCTCCGTTTTATTTGGGTTCACGCCCGGACCATTATCAACGGCCCATGCTTCGACGCTTCTTAATTCCACCTGCACTATATCGCAGAGAGTTTGCGGAAACTTCCCACTTATCACCAAGGCAAGGTCGTCAGCGTATATTATAACCTTACAGCCCCTCCTCCTCCATGTCCCTTAGCAGCTGGCTCCCCGCCAAGACCCACAGCAGAGGGGATAGTACTCCAGCTTGGGGAGTTCCCCTACTGACAAACCTGCTCACCGATACCCCTGCAAGTTCTGCTTGCACTACCCTGCATAACAGCAATTGGTGCACAAGATCCACCAGCTGAGATTCTGTGAGGACCACAAATCCGAAGGCTTTGGAGTTCCCCACAACACTATAAACATATATTTTGAAGTGAAATTAAAATATAAATAATTTGTACATAAAATGAATTAATTGAACTATTTACCTATGTACACATAAGTTTACATATACATATTTATATTATTTTTGTAAAGTATATACATATATATACATATTATTTTACATAAAAATGATTTTTATGCCAAATGCATATTTGCATACAAGTAGAACTTGAATTTGTTGAGCGGTTCTCACCCCCATCACCCTTAAGGATTAGTGGGTGCTTTTCACCTCCGCTGCCCTTTAATTAGACAGGCTTAGACCTAAGAGAAGATAATAATTTGAATAAAATACATACCTCCATACGTTTATACATATTTACAGGGTTTCTTTTTACTAGGTACCTAACTATTCTAGGGAACCCTGGACGGACCGAGTTCTACCCCGGCATAAGGAAAGGTCCGTCACAATTAGATGCCCAGATCAGTACCTTAGCGATTGAGTCGGGTTTGATGTTATTGTACGCTCCTTCTACGTCTAGGATGGCTGCCAGGCCTAGTTGATAAAGATAGACTGATGGGTCTGAAGTCTTTAGGCTTCGCGTGGCACGCTTTGCCTGCCTTGGAAATAAATACCACTTTAGATATTTTTCATATACGTGGGATGCGGTTTAGTGCCACGACACCTCCTATTATGGCTTATAGCCAGTTAGTGCTGCATTCCAGTGATTGTTGCAGTTGTATAGGTGTAACTACGTCCGGCCCTGGAGTTTTGAATTGTTCAAAAGATTGGATGGCCCAAGATATCTCTTGTAATTAGATTGTGCAGTATAGGTTGCACTGTTGCTTGTGTCAAGCTTTGTGTATCCCCTGGTTCGTTCCTAGTTGCACCTGGAAAGTGTGTATTCAGCAGTAGGTCCAGTGTTTCCTCCCCACGAACCATCAGGCATTTGCAAGCATCATGGGTGCGTAATTGCCGATCTGGAAAGCACTTTCCTGAGTCCCCCCTTCAGACACTTTCCTTGCTGCTACAGAAATCTTGCCAGGAGGATATTTTGGCTTTCCTTAGCTCAAACTTATAATTTCTAAGATGTTCTTTGTATACTTCCCAATGCTGGTCATCGCCAGAGGCTTTAGCTGCATTGAAAGCAGTCCTACTTAACCTGCAAAGGTTTTCGATTTGTGAATTCCACCATGGTGGCTCCTTTTAACCCCTTTGAATTCTCTTGGGACAGACTATCTAGTGCCTTACGGGATGCCCCCGTGAAGTTATTTACCAGTCTTTTCAGTCCTGGTATGCTACCTGGCGTTTCGGGTACGCTCTCAAGTGGCAATATTTTAACTGGTTCCCTATTGTATTCTTGCCAGTTTGTATTTTTAATATTTCTAGTGGCAGCGCTCTGCTTTTTCACCAAGTCTAAGTCAAATTGGATGTAACGATGGTCAGAGAATGAGTGGTCCTTAAGGACCCTCCAGTTTCTGACCAGCTCCTCCGCATCTTCTGAGACTAGGGTGACATCGAGAACTTCCCTTCTTGTTTTTGTAATAAAGGTTGGTTCAGTTCCCCTATTGCTTATGATTAATCTAGAGTTTAGGATGAAGTCAAATAGTAACTCACCCCTTTCGTTTTCGTCATTACTTCCCGGTGGAGTGGTGCGCGTTTACGTCTCCTCCCGGTATCAGTGCACCTGATGTAGCTTCCACCAGCTTCCTGACGATCAATGTTGGCACCGTCTTGTCATGGGATAGATAAATTGATGATAGCCTGATTTGACCCATACTTAAGCTCAGGCTGATCGTTGTTGTGTCTTCATCTCTAAATTGAGGAAGAAAAAAAACATGAAGTTTGGTACTAACAAGTATACACGATCTAGGCTTTCCCGAGGTGCCACAACTTACCAATGTGTAGCCGGTGGACTTGATTCCGCAAATGTTTTGTCCTACCACCCACGGCTCCTGGATGAGGATAATATTAGCTGCCCCTTTAGATTCCAGTCGGAGAAGCAGTGCAGCGGAGGCTGCCTTACTGTGGTGCAGGTTTATCTGGAGGACCCGCACCAACAGCGCACACTATCGCTCCCTCCTTGAGCGTGGAGTTAGCCGCATCTTCCAGCATCAGCTCCTTCCCCGTGTATTGCAGGTGTAACCCGCCTATACATATGGATGAGGTAGACGAGGTGTAGCCGTCCAACGTATCCGGCTCACCCCCATCTGCCTTCATATCTACGTCCTCGTCGCTCTCTTCTTCTGGCTCCACCTCGGCTGCCAAATTTCTAGCGGCGTTGACATTCATTATATAGACCTTTATGGTGACGGTGTCTAGACCATAATTAATCTCGCCTCCGGTTTTCTTCAATACCGATAGCGATCTCTCATTCAGTAGGAGAACAGCCTGACGTCTGGCTCTGCCCCTTTCTCCACGTTGACAACCTTCCAGTTGGCGGCTTGCAGCGTCGGGTTGAGGATCCTTATCATATTCAGTATCCTCTGAGGTTCAGCTGGTTTTGCCGGTAGCCACACCCTTGCTCGTGGCCGTGACGGTATATTCTTCAAGTCAACCGCCCTGAGTTTCGCTCCAGGGTAGACTTCACCCCGCCTTTTTGTAGATAGATGCGGACCTCTGGTCTCCGCCACAACCTTGATGCTGCCCTGGGACCACTCGGCGTCCTTGCATACCGGTGGCGGTCCAGGATTGCTCATAGGCACGTTCAGTGTAATGTTTGAAAGCTCGCTGTTCACCCATTTCCATTAGTCCTTCTTGACTGCCCCGCCTTCCTGATTGTTGTCAAGGACCCCTAGCAGGATTTTGTCCTTGACCACTTCTGCAAAAGAGAGCCCATGCACCTTCGGCCTCTTTGATTTGGCAGGCACTACTTCCGCCGAACTTGCCCTTTTGGTTGCTGCTTGTAGCTCCCTCTCTTCTGCAAGAAGAATATCCGGTATACCAGGATTTCTCCCACGCAGCCGCTCTCCTGTGTTCGTATCCAACTTCACGGGTGTGGCCGCTCATTTGGCTTTGTGAACGTGATGGGTGTCGGGGGTAGACCACGCGGGGCACCAGCTTCAACTGAGACTGCATTCTGCACACCTACTGTGTCTCTGCTCGTGCCAGGAGAACACCCCTTTGCCCCAAACACTCTTTGCCGCAAATTTTTTTGGGGAGGGGGTTCTGACCCGCCATCGCCACTGGTCCTGAACCATCCCTTTTTTAGCCATCGTCTGGCGGTTAGAATGACCCTGCATCGCACTGATCACAGTTGTGGTGGGCAGAAGCCCTCCCGGCTTTTGAAGAGCGCCGGCTTTCTATTTGTTTTGTTGCTTTTTTTTTGTTTTCTTTGGTTTTGATTCATGTCCCCACGAGTAGCGGAGAAAGGAACGTCAACCCGGGCAGAGATCCGCAATACCCGGGTAAGGTCTTCATACAACCTGGTTCGACCTGGTACCAGGAATGCTCCGTTCGCGACCTTGATCCAGCCACCGAGAAGGAAATAGGAAAGAAAGAAAAGAGAGAAAAGGTAATAGAAAGAGAGAAATATACCCCAGAGACCACGATCAATAATCATTTCCGTATAACCAGCATAATGAGTCAGGCACACAGCCCTGATTCCCTGATCTTAGCTGGACACCATCCTGACATCGCACAGGCTCAATACTGTAGTGTCCATTACAAGTCGGCACCCTCTTGGAGGGTTCTGTTACGTGGCTGACTGTTTGGGTAGTGAGGAGCGGCGGCAAGCAGGTATGCTTGCGGGCCCAGGCTAGCTCGTCGTTTTGGGCGGGGTATTGCACCACCGACCTCACCCGCAACCACATGAACAAAAAGGGTTCATACCTGCATATGTATAGAAAGGAGAGAAAAAGCTGAAAAAGATAGAAATAAACGTAAGGGGCAAAGTTATAGAGGGGAAAGCGTAAGGGGCAGAAAAAGATGAAGGCCTGTCCCGTCAGGTGGAGTCTACCCTCCCTCTGCAATGCGACTTGCACCGCACCGTGGGCACTGTGCTGACTCCTATCTACTTACAGTGCCCCCAAACCTGACCTTGGTTTGTCCGTCCGTCAAGAAGTAATTTCCCTATCACTCACCTTCACCTTACCTTGCCACGCACAAGCACAGCACCAACAACAAAAATATGGACTTACTGACTTACTTAATTGGCGCTTAACCGTCTAACCGGTTATGGCCGTCCAACAAGGCGCGCCAGTCGCTCCTTCGCTCCGCCAACCGGCGCCAATTGGTCACACCAAGGGAGTTTAAATCGTTTTCCACCTGGTCCTTCCAACGGAGTGGGGGCCGCCCTCTACCTCTGCTTCCATGGGCGGGTTCCGATAGAAACACTTTCTTGGCCGGAGCATCATCTTTCATTCGCATAACATGGCCTAGCCAGCGCAGCCGCTGCGTTTTAATTCGCTGGACTATGTTGATGTCTGCGTATAGCTCGTACAGCTCATCATTAAATCTTTTTCGGTACTCGCCATCGCCAACTCGTAGAGGTCCATAAATCTTTCGAAGAACTTTTCTCTCGAACACTCCCAAAGCCGCTTCATCCGCTGCTGTCATGGTCCATGCTTCTGCCCCATATAGCAGGACGGGTACGATAAGTGACTTGTAGAGTATGATTTTCGTTCGCCGAGAGAGGACTTTACTTTTCAATTGCCTACCTATTCCAAAGTAGCATTTATTGGCAAGATCGATTCTTCGCTGGATTTCAGTGCTGACGTTGTTGCTAGTGTTGATGCTGGTTCCCAAATAAACGAAGTCTTTTACTATTTCGAAATTATGGCTGCCAACAGTAGCATGGTTGCCAAGGCGCATATGCGCTGACTCTTTGCTCGATGACAGCAGGTACTTCGTTTTGTCCTCATTCACCATCAAACCCATCTTTACCGCTTCTTTTTCCAGTTTGGAGTAAGCAGAACTAACAGCGCGGGTGTTTAGGCCGATGATATCAATGTCATCAGCATATGCCAGTAATTGCACGCTTTTATAGTATATTGTTCCAGTGCGGTTAAGTTCTGCAGCTAGTATAATTTTCTCCAGCATCAAATTAAAGAAATCGCACGATAGGGGGTCACCCTGTCTGAAACCTCGTTTAGTTTCGAACGGCTCGGAGAGGTCCTTCCCAATTCTGACTGAGCTGATGGTGTTGCTCAACGTCATTTTGCACAGCCGTATAAGTTTTGCGGGGAAACCAAATTCAGACATAGCGGCATATAGGCAGCTCCTTTTCGTGCTGTCGAAGGCGGCTTTAAAGTCGACGAAGAGGTGATGTGTGTTGATTCTCTTTTCACGGGTTTTTTCCAAGATTTGACGCATTGTGAAAATCTGGTCGATTGTAGATTTACCAGGTCTGAAGCCGCACTGATAAGGTCCAATCAGCCGGTTCACGGTGGGCTTCAATCTTTCGCAGAATACACTTGAAAGGACCTTATATGTGATATTAAGAAGGCTGATTCCACGATAGTTGGTGCATTTTGCAGTATCCCACTTCTTGTGGACTGGGCAAAGAACTCTTAGATTCCAACCGTCGGGCATACTTTCGTCCGCCCATATTTTGCTAAGAAGCTGCTGCAGGCGCCTTACCAACTCCTCGCCGCCGAACTTGAATAGCTCCGCAGGCAATCCATCAGCGCCCACGGCCTTGTTGTTTCTCAATCTGGTTATTGCTATTATAACTTCGTCATAATCGGGCGGGGGGACATATATTCCATCATCATCGATTGCGGGATCGGGTTCTTCATCTCTGCGCGGTGAATTGCTGCCTCCATTTAGGAGAGCAGAGAAGTATTCCATCCATAATCTAAGCAAAATATGGACTTAGCCCTGCATATTTCAAGACAATATTTTCATCCAAACATTTTTATTTACAATTCTTCAAAAATAAAAAAATATAAAAAGGCTCTGCCAGAAATACCCTGGTATTTATCTCACTATCCAATGTCCTTAAAAATTATACAAAATTATAACTTCATCAAAGCAATTACAAAGTTAGTTACAAATACGTAGATATTCACCCTTAGGGAAATGTACGCAATACCCAAAAGAATTCAAACAAACGAAGGTTAAATGCTATTCATACATATATGCTACGAATGTTGGCTAAAGCCAGTTATAATTTCCCTACCACCCTAAAGGTATCTAATCTATCGAATGTAACCCAAAGCTATAAATAAAAAAAAACGCTAAAAATTAATTTTTAAAAGAAACAACGTAAAATAATAATATAAGATTTCAATTCAATTTGATTAAATAAAATTGTTTGTAAAAGGAAAAAACATCAGTAAAACAGGAAGGCTCCCCCCTTGCTTATTTCTGAAAAAAATCAATTTTATGAGCCACCCTCATGCGCTATCCTACCAGCCCATATCTTATAAAGTCTAACGATTCAGAATTCAAATAAAGTATGATGTAGGTGTAAACAAAGAAACAAATATTCAAAAACCCTAATCCCTGACCTACCGCAACCGCTCAAGTAAACATAAGATCAATTATGTACAAAGAAAAAGTAAAAGAATTTATGTGTATATGAAAACAAAAGGTACTATGTAAGTGCAAATGTAGGTTTTTCATGCATGTACATATGTTCGTTGCAATCTGTTTTTATTTTTCTGATTTGCTAATTCCTGTTCTATTTTTGCAAGAGCAGGAATCTGTGCTAACACATGTACATACAACTAAACAGGTGTATTTTGATAAATTTCAATATTTCACTCAAAACACTCACCAAGTTACTCTTCTTATGCAACGGCGCCGCTGCAGTTGAGTAGCTGAAACAGAAAAACTCAAACATACATATGTACCCTAGGCCACGCTCACTTTAGCCACACTCAACCACTCAGCCAAGATCACTCGCTAGTGGTCTTCGGGGAGTGAAGCTAACAAAAGGATTATATTGGTATTGATATTGCCAATAATCATAAAAGAGTGAGTACAAAAAAAAATTAAAAAAAACAATGCCAAAAATTCGAAAATTTAAAGATTCTAATTTGGTGCTACCATAGGTAGCAGAAACCATGTGCAAAAGAAAAGTGTGTATATGGTAGAAGATGGAGATATAAAAATACAAAGAAAAATTAAATGTCAAACTGAAGTAGAAAAATTAAAAAAAAAAGAAAAAAATGAAGAAACGAAGAGAAAAAAGTGATGGAGGCAAAAGTGCCACCATTAACTCCTGAAATATGGAGTTTAGGTAAAACTCAAAAATTCTATGTCCGAAAAATAAATGCTTGGCACCGAAATTAACTAACCCTTTTGCCCGTTCCCTGTCAAAATTATGACCCTTATACCAATATTTAAATGTAATAATATATCCAAAATATACAAATTTCATAATATGACTAAATGTGTTGTTTGAAAAGCTCCTCCCTCCGCCAGTGTTTGTTGTTGTTTATGTTGCCAAAGTATGTCAACTAGCCCCAAAAATGGTGTTACCAGCTTTGTTGTGGTTGTTGCTAGTGTTTTCCTCTATTGTCTGCTTTGCCAAAAATCGTCTTGTATTTTTTTGGTTGTGTATGGTGTAGTGGCTGTTGTTGTTGCGGCCTAATGCCGCCGGTGAAAATTGATATCGATTTTGACAATTTTTATTGTGTTTTTGAAGAATTTGTACGAAGAATTTGTTGTTGTTGTTGGTGTGCGCCACCAATTTAAAATTGTAGTGTAGTGCGTGGTAGTTGTTGCCGAGATGGCTATGGTTGTTGTTGTTGTGGCCCAATGCCGCCGCTGAAAATTGCTATACTCAAAGTTGCCAATTTCTTGTAGTTGTTGTTGAGCGGTATGTCGCCAATGTAATATTGTTGTTGTTGGGCGTTACGCCGCTAATATAAAAAAGATGCTGTTGTGCTTGTTGCGGCCGTACGTTGCCAATAAAAAGTGCTGTAGTGGTTGTTGTTGTAGTGTGCGCCACCAAATTAAAAATGTAGTGTAGTACGTGATAGTTGTTGCCGGGCGGTATGTAGCCAAAACCAGCGCCCAGTGGGTCTTTTCCAACGGAGATTAAATTGTGTGCTCTGTAATGAGATGTCAATGAAATTTGATATCGGAATCCTAAGAAAAAATTGTATCTATGCGCCCGTACATATACATAATTGCCTATGGATTTCTTGTCTGCATAGTCATATATTTGTCTGCATACATATATTTGTATACAGAGATGTATATGTCAATGCAAATTTTCTTTTGGATTGCTTGGGAGATGGGCTAGGTTGGAGACCCAGCTCCCGTCAAGCATGCCTGTACCAACAAAAAAAACCAGAGTGGACATGTCTTACCTTTCGCAACATATGCTTGCTGGAAACTGCTATCCCTTTTTACGTACCGCGGAAACTTTCGATGCGCACAAATTTTTCAAAAATGCGATTAAATTCGCGCACTACAAACTTTGTGAACTTTGTTTTTTTTTTTTTTTTGTTTTCGTTTAAAAGCGCGCACTTCACTTTTGACTATCACCACTTGACTTACACTGGACACTGTTAAAACAAGACTTTGGCCCGTTGACTAATTTTTCCCCTTCTTATAGCCACGGCCGTGGTAGGGAACGTTACCCAGAAACGGAAAATTTTTACCATCACATGCCAAATTTTCTTTTCGGCTTTCCCGTATTTTCCATCTATACAATCAGGCACTCATACATTCACACTCTTACCGCTCCACAAAACGAACACCTACACAGATACATTTGGTTCGTGCCTTGACCGCTCGCACTGATGCATTCACACGCTCATAGCCTTACACACATACACATCCGCATACATAATACAGAACAAAACAAACACATAGGTGCATGGCATTCATCAATGTTGCTAAGTTAGCAGCATGGTGACATTTTATTTATTATAACAGCATGATGCCAAGCGCAACATCTTATTTCCACTGCAACATTGTGTTAACTATCGGTACAATGTTGTCAATATTAATGTTATTATGTTAATATTATGTTAATGGCAACATTGCGGCTAAGGCACGGACCTGGAAACAAACCACATAAACACATAGACGCATATGCACTCTGCCACTCATTTAAGCCAGTATAGAGACAGGCTGTCGTTACAGTTCAGTTGGGGATTTGTGCCAACCAACGAGCATTGTTGGTACTCCAAAAATGCAGGACTTCACTTGTATCCAATTCCCGTTGTTTTTTATCTGCAGCACTTAATGAGCACTCCATTGTAGTGTGCTTCAATCAGTTCTTTTCTCGTCAGATAGCCTCGCTTGGGACCTACAATGCACACCAGATTTTGAGCAAGCATTGTTAGTACTCCTAAAATTCAGGACTTCACTTGCTTCCGATCTCCGCTGTTTTCTGTCTGCAGCACTTAATGAGCACTTAATTGTAGTGTGCTTTAATCAGTACCTTTCTCGTCAGGTAGCCTCGTTTGGGACCTACAATGCACACTTGATTTTGAGCGAGCATTGTTGGTACTCCTAAAATTCAGGACTTCACTTGCTTCCGATTTCCGTTGTTTTCTATCTGCAGTACTTAAAGAGCACTTAATTGTAGTGTGCTCTAAAAAGTACTTTTTTCGTCAGATACCCTCGTTTGGGACCTACAATGCACACTTGGTTTTAAACGAGCATTGTTGGTTTTCCAAAAATTCAGGACATCACTTATTTTCGACTTCCATTGCTTTCCATCTGCAGCATTTAATGAGCACTGAATTGTAGTGTGTTTTAATCAGTACTTTTCTCTAACGATTTTCCATATGACAAATACAATGCACACTTGGTGTTCAGCGAGCATTGTTATTTCCGATACTTTTATACAAAGTTAACAGTGTAGCTTTTTGCAAATTTTTGATTTTGGTGCACTGTTGTTTTTAGGACTTTATTTTTGCCTATGATTTTCAATTATGACACCGCTAACTTAATCAAAAGATAGCATTGTCGTCAATTGTTCATTGCTAATGCAGCACTAAATTATCACTTAATTGTATGACAAAAACTACCAACTACCGCTCATTTGATACCGGTAGGTTTTAGACGTCCTGCATGCGACTTTTGTAACACGGAACCTACCTAAATGGGTAGGTAGTAACTTCCCCACGGTCCGCCCCTGTTGAAACTGTTAGTTTTCTTGGACTCGAGTGGAAGCACCCACTGCATGGGGCGAAGCTCTGTTAACACAACAACATGCTCGCACGATTGCAACCCTCCCGTGCTTACTCCAATCTTCAAAAAATGCGATCAAACAAACAACGGGTCAGTATGCTCAGATCTTGCAAAAGATGTTTGCGACAACACGTTTATCTAGCAATTGTATTGTAACGAATTTACGGCAAATCCTCTAATTTGCAACCTTCTGCTAAGTTCGAATCACTAAACTGTTGAATAAATAACTCCAATATTTAATAATGCAAAATGACCTTTATTAAAGTACTTCACAATAACACTGATACTTCACAACCAAATGCTTGGTTAAATGAAACTGATTGTTGTGCCACTGTTGCTGCCTTTTTATACTCTGTGATTTCTCGTTCGCGTCTTCTAGGCGCTTCCCTTTCCAGAATCTACTAGTTGGCCATCAGCTATAAAATTACTACGTTTTTAGCTTCTCATATGCGCGTGTATGTGTCAACGCAATTATTATTGCATACTTTTGGGAGCATCTCAGATAAGATATCTGCATGTGTTTGTATGTTTGAGCGACACTTGCACAACCATTGCATACTTTCGGGAGTATATCAGATTTATGCATGTGGTTGTGCGTTGCTTCTCCGCTGCGTGTATGTACATATGTGTAGACATAATGATTGAATTATTGATGTGCATGCAAGGCACTGATCGTCCCGATCAGACAAATCTCTCGATCTAAACGCTGCCAGCCTTTCCAAATGAACCGCTTTCATTTTGGTTCGTGGTTTGACAATGGTTTGTATGCGGTAAACTACATCGTTGATCCGTTTTATAAGTTTTTATGGGCCTTCCCAATTACACTGCAATTTCGGGGACAAACCTTTTTTTCGTTGTGGGTTGTATAACAGCACCAAATCTCCTTCCTGAAAACCTTCCGAATTAATTGCTTTATCGTATCTGGCTTTCATTTTGTCACTCATAATCTTTGCTCGTTGCCTTACAAGATCGTGTATCTCTCTCAGCTCTTCTTCCAAGTGGATTTCTTGACATTTCTCTCCGCATCGGCATCTATCCCAAACTTCAAATCAGCTGGCAGTCGAAGGTCATTGCCAAAAATTACTTTTGCAGGGGTTTGGCCCGTTGTCTCATGCACTGCTGATCGGTAAGCTATCAAGAATAATGGTATGCGGGTATCCCACTCCTTATGGTACTTGTCTACTACTTTCCTTAAATGCTCCTCTAAGGTTCTATTGAAACGTTCCACCATACCATCGGACTGAGGATGCAATGCAGTTGTCCGTGTTTTTCGAATGCCCAATGATTTACACATTTCCTGGAACACAGCTGATTCGAAATTCCTGCCTTGGTCAGAATGTAACTCCATTGGTACCCCATTCCTTGCAACCCAATTGTTTATAAACACGTCTGCTACCGTTTCCGCTTCTTGATTTGAATTGGGTATACCTCTGGCCATTTGCTGAAATAATCCATAACCACCAGTACATATTTGTTTCCGCAGTTGCTAGTAAGGAATGGACCTGCGACATCCATAGCGATCCTTTCAAATGGCGCACCTGAGTTATATTGCTTCATCTGGCTATGACTTCGGGTTTTGGGCCCTTTTGCTCTGCTGCAAACCTCGCAGTTTGCAATCCACTCAGTGACCAACTGACGGCAACCAACCTAATAGAATATATGTTTAATCTTCTCGAGCGTCTTTGTGATTCCAAGGTGACCTCCGCTTGGACCATTATGCAGCTCGCTGAGCACGTCAGGAATCCTCTTTCTGGGAACAACTATCAGTTGTAACAGCAGCCTTAACAAATAATAAAAATGTCACCCTGTTTCCAAATTGCTGCAACACCTGTTATCTAGTATGGACGAACAACAGGTGTTGGAACAACTTGGAAACAGAGCAATTCGGCTCGGCAGAAAAAGACCGGTCATTATTATAAATCTGGACATTCAAGTGAACAATCAAAGAAGTGCGAGCAATATAAAAACTAAAATATTTGTAACCAATAAATACAACACTTAGTGCATAGAATTAAAACTATTTATTAAATAAAGAAACTGAAAACGAAAATTTTAAATAAAAGTGCCGAAGAATAAATTAAAATACATTGCTTGGTGTTTGATATGTGGAATGTGCAGTAGGGTGTGCACACAGGGACCATCTTTTCGGAGGTTCCAAGAATGGAACCTCACATGGCGACCGTGAGGCTGGAGCCCGGTCTTTTCCAATTTTGCCAGCGTGACGAACCGGACGTCTTTTCTCGGCAGTAGTGGTGGGTGGACAATTTTTTTTGGTGCGAATTCAAGTGTGTGGTGTTATACATAAAATTTAATAAAATCAATAAAGTTAATAAAACTACAATTTCTAAATCAAATTCATTAAATCTACGATTCCTAAAACAAATTTAATAATTTTCTAAATAAAATTCAATAAAAGTACAATACATAATTTTCTAAATAAAATTTTACTAAACTACCATCGCTTTTCTAACTAAAATCCAACAAAACTTCAATATACAATTTTCTAAATAAAATTCTACTAAACTACGATATAATTTCCTACAATCAAATTTAACAAACTTACAGCACAACTTTCTAAATTAAAATCTAACAAATTACGACATATTCTCTTAAATCAAAATTCAACAAAATTACTAAAATTCTGAAAAACCAACGGGCCTTTACATAACGGCACTCGCACCACGCCACGCATAACGGCACCCAAAAACAAATACATACACAATTCAACGCAATTTTCCACCACCACGAACTTTAACACGCAAATACGAAAATCAGTAACAACACCAGCACCGAATTAAGACTGCCAGCGCAGCAGCAGCAGTGACCAGAAGAAGATAAAATAAGTATATATATATATATATTTAAAATTTTTTTTGCCTACGGGTATTTTTCTTACGCATATATGTATGTATATTAAAACATTAAAACTTTTATAAAATTCGGTGCCTTCGCATTTCAATTAAAATAATTTCATATTTCATATAAATTTTGGATTTTGATATAACGGTGGTTTGTGGAAAACCAATTGAATTTTTTATAAACAGTGGTTTGTTAAAAACCAATTACCTTTTTTGATATATGCGGTGGCTCCGTTAAAAACCAACTAAGATTTTTTTTAATACATGCGGTGGTTCCGTGAAAAACCAACTAAGATTTTTTTAATAAATGCGGTGGTTCCGCGAAAAACCAACTAAAATTGTTTTGATATAAGCGGTGGTTCCGTGAAAAGCCAAATTAGATTTTTTGAATAAAGCGGTGCGTCCGTGATTACCACATTTTGGGACTTTTACCAATTCATACTTACATACTTTTGAGCCATTTTAAATTCACTTACTTTTTACAGATTTTTCATACAAGTTTACTGCTGTTTTAATTAATTCTTCCAACAAATTGTTAAATACTTCTTTAGTGACTATTCACCTGCAAATCAGTTCTCTTATACAAACATTTTTTTTCTTTTTCCTCAACATTTCAGCTTCAAAGAATTCAGACATTCACATAAGTACTTCATTAATTTCATAGTTTGAACTGAATTATTTGTGCTATTCTGATAACTACATATGTACCTAAGAAGTGGTAAGCAAGTGCAAAAAAATTCAGACTCAGAATCCGATTCCGATAATTCAGCCTCAAGCTACGAAAGTTTAGCTTCATCTTCGACAGAAGAAGTCACAAACCAGGAAAATAGATTTTCTTTGTCAACAGATTTTCCAGGCTTCGAAGATTCTTCCAGTAAAAATTTAACTTCTAATCTAGCTTCAAATCTTAACGATTCAAATAGTGCAAAATTAACTTCAACTTCTTCTACTTTAAATTTAGATCTTAACGACTCAAATAGTACAACCTTAGTTAACGCTTCTTCTAACTTAAACCGAGATCTTAACGATCCAATTAGTACAAACGTGGCCTCACCTTCTTCTAATTCAGCTTCAGATCTTAACGTTCAAATCATGGCAGCACTTGAGGAAAAGAGAATTTTCATTAACACATATGCTAATTCCATTAGAGAAAACTACAGTGGTGATCCTCTAGCACTTGAAACTTTTATAGACAAAATTGAATTACTTGAACAGTTCGCTACTGCAGATTTAACTTATACCTTTACAGCGTTTTTAAAATCAAAACTTGAGGGTAAAGCCCGTGAAGCAATACCAAGACAAGTAACTTCAGTCAATGAAATTAAAGCAGCTCTACGTGGTAGGATCAAACCAGACAACTCGAAAGTTGTAGCAGGGAAAATTGCAGCGTTGCACGTTAATAACAGCAATTATACAGATTTTGTCAAAAAAGTTGAAGATTTAGCTGACTCACTTGAGCGGTCTCTTATTATTGAAGGGATCACTCAATCGAAAGCTCATGAAATGGAAGTCGAACAAACTGTTAACGTGTGTCGTTTAAACGCAAAATCCAATTTAGTCAAAACCATTTTAGCCTCATCGGCATCCGAAAGATGTAGTAGCGAAATTAATTGTAGAACAAAACAACGAAGTAACTGAGCGTCAGGTTTTAGCTTTTCGATCACGTGGTAACAACACATTCAGAAATTCACGTGGTAGTTATCGAGGTTTTTACCCAAACCGCAGCTATACTGGTTATAGAAATAATAGCTCATTTTCATACAACGGCAATCGTAACGGCAACAATAGTCGAAGATATAGGAATTATAACGGAAATAGATACCAAAATAGCAAAAAAAAAATAAAATTAAAAAAATACGACGAAAACCAACTTATTTTACATGTCTATGACAAATTTTCATTTAATTTTTCAAAAATGATTCCACGAATAAGATCTGCAATTACGTACGATAAAAATAATAAAACAACAAGTTTAAGAATTCTTGCGCATATTATACACGTCCAAATTCCAATGCAAATACAAATAGCAGTAACAATAGAAGTAACAATTCAAGATCATCCAACGGTAGAGGTAGAAACGCAAACGTTCGCGCTTTAAACGTGAGTGCCCTTCAGGAGCGAACACTGGGGGAGGACGAACTAACCGAGTAAGCAAATTTCCCTCACCAATAGGCATCTATTGTTTAAACCTAAATTATTCAGATTTCATAGAATTACAACTTAACGAGTCACAAAAATTTTGTTATTTCCTAGTAGACACTCAAGCCGACATTTCTCTAATTAAAATATCATGTATAGACAGTAACATTTCCTTAAATACAAACGACATTATTAACATTACCGGTATCACTTCTAATTCAGTTTCTACTTTAGGTAAAATTACAGCAAATTTAAATTTTTCAAACTTTTCTATTAAACATACTTTACATGTAGTAAATGAAGACTTTAATATTCCATCCGTTGGCATACTGGGTAAAGATTTTCTGAAAATTAACAAATGCATTATTAATTATGAAAGAAATAGTATTTCCTTTTGGGTAGGTAATGAAAAAGTCGCGATACCAATCCTACATGGAACAGAACGCGATAGTTGTATCATTCCTCCCAGGTGTGAAATATTCAGACTTTTTGATTTAGGAGATTCACCCGAGCCACTTTTCGTGGACTCGCAGGAAATCGAAAAAGGCGTTTTCACAGCGAGGTGCATTGTTAATTCCAGTAACCCAATAATTAAAGTCATAAACACCACGGATGATGTCAAGTATGTGAAAAGAAACAGTATTCGGACAGTAAAACTTTCAAATTATAATGTCTATACAATTAACAAAACAGAAACAGAAGACAAACGTACGAAAAAACGTATTTCAATTTTAAAAAATCAAATAACTCAACATGCTCAAAGTAAATTAATTGACCTTTGCATAGATTATGCCGACATTTTCGCTCTTGACACGGACAAAATGACTATAAACAACTTCTACGAGCAAAAATTAAGACTGACAGACAACGAGCCGGCATATGTTAAAAACTATCGATTGCCATACTCTCAACGCGAAGAAATAAATCGCCAAGTAAATAAATTGTTAGACAACGATTTGATTGATTATTCGAATTACAATAGTCCTTTGATTGTAGTCCCAAAGAAGGATACTAATGTTCAAAAAGCTTATCGTATGTGCGTAGATTTTCGCGCAGTAAACTATTGTTTTCTTGAAACTTCTACTACCATTTTTCGTCGACCAACATTTTGCTTTTTAAAAAAGTCCGTGCACTGGTAGATATACCAGGCCAGACCAAGTGAACATTCATACGCACAAATGTACATCTCTCTGAATTGAAGCAAACGGTAAATGGATCGTTCGATTCATGGCGCCGTTTGTTTCATTCTTTTCGTTTTACGCGTGGTGGAGTACGCTGGCTGCGAGAATTGAATTCATCGTACTCGTGGGCTTTAAAAACGGCAAAGAAGGAAAAAATTTCTTATTTTTAATATAAATATAATTTTTGTGCGCTACGCTATACACAATTTTCCAAGTCACCAAATCACCGCGTGCCCTTGGTCGACAACTAATTTATTACTTTTGGGTGTGCGAATAATCTTGCAAAGTTAAAAAAAGCTTTATTCATATCAATCATTTATTAATAAGTTATACAAATCCATTTAAACGCATCATGTCATCCGCCAATGTTGCTCAATTTGTTTTGCCTAATACGCAACCAATTGCAGATTTGGAGTGCAAGAGCGCTTTTGAAGCTTGGACTTAAAGGGAAAAACTTTACGCGCACTACTTTAGTAAAGCTTCATGGGATGGTGGACTCATTGCTCTGATACAATGCAGTCCAGAGGCGCCACTGATATTCTCGTTCCTGCATCGTATTTTCGTAGCTGAGCCGTTAGAGGAGCGAAAAACAAAAGTCTTGGCTAATGGCATTACTGAAGATGAATTTACGGCCTTCTTGGTATATTCTTGTGGTATATTCGCTAACGCTGGCAACTACAAAGGCATGGGTGATAGTAAAATCGTTCCAAATTTAGCAGAGGAAAAGTTTGAGGCGATTGTTCGTTTATCAACAGCATATTCTAATGATAAGCAGGTACCAGCTGCTTATGAGAAAGTTGCTTCACTCATTTATGCTTTGAAACCACGTAATGAAATTTTGGGTTTTGCACCGAATGGTATAACTACATATTGGTCGGAAAATTGTACTAAAGAAGATTCTGAAATTGTTAACGAATGGTTAGCATCGAAACGTATTGAACCCTATATGTGTCGTACATTTAAGATTGTTCAAAGTTAAGTTTAAAAAAACAAAATCGGGAAAACAAGTTTTAACAAGTTTCAGTAAAAATGACAAAGTGTATATTATTTACACTTGTAATACATGTTCGTTACGTTTTCATAACAAATCAGATTTTAGAATTCATATGGAAAGTAAACACTCATGTCATGATTTGCCAGCTTATACCTGTGCTAAATGCTGGCAATTATTTGGGGATGAGGCTTCATTACAAGCTCATATGAATCACAATCACCCACTGCTACGTTTGGAATTTCCTTGTGTGTTATGTGAGCGCAAATGTACTAGCGAGCTTGATTTGGCCAAACATAAAGCGCGCTATAATTTCCTGAAACATGTTTGTAAAGAATGCGGCAAATGTTTTATCAATATGGAATATCTACTAAAACATTCGAAGTTACATCATAAGCAAAATCATGATTCTAAAGAGCTTCCTGTATCAGTTGATCACATAATTTCGAAAAAGTTTGCTTGTGATCAATGCGATGCGGCTTTTGCTGATTTTTCGGGTCTACGCACGCATAGATTAGTTAACCCTTCAAAGAAACCAAAACAACGCAGGATCATCATCGTGATCAGTGAGTCCTTCAGCAGAAGTCTCGTATGGGTGGCCTCCCTTCAAGTCAAATTTTTAAAAAGGAACTGGACTTTCGAAAAATGAGTTTGGGCAGCCCACAGAAAGCAATAATGGCTTGTAAATATGTTCATATATATATAGTATCTAGATAGATAGTTTCAAATGCACAAATTGCAATCAATGAGTTGAACGAGGATGGCGCCAGGTACCTTTAATTAATTTATCTCGAACTTGTACTATTAGATAAACAAATAACGATTATTTATTGAGAGTATAATAAAAACCTTATCATGATGGAACGTCAAAAATAATATTTCCTGTTGAGTGTCGAAAATTTGGGGTTTCGATTCCTGGGTCGCCCTCGACGGTAATAGTACGCGATTTACCACCTAAACATCTACACGTAGTTCACGCTGGCAGATATCAGAATATTTTTTACATATCACTCCAACTAATTCGCCGATGCGGTCCTCTTTTAACTGCGATATTTCGCCTTTTAATGCAAATACCAAATCATTATTCGCAGGTGAGTAAAATATTATAAGTTGATCACGTCCAGGACTTATGCTAATCGATGTTAATCGATGGAGCGATTCATGTTTTTAAATTTGTGTTTCCATCGAGTTTATAGATTGCTGCATCCGTTACGATAAAAGCTCGATCGGATGACTTATTATGCTTATTAGACTTCTTGGCAAAAGTTGAAGATAAGATCGCGTTACATGCTTCGCTATTTCTTAGGTTCTTTGCGCAAACGGGTGGTTTGAATGCCCATATGCGAATTCATGATGAAGCATTGAGTCGTTGCATTAAGGGTACTAATAGTACAATACCCCTACCGATTACAGAGAATATGGGTAGTAGCATTAATATGGGAATACCCAGTTCACTCATCGGTAACTCAGTTAATGTTGTTAATACAGTCGAAACCATAAAATCAGTTAATTCCATTACTGAGAATTTGCTAGAAGTAACTGCTGGATTCTGTCACTAATTAGATTTATTGATAATTTGTATCACATTATGTGTTTTATGTACGGAGATACATACTACACAGGCAATATGTATTACGCATGCATATTCGTGTTTGCGTGCATGTGATTTGGTCTAATTTTAGAATTTATCTTTTCATTTTAGTTTAAGCTCATCAATATAGAAATACCTTGCTCACACCTTAGGCCTCAATAATGGGTGTTGAAAATATAAGAAACACAATCCCACGCACTCAAACAAAAAAAATAAACAAACACAATTTAACAAAGGTTTATATTGCTCATGACCAAGGCGAATTTAGTACCAATGCAAGTAGATTCGCCTTGCTAATGCTTTCAATTATGTTCTTGTTGAGTGTTAATGCAAGAGTTTGGATTATTTTTAACAGATTTCGTTTATTCCTTCTCAATTCTGTTGTGACCTTTTTTGTTGATTTATTCATGAATTTAGTAACTACGCCATGATCTATTAGTGTGGTTGAGTCTAGGCTTTATCGAAAGTGCGGACCCCAAATAATCATGCGCTTTCGTAGACCTATGAACATACGAAACCTAAAACAATTCAAATGCATCGTGCGACGTCAAAAACTCGACTAGTGGATCTTTCCACTTACAGTTGTCCTATGTAACGAATTGTACCCATTGAGCAGGTGAACTTATTCCTTCCGTATGTTCAGAACCTTCACCTCCACTTAAGGATTTGGGGGAATCTGTTTATCTTTGGGATATTATGTATATACTTATTTGAGAATTTGGCGCTCGTGAGGTAGTCTCAAATGAACGTGGTCGGAATACTCTAAACCAACGTTTTATCCGGAACACTTCTATGAATACTTAACGGAAAGCCATTAGAGATTAAAAAATTAACACTCCCTGTAGAGCCGGACCGCACAAAGCTTACCGCCTTTGTCAACGTCAAGGCCGGATTATAAAGTTCTGAGAAAATAAGCAATTTTCTTTTATTTATTTTTTTGTGTTGGTTCATTGTGGCTGCTGAGTAGAGTATCACTCCAGGGGGGATGCCTGTTCAAAATCGTTTTCCAAGAATTTCCCATTTCAGGAGTTGTCACAAAGAAAGCCGTATCTTAGAGTCACTCAAGAACGTAGGTTCTGAGACTGCGTATCATTAATTCCCAAAATGCACGGCCCTTATGCTCTGATAGGGAGTATTTGAAACGAATTTTGAAATTGTGTATTTGCGAATAAAACTCTAATATCCGGCATTCTTCAATCAACTTCTGAAAAAATGAATAATTCCTTCCAAAACCTGTTGGCATTTACAAATTTAGTATTATTATTATTATATTTTTTGTACAAGGATGTGAACACATATTTAAAATGCGGCTGTCCCTATTCCTTGAATAAAATACTGTTGGCCTCGTGCCTTTGGCTGAGTGCATCTGCGTTCCGTGGCAGACCCTGAGTCTGCGTTAGGGTTCTGGTGTCCTCGCTCGGGGTGAGCGAGTGAATTGTGGGGTTGGTTTTGAAAATTAAAAATAAGCATTTTGTGGCAGATGGGGGATCTGCGTGAGGGCTTTTCTGGTATCCTCGTTATGGGAGAACGAGTGAGTGGGAAGATTTCTGGTGTCCTCGCTCGGGGTGAGCGAGTGAATTTGTGGGATATTTTTTTTTTTTTTTGAACGGAGGGATGTGGAGAAACGGGGGGATTGTTAAGAGAAGCTCTTGGTCCTCCAAGGTCGTCTGACTTTACCCTTCTCGGTTATGAGGTCGACTACACGTACTCGGTTATATTCGCCGGGGTGTACGTTGACGACTCTACCTAACCTCCATTCGTTGGGAGATAAGTTGTCCTCTTTGATGACAACTAGATCTCCCACTTGTATATTTTGTTTTGACTGTTTCCACTTCACTCGTTTTTGAAGTTCGGAAAGGTATTCGGTTTTCCATCGCCGGCAGAAGGTTTGATGGAGGGCCTTGAGCTTCTGCCACCTATTTATAATGGAGGCAGGACTTTCGTTCGCATCCGGTTCTGGCGGCGCCAGAAGATGGCTGCCAGTTAGGAAATGTGCTGGGGTTAGTGGCTCCAGGTCCGTTGGGTCATTGGACGCCGGGCTGAGAGGCCGTGAATTTAGGCATGCCTCGATCCGGCACAAAAGGGTTTGGAACTCCTCCATCGTATATTTATGGAGCGAAGCGACCTTTTTGAAGTGGCTTTTGAAGCTCTTCACTCCCGCTTCCCACAGGCCGCCCATATGAGTGGGTGGAGAAACAGACAAATAGGCATACGTAGCCTTTGGACAGTCGACATCCCCTACCGCGGTAGTTTTTGAGGTGGAAAGCCCCGCGAAATCTACCCCGGTATTGGTGAACGCGCGAGTAAAAGTAGTACGTTCGCAGGGAAGGGTACCCATAAGTTGGGACTACGCCTGCTTCCTGTGAATAATGCAGGTTTTGCAATTGTGGATGATCGCTCTGATCATTGTCTTGACATTCGGAATCCAATACTGTGTGCGAATAAGGCGGACCATGAGCTGGTTCTCGCCATGAAGGGAATCATGATGAATCATCATGACTGCAAGGCGAGACAGCCTGCAATTGTAAGGCAAGATGATCGGATGCCGCTCGTTGTATGACATGTCTTTTGAAGCCCATAGACGCCCTCCTGTTCTGATAATGTCATCTTTGTCGATGTATGTGTTGAGTGACAGGATTTCGCTGTTCCGGTCAATAGGTTCCCTATTTTTTAATTTTAAATATTCGGTACTATAAAATTGTTTCTGGAAGACTCGTATTAATGCTTGAGTCGTTGCCTTAATCTCATCGGCTGAGATTATGTACGACTTTTCTTGGAACACGGCTTTAGTTTTAGGATGCGTTCTTTTATATAATCTAACATAAGACAGGACTTTCAAAGCTCGTGGTAAATCTGAAAATCGGTCAAGAATATCTATATTATCTCCCCTTGTCGTGGCATATGATTGCGCCCTCTTTTCCTCAACGGACGTGTTGTAATGGGCGTCTTGTGCTGGCCAGTGACAATTGTCTTCTTGTAGCCAAGAAGGACCCTGCCACCACAACGAATTGTTGACCAAATCTGACGCTAGTAGTCCTCTGCTTCCTAAATCCGCTGGGTTAGATTCCGAGTCAACGTGAAGCCAGTCCTTGTTACTGACCACGTCGAGGATCTTGGTGATTCGATGTGCGACGAAGGTTGACCAAGTACAGGGCGGCTTGCGTATCCATGCGAGTACGATGGTTGAATCCGCCCAGAGGTGAACTTTTACTGGTCCCAAATGAATATTTCGGAATATTGATTCCATCATTTCTGCGAGCAGCACGGCGCCGCAGAGTTCTAAACGTGGTAGCGAGATGGTTTTCACTGGAGCTACTCTGGTTTTTGCTAAGAGTAAGTGTATGAAAACCTGATCGTCTCTTTTTACGCGCATATATACCGCTGCAGCATATGCTTTCTCGGAAGCGTCACAGAAGCCGTGGATTTCTATTTCGCCTTCCGGGGAAAAATTTACCCACCGCGGTATCCGTATGTTATTTATTTCACCATAGTGTTGGGTGAAGGTTTTCCACCGTTCTGATGTATTTGGTGAGACAGGCTCGTCCCATCCGGTGCCTTCTAACCAAATATTCTGCATTAATATTTTTGCCACTATGACCATTGGGGCGAGCCACCCTAATGGGTCGAAAAGCTTGGCGATGGCTGACAATATTTCTCGCTTAGTTAAGATTTTCTGGATCCTCCAGTGGTCCTGCTTTAAAATAAAAGAGATCGGAGTGCGCATTCCATCTTATGCCCAATGCCTTCACGGTGCTGATGTCTTCGAACGCCAGAAAGTCTTCGCTTAGTCGATCAGGTTTCGGGATGTCTTTTAGAACTGCCTCCGAGTTTGATGCCCATTTACGAAGTGGAAACCCGGCTGACTGAAGTACCTGTCGGATTTCATCCCTTGCCTTAATGGTCGATGCAATGGTTGTCCTCCGGCTAATACGTCGTCTACATACATGCATTCTCGCAGGATGCTCGATGCTGTTGGATGGGAATTTTCAACATCGTCAGCTAGTTGTAGAAGCGTTCTGATGGCCAGGTATGGAGCGCAGTTAACTCCGAACGTTACAGTCTTTAACTCGTAGAGGCCTATTGGTTCGCTAATGTCTTTTCGGAAAACAATGCTCTGAAATTTGGTATGGTTGGCATCCATCCAAATTTGCCTATACATTTTTTCTATATCGCTATTGAAGACATATCGATAGAGTCTCCAACGTAGAATAAGAATTGGGAGATCTGCTTGTAGTATTGGACCAGGTAGGGGAATGTCGTTTAGACTGGTGCCATTAGCCGTCGGGCTTGAGGCATTGAAAACGACTCGGACTTTCGTCGTTATACTTTCTGCTTTGACAACGGCGTTTTGTGGTAGAAAGTAATTATTTGTTTCATCTGCCGTGACGACACTGCTGATTTTTTTCATATGTCCAAGAGTCTCGTATTCTGAGAGTACCCTAATATATTCTTTCCCTAAGTCCGGATTTTTTATTAACCGGGACTCGTTTCGATAATATTGTGAGAATGCGCGCTTAAGGGATCCTCCTAAACTCAACTCTTTTGAGTAGCCTTGCTTGAATGGGAGGGATACTATGTACCTCCCATCTTCGTTTCTTCTTGTTGTTTCTTTATACAGTTTTTCGCAATATGCGTCATCTGCATTAATGCTTTTGCCTTTTGGCAAATTTTCTAACTCCCAGAATGATTTTAATTGGTTGTCCAGCGCGACTTCGTTGTAAAACGACACTATGTTCTTTGTTGGACTCGGTGCTTCGATTCGCCCGGTTACTATCCAACCGAAAACTGTCTCTTGGGCCAAAATTGTATTAAGTACATTCTTTTTTAAACCGCTTAGTATGATTTGGGGATATATGTCTCCACCAAGTATGAGGTCTACATCTTCATTGACGTAGAACCTCTTGTCTGCCAAAACTAAGTCTGGGAATGCCTGCATAGTCAATGTTTCGATATGGCAGGATGGCAGATTCCCAGTTAGTTTGGCTAAAATTAGAACAGGAGTAGCCAAGCTGAAGCATGGATCCACTGGTGAACGTAGTTCGATGTTGGATGCCTCTTTAACTTAGCGTATACTGCATTGGCGATGCCTGGAACTTGGGCATGCATTTTCCTTGCCGGCAAATTGGTTCTGCGTTTCAGTCTTTCTGTCATGAAGGAACATTCAGACCCTGAATCATTAATGCCCGCGCTGAGAAGTCGGTACCATTATGGTGGATGTGCACACGAGCAGTTCCTAATAGCACGCCTGTGCTGGAATTAGCATGACAGGAATTTACATTCTGGTTCGCAGAAGAATTTGGTTGCCCCGATTCCTGTCTTCTTTGTGCTTGTGCTGAAGTTGACGGGATATTATCCGCGTCTTTAAATGGATTGCGCCTGAGTGTGTGGTGACGAGAGTGGCATTTGGCAGAGTTGTACGAACTGGTGCACCTCGTCACTTTGTGTCCTGGGGATAAGCAGTTCAGGTATCCCCCCGTGGATTTGATGAAGTTGATTCTCTCCACTCGGGTCAGATCATAGAATCGGGGACAATTCCGTAACCTGTGTTCAGCTTTGCACATTTTTCAAAAAACCCTTGATGTTGATTTTGAAGTAGGTTTTGATACATTCGTTTGGAAGGCACCAAGTCTTTTTATGGGGGTTTCGGTTGTATGCCGAGTATTTGATGGCTTTTGTCCCTTTTGGGCGTTAGTGCCAGTGAAGCTAGACACTGTTTCCAGTGTCTGAAACCTATTTGATAGAAATTTGTCCATATCTTCCCACTTAGATATGTCCATTTTATGGTCTATGCTTTGTTCCCATAGAGCCAGGGTACTTTCCGGTAACTTTGTCGAACACAAATGTGTTAGTATTGCATCCCAATTGGATGTGTCGATTTTGTGACACTTGAGGAACGATAGACAATTGTTTATATCGCTATGTAATTTCTTTAACGCGCTCCCTCACTCACTCTCTACCTTCTTTAAATTAAAAAGAATTTGCAATTGCGTGTTGACTAATATACGCTTGTTTTCATACCTTTCGCACAGATTTTTCCAGGCCATATCGAACCCATCATTTGTTAGAGGGCATTTTTTTACAATATCTTTGGCCTCGCCCTGTGTCTTGTTGTTCAGATGGAATAGTTTTTCCACCCCCTGTAGGTCGGAATTATTTATGTATATGGCCGTAAACAGGTCACGATAGGTTGGCCATGATAAATAATCACCTTTGAAAATCTCCGTGTCGCAAGGAGGGAGGCGGATCTTATGCCCGCGAGGTGCAGCTGGGGGTGCTTGCTCAGGGATAGCACTATTTTCTACTTTTTTAAATTTCTCTGCCTCAGCAGATATTGTGGATGAGCATCGCATATATATTGAGTAGGTAGTCATATGCTTTTTCTGGATGGCCAACACATCATTTGCGTCGACATCGTCTGATCCCATCAGTGAGTCAAACACAGAATTAACTGCTTCCATAAGGAGCGCAACTCTTCTTGCTGTATCGCAAGAGTGTGCTTATTATGATTTTCCTCTGGAATAAGGCTGTACTGTTTCTCAAACTCTGTAAATTTAAAAGAAAAGAAAAAGAAAGGCGAGAGATATTTCTCGTTATAATATTTGTCTTTATTATAGTGAAAATTTAAATTAGCACAATAATTTACCTTGTATAATAAATGTGGCGGGCTCCTCGGACGGTGTTAGCTGTGGTTCGCTCAACGATCGCTGGAAAAGTAGACGGTTGCCTTGTCGAGGACAACCGTGGAAAAAGTCTCCGGTTTTAAGGGGAAGCTTCCCCACACAGTTGTACCGACATGTATGTATATGTGTACGGACAACATAACCCTACCTATGTACACATATACATGCATGTGGGCGAACTAGTGGTCGCTAAAGAGGTGCTATTAGGGTGGCGCGAGTTGATATGAATTTAGGCTTCGGGCCTAAACAGTTAGGTTTGGTACTGCAATAACGTGCAGTACTTGACCAACTCTGTGTTAAAGTTAGTGGCTCTACGTACTCCGGCTCTCTATTCTTGATGGCATCTTATATTCCGCCGAATAGTTCTGAAGATCTTTATAAAGCTCATGCTGACAATATTTCATCTGTAGTTCTTAATAAGCTTGGTGATAATCATGTATGTATTTTAGGTGACTTTAATCTAAGTGATGTCACTTGGTCTCAGGGTTTCTGTGGTTCGGGCCTCATGCCAAATAATATATCGAAGTCCTATGAGACTTATTTTATAGATAACAAGCTAAGCTTAAACTTGCTGCAAATCAATAACTTCACTAACAGGCTTGACAGAATATTAGATCTTATATTCCTCAGTGATAATATTAATTTTAACATTTCCGAATGCCATGCACCATTTGCTCCGTCGGATATGCATCACACTACTATTGTTCTTAAACTTGAGTTTTATGTGTTTTGTGTACCCTCTGTAAATGATGATATCGCTTTTAATTTTGCACGGTGCGACATGTCTATACTTAACCATGTTTTCTCGGAAATTAACTGGGTTGATCTTTCCTCTTCAGATGTTAGCATTTGCTATGAGATATTTAGATCAACGCTTTTTGACCTATGTTTAAGGCATGTTCCAGTCTTTAAGAAAAAACCGTATAAATTACCTTGGTATACTAAGGGTTCAAAAAAATTGAAGAATTTGCGTAACAAATACTACAAAAAGTTTAGTCATACCAAGAATCTGTTCTTTTACGAGAAGTATCAGCAGTATCTAAAGGAGTTTAACTGCTGGGATAAGTTTCTTTACAAAAACTATATTCTTAGCTTTGAGACAAATATTAAGTCCAATCCAAAAACATTTTGGAGTTTTATTAAATCTAAAAGGACCTGCTCCCCGGTTCCTGCTTCTGTCTTTTACCAAGATAATGTAGCTACAAATACTAATGCGGTAGTGAACCTGTTTGCGGACTATTTTAGTGCTAATTTTGCATCCTATGATGATGCCCCTCCTTTCGACTTTGCATCTGATTTAAATTCTGCTCTGGATTTCGGTTCAATGTCGATTTCATGTGACGATATCTCAAGTGGTATTACTAATTTAAAGCAATCGGTCAAGACAAATTCTGATGGTCTCTCAAGTGCCTTGATTAAAGGTTGTCCGGCCTTAGTTTTGCCTCTTGAGATCCTGTTTAATATGTCACTTCAGTGCGGGGAGTTTATTGATGCTTGGAAACTTGCATCGATAATTCCTATCTACAAATCTGGAAATAAGAATGATGTCTGTAACTACAGACCTATATCAAAGCTCACTACTGTTTCAGTGAAGAGCCTAATTTGTGCCAAGCAGCATGGTTTTATTACGGGACGTTCGACGGTCACCAATCTAGTGGAGTTTAGTGAGTATTGTATATCTGCTTTTGCATATGGATACCAGGTGGATTGTATTTATACTGACTTCTCCAAAGCCTTCGATAAGGTATCACATGAGATCCTTATTCATAAACTTTCCTGTCTTGGTTTTCACTCAAATTTTCTGCAGTGGCTAAAATCTTATTTAATTAACAGATGGTGTATTGTCTGCATTGATGGTGTATCATCCGATCCATACCTTGCAACTTCCGGCGTTCCGCAAGGCAGTATTCTTGGACCCTTGCTCTTTGTCCTGTTCATCAACGACATCAGCACTTTCTTTTCGTATGCTAGGTTTCTCTTGTACGCTGATGATCTTAAAGTTTTCTCCATTATAAAGTCTTCGCGTGATATGTTCGAACTTCAGTGTGAAATTCATAATCTCTATTCCTGGTGCGTTAGATCGCACCTTTCTTTAAATATTAATAAATGCTTTCACGTAACCTACTCTAAATTTGCTATGAGATATTTAGATCAACGCTTTTTGACCTATGTTTAAGGCATGTTCCAGTCTTTAAGAAAAAACCGTATAAATTACCTTGGTATACTAAGGGTTTAAAAAATTTAAGAATTTGCGAAACAAATACTACAAAAGGTTTAGTCAGACCCAGAATCTGTTCTTTTACGAGAAGTATCAGCAGTATCTAAAGGAGTTTAACTGCTTGGATAAGTTTCTTTACAAAAACTATATTCTTAGCTTTGAGACAAATATTAAGTCCAATCCAAAAACATTTTGGAGTTTTATTAAAAAGGACCTGCTCCTCGGTTCCTGCTTCTGTCTTTTACCAAGATAATGTAGCTACAAATCTTTATGCGGTAGTGAACCTGTTTGCGGACTATTTTAGTGCTAATTTTGCATCCTATGATGATGCCCCTTCTTTCGACTTTGCATCTGATTTAAATTCTGCTCTGGATTTCGGTTCAATGTCGATTTCATGTGACGATATCTCAAGTGGTATTACTAATTTAAAGCAATCGGTCAAGACAGATTCTGATGGTCTCTCAAGTGCCTTGGTTAAAGGTTGTCCGGCCTTAGTTTTGCCTCTTGAATGTGTTGTAAAAGACAAGTTATACTTTTCAGTGAAGAGCCTAATTTGTGCCAAGCAGCATGGCTTTGTTGCGGGACGTTCGACGGTCACCAATCTAGTGGAGTTTAGTGAGTATTGTATATCTGATTTTGCATCTGGATACCAGGTGGATTGTATTTATACTGACTTCTCCAAAGCCTTCGATAAGGTATCACATGAGATCCTTATTCATAAACTTTCCTGTCTTGGTTATCACTCAAATTTTCTGCAGTGGCTAAAATCTTATTTAATTAACAGATGGTGTATTGTCTGCATTGATGGTGTATCATCCGATCCGTACCTTGCAACTTCCGGCGTTCCGCAAGACAGTATTCTTGGACCCTTGCTCTTTGTCCTGTTCATCGACGACATCAGCACTTGCTTTTCGTATGCTAGGTTTCTCTTGTACGCTGATGATCTTAAAGTTTTCTCCATTATAAAGTCTTCGCGTGATATGTTCGAACTTCAGTGTGAAATTAATAATCTCTATTCCTGGTGCGTTAGATCGCACCTTTCTTTAAATATTAATAAATGCTTTCACGTAACCTACTCTAAATTGCGCTTTAAGTTTAATAGTTCATATACCATTGATAACAAACCACTGCAGACTGTTGATAAAATCAAGGACCTTGGTGTGGTTTATGATACCAATATTTTCTTTCAACAGCCATGTAAACTTTATCATAGCGAAATCGTATGTAATGCTTGGTTTTATTCGGCGTAATAGTGCAGAGTTCTCTGACCCGTATACACTCAAATTGCTCTACAATTCATTTGTACGATCTCATCTCGAGTATGCCACTATCATTTGGCGACCGTTCCAACAGTTTGCAATTAATAGGATTGAGAGAGTTCAAAAAGTTTTTCTTAAATACTGTCTGCGGTCACTTAGATTAACGAGCCCTCTTCCCTCATATAATGCACGTTTACTTCTTTTAAATCTTAAAACTTTAGAAGCGAGAAGGCCTATTCTTTCTTTGACCTTTTTATATTGCATCATCCATGGGGATACAGATTGTGCTGCTCTTCTTGAGAAAATTAATTTGAATGTTCCAAGAAGAGAACTTAGAAGCTTTTACCCTTCTTATGGCATTAATAGTAGAACTAATTATGCGAGAAATTCCCCAATTACCCGCGCTATTAGTGAATTTAATAAGATCTCATATTTTGTCGAACTTGATTTCTCTTTGTCGAAGAACGTTTTTATTAATTTATTAAAGTGTGTTTTTTAGTTATCAATTCTTTTATATTAGTCTGTAAGTGCTAGTTTTTCACTGACTTGTTAACTTTTTGTATTTCTTAATTGTAGTCTGTTTTTTAATTGTATGAAAATTGTTAGTAGTCTGTAAGAATTTTGTTAATAATATGCTGTATAGTATTTTCATTGGTAGTCTGTAAGAACATGTGTTCATAGACTTAATAAATAAATGGTAAATATGCCCTGGCTTTCCACATTTAAAGCATTTGACGGCACCGTCGTTTTTCTGCTGCGTTTCTTTTAATGCTTCCAAAATTGTGTCTACCCAGTCTGGCCTTTTCACTTCCACGCGATGAGCTTTGTATGCGGGCTTACTCAAAAGTGACGCTTTTTCCTGAGACAGTGCATGGGATACCGTTTCTGCGAATGTGGGTTTTGGGTTTGCATATGTCGCTCGCTTCGTTTCTACGTCCCGTATGCCATTTATAAAACTCTGAATTTTTACCCTCTCGGTGTACTCCACGGGTGTGTCCGCATTTGCCAAATGAGCCAACCTTTCAACATCCGAAGCAAAATCTTGCAAAGTCTCATTGGCTTTTTGGTAGCGGTTTTGCAACTCTATTTGGTATATCTGCTTCCTGTGTTCGCTTCTGTATCGCCTCTCTAGAGCGCTCATCAATGTTTCGTAGTTGTTCCGCTCTCCTTCGGGAATAGTCTGTAGGATTTCAGCAGCAGATCCTTTCAATGCCACGAATAGTGCAGCAACTTTATCTTCAGCACTCCAGTTGTTCACTGCTGCGGTGTTCTCAAACTGAATATTAAACACCTGGAAAGGAACAGAGCCGTCAAAAGATGGAGTTTTTACCTTCGTATTGCTTGCTGAAACAACTGGGCGATTTAGTTGCAGCTCCTGTATACGACCTTTTAAAGCATCTACCTCAGCCTCGATTTTGTCCTGTCTGCTACTGAAAACTTCATGAAACTGGGTTAGTTTATCTTCCATGCGCGCTTCCAGCTTAGATGATATATGGACTTCCTGCTCTTCAAGTTATGTAGAGATCTTAGATGATATCTGCGCTGAAATTTGTGCCGACATTTCGGATATACGTGCCTCCTGTGATTCCAGTTGAGATGCCATATATGTCTTCTGTTCTTCCAGTTGCGATAACATCTTGGATGTAATCTGTGTCGACATTTCTGAATTGCGTGCCTCCTGTGATTCCAGTTGGGATCCCAATTGCGACGACATTGATGCTACTGTCGATGTTTGTGCAGATATTGCAGCCAATATCATGTTCAAGTCTGTGCTGGTAACTGTCTGCGATGTTTAGTTTTTCTCTTCAATTTTTGTTGTCTCCTCGCCATCAAGATGAAAGACATACTCTTCCACGTCAATTCCTTCTAATTCCATTGCCTCTGGTAGTCGTACCTGAAGTTCGGGTTTAATGCCGGTTGTATTCATCCACGGCTCTCCAACTCCTTCTTCAGTTGCTGGATCTTCAATTCACTTAACTTTGCCATGTCCTTGTTGTCCTCTGGAAGTTATTCAGCAATTCCTCTTCTGACACCAATTGTAACGAATTTACTGCAAATCCTCTTATTTGCAACCTTCTGATAAGTTCGAATCACTAAACTTTTGAATAAATAACTCCAATATTTAATAATGCAAAATGGCCTTTATTAAAGTACTTCACAATAACACTGATACTTCACAACCAATAGCTTGCTTAAATGAAACTGATTGTCGCGCCTCCACTGTTGCTACCTCTTTATACTCTGTGATTTCTCGTTCGCATCTTCTAGGCGCTTCCCTTTCCAGAATCTACTAGTTGGCCATCAGCTATAAAATTACTACGTTTTTAGCTTCTCATATGCGCGTGTATGTGTGAACACAATTATAATTGCATACTTTTGGGAGCATCTCAGATAAGATATCTGCATGTGTTTGTATGTGTGAGCGACACTTGCACAACCATTGCATACTTTCGGGAGTATCTCAGATTTATGCATGTGGTTGTGCGTTGCTTCTCCGCTGCGTGTATATATGTACATATGTGTAGACATAACGATTGAATTATTGATGTGCATGCACTGCTTAGCATCGGCTTAGAGATGGTAGTATCGCTTAGTGCTGCTAATATTCGTTACAGTATTATAAACAAAAGAAAAATTCAAATTATTTGCCTATTGCCAACGAAAAAATCCTTTATTTAATAATTTGGGAAAAACGTTGACTTATAATTATTATTCAAGAAAAAAGCAACGTTTTTGATAAATTTTTGAATTTCAATTATAAATTGGGTATCTGCAAATTTACCAAACGATAATTTCCCTTCGACGGAGCTGCATTCGTATAACCTCAATCTCGATGTAGTTAGCACCTATATTTTTTTACCTTAAATAATAACTGTCTTTTTTTTAGGGTCAAATGTTATGAAATATGCGGTTTATAATTTGGCTACTTTTGGCATTCATGCTATATGATGTGACTTGTTTAAAAGGCATTAAGAGTCAGAAAAGTCCGATAAAGGGTAAAAATACAATTAATGATCATAGTAAAAGTGGTCGGATTTCTTCAATCGCTGGAATATCGTCAAATGCTGAGCATGTTCAAATAACAGATATAATAAGTGATGAGGATTTGATGGAAAGTAGTGATGGTGCAATTTATGGGTTCCAATCGGCGAGTTTAAAAACGGTATTTCGTGAAAGCAATGGAGGTAGATCCGCATCTTCATCGACCTCAGCACAGTTAGCACTATACAATCCAAAGGATATTGGAGATACAAGTGTAAAATTGAGTATAGCAGATGTGAAAAACTATAGCAATATAATTACAAGTGTAATTCATTTCGAAACACCATTGAACCATTTGGTGGTTGACACCTTCACGGGCCGAGTATTTGTAGGAGGTGTAAATTATTTATATCAGCTTTCCCCAGAATTAGAGTTGCATGAAACAGTGAAAACTGGTCCTAAAAATGACTCCGTTGAGTGCACTGTCTTGGACTGTCCAGTTCATGCTGTGCGAAAGCCAACAGATAACTACAACAAAGTGCTACTAATAGATCGTGGCACATCTAGGTTGATAGAGTGTGGGTCCCTATTTCAAGGAACATGTACTGTTCGTAATTTACAAAACGTTAGCATTGTTGAGCAAAATGTTTCAGATGCGGTCGTTGCCAATGATGCGAACTCTTCTACTGTTGCATTCATAGCACCAGGTCCACCGCAGCCACCTATTACAACTGTAATGTATGTTGGTGTTACTTACACAAATAACTCGCCATATCGAAGCGAGATACCAGCAGTTGCTTCACGTTCGTTAGAAAAGACAAAAATGTTTCAAATAGCATCATCTGCAGTTACAACTGGAACGCGAACTTTTATAAACTCGTATGCCCGGGAAGGGTACTTAATCAATTACGTTTATGGATTTAGCTCGGAACGCTTTTCATACTTTTTAACGACGCAATTGAAACATAATTACCACACCTCACCAAAGGAATACATATCAAAACTTGTACGCATTTGTCAGGAAGACTCGAATTACTATTCATATACAGAAATCCCTATTGACTGCATAACTGGTGGTACTAAATACAATTTAATTCAAGCTGGTTATTTAGGTAAGCCAAGTGTGGATCTTGCAGGAAGTCTGGGTATCACTGTCCAAGACGACGTTCTATATGGAGTTTTTAGTGTTGGCGATGGAAGTATTTCTACGAATGATTCCGCTTTGTGTATTTATTCGTTGAAATCCATTCGTCGAAAGTTTATGCAAAATATAAAGTCCTGTTTTAACGGTGTGGGATCTCGAGGGCTGGGATTTATATCACCAAATATGCCCTGTGTACCGACGGTAAGTTTATTTTTCGTATTGATTTTAAAGTGGGTATGTTTTTCACTCATAAAATAAACGTATTTGTAATAAGTAAAATATAAGACGGAAGTGATGGTGCACAGGTAGTAATAGAACGATACGAGTACTGAGGGAGTAGTATCTATACTTCTCCAAAAAATACTCGATGCTTTTTTTCCAAGTACTGAGTAAAGTATCGATACTTTACCTCGATATTTATCCCCGATACTTTACCAAGTGCCGATGGTCGACATGTTTAAGATCAACAAGGTTCAGACAATTAACACCATAACTTGAGCATAAACTAAGATCGTCGACGATGCGGTAAAATCTCCGCATTTAACTTAAACCGACTTTTTGATAATGGTGGAATGGGGGACGATTTCTGCATATGGTGGCAAAAGAAAAATATGTGTTAACTCCATAAAATTTCAATACATTTTAATTTGGCATGCACCAGAGCTTTTTGGTTCCACTGTAAAATTTTCTTACAGCATCGTCGACGATATATTGGCATTGTAAATGGTCAAAATCAGATTATATCCATGACCACTTTCAAAAATGTGGAAAAAGAGCAATACTTTAGCAAATACTGATGAAATGGTGAAACTTGACGAGTGGATTAAAAAAAATTACGATGTACAATATAAATGTATTACAATTGTGTAAAATGGGCGTGACACTGCCCACATTAAGCAGAAGAAAATTTAAAAGTTTTGCAGGCCGTAAAGCAAAAGCCGTTATATCACTTTGCTATTTGCCGGAAATTTGGTCCTAGATATTATACATATATTGATCCGATCAAATGATGATAAGGATCACGCCTAATTTAAAAATATGTTAGTGCAAAGTACAAAAGTTTAAAAAAAAATGAAAATCGTTCTGATCCCCTATTATTTAGTTACTTACGTTTAATGCCATACAGAAAATTCTTGACGCGATTTACTTACTAGGTGATTTAAACTGAGCTTTTCTTCCAACTTGCGTCGTGTAATTTTTAATTTGTAAACATTTCATGGGAAAAATGCACTCGAAGTGCTTACGAAACCACTGCCGAGGGGCGACCCCGTTTAGAAAAAAATTTCTCTAACTTAAAAAACTTTTTATCTTAAATGCCATAAGTCGATCAAAAATCGTTTAAGTCATTTAATTTTCGTGACATTTCTCTCAAAATTTATCCTTTGAATATATAAAAGAGCACACTAATGGGTATATAATGTTCGTTTTGGTCCAAACTTAACCCAGATATGCCCAATGTCCTATATATAGTTCACCTACTCAGTTGTTTACATAAAGAGTAACGGACTGCCGAGAACCGCTAATTTTACTCATTTGGTTAGTTTTTGTCTCTACCTTGCTGGCGACAGTTCGTTTTGGTTGGTTTTCTCTACCATTTCTGCGAAATTAATTTAAAAATTTATGCTTTTTTCAAAATGACGGAATTTCTCGCTACCTTTGCACGGTAAGTAAAAATTAGCTAATTTAAATATAAAAAATCAATGATTATTGTC
The DNA here is from genome assembly GCF_040869045.1 of Eurosta solidaginis. Taxonomy (NCBI): domain Eukaryota; kingdom Metazoa; phylum Arthropoda; class Insecta; order Diptera; family Tephritidae; genus Eurosta; species Eurosta solidaginis. The sequence goes on from NC_090324.1 coordinate 90,759,253, forward strand.
GAAGTTCGTATATTTGAAATATTCGTCCACTGTTATGTACATAGAAAACTTTTGTTGGTGTTATAGTGAAGTTGTTGTATTAGCGTAAAATTTGGTGTCCTACATGTTAGACATTGGGCACATATTATACTACATATACATTTTTTAGGGGATTTTCTCTACATGAAAGCTTTGGCCATTTTGGAGGATGATAGTACAGATTTTGATACCATAGCACTATTACCGCCAACAAATGCAAATGCAGACGTTACCGACGATGATTCCGGCGAGGAAGATAATCTTCTTCTAATATATAAAATTCTTCTGTCACGGTTTTAGAGGCTGAACTCCTCCGAAACGGCTGAACCGATTCTCATGAAATTTTGTGAGCATATTGGGTAGGTCTGAGAATCGGCCAACGTCTACCTTTTTTTCGCTACGTGCCTAGGGTCTTGAGATCAAAACGTGGACCCGGGTAACCCTAGAATGTGTTTATACAATATGGATATCAAATGAAAGCTGTTGATGAGTGCTATAATACAGGATAATTTTCATACAACTGGGAGGCTAGGGTCTCGAGATATAGCCCAAAACGTGGACCCGGATACACCTAGAATGTGTTTATACATTATGGGTATCAAATTGAAGCTGTTGATGTATGCTTGCATACAGAGTAAGTTTTACACCGCTGGGTGACTACGGTCTCGAGATATAGGCCAAAATATGGACCCGGATACACCTAGAATGTGTTTTTACATTATGGGTATCAAATTGAAGCTGTTGATGTATGCTTTAGTACAGAGTAAGTTTTACACCAATGGGTGACTACGGTCTCGAAATATAGGCCAAAACATGGACCCGGATACACCTGGAAGGTGTTTTTATATTATGGGAATCAAATTGAAGCTGTTGATGTATGCTTTAGTACAGAGTAAGCTGAGTGACTAGGGTCTCGAGATATAGCCCAAAACGTGGACCCGGGTACCCCTAGAATATGTTTATACAATATGGATATCAAATGAAAGCTGTTGATGAGTGCTATAGTACAGGATAATTTTCATACAACTGGGAGGCTAGGGTCTCGAGATATAGGGCAAAACATGGACCCTGATACCCCTAGAATGTGTGTGTATTATGGATATCAAATGAAAGCTGTTGCTGAGAGCTCTGAAGTTCATTGTGATATTCGATTTAGTCGCATCAACCTAGCAAAACTGATAAATATGCATGCGAAGCCGAAATAAAGACAAGAATTAATAATACCCACATGTACCTATTTACATACGTCCTATTCGATTTGCCTGAAATATCGGGGAAGTATACCAGAGACGGACTGGGACTGGGATTAGGACTAGGACTGGGACTGAGACTGAGACTCGGAATGGGACTGGAACAAAATACATACCACCACCCTCTGGGACTGGCAATAAGAGATGAAGAGAAAGGGGAAAATCTTGAGAGAAGAGAAAAGAGAGAAGGAGACTGAGAAAGAGATAGAATGAGACGAAGATGGAGATGAAGCGAAAAAGACGGAGGGAGGAGTGAACAAAAAGATTAGGAAAAAGTGTAGAGGGGTAGGGCAGAACAACGTCTGCCGGGTCTGCTAGTGTTGATATAAATAATTTACCAGCTTCGCAAATGAACAGCGGCGTTGAAGTATTTTCGAAATACAATATGCATGATGAATGGGATTCTGATGATGACATACCATTGTCTGAAGTAAGAAAGTTTCTCCCGAAGAAAAAGAATCTCAAAAAAGGAAAACAATATCACTACGTGAATGAAGACGTTTTTAGCGCAGATGCTGAGCTTATAAACACTGATGAAGTTCTCAATTTAGCTGAACATTCACCAACTGCTCTTTTTTACTCAATATTTGACGATGAGTTATTTGAAATATTGACAAGAGAGACAAATAGGTATGCAGCTCAAAGAAATAAAACACTTCAGGTGGATATATTTGAAATGAGATGTTTCATTGGAGTACTGCTTATTAGTGGATACATTCCAATCCCCAGAAGAAGAATGTTCTGGGAACGCTCGAAAGTTTGCAGCAACGAACTGGTTTGTGAAGCTATATCAAGAAACAAATTCGAGTTCATAATCTCCAACATCCATTGTAATGATAACAATTCTTTAGACCAGTCTGACAAATTTTCCAAAGTAAGACCATTGTTTACACACTTGAATAAAAAGTTTATAGAAGCTGCCTATACTGAAGAAAATTATAGCGTAGATGAAGCCATGGTTCCTTATACAGGAAAACACGGCTGTAAGCAGTATATCCATGGCAAACCAATACGCTACGGATACAAGCTGTGGGTTGGTACGACTCGGCAAGGCTATATAAACTGGTTCAAGGTGCTTCCACAAATATCAGTGAAATTTATAAGGACCTTGGTGTTGGAACGTCTGTAGTGCTAGAATATGCTGACGTTTTGAAGTCAAAATGGAAGGACCAACATTTTCATTTGTATTTCGATAATTTTTTTTCTTCAATCTCTCTACTTGAACAACTTACCAATAAACAGATTTTTGGCACGGGTAGAATGAGGGAGAATCGTAATCCTGGAAGCACTTTAACTAATTCTAAGAATATGTAGAAAAGTGCTCGTGGTAGTTATGATTTCATCAAAATTGCTGATAGCGACATAATATTCATAAAGTGGAACGACAATAATATCATGACCTTTTGTTCCAATGCAATCGGAGTGAATCCCACAAATTTGACCACACGTTACTCCTAAAAGGAAAAGAAATACATACAAGTTGAACAACCATGTGTCGTAAAATTTTATAATCAGACCAATTCTAAATATTCTCGCGGAATGTTGTTCTCGCGGATTTTTTTTATTCCCGCGGTAAATTCCTCCAATTCTGTTCTCCTAGGGAGAACAATAATTGGGGAATAGGAATTTTGAATTTTCGAAGTCAGCTGTTTTGTCAATTGAAATTTCGTTGCGCATTTCTTATTTTGTTTAAAAAATTGAAAAGTTTAATTATTGTTGCAAATTTGTTCGAAATTAAGAAATAAAATATAAACAATGCACAGTATTTATTGCATTTCATGTAGTATTCACTGAAATGAGTAATGAATTGGTGCCACAGCAACATAAACAACGGAACATAAGAAGAAGACGGCCGCATAACACAAATCTGCCGGAGTTGCCTGCTTTCATTCAGCAAAGCAATTTTCTGGCGGCCAAGTTGAGTTGAGTTCGTCCTTCGTCATATGCCAAAATCTATTTAAGCCTTATTAAAAAATCCTTGTGCAATTTCTGGATGGCTGCATCAAATACGTATACCAAGAGCTCTACCGTTGCTTATGATATACTTTTCGACTTAAAATAAAGAATATTGTGGTTGTAGTTGCTGTTGTATTAACAGTGAGAATATTGTGGTAGAATGTAAATACATATTTTAGCACAAATTTGTACAAATAAGTGTTCTTTCTTAAAAGAACCAATTCCCTTTAACTATTTTGATGCATTCCTTTTAATTTAACAAGTGAAAAAACTCCTATGAAATGGCAGAGAAATCTCCCTCTCCCTCACATTCATAATACCTACTTTTCTCCCATAACCGGTTTCCGCTTTTTCGAACATTTTCAGAATAGGAGGAAAGGGAGAATTGAAAAAACTCACAAGGAATTTTTATTTAGAATACGAGGAATGGGAGAAGGGAAAAAACTCGCACGGAATTTTTGTTTAGAATTGGGCTGATTAAGAGCATGGGAGGGGTTGACCGTTCAGACCAAAATATTAGTCTTTACCGCCATAAGAGGTAAGGAATGGTATTTTCCCCTCACAACTCATGGTGTTGATATGGCTGGTCAAAATGCCTGGCAGATACATAAGCATAATGGTGGAACAATGGATCAGTTATCTTTCAGAAGAAGTATTGGGACAACTTTGCTCACCCAAAATAAAAGGGGTAATGTCTATCAAAAAGGACATCCTTCACAAAGTTCCATCGACGATTTGCGGTATGATCGAATAGATCATTTGGTAATTCCACAAGATAAACAAACCAGGTGTGGCGCTTGCCATCAAAAGGCAAGAACAAGTTGCGAAAAATGTAATATAGGATTACATGGAAAATGTTTTGTTACATATCACAGGAAATAATTTAAATGATGTCATATACCATGTGCCCAATGTCCTATATATAGGACCGCTCTAAAATCCAACTTTCAAAATAAATTTTTTTAAAATCATTATCAAATCGTCTTTTTATTGTCATTTCAGTGGAAAATAATACAAAATCACGATGGGAAGGTTCATGTACAACGAATGGGCATATCTGGGTTGAACTTCCTTACTTGTGCTCTACTAAATTCAAAACATATGATCTCATGTAGAAAAAAAGGTTTCTTCACTTTTGGCGAAAGTTCCAAAGTACCTACTCACTTGGATCGAGTATACTCGATACCTTTTACTGAGCATGAGTACTAGCATCGATACTTGGATCCGAGTATTTTATGTGAGTACCGGTATCGATACTTTATCTAAAAGTTCTATCACTATGCACAGGTTTGAATCGTGTAATATTTCGCAGTGTTTTTATGTATGGAGATAAAAGCTTTTCACAATATGTTTGGAATATGAACTTTTTTGCGTTCGAACAAAGAGGTGTCCCGGCATACATAACGTTTTTTAATGTAGATTTAATTTGAACTCGTTCAATTTATAGAAGAAAATACAGTGCTGGGTGCATCATCAAATGCAGTACTATTTCATGGCCAAGCTTTGCCTAACCGAAAATCGGTTATGATGATAAAATCCAAATACGTAAATTGAAAAAAGAGAAAAAAAAACGCGTGTATAATGATAGAAATTTAACCCTAGTGAGATAACGTACGTCTGTGAGACGTACGTCGTTTTAATTTTGCTCTCAGTCTCCAACAATCGTAAAGAGAGAACATTCTCATTCTCAGTTTTCTCAGCTACCATTACCAGCTTGTCAGTGGGGGTGTTTTTCAGTAGTAACTTTTTTGTTTGCTGAAATATATACGATTGTTTTTTAAAAATACGTCTAAGAGACGTATCGTTATCTTTTACGTGACTATGTGACATGACTAATTTTATATGTAATTTTTGCCTAAAATTGTAATTTTAGCTAATATTTTTTTAAGTATAGTTTAAAACAGTGAACTCATTCAATTGAAGTACAAAAATATGTATTTTATTTTAATTTTTTTCCTATAAACTGAGGTCCTTCGAAAAAAACTGATTTTTGTAAGGACAAGTTCAAGACAAGTCAAACTTAATTTTTAATATATTGAAAAAATAATATTTTTCTTTAAAAAACAACAAGTGAACATATATCAAATAAATGATTAAAAAAAAAATTAAGTTTTTTATCTTTATGGTCCTTAAACTTCAACACGTCTCTCAGACGTACGTTATCTTTCGAAGGTAAAAAAACGTTGTTTTTTCGGGGGTTAAGAAAAAGTATCGAAACCGGCCCGACTCCGTACCGAAACCGGCTCCTTACAACAGCAAGGAGCGCTGTTGTGGCGCGCGGTTTTCTATCCGCATTTTTAACATTAGAACGCTGAGCCCGCCTTGTCGGGAAGTGGGTCGTACGATCAAGATGAAGACAAACATTTTAAAACCAAGTGAGGATGAGAAGATAAAGGCGATGGCGTTGTTATCCGGGTAGAGGAAATCGCTATCAGCGATGATTCGGACGCGGATAACGATGATAGTTGGCAGTCAGTGCGTTCGGTAAAGGAAGGCTCTACTAGCCCGGATAAAGAACTGACGTTAGAACGGGCAGCATTAAGAACTGTGCAGCGCTTGGGTCCAGTGGTTGACCTAACCGACGATGAAAGCGATCGCTTGGCGAGGGCCCGTGAAATGTCGAAGACAGTTCACTGACGAAAACTTTGCTGCGAACAGTCCGCAATTTTGCAACCGAATCGAAGAGGAAGAAGCCCAAAAAGGAGGAGGGCAAACGAGACCCAAAACCGTGATACGAACTAGCCGAAATCTCAAGAAGCATACCTAAAAATCTGCAAAGCGTATCGGGTAATATAAGTATGGGAAAGCGATGTACCTCAAAAGATGTAATACAGAAAGAGGAAGGCAATAATGGCTTGAGAAACAAAGACACAAATGTTAATGAGCTAAAGGAAGATAACGGTCAGACTCCATACCTTCGAAAATAAGAAGGTTGAAGGTGATGCCTAAAGCACTGATCCCCACGATATCAAAGGCCAAAGTTTGAATACCCCGAGTGGTGAAGGCGGAGGTGACGCCTAACATGCTGCAGCGGCAGAACCCGAATATACCTACACGGAACTGAAAGGTGCTTCAAATATCCCGACTCGTGGAGGGGGCCAGTATTAACTTCCCCCAAATTAATAGGGAGTAGGAGGATCTGTTGCAGGCACCGACCGCAGGGACAATGTCTTAGAACGTCAAGGCCTATCTGTCCGGTCAGGCGATGCAAACCTAGAAATCATCAACATCTACATCCCTCCTGCCACCTCTTGCCCCAGTTGATACCGCCCTAATATTAGCGCCTTACTCACTGGCAACAATCGCATTATCTTAGGCGACTTTAATTCCAATTACGATCTATGGCATTCAAACTTGCGGGCGGACAGTAGAGGTGAGATGTTAACGGATCAAATAGAAGAAATCACGTTCTGCACAATAAACGGAGACGCCCCCACACGTATGGTAGGAAGCTGTCACAGTTCGCTGGATATCTCAATCGTGAGCCCAGAAATCGTAAACTGCGTCAACTGGCAGCCGATGGTAACATTGGCATCCGACCACCTGCATATACTTATTTTGTTCGAGCGCACCGCCGACTTCATCGTTACAGAAAAACGGATCAACACACACAAGCAACAACATCAGCACTGAAATCCAGCGAAGAATCAATCTTGCGAATAAATGCTACTTTGGACTAGGTAGGCAATTGAAAAGTAAAGTCCTCTCTCGGCGAACGAAAATCATACTCTACAAGTCACTTATCGTACCCGTCCTGCTATATGGGGCAGAAGCATGGACCATGACAACAGCAGATGAAGCGTCTTTGGGAGTGTTCGAGAGAAAAGTTCTTCGAAAGATTTATGGACCTCTACGCGTTGGCGATGGCGAGTACCGAAGAAGATTTAATGATGAGCTGTACGAGCTATACGCAGACATCAACATAGTCCAGCGAATTACAACGCAACGGCTGCGCTGGCGAGTACCGAAGAAGATTTAATGATGAGCTGTACTGGCTATACGCAGACATCAACATAGTCCAGCGAATTACAACGCAACGGCTGCGCTGGCTAGGCCATGTTATGCGAATGAAAGATGATGCTCCGGCCAAGAAGGTGTTTCTATCGGAACCCGCCTATGGAAGCAGAGGTAGAGGGCGGCCCCCACTCCGTTGGAAGGACCAGGTGGAAAACGATTTAAACTCCCTTGGTGTGACCAATTGGCGCCGGTTGGCGGAGCGACTGGCGCGCCTTGTTGGACGGCCATAACCGTTTAGACGGTTAAGCGCCAATTAAGTAAGTAAGTAAGTGTAGCTTCTTCCAGTGAGTGGTCTTTAGGCTTGGCGACCATATCGGGGACGCATAGCATGCAATCGGCTGGCCAATTGCTTTGTAGGTGGTAATGAGCGTTTCTTTATCTTTTCCTCAAGTACTGCCAGCAAGAGATTTGAGGATTTTATTACGGCTCTGGATTTTCGGTACAATTGCGTCTGCATGCTCACCAAAATGTAGATCCTGATCAAACGTCACACCCAAGATTTTGGGGTGTAGGACAGTCGGTAGCGTAGTGCCATCAACGTGGATGTTCCATGTTGTAAATAAGGTCGCGGGGGATTTAGTCTTTGATAATGCCAGTTTTCGCGAGGTGAAAAAGTGGAGAGATCAGGGAGGTAGCCGTTTATTCTGTTGCAAAGCTCATCGATCTGTGGGCCTGGGACTGTGGCCATTTTGATTTAAACCGCAATTTATCTGGGTGCTAATGGCATTTAGCGCGGTGGTAGTGCTACGGAGTTTTCTAAAGCCATGCTGATGAAAGGCTAGCTGCAAATTTGCTTTGGAGTAGGGGAGCAAAATGGCTGAAACCGTCTTGGCTACTGGCGATAGGAGAGATATTGGGCGATATGACTCTTCTATGTTAGCTGGTTTCCCAGCCTTTAGTAGCGGGAACACCTTGACCATTTTCCATTTTTTTTAATTTAATTTAATTTATTATTACGGCTGTTTGGGACTAAAACTTAAACTACTAAGTACAATTCATTATTATATCACTTATTTCTATTGAATATGCTGTTGGAATGCCATGTGATTCCGATCAGCATATTTACTGGCGTGACAAACGGACGAGTCTGGGAGCCAGTCATTAGGGAGGGTTGGAAAGGACGCGTTTCCAATCCTCCAGTGCTCCCAGCTTAAGGCAACAAAATTTGGAACTTATATTTTTCAATTATATTTGTATTTTCAGCTGTTGGAATGTATTGGTCTCCGATCAACACAGCTAAACATGTCTTTGGATGTTGGAAATTGAAAACGTGTACCCAATCACCCCTCAACTTTGTTTAGTAAAGACGCTGTCGGAATGCATGAAGATTCCGATCAGCACAGCTCAAAATATAATGGGCGGTTGAAAAGGACGTGTTTCCAATCCCCTCTGCTCCAACTTTTGTTTGAGCTTATTTTGGTTACACATCATATAATTTTATTGTTATATTAATGCTGTCGGAATACGAGTGATTCCGATCAGCAACAGTAAATATAGGCTGAAAATACCGAATTCCAGCGAAATGAGTTGTTGGAACTGTCTGGAGTTACAGGTGGCGATTGATTTTCTTTTCCTTAGGGCCGGGTGCAATGTATTTTGCTGCTACCAATATTACCATTCCCTTTTCGCGCTCCAGTATCGGTATATCATGTAAAAATAAAAAATAAAATAAAAAAAACTTTATCTTATTGGAAGGGTTTTACAATGCTCCAATAAACTTTTTTTAAAAGTATTGAAGTTATTACTACTTTTTATGTGATTAGGAAGTTCATTGAAATAATTCGGGCCCTTATAAAATATATTTTGCTTGTCCACTTCTGTTTTGAAAAGAGGTAATCTAAAATGATTGTCTTCTCTGATTACGGTTGAATGTGCATCATTTACATATATAAGCTTTTCGCTGAGGTATGTTGGTAATTTACCGTGCTTAATATTAAATACAAATTTCATACTGTGGTAGAATATGAGCTGTTTTATACTCAACCAGTTTAGTGCTTCTATCATGTTATTAATGGGAGTATCATACCACCTCTCTGAAGTTGGCAAGACAACTTTTACGTGGAAAAAAATTACCTATTGGGAAAATTGCCGTGAATTTGCCGTAATTTATCCGTGAAACAAAAAAATTGGCCATATTTTAGAAAATACAGGGTGGCACGCCAACTTCACGTGAAGTTAGCGTGCCACCCTCAGAAAACCACCTTAGAGACCAGCTAGGAAAATAATTCTTGCACACGAATTTGCCGTAAATTTGCCGTAGATAAGTGGCATATTATATAATTTCGAAAAAAAGAAATTAACTTTTTTTATGGTGCACCGCCAACTTCACGTGAAGTTAGCGTGCCACTTTTCGAAAACCACCTTAGACACCAGTTAGCAAAATAATCCGTGAAACAAAAAAATTTGCTGCGGCCATGTTTTAGAAAATACAGGGTGGCACGCCATCTTCACGTGAAGTTAGGGTGCCACCCTCAGAAAACCACCTTAGTGGCCAGCTAGGAAAATAATTCTTGCACACGAATTTGCCGTAGATAAGTGGCATATTTTATAAATTGGAAAAAAAAATTCTAATTTTTTTTATAGTGCACCGCCAACTTCACGTGAAGTTAGCGTGCCACCCTCAGAAAACCACCTTAGTGACCAGCTAGGAAAATAATTCTTGCACACGAATTTGCCGTAAATTTGCCGTAGATAAGTGGCATATTTTATAAATTGGAAAAAAAAAAATTCAAATTTTTTTTATAGTGCACCGCCAACTTCACGTGAAGTTAGCGTGCCACCCTCAGAAAACCACCTTAGAGGCCAGCTAGGAAAATAATTCTTGCACACGAATTTGCCGTAGATAAGTGGCATATTTTATAAATTCGAAAAAAAAAATTTCAAATTTTTTTTTATGGTGCACCGCCAACTTCACGTGAAGTTAGCGTGCCACCCTCAGAAAACCACCTTAGAGGCCAGCTAGGAAAATAATTCTTGCACACGAATTTGCCGTAAAATTGCCGCAGATAAGTGGCATATTTTATAAATTCGAAAAAAAAAATTTTCGAATTTTTTTTATGGTTCACCGCCAACTTTACGTGAAGTTAGCGTGCCACCCTCAGAAAACCACCTTAGTGGCCAGCTAGGAAAATAATTCTTGCACACGAATTTGCCGTAGATAAGTGGCATATTTTATAAATTGGAAAAAAAAAATTCTAATTTTTTTTATAGTGCACCGCCAACTTCACGTGAAGTTAGCGTGCCACCCTCAGAAAGCCACCTTAGTGACCAGCTAGGAAAATAATTCTTGCACACGAATTTGCCGTAAATTTGCCGTAGATAAGTGGCATATTTTATAAATTGGAAAAAAAAAAAATTCAAATTTTTTTTATAGTGCACCGCCAACTTCACGTGAAGTTAGCGTGCCACCCTCAGAAAACCACCTTAGAGGCCAGCTAGGAAAATAATTCTTGCACACGAATTTGCCGTAGATAAGTGGCATATTTTATAAATTCGAAAAAAAAATTTCAAATTTTTTTTTATGGTGCACCGCCAACTTCACGTGAAGTTAGCGTGCCACCCTCAGAAAACCACCTTAGAGGCCAGCTAGGAAAATAATTCTTGCACACGAATTTGCCGTAAAATTGCCGCAGATAAGTGGCATATTTTATAAATTCGAAAAAAAAAATTTTCGAATTTTTTTTATGGTTCACCGCCAACTTTACGTGAAGTTAGCGTGCCACCCTCAGAAAACCACCTTAGTGGCCAGCTAGGAAAATAATTCTTGCACACGAATTTGCCGTAGATAAGTGGCATATTTTATAAATTCGAAAAAAAAAATTTTCAAATTTTTTTTATGGTACACCGCCAACTTCACGTGAAGTTAGCGTGCCACCCTCAGAAAACCACCTTAGAGGCCAGCTAGGAAAATAATTCTTGCACACGAACTTTCCGTCAATTTGCCGTAGATAAGTGGCATATTTCGGAAAAGAAAATTCAAATTTTATATGGTGCACCGTATGGTAAGTGGCATATTTTATAAAAATATATAGGCGCATAGTCAAAATAAAATAGGTTTTAAATTTAGTTACAGCTTTTTGATATAATTTTCTATGAGCTATCTGTCAAAAAATCTGCAGCTAAATATAAAATCTATTTTATTTTGACTATGACTATGCGCCATAGTCTTTGCATGTTCCTTCATAAACCATTCCAATAATGCCGCTTAAAATATGAGTTACATATGTACATCTGAGCAGCAACTTTATGATGACCTGTGCATCACTTACGAAAGATTTTTGTATTTGAGTTAGGTAGAAAGCTATGCAAATTTTCTGCATTATGCCTGCTATGGTTTCTATGCTCAAAAGAGTGTGTCAGGATGGAGCATCCGTAACGCGGGAAATACCCATACGCAAAGATAAATAGATTAAAAAAAACAGTAGCGATCCTTTTCATCTTTTGATGCAACAGTTGAGGGTAAAAAACGCTGATGCCAATGTCTAGTATTGTACATTTGTACAAATAAACAGACACAAAAAACGCCTGCGGTAGCGAACATAGTGGAATAGCCACTATGGCGCCGTCTGTCTGTATTCTACAAACGTCTGTCTGAAATTTTAAGCTTCTAGCCATTAAAATGGTGTATAAATGACGGTTTATATGGGGTTTATACTATATATATCAACGGTGCATTGGTGAAATTTTAAGATTCATCTGTTAAAATCGGGCAAAAATTACGAAAATTTTCTTATCTGAACAATCGGTTACATGGGATATATACTATATATACGACCGATCTCACAATTTTTTTTCAGGCAACAAAATGTGCTATATACGAAAGCATATGATGAAATTTGAAACTTCAATCTGATAAATTTAGGAAGATGTGACAAAAATCCTCTTGTTTGTTTGAAAAATCGGTTGTATAAGGGATATATGCTAATGTGGTCCGATCTGGCCGGTTCCGACAAATTTCCAATTAGACACCAAAAAACAAGAGCTCAAATAATTGCAAACGAAAACTGTGGGTAATAAATAATACTAACGATACATAGGTATATCATATTTGTATGGCGGAGGGTCGACACGTACATACATATGAGCCATTATTTTCGAAAGTCTACTTTCAGCTAATATGAGAAAATAGCAGTTATAGCAAGCCGCTTTTCAAATGTGTAATGACGAAGTCAAACAAGCATGACTTTTTACAGTATTATCAAATAAACTTAGCTGTATAATGATATCAAAAAAGGTTTTTAGACAATGCCATAGTTCAACTCAAGTTTGTTTTAACATATGTATACATATTAGCGATGCCAAATGTCTCGTATTGGCCGGGACACCCCGTATTTTTCACAAATTTAAAAGTGTCCCGCCGGGAAATGCTAGTTCCCGGCATTTTCACAATATCAAAATTAATAAATTATAATCTGCTACGAAACATGGCCATATTTGCGGCTTTGATTGTATTCAGCTCATTAGCATATTGCATGCAATTCTATAAAGAAGAACAATTCGTCCCTACTGTGGTTCTGAATATTATCAATGTTTGACATTTCGCAAACCTGAATATTCATTTTGCCTGGGGAATTGTGCTTTAAAATAACGTTTGGGAAATTAATCCATATAATATTGAATTCGCATTAAACACAAGAAAACGTATTAATTGCCGAATGAGCAATCTATACAAATATATAGGTGTTTCATATTTTTCAAATGTCCCGGGAAATTTTAAAAAATCCCGGAATTTTGGCTCAAATTTGAGGTCTGTCCCGGGAACCCGAAATAAAAATCTGGCAGCCCTAATACATATGTGAGGTGAGGGTGTTTTGAGCAAATTTTGAGTTTTAGGAAATGATATCTCAGTGAATGCTAAGAATTCGCAAAAAAAAATTTTTTTTGCTCGAAGTGGACTTATGCCACTTGAAAAAATTTTGTCTTAATGCATTCAAGGCCTTTAAAATTTGAACTTATTTTTCTGGATTTTGTTTTTGAAACTAGCACGATTTCCTTTGGTGCTCAGAAACTGTTTTATTTAAAAAAATATAACAATTTTCTTTACATACTGAAATTTAACACCAATAAACCTTTAGCAATATTTAGAATCAATACAAACGCAAACTCATCTATATCACGATACATGAAAAAATGGACATATGTTACTTTAAAAAATAAGGGCTCATATGTTTATGTTGGTATGAATTTGCATGCTTACCTTTTATTTTTCCGGCAGATCCATCTCTGGTGACGTGATGCGACTTAAAATTAAAACCATGTTTAAGTTTAGAATGATTCTAAATAGCTCTGGAAATTTCATCACCCCACAGATTGGGTTGCAACACAGTCTTTACCCTCCGTCGTTTTTTCCATTAATTAAGGTGCAATATGATATTTCGTTTAATATTTCATTAAAGATGCGTTTATTGATTGTGAATGAAAATGTCTCATACTGGTCTACGGATAATACAGTGGAATTCAAGCTCTGACTTTTACTATTTTCTACCAGAAATTCACTTTCTACACTTTCATTAACTTGGCTTCCATAAATATGGTCTCTTAAATTATATCTATTATTTACTACATAGGAATGAAGAGTGGATGCACTTAATTTCACTTCCTTGGAAATACACTTCCATATTTCGTTTGTAGCACTAACTATGCCCCCATTTTTTATGATTTCATTCTTAAAAATAAGAATTCGACTGGCTAAAAAAGTTGGGTCAGTCTTGCACGGTTTACCGCGGGGACGTGAAGCCATTGTTCATATATGTAAATATTAAAATTTGTAATAAAACTTTTTTCGCACTTGCTAAGTGAAACTAAACCGTCTAAATCAAAGAATGATACGATAGTGATTTGGGTAACCCAATTTCTATTCCTTTTAGGTACATATATGAGTGCCATTTCAATAGACCTTGTCATCGCATTCCATTTTCAATAGGCATCAACACTTGTCATCGCACTTACCACACATCAGTAACAATCTCAACCCTTTCAAAAAAAATCAGTAAAAAATTTCGTAAAATACAACGTAAACTAGAGAAAGGCTGCGGAACAGATCTTAGAAAATGTTATCTATACTCCTCATACTTATGTATTACAAATAGGACAGCTAAGTGGATAGTTGCGGTCATGTACGTTTGTACATACATATGTATATGACTTTCCCATGTTCGCTTACTTCATGTGTGTAATTTGTTTTTTTAATCACGTCTGCTAAAAAAGAACAAATTATGTATGTATGTAGCATTTCCTAATGCAACGGTCACAGGCAGATCTGTATCAAAAGCAGTTATTTGCTTTCCTATGCAACGAACTATGTTCGACCTTCACACGTGCTCAATCGGCTTTTTCGTTGTTTACAACAACCCGATCGTCAACACCGATAGCATATAAGTAAAAAGGAAAACATTCTCACATTGAGACCTCTATTTTTGAAAGACATTTATCTATATGTATGCCAAAAGTTCGATTTCAACAATTTACATAAACGAGAAAACTAACACCCCTTTTATGAATTTTCATACGATAAACGATAAACGCTTGCTAGCGTATCGTAAAAAATCAGCTTTCATATTGCGCTTTCCACACGCCCGATAGATGTACTATTGTGAATGACAGCAGAGTTTTGTTTACAAATTATTGTGAATCTATACGAAAAAGGTAGCAAAACAAAACGCAAATACTAATAACTCAATTGTCTTGTACGTAAAAGTGGCAAAAGTTTTTAAAGGCTGTAATAATAAAATATTTTCTGCAACCTATGTTGCCTTTTATATAAACTCAAATGAACAAAATGACGAAACTCGCATAAAGGCCATAGAAAGAAGAAAATTGAGAGATGCCTCCAATCTTCTTAAAATGAACTCTACACTGTAAGTTCATGACATACTGGAATTAAAAAAAAATGATTTCAGAGTATGTCTCAACAGAAGTAGAAGGCAGTGTGCGCGCCCCAAAAAATAGGTCATCCATCCCAAATATTTTGAAGGTTTGTGCCACTTTAAGGTTTCTTGCCCATGGTGCTGCAACAGAGTGTTGGGAATGAGGCTTTAGTTAGATTCTTTTGGATTTTTAATTTTATATTTACTTTTATTTAAATAGTTCCCAACGTAACGTGCAAAAATTTATCAACGATAGCTAGCATAGAAAATTGAACAGCTGATGCGATAGTAAGCGTATGTCAATACCACGATAAACGATCAACGCTAACGATCGGGTTTCACAAGCTCGAATTTATTTCATAATACGGTATAACAGATTGCGTTTATCGTGTATCGTATGAGTTCATAATAGGGGTGTAAAACAAAAATATGTACTGTTTGCTGATTGGCTACCGCTGCTGATTCTAATGGATTTATCGCAGACCAGTTTGGCAAGAAAACATCCCTTCTATTATACACTGAGACAATTTAATTTTTTTTGGCGCAAATAAACGTAAAATAGAATAGTTTAATAATTCTATGTTACTTAAATTTTTCAAAAAATTAAGAATCCTTCTAAAACAGAAAGTTTTAAAAGATGATTTCAGACATCTTGTGGTTTACACACAAAATTTTCATATTTCGAGATTTTATGATACCTAAATAAACGGCTGATGAGATTATGAGAACGTATAAAGTATACTTAAAGAGACAAAAATGATCGCCATCGCTGTCGCCAGGCTTATTTTTATAATAAAACTATGGGAAAATAAAACTTCGTTTGCGTTTTCCCAGAAAATTAAAGTTTCGGACTACTTCTGTTCTGAACTAGCAGAGTAGCAACATCGGATGAGGCTATTATTTGCGCATTTGCGAAAAAGTATTTTGCAAACAAACGCTCATGCGAAGAATGTTTTCATGGCTTAATGTTAACAATTTATTTTGTTTAAATAATAAAGTAGTATTTGTATGGCATATTTACGAATTAATTTTTGGGTGTTAACAAACATTCGTGCATATGTTCTCCCTCATTGATTTTTCATCAACAACTAAACCACTACCAATAAGATGATTTTAGTTTTACTCACACAGCCACAGTTTTCATTTTGGTGACCACTGTACTAATACAACCACAAACATTTCAACAACATAACCCAGGCGGCTCGCCGCGGCGTCGGCGTCTGTTTTTATGGCCTTAATCCTTGCACCAAAGGCTGTTCAGCTCTTGTCAACTGCGTGGGAATTACCACACATTCCAAGGACTCTGTACGAAGCATATGCATATACATAACAAAACAGACAGACGTTTGTAGAATACAGACAGACGGCGGCATAATGGCTATTCCACTATGTTCGCTACCACAGGCGTTTTTTGTGTCTGTTTAATATTTGTACAAATGTACAATACTAGACATTGGCATCAGCGTTTTTTACCCTTAACTGTTGCATCAAAAGATGAAAAGGATCGCTACTGTTTTTTTTTATCTATTTATCTTTGCGTATGGGTATTTCCCGTGTTACGGATGCTCCATCCTGACCCACTCTTTTGAGCATAGAAACCATAGCAAGCATAATGCAGAAAATTTGCATAGCTTTCTACCTAACTCAAATACAAAAATCTTTCGTAAGTGATGCACAGGCCATCATAAAGTTGCTGCTCAGATGTACATATGTAACTGATATTTTAAGCGGCATTATTGGAATGGTCTATGAAGGAACATGCAAAGACTATGGCGCATAGTCATAGTCAAAATAAAATAGATTTTATATTTAGCTGCAGATTTTTTGACAGATAGCTCATAGAAAATTATATCAAAAAGCTGTAACTAAATTTAAAACCTATTTTATTTTGACTATGCGCCTATATATTTTTATAAAATATGCCACTTACCATACGGTGCACCATAAAAAAATTTGAATTTTCTTTTCCGAATTTATAAAATATTCCACTTATCTACGGCAAATTCGTGTGCAAGAATTATTTTCCTAGCTGGCCTCTAAGGTGGTTTTCTGAGGGTGGCACGCTAACTTCACGTGAAGTTGGCGGTGCGCCATAAAAAAATTTGAAAATTTTTTTTTTCGAATTTATAAAATATGCCACTTATCTACGGCAAATTTACGGCAAATTCGTGTGCAAGAATTATTTTCCTAGCTGGCCTCTAAGGTGGTTTTCTGAGGGTGGCACGCTAACTTCACGTGAAGTTGGCCGTGCACTATAAAAAAAATTTGAAATTTTTTTTTCGAATTTATAAAATATGCCACATATCTACGGCAAATTTACGGCAAATTCGTGTGCAAGAATTATTTTCCTAGCTGGTCTCTAAGGTGGTTTCACTTGAAGTTAGCGTGCCACCCTGTATTTTCTAAAATATGGCCACGACAAATTTTTTTGTTTCAAGGATAAATTACGGCAAATTCACGGCAATTTTCCCAATAGGTAATTTTTTTCCACGTAAAAGTTGTCTTGCCAACTTCAGAGAGGTTATCATACCTCATGTTTAATATAAATCTCATAGCTTTATTTTGCATAACTTGTAGCTTATCTACCTGAGTTACATTGGCCATGAAGAATATTGTGGGACAATATATGAAATGCGGCTCTATGATGGATTTATACACTTTCAGTTTGTATTTTCTACTGATAAATTTGCATGACCTCTTCCAAAAACCAATTTTCTTGCCTATTTGGGCAACTATATAATCAATATGATTGTTAAATTTTAATTTATTATCAATCTGAACCCCTAAGTACTTGAAAGTTTTAACTTCGTTAATGTTTGAGTTCATTATTTTTAGCTCGCTATTACAAGATTCCTTATTCATCGCTCTAGATATGACCATAAAATGGGTTTTATTAACATTAAGTTTAAGCTTATTGTTACAAAGCCACCTGTATAGGGTGTTCAAGTCTTCCTGCATTTTGTTCCTAGCTAACATGATATCAATTTCACTTACTTCGAGCAATGCGTCATCCGCAAACAGCCTTATTTTACTATGTTTTAGCGCGGAAGATATATCATTTATATATATGTTAAATAGGACCGGTGCCAAAACCGATCCTTATGGCAAACCAATTCCTGTCAATACCTCATCCGAGACAACCGACTCAATGGCTGGTTTTTGTCTTCGGTTACCTAAAAAGCTCTGAAACCTCTGCAGCTCGTTGCCCCTAATTCCAATTTTTTCTAATTTTTTAATCATTATATTTCTGTCTATAGTTTTAAATGCTGTCTTTAAGTCGATAAAAACCGCAAGTATACTTTTCTTTT
The DNA here is from genome assembly GCF_040869045.1 of Eurosta solidaginis. Classification (NCBI taxonomy): domain Eukaryota; kingdom Metazoa; phylum Arthropoda; class Insecta; order Diptera; family Tephritidae; genus Eurosta; species Eurosta solidaginis. The sequence continues at coordinate 90,777,667 of NC_090324.1, forward strand.
GATTTGGTTCTTCTTTCCATCTCGATATTACATAATTTAAAGTCGTTCACAAGAGTGGCCTTCTCTGAAACCGGATTGTTCTTTAATTAGTATTTTATTTATTTCCAAGTAACTTATGAGCTGATTTTTTTACTACTGTTTCTAGAATTTTTCCGATATTCGGCAACGTGTTGATCGGTCTCAGATCTCCTGCCTTTAATGAATTTTTTACCTTCTTTATTGGCACTATTGTCGGCATTTTCCATGCGTCGGGCACTATTCCCTCTACTAATGATTTATTTATGATATCCGCATAGAAATGTTCCATGTATGCCACCGAATCCTTAATTACTCCTTCTGATAGTAAATTTGTTCCTCCGATTTTATTTTTTAACCTTTTAGCTACCAATATGACATCATCAACCGTAACTTCTTGGAATTTCAGACATGTGCTAACCGTGTATTGCACACTGTCGCCACTATCAAAAGTTTCGATTCCTCGATGTATGTCACCAATACTATCAACAAAGAAGGAATTCAATGCTTGAGCTATATCTTCGGGTGTTTCATATCTTATACTATTTACAATCACTGTCAGGATATTGTCACGCACCTCAGTTAAGTTTACTGCTTGCTTGAGTTGTTTCCACATTAATTTCCTATTAGAAGAATTTAAGGCGATATTTTTCTCCATATACCTAATCTTTTTAATTTTGATTAGTTTCTTATAATACTTCGCAACCGTATTATATTCCGAAAATTCACCAGATCTTCTGGCTTGTGAGTGCAATTGGATTTTTAATTTGTTAACTTCGGTCAGTTCATGATCGTACCACTTTATCTCAACCTCACTATCCTGTCTTGTTCTGATGTTAATAAACCCATGCAGTGTGATAAGAGGTATTTATATATTCAACCGAGTCATTGAGATGCATATTTTTTAATTCGCTGAAATCATAGTTTCTTAATAAGTAAATGGGGTTATCAGCAGAATAATTCTTCCAACACATTGTGGGTATCATTCTCCGCAGAGGATTTGAATTACACACTTTGAAAGCAAATGAAATGGTTTCGTGATCAGAAATTCTGTGATTTTCAAGATTTGTACAGGACAGTACATCAGCATTTGCATATAATAGGTCTATTCTCGTTTGGGACCTCTCAGCAATACTTGTATTGAAATTCACCATTTGCCTCATCGCGCTACGTGAAAATATCTCATTGAGCTTAGAACTGGTTGCGGTATTAACATTCATGTTAATGTTAAAATCTCCAATTAACAAGGAGTTTGTACCACTCTCCAATTCCTCAGAAAGTATAGCTTCCAAGTGATTTAAAAATTCGACATCACTAGAGCTTGGAGAATGGTACAACACACCTATTTGCCATTTAATGTCGAACTTTTTTAACTTAATTATAGCACACCAAACATTTAAATCAATAGATCTATTATACCTGACTTTGTACTCGATACCATTTTTTAATAGTAAGACTACACCTCCTGTGTGTCTACTATGAGAATCGAAACGAACCATTGTATAATAAGGAATGTTTATTTCCGCATCACTAACATCCGGTGTTATACATGCTTCTGAACATAGAGCGATGTCCGGATCTAACTCTTCTATAATTCTTTCGAGTTCAGCTTTGTTGGCTAGAAAACAACAAATATTTAGGTAAATGCACTGTAAGTTAAAAGCTTTTATCCCCCGATCAGCTAGTTTTGGTGGCTAAAAGCCCACGCGTTGTCTATCCAGCTTAAGTTTCCTTAAATAAACTGGGCATTCATGACTCATGATATTGTGTTCTGTAGTAATATTTAAACCTAACCGATTATTACTATCTGTGCAATTACCACATTTATTTAGGGGTGCACTCTCTGTACAGTCTTCGACTTTATGTTCCCCGCTGCACTTACTACACCTCTGTTTAAGTGTACAGGTAGCCGCTATTTGGTTAAAACCTAATCGTTCATAACATCTTTTTACCGTTTGAGCGTCGTAAACTGGACAGCGGTCCCACCCAATATTGATTTTCTTGCATTTCAACACGTCTTCTATTTGTGCTCAATCTCAATGACTGCATTGATATATGAGGCTCTGTTTTCCTTCCTTGATTTAATAACTCTTACACATTTCATTTTAGCATCTCGCAAAAACTCATTTTGGTTGGTGATCTTACCAACTATTTCCTCTTCAGGATGCTCAGTACTAATGTTAGTCACCATGATTTTAGGAAAATATATTTTCGGTTCAGCTATGTTGTATTTACTTTTATCTAGCCTTTCTGTTAGAGTGTCCTTAATTTTATCCTTATCACTAGCTGACTTCGCACTAATAATTATTGTACCATTGTTTCTATTTTGTACCCTACCTATATTCAAATTGGATGGATCTATTTTATTCAAGTCCGTTTTTGTTTTCTCTAATGCTTGTTTAACCTTGGGTTTAATTACTATTGGAGGAATTCCCTTAGTAATATTGGCATATGAATTGACTTCCTTAGTAGTAACAGCTTTATTTTGGTTTGCAACCTTTTTAACCTCTCTTATAATTTGCTCCTTTGCTTATTAAATGCTTCATTTGGGGTATTGATCTTATTAAGCATTTCTTTGTTTGCTTTGCGAAGACTCTCTACATGTTTAATCAACTCTAATTTTTCCGTGTTCACCCTGTTTATATTATCCACAATTCTTTTCATCTCTCTTCCGCTGTGCGTTATGGATGCGCTTATCTCCCTTTTGTGTTCAATCAACATTTTTTCAAGTTCACCCTTTTGCTCCCTTTAATTTACTTTGTTAATTTCTGAAATAGAAAGTATTTCTCTGAGGGCATCATCTACATTGGAGATATATGTCATACAACCATCGCACATAAATCTTAAAAATTGACAGCCTTGCAAGCAGTTCATGCTATATTCATCCATAGATGCACATGCAATTGTTTTGTGATACACTTTACCACACACACCCTCACATCGTACACCTGTCTCCCCCTTTATTTTTTTGTGGCATTTAATGCACACCTCCATTCTCTTTTATTTTTCTGTTTTCATTCTGTTACATACATACATACATACATATATATATATATATATATATATATATATATATATATATATATATATATATATATATATATATATATATATATGTATGTATGTATGTATGTAACAGTGAAAACAGAAAAATATATATATATATATATGTCGAACTGAATAAGCAAAATATATTTTAGCACAATACCAATTGAAAATTTCACTTAAATGTTTATTTGTATACAAAAACAGTTTATTTCTTGAATGTTGGTACATCACCTGCTGTAATTTTATTGTTTACGCCACTTTTGTGTGCTTATTAACGCACAGAACTTAAGAATTTTCGCTTTCTTTAATGACTCTAAAAGTACACGTCCGTCCGCCGTTAATGTAACAACTAGCTCCCTCATTTTACGGGAATGACAAAGGTGGAAAGAGACAGGTTGAAGACATGTGCTAAATATTTGAAACCCTTTTTCCCTAGGCTTTTAAGCATCGGCATGGCTATGCCGTCTGGGCCCACTGCTGTGGATGGTTTAGCATGACCGATGGCGTCCTCAACCTCTTTGGCGGTGATGGTAATTGGAGACGCGCTGAATTTATGTTTATGTGCGCGTCTGTTGGCCCTCCGTCTATCTTTGTCGACCGTAGAATGCATTATATATTGTCGGCAGAAAGCGCTCGCGCATTTTTTCGCATCCGGCAGCACTTTATCGCCAAAGGGGATGGACATTTTGTCATTGTGCTTAGATTTACGGTGGACCAAAGTTTACCTACACGGGCAGAGAGGTTACAACCGCTTAGGTGCTCCTCCCATTTCGCCCGCTTGCGTTCATCCACAAGCATTCTGATGCGTTGGTTTATATCCTTTATTTGGGGGTCGCCGGGATCGAGCTGTCTTATAAGGCCACGTTCTCTCGCTTTTGCGGCCTCCGCCAGAAAATGAGGCCGAATTTCGGGAATTCTACCGGCGGGAATGAAGCGAGCCGAGGCGGATTCAATGACCTTGCAGAAAGCACGCTCCCCTAGGCGAGCATCAGTGGGGATAGGGAGGGCAGCAAAGCGGATTTGTATTCGTCCCACTTTCCTTTTTTGAAGTTTATGAAAGTGCGTTTTTCTGTGATGATGAAGTCGGCGGTACGCTCGAGCGAAATAAGTATATGCAGGTGGTCGGATGCCAATGTTACCATCGGCTGCCAGTTGACGCAGTTTACGAGTCCTGCGCTCACGATTGATATATCCGGCGAACTGTGACAGCTTCCTACCATACGTGTAGGGGCGTCTCCGTTTATTGTGCAGAACGTCGTTTCTTCTATTTGATCCGCCAACATCTCACCCCTACTGTCTGCCTGCAAGTTTGAATGTCATAGATCGTGATGGGCATTGAAATCCCCCAAGATAATGCGATGATTGCCAGTGAGTAAGGCGCTGATATTAGGGCGGTATCCACTGGGGCAGCAGGTGGTAGGAGGTATGTAGATGTTGATGATTTCTAGGTTTGCATCACCTGACCGGACAGATAAGCCTTGACGTTCTAAGACACTGTCACTTCGGCCGATGCCGGGATCAAATATATAATATTGCACAGAGTGGTGTATGATAAATGCGAGGCCGCCTCCATGTCCGCTCTCGCGATCTTTTCTGTGGACATTATGCCCAGAACAGGTCTGCAGAGCAGATCTAGCTGCGAGTTTAGTCTCTTGAATCGCAGCAATGCGGATGTTGTGCCGCTTCATAAAATCGACTATCTCCGTGATCAGTTAATCCATTGCAGTTTAACTGCAGAATTCTGAAGTGCAACGGGTGAGACGTATACCAGAACATCTCGGAAAGTGGCACCGTCCAAGGCAGGAGCTGCATTGGGCGGATGCCGCAAACATATATATTCTGTGCTGGCAAACGGTGCAAAAGGAGGTAGGGACTAAGAGTCTGTTTCCCTGACCTACACGATTGCTGCCGGAAAAGAGGGGGAGAGGAGACAGGGCAGGGGCTGCTCAGCATTGCTTCCAACTCTACTACGGAGATTGTAGGTGTGAGTGGGAGCAGCCGTATGAGTTGGTGGCGCCGTGGGGCGCGAGCAGCAGCGGGTGCTTGGTGTGGCTTGCTGAGCAGCGGCGCTGCTGGAAGGTAGTGGGGGCGCGTAGACTACGGGACGCCCTTGGGCGTGAACAGCATGGAGCCACAAAAGATTTATAGAAGGTACGTGGACGTCTGGTTTGGGATCTAACCCAGAACAACATGTTCGATGCAACCACCCCTTAGACGAGACACACCGACAAGAGTATGACCGTCCTAAAAAGATCCTTTTCCGGCAGACGCAGCAAAACCATTTCTCAGGACCGGGGTCAGGAGACGGACCCGGATTGGATTCGATACCTTCCAGGAGCAAGAGAATATGGAGCAGTCCCGCTGCAAGGAGCTGCTGGGAGGATGACAATTTGTGGGAGGGACGCAACAAATTAAATGGGGTTACACTGAAATGACAATCCTTGGTCGGGAAAAATCCCGAGTCGCTCCCGTACATAGGACCGACTGTCTTGGGAGAGCATAATAATTGCTAGTGGAGCTTTTTGCGGTTGGTACGATACATATCGTACACATTTTTTTAATTTTTAGGCCTTAACTAAAGAAAAACTATAACTTTTTCAGACATAGATTTAGTGTATTAGGACTGTATGATACAAGTGTAAATAAAAATTGAAACCTGCTCTTGAAATATTTGTATATGTGCGAGAAAAATCGCAAAAAAGCATCCGTTTTTTCGGGACACCAGTCAGTTAGGTGAAACTTCAGCGAAACTATTAATATTGAAACAAAACAAACCGAAAAACAAATACTTCATTTGGTAGTAGTTGTATCAATTAACTTTTTAAATGTCGATTACCCCTATTCAATATACCGTAGCGTGCTCCACTTCCCCCAAAAACCCTGTCTTCAAGCCCCGGGAAAAGCAACTTCAAAAATTTAGAAACCAGTTTTATCAATTGGAAAACTTTTTCTAAGCGGAGTCGCCCCTCGGCAGTGATTTCGAGGGTATTTCTCCCGTGGAAAATTTCTCAGTGAAAATTCATCTGCCTTGCAAATGTCGTTCGGAGTCGGCATAAAACATGTAGGACCAGTCCCACCAATTTGTAGGAAAATTAAATAGCAGCACGACGTCGCTTCCCAAGGCAGTCGGTTCTATGTACCGGAGCGTCTCGGGATTTTTCCCGACCAAGGACTGTCATTTCAGTGTAACCCCATTTAATTTGTTGCGCCCTCCCACAAATTGTCATCCTCCCAGCAGCTCCTTGCAGCAGGACTGCTCCATATTCTCTTGCTCCGGCAAGGTATCGAATCCAATTCGGGTCCGTCTCCTGACCCCGGTCCTGAGAAATGGTTTTGCTGCATCTGCCGGAAAGCCACAACAAGTACCCGCTGCTGCCCGCGCCCCACGGCGCCAACAACTCAAACAGCTGCTACCACTCATAACTACAATCTTCGTAGTAGAGTCGGAAGCAATGCTGAGCAACAGCCCCTGCCCCCGTCTTCTCCCCCCTCTTTTCCGGCAGCAATCGTGTAGGTCAGGGAAACAGATTCTTAGTCCCTACCTCCGTTTGCACCGCTTGCCAGCACAGAATATATATGTTTGCGACATCCGCCCAATGCAGCTCCTGCCTTGGGTGGTGCCACTTTCCTAGATGTTCTGGTCTCCGCGACGGCAACCCCCCGACGGGTTTCATCGCGCCATGTTGCCAGGTCGCAAACCCAAAACATGCGGGTACCCCAATGCTTGCCCAAGGACGCCCAGTCCCAGGGCCACAACAGCAATTGCGTCCTGGCCTTCCTCAACCCAGGCGTAGTCACCCGTCACTTACCCCCAGAGTGGTGACGTATCCCCCATGCACTTCAGAATTCTGCAGTTAAACTGTAATGGACTATGTCCAAGTATTCACAATAATGGGAGGGGGTAGGGGCACTCACCACTGGCAGGCACTTTCCTTGTTAAATAAGCACACGATATATTTTCTAATTTAGTACAATAATAGTTAATTTTAATCTCGTTTTAGTTTCTTGTTTCACAATTTTAGTTCACAAACTTTATTTCAGTTCACAAGATTTTTTATTTTTCTTACGCACAATAGGTTTTGCTTGAGTATAGGATTTTACTATAATATAATAAACTTTAACTTGAACCACTACTAGGTAATTCTAAAAGACAACTGTCTGCGCGGCCATCGATGACCGCTCGTTGAGCTGTGCAGTGAGCATACAAATCAACATATACAAAGGTAAGTAAATAGACAAGAAGCGGTAGCTTTCCAATCTCTTCTTAAGAGTTTTACATTAGGATTTAAGGGTAAATGTGGATATAAAGGGTAAGTATAAAATTCAAATTTTAGTGTAACTTCAGCAATGCAATTTAAGGTAGGTATTTAACAGGTCAGTATTTTTACAGGTAAGTTAATCAAATTGGATCAAATTTTCATCCATGTCTTCAACATGGCGGCCGGCCTGCGGAGTCGACAAATTTAGAAGCTCTTGCAGTTTCTGTAAAGTAACCTTTGCTTGATTAACCAGCTTCCTTATGTTACGTTGACTTCCACTACGGCTCTGCAAAAGAGCGGCTGGACGTTCAATTGTACGGTGTCGCGTTCTTCGTTGTTCCTCGCGCCTATGACGCGCGGGGGGCGGAGACCTCGAATGTCGGTTGTGTGTTGACGTTGTAACGGACGGACGGTGCAACAAAGTATGATGAGCTCGGCCGCAGTGGCGGCAGCTGCCGGCGGAATTGCACTCGCCGGTGGTATGTGACGTGGCCAAGCAGTTGACGCAGTAGCGATGGGCGCGTGCTGACTCATATCGCTCTGCAGGAGTCATTATTAGAAATGCGTGGCATTGGCGCAAAGCGTGCTGGCGGCAACATAGGCGGCATTTTCCCAATTCCATGATTAGATCTGTGGAGAAAAACGTTAGAAGAAAAAAGAGAAAAGAAACTCAGCATTAGGGTAAATTGAGGTTGAACTGAGGATAGGATAATTCTAGCTGGGAAGAAAAAGGGCAAGAGAATTAGGATGGGGTCAATAAACAGATTTTTGTGATGTTCCGCGTTATCACTCCATTTTGAGTACGAATATCGAGGACGCGAACATTTCCATCGGGACCTGCATGCAGTTTTGAAATGCGTCCGAGGCGCCACTCATTGGGTGGCAACAGATCATCTTTAACAACGACTAGGTCGCCTTCTTTCAGGTTCGCCTGAGATATTTTCCATTTTTGTCGTTTATGCAGTTGTTGAAGATACTCATTCTTCCAGCGGTTGCTGAATTGATGGTGTAAAACTTTAAGTAATTGCCATTTACGAGTTGGATTTAGATTTTCTGCATTGGCTTCCGGCAGGGACAGCAGGGGGGCACCACGGAGAAAGTGTCCTGGCGTTAGCGCGAGTAGGTCTGTAGGGTCCTCCGACATGGGAGAAATAGGTCTGGAGTTTAGGACTCCTTCAATGCGAATGATGAGGGTCGTGAATTCTTCAAAGGAGAACTTATGATTACCGGCTACTTTTGTTAGATGGGTTTTAAAACTTTTAACTGCTGCTTCCCATAGCCCACCCATGTGAGGAGCGTATGGTGGTATGAATTGCCAAGAGAGGCCTTGAGGAGCATATTTTTCGGCGATGCCTTGACCTGCTTCTTGGAGAAAAAGAGGGATTTCCTTTTGCATCGCTCGATGAGCGCCGATAAAGTTCTTTCCGTTGTCGGACATGATTTTGTGCGGCATTCCGCGGCGGCCCACAAAACGCGCAAAGGCTGCTCTAAACGCTTCGGTGGTCAAGTTTGAACAGACCTCAAGATGTATGGCTTTAGTTGAAAAGCAAACAAAGATGTAGACGTCGGCTTTGGAGTAGGAGGCGCGTCGTAGAGTAGAGGTTTTGACGAGGAATGGTCCAGCAAAATCGACTCCTGTCGTGTGGAACGGGACAGTATACGTTGATCGTTCGGCTGGCAACGCTGCCATGATCTGGGAATTCATCTTCTGCTTGTGGATCGTGCAAGTCTTGCAGTGGAAAATATATAACTTTATCTTTTGTTTCAAGCGCGGAATATAATATTCTTGCTGTACCATCCGAAGCATGAGTTGCTTTCCTGCGTGAAATAGACGATTGTGAGTAAAGTCGAGGAAGAGGGTACAAAATTTTGAGGACTCGGGAATGATGATCGGATGACGTTCATTATCACTGAGTGGGGCATAACTTAGACGTCCATTCACGCGCAATATTTCCTTCTGGTCTAACATCGGGTTCAATGGCAGTAGCGGACTCTTCCTACCTATCGGCTTAGAGGCTTTTAATAAAGAGATTGCTTCCGCATAGTACATCTGTTGAGTTACGATGATAAGGCGTTCCTTTGCATGGCAAATCTATTCTGGAGAGAGAGAATGTGTTGAAGGGACTTGTTGTATTCTCGCCTTGTGGATGAACCGATACATGTACGCGGTAACGCGGAGGGCCCTAGCGAACGAAGAGAAACGTTCTAAGGGATCCAGGGCCTCTCCGGTGTGTAATGCTTCGACACATTTTTGTTCTGGTGGACTGGAATTTTGAGGAACCGCTTTGGGCCAGAAATCGGGAGACTTGGATAGCCACTCCGGGCCTTTCCACCATAGGGAGGATTCATCTAGCTCTTGGGGTTTGCATCCGCGTGTTCCAAGGTCTGCTGGATTGTCGCCGCTTGACACATGGCGCCAAGTAACATTGCCGACATTTTTGAGAATTTCCGCAGTGCGGTTTGCTACGTATGTCTTCCAGGTGGGAGGTGGTTTTTCCAACCATGCTAACACGATTGAGGAGTCTGACCAGAGACTTAGCTCATGTGGGGGCAGTTTTAAATGAGAGCATATTTGTTTGACTAATTTTGAGAGTAGTACTGCCCCACACAATTCGAGGCGAGGGAGGCTTACAGTTTTTAAAGGGCTACTTTGCTCTTTGCTACTAACAAATTTGTAGTGAAATCATTATCGCTATTCTGCACTCTGAGGTGAACGCATGCGCAGAATGCTTTTTCTGAGGCATCAGAGAATCCGTGTATTTGAAATGGTTTGTCGGGAGAAAAGTCGACCCATCGGGGGATTTTTATGTCACCTATCGCTGCGAGATTTCCCCGAAAGGTGTTCCATTTGTGTAAGGCCAGAGGTTTGATCTCTTCGTCCCAGTCCGTTCCTTCCAACCAGAGTTGTTGAAGGAGAGCCTTGGCTAATATCATAATTGGCGCTAGCCATCCTGCCGGGTCAAACAATTTCGCCATTGCTGATAATATTTGTCGCTTTGTCCTTGAGTCGGCGGCTGGTAGAGGGTCATACGAGTACGAGAATGAGTCGTTGATAGCGTTCCATTTTATTCCAAGGGTCTTTGTGGAGCTGACATCATGGAATTTTAGAAAATCTGCATCGAGGAGATCAGATTTTGGGATGGATTTGAGCATTTCGGGGTGATTAGCCGTTATTTTCTTCAGAGGAAAACCGCCTGATCTCAGAGCTTCTATAACTTGGGTCATGGAGTTTATTGTGGACTGTAGGTTATATCCGCCAGAGAGGATGTCATCTACATAAGTCTCGTTTAGAAGAACATTTCTGGCGAGGGGGAATTCATCTTTGGTGTCTGCTGCTAGCTGATGGAGGGTGCGGATTGCTAGGTAGGGGGCACAGTTCACACCAAAGGTAACTGTTTTCAGTTTAAAATCTTCGAGCTGTGATTTTGGAGATCTGCGTACTATGATTCGCTGATAGTCCTGATCTTCTGGGTGTATGAGTATTTGGCGGTACATCTTTTCGATGTCGCCATTAAAAACGAACTTGTAGAGGCGCCATTGTAGGATTACAAGCATCAAGTCGTTCTGCAGGGTCGGACCAGTGTGTAGTACGTCGTTCAACGAACTTCCGGAATGCGAGAGTTTTGAGGCATTAAAAACGATCCGTACCTTTGTTGTTTTGCTGTCGGGCTTTATGACAGCATGATGGGGCAAATAAAATGAGTAGTATTTTCCTTCCTTGATGATTTCGAGGGGTGAAGTGGGTTCCATGTGGTTCATGGTTAGATATTCTTCCAGTACTTCAGAATATTTTTCTTTTAGTTCTGGATTCTTTTCCAATGATCTTTCTATGCTAATATACTGCTGTTGAGCAGCGGGTCGTGAGTGACCGAGGGCTAATGTTTCCGGGAAATTTTGTTTGAATGGGAGTTTTACCATGTAGCGACCATCTTCTTTTCTGGTGGTGCTCCTTTTGTAGAGATCTTCACAAAAGGTGTCTTCATCTGCGAGCGGTGTGGTGGATTGAACTTCTTCCTGCTCCCAAAATTTTTTGAGGAGTTCATTTAGAGAGTCGTCGGGGTTTTCAATTATGTGGGTTGAAAACGTTGAAATTTGTTCAGTTATTGGGCCACTCAATATCCAGCCGAATATGGTGTTTTGAGCTATGAGGCTTCCTGCGACGTTGGTTTCGAGGCCTTGCAGGAGGATTTGTGGGAGTATGTCGGAACCTATTACCATGTCTATTCTCCCTGGAGAACAGTAATGGGGGTCAGCTAGTGCTAAAGAGGAGAACTGTTCAAGATTTTCGATCACCACTTTGGAAGAAGGGAGGAAGTGTGTCAACTGTGGTAAAATTATGGCTTGGGTGTCGTTAAATCCCGAGAGCATATTGTTATAGAACAAATTTTATTGGAGTTTTGGACTATTTGTCCGCCCATCCCTAATATCTGGTAATTAGTCTTCTCGGTTGGTAGACCTAGCAATTTTTGTATTCGAGAGGTTATAAATGACTTTTGGGAGCCTTGATCCACCAAAGCCCGTACCTTGAAAGTTTCTCCTCGATGGAGTATCGGGACCACTGCCGTGGGCAATAACGTTCTTTCTTTGTTACTGGAGAAGTGAGATAGAACTTTGTTGCCTGAATCTTGCGTTTTTGTAAAGTTTTGGGCTTGTGATTCTTGGAGCTGCATTGCCTGTTTTGATGTACAGGGATTTTCTTGATCATTGGTTTGGGTCTTGGACTGATTTCTTCTCTGATACTGTCGGTAAGTGTTAGGGTTCGCTGGCCGAGATGTTTGATAGTGTAGCAGAGAGTGATGTCGCTTTTGACAATATACACATTTGAAGTTGCTACAACATTCGGCTTCTAAATGGGAGAATGCTAGACAATTTTTACAATAATTATTGTCTTTTACGAACTTGTTGCGCTCTGACACACTGAGTTGCTTGAATTTAACGCAGTTCATGATGGAGTGGTTTGAATTACACAACTTGCATGAGACTTGTCGGAGCTGTTCGCTACGAAAGGAGTGAGATTTATTTTTAAAGTTGGATTGACATTGAGGTGTCGACGATCGAGGGGTGAAGCTCGAGTTTGAGTTTCGAGGTTTGCTTGGCCTGTATGTACCTAGTCGCTCTACCACTTCGTATCTGGTCGTGAGGAATTTATCCATTTCCGACCAAAGTGGTAATTCCTTTCTGGACTCCAGAGATTGTTCCCATAAAGCCAGAGTTTCATTGGGGAGTTTTGAAGAGCATAAATAAATAAGCATAGGGTCCCAATTACTAGTGGGTACGTTATTAGTGTTAAGGGCAGAGAGGCAATTGTTTATTGTGGTTTGAATTTCTTGAATTCTTTCCCCACTTTCATAGAATACGGGGTGCATATTAAAGAGAGTTTTAAGTTGACTGTCTACAAGAATTCTTCGATTCTCGTATCTAGACTTGAGTGCACCCCAGGCTAGCTCGAAATTTTGGTCATTGAGGGCGTATTTTTGAATTATGAGGGCTGCTTTTCCTCTGGTTTTTTGTCTCAGATGGTAAAGTTTTTGGGCTTCGGACAATTTAGGGTGATTTATGTATACTGCCGTAAACATATCCCTAAAGGACGGCCATGTCTCATAACCACCGTGAAACACTTCCGTATCACACGCGGGGACTTTGAGGTAGGGTTCCCGGTTATTCAGGGCTACTACAGGTGGGGACTGGATTTGAATGCTGGATGTTGGTTCCAACGTTGCGAGAAGCTCATTTATTCGAGCTTTCGTGCTGATGTTTGTTCCCATCGCTGTGCCATATTTTTTTCCAGAGATGCAATGGATCGTTCATCCGTGAGGTTCAGGTATGCTACTTCATATGCTCGTTCTATAAGGGATACGTGCCTGTTGAGTTCCTCCATGTAAGTTAGCAGACTAGGTTTTGTGTGATCTGCCTCCAATATTTCCCGCAAAACTTTTCGAATTTTGCTATCTCGAATAGGCATTTCCTTACTGATTGAGTCGCTTCTTCTTCTTCTGCCAGTGATTTTGATCGTGTTTTAGGTCCTTGGGGTGCTAGAAGCGTATTGGTTTTTTCACCTTTTTCTTCAGCCATTGTAGTTTCGTTGAAGTTAAGCTGTTTTTAATGGGTGGGATTTCGTTTGTAACGGGTTGCAAGGAGTATACTTGTGAGTATTACTAGACTGTATTCGGAGTCCGCTGACTTTTTAAAATATATTGTATGTAAGGAATACACCAGAGTAGATATGATATATTGCGTCTTAGAAGTACACCGGAAAGTTTCAAAATTCAAGCCTTGTGTGTTAAGAAGTACACCGGAGTATATTTAAGGGCTTATGTATTAGGAGTACACGAGGAGGTTTTTATAGCTAAAATTATTATTAAATGGAGATAATAATTAATAGTTATTATTAAAGGAGATAATAATTCCTTTTTTTTGTAATTAATTTATTTTGTGGCTATATTCATTCGATAATAAATAAAATTTGACCACTTTTTTTGTGATTTGTACACAGTGTATTTTTGTGCGTTTTTTTTGCTATTCAGATTCACTGTGCGGCTACTGTGTACATATATATATTTCCTTTATATGCAATAAATTTGAGAGGGCGACTTATGAACTTGCTTCAGTGTCTCTGAATACAAGTATGTATGTGTGACGCAATTTGAGTACAGATTTTTGTACGCTGTGTTGAGGGTGAAATTATGTACTTGTCTCAGCGCTTCTGAGCCCAAGTGTATTTTTGTATATTGCTAACTGCAATTTTTTGGAAGTTGTGATTTTCGTGTGCTCAGAGGGAGGGGAATGGGAGAAACAGAATTAACGTGCGTGTGAGGTTACTGTCCACCTACGTAGACGCCAATATATTGTTTTTTTTTTTTTTTTTTTGTATAATGTATAATGTATAATGTATTTATTTATTACGGCTTTCCTAAGCCTAACTTAAATCTATTTTACATGTTTATAATTGTCTTCTGGACTATGCAATCTAGAATAGTTACATCTATGTCCTACCTTGGAGTACTATGGATGGGAGACTTCCAGATCATGCGAACAAAGCGCTGCGATTATGTAGTATGTAGGCATTTTACGCATGTTAGTAAAGCGCGAAGGCAACATCTGCACGGCGATGCACTGAGTTAATCGAGTGATGCGTTTCAGTATGTGCTTCGGCAACCTTTTTTGTATGCGCACAAGAGCTTGGAAGTCTTGGCGCTACACAGCAGTATAGTTTCGCTGCACTTCTATCGATGCTATGGAAGTCCGCCTGTCCAGCACTAAATTGGTAGTGTTCTGCAATAATTGTACAATTTTTGTTTAAATTTATTGGAATGACATGATTTAATATCAATCGGTAGTTCATTATATGATTTAAGACCTTTATAATACAGATTACATTTGTCTGCTTCAGTTTTATAAGCCGGCAGATTAAAATCATTTTTATTACGAGTATTTACAGAGTGCACATCTTTTACATATTTTATATTAATCCTCAAATACGCAGGCAAAGTTCCTTCTATTATGTTTTTAATAAATTTTATGGTATAATAAAAAAGTTGCTGTTTAATGCTAAGCCAATTAAGAGAGCATAGCATGTCTCTGATAGGTGTGTCATACCGTTTTTTGAGAATGAATCTCATAGCGCGGTTCTGTTGCTTTTGTAGCTTGTATATCTGACTATCTCGCAAGATGAAAAATATAGTTGGGCAATAAATAAAATTAGGTTCGATTATAGATCTGTAGACGATGATTTTTTTTTTGACCGGAATGCAAATTTGGGAAAGGAGATTTACGTGGTACGGTAATTAGCAGCGGGTAAGCAAATTACATATATAAAGCGAATTGAAAAGGTCTGGTATATAAAACGGGTGATATGCATGTATTTAAAAATTTGTATGACTTATATGTCTTAGCGGATTTTGGAGATTTGTGTGAATATATTATTTAAAATGCAACAAATGAGGACATGAGGTTTCTCATTTATTATATTGATCCGTTAAGCTATGCAAATCTTTCTATACAGGGATATGTGCATATGTGCTTATAGGGTAAAATATTTAACGGCGTTGTCTTATAGCGGGGTTTTTATATGGCTGTGAGGTTTGTGAACTAATAGCGGATCGTCTGTGGTACGTGGGTAAGGTGAAAAGGCGATGTGTGTATATATAAATATTGAGTTTATCAATATGTATATAAATATGAAATTTGATTTATATGTCTTAGCGGACTAGAGGGATTGAGTATATAAATAAGAGCTTTTTTTATGACAGTATAGATCGAGAACTTGAGAGGTTTCTCATCTACTGCCTTAAAACTCCGCTAAGCTATATAAATCTGAATCTGTATGTGTTATGTATGTGTATGAGGAACCTGTTTTTAAACGGAACTTACTTTGTCCTGGTAACTGACTACCTGTTTTTGTCCTATGGAGCGTTTGTTGCTTTTCTCGACAACGGGGGTTTCTGGTGACGGCTGTTGGTTTTTTGCTGTTGTGGTTGTTCCTGCTGCTGTTTTGGGTTGACTGTACCTCACTTTCCGCGGTGGACTTTGTACTTTGTTGTTGGGGTTTTTTTTTTTTTTTTGGGTTTTGCGAAAATTTTGCACTTTAACAAGCGGTTATAATTTCACCAGTTTATGCTTCAGTTTAGGTAAGTTTCCCTTAATAATTTTTAAAGTTTATAAATAATCTTCCGAATAATTGTCTTTTTTAATTTCTTTTTTAACGACCTTCTTTTTTTTTTCTTTGCAGGTTTTTCAATACTCCAATTATTATTATTTTTATGTTTTTTAAAAAAAATTTTCAACTGTTTAATTAAGTTTTTGGGTACCCTAATGTAGCAACCGCTTTTGCTTTTTGCACCAGATTTCGAAATAGCTTTGTATTTTACTGATTTTCTGGCTTTTTACTTACAGGTTTTTTGGAGCACCTATATCGCTTTTTTCCTTTGTTTAATTTTATATATATTTTCTATTTTCAGGTTTTTTGTTTTCCACCTTTCTTTTCAGGATTTTTATTTCTCAAATATTTTTAAACCTTTTTTCTCTTTCCAGCTTCCCGCTTATTTTCACTTATTTTTCTTATTTAGCACACTTGCCAGTTTTTTTTTTTTATGTCACTTTCAAATTGGTTTCTTTGTTTTTTAGGAGCACCCTTGTGAAGCTGGTTGTGAACTGTACATTTGATCGCTTGTTCACTTTGCTTAAATTTTTTTCGTAAATTCTTTCACAAGTTTTAATTTAAAATGTTGCGTTTTTTTCACACAAATAATAGGTTTTTTCGCTGGTTCACTTTTTGGCACCGAAGGACCATGTCCAAGTATTCACAATAATGGGAGGGGGTAGGGGCACTCACCACTGGCAGGCACTTTCCTTGTTAAATAAGCACACGATATATTTTCTAATTTAGTACAATAATAGTTAATTTTAATCTCGTTTTAGTTTCTTGTTTCACAATTTTAGTTCACAAACTTTATTTCAGTTCACAAGATTTTTTATTTTTCTTACGCACAATAGGTTTTGGTTGAGTATAGGATTTTACTATAATATAATAAACTTTATAAACTTTAACTTGAACCACTATTAGGTAATTCAACCGCGCGCTCTAAAAGACAACTGTCTGCGCGGCCATCGATGACCGCTCGTTGAGCTGTGCAGTGAGCATACAAATCAACATATACAAAGGTAAGTAAATAGAAAAGAAGCGGTAGCTTTCCAATCTCTTCTTAAGAGTTTTACATTAGGATTTTAGGGTAAATGTGGATATAAAGGGTAAGTATAAAATTCAAATTTTAGTGCAACTTCAGCAATGCAATTTAAGGTAGGTATTTAACAGGTCAGTATTTTTACAGGTAAGTTAATCAAATTGGATCAAATTTTCATCCATGTCTTCAACAGACTAACTGGGAAGATTACGGAGATAGTCAATTTCATGAAGCGGCACAACATCCGCATTGCTGCGATTCAAGAGACCTGCTCTGGGTATAATGTCCACAGAAAAGATCGCGAGAGCGGAAATGGAGGCGGCCTCGCGTTTATAATACACCACTCTGTGCAATATCACTAATTTGATCCTGGCATCGACCGCAGGGACAATGTCTTAGAATGTCAAGGCCTATCTGTCCGGTCAGGCGATGCAAACCTAGAAATCATCAACATCTACATCCCCCTGCCACCTGTTGCCCCAGTGGATACCGCCCTAATATCAAAGCCTTACTCACTGGCAACAATCGCATTATCTTAGGCGATTTCAATGCCCATCATGATCTATGGCATTCACATTTGCGGGCGGACAGTAGGGGTGAGATGTTGGCGGATCAAATAGAAGAAACGACGTTCTGCACAATAAACGGAGACGCCCCCACACGTATGGTAGGAAGCTGTCACAGTTCGCCAGATATCTCAATCGTGAGCGCAGAACTCGTAAACTGCGTCAACTGGCAGCCGATGGTATCATTGGCATCCGACCACCTGCCTATACTTATTTCGCTCGAGCGTACCGCCGACTTCATCGTCACTGAAAAACGCACTTTCATAAACTTTAAAAAAGGAAAGTGGGAAGAATATAAATCTTTTACAGACAACCTCTTTGCTGCCCTCCCTATCCCGACTGATGCCCGCCAAGGGGAGCGTGCCTTCCGCAAGGTCATTAAATCCGCCTCGGCACGTTTCATCCCCGCCGGGAGAATTCCTGAAATCCGGTCCCACTTCCCGGCGGAGGCCGCATATTTAGCGAGAGAACGTGACCTTATAAGGCAGCTTGATCCAGGCGACCACCAAATAAGGGATATAAACCAATGCATCAGATTGCTTGTGGATGAACACGAGCGGGCGAAATGGGAGGAGCACCTAAGAGGTTGTAACCTCTCTACCGGTGTGGGTAAACTTTGGTCCACCGTAAAGTCCCTATCGAATCCGACTAAGCACAAAGACAAAGTTTCCATCGCCTTTGGCGACAAAGTGCTGTCGGATGCGAAAAAATGCGCGAGCGTTTTCTGCCGACAATATATAATGCATTCTACGGTCGACAAAGATAGACGGAGGGCCAACAGACACGCACATAAACACAAACTCAGCGCGTCACCAATCACCATCACCGCTAAAGAGGTTGAGGACGCCATTGGTCGCGCTAAACCATCCAAAGCAGTGGGCCCAGACGGCATAGCCATGCCGATGCTCAAAAGCCTAGGGAAAGAGGGTTTCAAATATTTAGCGCAGGTCTTCAACCTGTCTCTTTCCACCTTTGTCATACCCGAGAAATGGAAAATGACCAAGGTGGCCCCGCTACTAAAGCCTGGTAAACCAGCTAACATAGGAGAGTCGTATCGTCCGATATCTCTCCTATCGCCAGTAGCAAAGACGCTCGAAGTCATTTTGCTCCCTTATTTCCAAGCAAATTTGCAGCTAGCCTCCCATCAGCATGGCTTCAGAAAACTCCATAGCACTACCTCCGCGCTAAATGCCATTAGCACCCAGATAAATTGCGGTTTAAATCAGAACCCCCACCATAGAACAGTACTCGTAGCGCTAGACCTATCAAAAGCTTTTGATACGGTCAACCATTGCTCGTTACTGCAAGACCTGGAAGGGTCTACCCTTCCCCCATGTCTTAAAAGGTGGACCGCAAATTATCTGGGTGGTCGGCAGGCATCGGTGCAATTTAGAAACGAAACATCAAAACCAAGAAGATTTAAACAAGGGGTGCCACAGGGTGGTGTCCTGTCCCCACTTTTCTTTAATTTCTACATATCTAAGCTACCTTCACCACCGGAAGGAGTCACAATCGTTTCCTACGCCGATGACTGCACAATAATGGCCTCAGGCCCAAGCCCACAGATCGATGAGCTATGCAATAGAATAAACGGCTACCCCCCTGATCTCTCCAGTTTTTTCGCCTCGCGAAACCTGGCTTTATTACCGACTAAATCTTCCGTGACCTTATTTACAACATGGACGTCCCAAATGTCGACCATTTTGAAAATCCACGTCGATGGCACTACGCTACCGACTGTCGTACACCCCAAAATCTTGGGTGTGACGTTTGATCAGGATCTACATTTTGGTGAGCACGCAGCCGCAATTGTTCCGAGAATTCAGAGCCGTAACAAAATCCTCAAATCCCTCGCTGGCAGTACTTGGGGGAAAGATAAAGAAACGCTCGTGACTACATACAAAGCAATTAGCCAGCCGATTACGTGCTACGCGTCACCCATATGGTCGCCAAGCCTAAAAATCACCCACTGGAAGAAACTACAGGCCTGCCAAAATACTGCTCTCAGAATCGCCACGGGCTGTCTTCTTATGTCCCCAGAACACCATCTGCATAATGAGGCGAGAATACTCCCCATCAGGGAGAGAAATGAGATGCTGACCAAACAGTTCCTGTTGAATACCCAGAAACCTGGGCATCCCAACAGACATCTGATTGATGAACCAGCACCGCCTAGGGGCTTAAGGAGTAATCTCCGTAAGTATTTTGAGGAAATACGGCACCTGAGAACTCAGCCGTATGAAGCGAAAAAACACAAGCAGGTCCTTGGTGAACTCCATAAACAGGCGTCGGACCTTTATGCCGGGAATTGCCCGGTGAATCCAGTACTTAACGAAAATTATCCAAAACTTGCGGTAGAGGAACGCATACTCCCCAGGGAAACGCGTGTCACTCTTGCTCAACTTCGTTCTGGATACTGTAACAGGTAAAACTCTTACCTATCCAGAATCAACCCCGACATACAAAATGTATGCCCCGCTTGCAATGTGTCCCCACATGACACCAACCATCTCTTTAATTGTAATGTGGAACCAACGCCTCTAACACCCCTTTCCCTATGGTCCACCCTGTTGAAACAACAAGTTTCCTTGGACTCCCGTTAGAGGATATTGATAACAGTTTGTGATCGGTCGCGTCTGTTAGGTGGGGCGCAGCACTGCTACAACAACAACAACAGGAGCACGACGTAAAGAAACTAGGCCTAGATTCTCTTCTGGGAATTTACTCCAGTTTACTTATATTTACTTACATATTCCAGGTACAAGCTTAGTATATGTACACAAATGAACATTCTATATTTTTCCAGCTAATTAATATGAAGAAATAAAAAAATGGTTGCTAAGCAATTTTTGAAAATTAATTGATTTTTTAATTTATTTTTTCTATACCAATATTTTTATACTCAGCTGAGCAGAGCTCACAGAGTATATTAATTTTGTTCGCATAACGGTACCCCATAACGACATAAACTAATTGAGATAAATATAGACTTCTATATATGAAAATGATCCGGGCGAAAAAAGAAATTCATTTAGCCATGTCCGTACAAAGGCTGTCATGCCTGGGAATGTCAAGCGCCGTGAGCAGCGCACCTCAGGAAGCGCTAAATGTAATCTTTGACTTGACGCCTCTACAAGTCCTCGTGTAGGGATTAGCCGCTAGAGGGAGTAAGAGAATCCAACATGTGGAAAACAGCTTAGCAGGGACACGCGACGATTCTGGACAGTATGACGAAGGGGCAATTAAACGGAATAATTACCGACCTAACATCCAAAACAGACCACATCACAGGGGTTTTGGACTTCCAGGTTCAGAACATACGATATCCCTCAAGGGAGGAATGGGAAGTAGGCCTAGACAACGGCAGGGGCATCACAATATACACCGACGGTTCGAAAATGGAAAAGGGAACTGGAGCTGGGATGTACTCAACACATCTACAGCTAAGCCAATCATTCCGACTTCCTGACGCTAGCAGTGTATTCCAAGCCGAGGTCTATGCCATAGACAGAGCGGCAAAGCTGCTCCAAGATAGTGCGGTCTCCAACACCGACGTACCAATCTTTGCTGACAGCCAAGCCGCTTTAAGGGCATTAGAGTCCAACATGATAAAATCGGACATCGTGCGGAGGTGTATAGCCTCTCAGGCTTCTATAAGTCATCTCAATGTCTCCCTTTGCTGGGTCCCTGGGCACAGCGGCGTTGAAGGGAATGAACTCGCGGATGAGATAGCTAGGAAAGGTTCCCACTTAGACATAAGTGAGGTGGCCAGCTCCGTCCGACCGCCGCTGAGTTATCTTTCCCTGAAAACTGTGCTATCATCCTTTTGATGTTGCGGTTGGCTCTCTCTGTCGGGTTCTCTTGCGGTGTGTATGGTGCTGTTAGCTGGTGTTTTACGCCAAGCTCCTCCAAATACTTCTTAAACCGTTGGCTCACGAACTGCGCTCCGTTGTCTGTGATTAATACCTTTGGAATGCCAAATTGGCCCAAAATTCTCTCTCTAAAGCCTCGCATTACGCTCTCTGTTGTTGCCTTTCTAATCGTCATTATCTCCACCCATTTTGAAAATCTTTCAACGAAAACTAGTGCCATTGCATTACCATGTTTTGAGCGTGGCATTGGACCAACAAAGTCTGCACACACTGTTGCCCACGGTTCTTCTGGAATTTTAGTTAAAATCTTACCCGCGGCCTGTTGTTGACTAGGTTTGTATACCTGACATCCATGACATTGCTGTACGTACTTTCTTATGTCTCTGAACATTCCGGGCCAGTAGTATCGTGTCGTCGCTCATGCAATCGATTTTCGAACACCCATGTGTCCTGCGCTTTGCCATGAATTTCCGCCAGCACTCTGCGTCTCTGTGGGGTCGGTACACATAGCTTCCACGTTATAAAATGATGATTTATTTCAATCAATAATAAAATCTATATACATATATATATGTATGCGATTATAATATGGTTAATCACCGAGTGTTTTACACGCCTCGGTGGTATGCCTGGTGAATATACGTAATCGGTGAGCGTTTCACACAACTCACCGGATCCCTAGTAGAATACGTAATCCGTGAGCGTTTCACACAACTCACCGGATCCCTAGTAAAATACGTAATCGTCGAGCGTTTTACACGACTCGGCGGTATACCTACCATAAACAGCTGAAGTTTGACACCACCAGCTGCTCCGTAATGGATGTTTAACACTGCCCACTATATAGCTCACTCTACGACTTCTAAGCCAAGAGTCCTTGTTTATGAATTTGCCGCTCCTTTTATACCATTTTTGAGTCGGCTTCCGTTGATTTCCAATAAAAGTTCTTATAACTAAAGCTAAGTATACTAAATATATATTTGTACGTATGTGTGTTCGCTATCATTTCACAATTCCATTGCTCCTTGTTCGCTTATACGTAAGTATGTATGCTTGCGCATAATTATGTGAGTTCTTAGACTCTGCGATAAAAGTTTTCATATCCTATATATAATTTAATATGTATTATAATTATATATGTTTTAAAATGTATTGTCACGGATATTAGCATCACTAAGCTATACCATCACTAAGGCGATGCTAAGGCCATGCCAAGCAGTATTTACGTTAATAATCAAATCAAGTATACACATATATATGAGGCAGCCCAGAGAGATGTCACACACAGATGCATTTACTTATACGCCTATGTGCGCGCGAGAGACTGTAAACTACAAACATTCACATCAATAATTCAATCTTTATGTATCTACATAAACGAATAAATAATTGCGTCTACACATATGTACCATGTACGAATACGAGCAGCGGAGAGTCAATGCGCAAACACATGCATATATCTGAGAAGTTTGAGAGCTACTGGACTATTAGATTCTGGAAGCGCCTAAAAGATGTATAAAATTGTGCAATTTTAGTTATAGCTGAGAAGTTTGAGAGCTCATGGACAATGCTACTAGATTCTGGAAAAATGCGAACGAGAAAACCAAAGGGTATAAAAGGCAACAGATGTAGAGGCGCTGCAATTCAGTTTGAGTTGAGCAATCAACCAGTTATTGATTAAGCACGCGATCTGGCGGCCAATAGTAGAGTTCAATTTGAGTTATCAATCAGTTTGGTTATTAAGCCAGCGAGTAGCAAAGTATAAGTGTCATTGTGAAGTACTTTAATAAAGGCCATTTTCCATTATTCAATATTGGAGTTATTTATTCAACAGTTTAATGATTCGAACTTAGCAGAGGATTGCAAATAAGAGGATTTGCAAGAAATTCGTTACAATTGGTGTTAGAAGAGGAATTGTTGAATAAATTCCAGAGGACAACAAGGACATGGCAAAGTTCAGTGAATTGAAGATCCAGCAACTGAAGAGGGAGTTGGAGAGCCGTGGATTGAATACAAGCGGCGTTAAGCTTGAACTTCAGGCACGGGTACGAGAGGCAATGGAAGTAGAAGGAATTGACGTGGAAGAGTATGACTTTCATCTTGATGGCGAGGAAACAACAAAAATGGAAGAGACAGTTACGCAGACAGTTACGAGCACAGACTTGAACATGATATTGGCTGCAATATCTGCACAAACATCGACAGTAGCATCAATGTCGTCACAAATGTCATCACAACTGGAAGAGCAGAAGACATATATGGCATCACAACTAGAATCACAGAAGACACATATTGCAGAAATGTCGTCAGAAATAACATCAAAGATTGAAGCACAAGAAACGCGTATTTCAGAAATGTCGGCACAAATTTCAGCACAGATATCATCTCAGATCTCCACACAACTAGAAGAGCAGGAAGTCCGTATATCATCTAAACTGGAAGCGCATATGGCAGAAAAACTAACCCAGTTTCATGAAGGCTTCAGTGGTCGACAGGATAAAATGAAGGCCGAGCTGGATGCTTTGAGAGGACGTATCGAGCAGTTACAACTAAATCGTCCAGCAGTTTCAGCGAGTAATCCAAAGGTAAAAACACCATCCTTTGACGGTTCTGTTCCTTTCCAGGTGTTCAAGCTACAGTTTGAGAAGACCGCAGCAGTGAGCAACTGGAATGCGGAAGATAAAGTTGCTGCACTGTTCGTGGCATTGAAGGGGCCAGCAGCGGAAATCCTACAGACGATTCCCGAAGGAGAGCGGAACAATTATGAAGCATTGATGGCTGCTGTAGAACGACGTTATGGAAGCGAGCATAGAAAACAGATATTCCAAATTGAGTTGCAAAACCGCTACCAAAAAGCAAATGAGACATTGCAGGAGTTTGCTTCAGATATTGAAAGATTGGCTCATCTTGCAAATGCGGACGCACCCGTGGAATACACTTAAAGGGTAAAATCCAGAGCTTCATAAATGGCATACGAGATGTGGAAACAAAGCGGGCTACATATGCGAATCCAAAACTAACGTTTGCTGAAACGGTATCGCATGCACTGACTCAGGAAACAGCCTCACTTTTGAGTAAGCCAGCGTACAAAGCTCATCGAGCGGAAGTAGAAAGGCCAGAGTGGGTAGAAACAATTTTGGAAGCACTGAAGGGATCTCAACAGAAGAATGCCGGAGTTATTAAATGTTTCAAGTGCGGCAACCCAGGTCACATTGCACGTCATTGCGATCTTGGTCCTAATAGTTCCAACAATGTGGGTGGCCATAAACGCAAAGCTGGAGGAGATGAGCAAGAGCGAGTAAGAGGTAGAGAGCTAGATCCAGCTACTGAATGCCCTGTGATATCTGTGTCGTAAATTGGTAGAAAATCGAGCAGTCTTACCGTCAGAGGAAATGTGGATGGCAAAGAACGAGTACTGACTGTAGATACGGGCGCATCTCATTCCTTGATCCGATCTGACTTGGTCAACAGGAGAGTAAAACCGTTACCTGGAGCAAAGTTGCGTACGGTCACTGGCGAGTATAACCAAGTTCAGGGAGAAGTGATATGTGAAGTATTGGTTGGGAAGGTCATGGTTCTACACAAATTTGTTGTGGCGGAGATTGTTGATGAAGTTATATTGGGAGTGGATTTCTTGGTTGACCATGACATCAAGATCGATATGCAGAGAAGGGTGATGCGTTACGAGAACCAAGATGTGCCACTTAACTTTAGTTTGGAAGAAGGGTTCAGCAGTAATCGGGTACTGGTGGAGAATGCTCGACGAAGGCCACGAAATTCAAAGGTAAAGGTTGATAGATCGAATGGGCCAAATAAATCAAAATCAAAAGTACCTGCGAGAGAAACACTGGCATTGACAAAACCTAAAAGACGCAGGAAAACGAAGCCACGAATTTCCGAGAATGCAAATAAAATTCGTCCAGCGCAAGCTCTACGTGGTTCATTGACCAAACAACAGAGTGTGAAGGAACGGCCCAGGGTAATGAGTAGTAAGATGAAACACTGGCATGACAAGAACTTTAATTCGGAAGGTTTCTTGGCGGGAGATTTGGTACTGTTAAACAGCCCTCACCGGCGGAAAGGTGTTCCAGCTAAATTTCGGTGCAGTTGGGAAGGCCCGTACAAAGTTGTGAAGAAGATCAGTGATACCATCTACCGTATACAAACCACTGGGAAACCACGGGTTAGAAGAGTGGTGCATTTGGAGATGCTAGCGGCAGTTAGATCGGGAGCTTTGTCTGATCGGGACGATCAGACTTAGGTAGAGGGCAGTGCCACGGATATTAGCATCACTAAGCTATACCATCACTAAGGCGATGCCAAGCAGTATTTACGTTAATAATCAAATCAAGTATACACATATATAAGGCAGCCCAGAGAGATGTCACACACAGATGCATTTACTTATACGCCTATGTGCGCGCGAGAGACTGTAAACTACAAACATTCACATCAATAATTCAATCTTTATGTATCTACATAAACGAAAAAATAATTGCGTCTACACATATGTACCATGTACGAATACGAGCAGCGGAGAGTCAATGCGCAATACATGCATATATCTGAGAAGTTTGAGAGCTACTGGACTAGTAGATTCTGGAAGCGCCTAAAAGATGTATAAAATTGTGCAATTTTAGTTATAGCTGAGAAGTTTGAGAGCTCATGGACAATGCTAGTAGATTCTGGAAAAATGCGAACGAGGAAACCAAAGGGTATAAAAGGCAACAGATGTAGAGGCGCTGCAATTCAGTTTGAGTTGAGCAATCAATCAATTATTGATTAAGCACGCGATCTGGCGGCCAATAGTAGAGTTCAATTTGAGTTATCAATCAGTTTGGTTATTAAGCCAGCGAGTAGCAAAGTATAAGTGTCATTGTGAAGTACTTCAATAAAGGCCATTTTTCCATTATTCAATATTGGAGTTATTTATTCAACAGTTTAGTGATTCGAACTTAGCAGAGGATTGCAAATAAGAGGATTTGCAAGAAATTCGTTACAGTATGTATGATTGTACAAAGTATATTTAATTCAAAATGTATGTACATATATGTATAAGTGATTTCATTTCATACCATATATATAAAATTATTATAATTCAGTTTATAATTTTAATATGAAATTGTATTATCTACAATGAAAAATCAAAATTTGTGGAGGCCCCGAAAGCCTGTAATTTGGGGTCTTCACATCCCCCCTTACTTCCGGCTCGTGATTGCTACCTCGCCGCCTCTGTTGATCCGTTGTCATCGCGTGAAAGCTGTAAATTTTGTCCAGAACCATCTAATCATAACCTGAACCGTGTTGGTATTTCTCTTTTTTTTTTAAATTTCCAAAGGTTTCCCATTTCGCAAAATTGCGTATGTTTATGTGTATGAATGTTCGTGTGAGTTTGCTAATTTCTTACTTGTTGTTGTTGTCACCAAATAATTATTCCTTCTTAAGTTACGTTGACTTTTATTGTTGTACTACTGCAGCTTTAATACCTCGCAATTCTTATGTTAGTTGCTGTCGGTATCCTCGTGTCTTTGCCCTTTCTTGTATTGCTTGTGTTTTTGTTGTTGTACCATTGCATTTCTTTGTTCCTTGTTATTGTTAGTCGGCTGTGATTTGTTTGGGGATACTGTTTATGGTAGACGGATTAGATAAGCGTTGTTTTGGCGGTTACCAAATTAGGGTTGCCGAAAAATTTTGTTACCGGTATTATAAATGTGATGGTTACTATTATTGTGATTATTACTATGATCATAAATAGTGATATTATGATTATTAGAGCATTATTATTAAAACTAATAGTAATATTATAGAAAATAAAATTAATGTAATTGTAATAATTATTAGGGCAATGATTGAAATTTATGAAACTTATTCATATCAACTCTTCGGTTGTGTTTGCAAAGATGTAGATGGGCATCTGTGGAGGGTTTTATTGCGCTTTCGCTTCCTCCGTTGATAAACTTGCTTTCATAAAATGGTTTAAGCTCGCTTAGATGCGTTGTTCCCTTCTTGCCTTGAAACGTTTTGTCCAGTTCGACGATGACTGGCGAAATAAAATTAGTGATTCTATGGGGCCCGCTGAATTTTCGTGCTAGTTTGGCCGCAAAGTTGTCGGTTGCCTTTGACAGATGGTGGTCCTTTACCAAAACTCTGTCCCCTATCGCCGGATTCCATTTCCTTCTCCGCAAATTATAATGTCGTGCCTGTTCTGCTGACGCACGTTGCTGGTTTCTTCGTACCATTTGAAATATCTCCTTAATTTTCGCTACTTTTTCATTTGCCATTGTTGTGGCCTCGCCTGTGCCAAATGTTGGTTCGTCGTATAGGGCGTTAGGGATCCGTGGCTCTCGTACTTGTACCAAGAATGCCGGACTGTACCCTGTTGCCTCGCACACACTCGAATTTAGTGCTAGCATTATCTCTGGTAATAACTCGTCCCAGTTGCGTTGTTCTTTTCCCGTGAATTGTGCCAACATCCGTTTGATGTTTCGGTTTGCCCTCTCCGTTGGGTTCTCTTGTGGTGTACAGGGTGCTGTTAATTGATGCTTTACTCCATAGTCCTGAAGGAGTCTCTTGAATTGTCTGCTCGTGAACTGGGCGCCGTTGTCTGTAATAATGACCTTCGGAACTCCAAATCATGATAATATACGCTCTCGAAATGCTTTGATGAGGCTATCCGCTGTTGCCTTACGTAATGGTACGATCTCTACCCACTTGGTGAAACGATCAAGAAATACTAGAAACATGGTATTGCCGCGCCTTGAACGTGGTAATGGTCCAACGAAATCTGCGCACACCGTTGCCCACGGTTCTTCTGGAATTTGGGTTAACATTTTCCCCGCTGCTTGCTGTTGATTAGGCTTGTAAATTTGGTTGGTTGGGCATTGTTGTACATACCGTTTTATGTCGCGAAACATTCCTGGCCAGTAATACCTTGTGGCTGCACGAGCTATTGTCTTCCGATACCCATGTGTTCGGCGCTTGGACTGTCGTGCACTTCCTGTAATACTTTACCGCGTTGTGGTTTCGCTACACATAGTTTCCACGGGATCGCGTCTTGATCGTCGATCTGAACTGCTATGTGCCGTTATAACTCACTGTTTTTAATTATGTAGTCTGGAAACTTCTCCGGGTTTCGTTTAACTTCCTCCTTCCTTTTTTCAAGCCATTTACACGATATTTCGTTTTCGTGTTCCAGTCTGTTGAGTTGTGCGTATTGCGGCTGTCGTGACAGTGCATCCGCTACTACGTTCAGCTTACCTTTCCTGTACTGTACATCGAACGAGTATTGTTGTAACTCCAACGCTCATCTCGCGTACGCGATTACCGGCTCTCCGTCGTCTAGCTCCTGTGTGAGGACTGCTCCTAGTCCAAAATCGCTCGCGTCTGTTTGTAATGTGAATCTTCTTTTAAAATCTGGGCACGCCAGTACTGGTGCTTCGGTGAGTGAATACTTCAGTGTCTGAAATGCTGTTTCTTGTGTTTCGGTCCATTTCCATCTGTTACCCTTCTTTAACATGGTTGTCAGCGGATGCGCTATTTTTGAAAACTCTGGTACGAATCGCCGGTACCAAGATGCTATACCTAAAAATCGTCTTAATTCTCTTACGTTTGTTGGTGCTTGCAATTCCTTAATCGCTGCTACTTTATCTGGGTCCGTGTGTATACCCTTTTCGCTTACGACATGTCCCAGATACTTCAGTTGCTCCTTGAAAAATTCGCACTTTTCGGCGTTGTTTCTTAAATTTGCTTTTCATAGGCGTTTAAACACTTCCGTTAGATGTTAGTATGCTCCTCTAGCGTTGAACTTGTAATTATGATGTCATCTAGGTATGCGAATGCGTTCGGTTCTAATTCAGGGCCGATTACTTGATCTAATGCCCGTTGAAATGTTGCGGGTGCTGAATGAAGCCCAAATGGCATCACGCGCCATTGAAATAGCCGTCGTCCAGGTACAGTAAACGCCGTATATTGCTTACTTCCTTCCTCCATAGGGATCTGCCAGTAGCCGTTTTTCAGATCCAGGCTACATATGTACTTCGCGTTTCTTAGCCGGTCTAGTATGTGTTGGATCCGCGGTAGTGGGTATGCATCGGGGACTGAGCGTGCATTGAGCTGGCGATAGTCTATACATAACCTCCACTTACCATTCTTCTTCTTTACGAGTACGATCGGTGCACTATGCGGGCTTCGCGATGGCTCTATGCACCCCTTCTCTAATAGCTTGTCTATCTCCATATCAATGGTTTGCTGCATCTTCGGATTCCGTGGAAAGTATCTTTGTTTTATCGGCCTATCATCACGCATGATTATTTTATGCGCCGTGATATTTGAAGTACCAGTCATTTTCGAAACTAAGAATCTGTTCGTCTAGGAAATCCTTAACTCTTGTAGTGTTTTAAGACGGGCTTTGTTGGTCCGTAGTTAGTCCTTCCATATCGTTTACATCGGGCTCGCCTGCCTCAGTTAATGTCCTGCACATAACCGTGTCTTTGCTTGCCTCTTCTGCTTGTAGCGTTACCGTGTGACCGCCGAAACTTAATGATGTGTTTGCCCTGGCAAGTGTGTCCATGCCGATGACAACTTCTTCTATTAGCCCTGGAAGAACGAGTATTTCGCTGTTGTACTTCTCTTTCTCGATCTCTACGTCTGCCACCATTGCTTCCTTTATCGTGCTGACTCTACCATCGCCCAATACCACTCGGCTTCGTAACTGTTCCAAAATCGCCTTACCTAATCTCCTCGAACATGTCTCACTCATAAAACTCCTTGTCGCTCCTGTATCTACTGTTGCTGTTACTTTGCAGCCATTTATCTTTACGTCGGCCAAAATACGCCCTCCTGTTTGCTTCAAAATAGTTAGACCTCCCGAATTTGTACTGCTGGAGACCCCACCCCCGGGTCTGATAGAGTCTCCGGTCGTTTCCCGATGATGCGCGGCAGCAATTTTTTGTGAGAATGTCGAACCGACCACATTCCCAACAAAAGTCTCGACGTTCACTGCGGCACGCATAGGCACGATGTCCGTTTTCACCACATCGCCTGTGGAGTTAATGCTGAAGAAGGAAGGGTTGAGGTGAGTGGAGCGCTATCCACTAGTCGGACTCTTGATTTGCTCAATAGGTATGCTTTGGAGGTGTTTAGACGGAGGAGACGTGGTGGTGATCGTGGTGGTTAATTCGTGTGTGTGTCCGGGGGGTTCTAACCCCACCTCACCCCTAAGCGGCCGGTCCGGAGTAGGTCGATACTCAACCGGAAGTGGCTTCAGCTGCGAAAGTCATACCAAGGCTTTAAAGTGGTACCACGGGGAACAGATAGCCCGCGGAGCTTGCTCCGTTTCTGTTCGGTTGCAGTTGGCCCCTTTGGGAGCATCGTGGTGGCGCATTCGCGGTAAGAGTTGGTCAGCTCGAATGTGGAGTTGCATTGCAACCGGGTGCCATGACCCATAGAATGGAAGAGGTGTTAGATAGGCCTCCAACCCCACCAAGGTGATGATGTGTCCACTCACATTATCGATTGGTACCAAGGTAAGCGAGCCTTGGAGGCTGGTCAGACCTGCTTTGACCCGTGTACTTGGTGCATACGTGAGTTACGTCTTCGAAGACAGGTACTCACGGTAAACCTACACTCGCTCTACGACTTCTAAGCCAAGAGTCCTTGTTTATGAATTTGCCGCTCCTTTTATACCATTTTTGAGTCGGCTTCCGTTGATTTACAATAAAAGTTCTTATAACTAAAGCTAAGTATACTAAATATATATTTGTACGTATGTATGTTCGCTTATACGTAAGTATGTATGCTTGTGCATAATTATGTGAGTTCTTAGATTCTGCGATAAAAGTTTTCATATCCTATATATAATTTAATATGTATTATAATAGTCATATATGTTTTAAAATGTATGTATGATTGTACAAAGTATATTTAATTCAAAATGTATGTACATTAGGCCGGGTCGATTTGTGGGGAGGCAAAAAAATCGCCCACTGCTCTGTGAAAATCATATTCTAGGGATCAAAATAAGAAACTTTGCCGAAGGAACCATACCTCTAAAACGAATTCTGATGCCCCCCCCCCTTGGGTTGTAGGGGCAAATTTTGAAAAATCCCACTTTGAAATGCCTATGCTTTTTCTTTTTGGAGTTTATTTTTCTCTTTAGAAATTTATTTAGTCAGAACATATGTAAATGAAAAAATGAATTTAACTTAGTAATAGAAAAGAAATTAAAAAAAATTATTAGAAGTTAGCGTTTTTACAACCCCCTTTTAAAACCAAGGCATCACTGTGATGCATTTGCATGTCGTAAACATAGTTGTGTGGGTTTTTTATTCAACCGTTTTAAAAAATGAAGGTATCACTGTGACACAATTGCAGATCGTAAAATTGCTTGTGTTGTTTTTTTTAAGCCAACACAAGACACAGCAGGTAGAATTGTAATTGCCCTTACCCAAAAGTTCGACCCAAAGGGGGGACACCAGAATTCGTCTTAGAGGTATGGTTCCTTTGGCAAAGTTTCTTATTTTGATTCCTAGAATACGATTTTCATAGAGCAATGAGCGATTTTTAAATCGACCCGCCCTAATGCACATATATGTATAAGTGAATTCGTTTCATGCCATATATATAAAATTATTATAATTCAGTTTATAATTTTAATATGAAATTGTATTATCTACAATGAAAAATCAAAATTTGTGGAGGCCCCGAAAGCCTGTAATTTGGGGTCTTCACACTGCGTCTTCACCATCAACTTCACTCTCTATTCTCCTGTATAGCTTTCGGTCCTCGATCACATAGTCTGTGAATTTCTCCGGAGCCTTTATTACCTCTGCCATCTTTGCTTTCAGCCACTTGCACTAGTTTTGGCCTTGCTCTTCCGTCAACGTGCCTAGTTGCTCGTCCATCGGCTGTCTCGAAAGTGCATCTGCCACCACGTTTAACTTTCCTTTCCGGTACTGTATGTCGAATGAGTATTGTTGTAGTTCCAGTGCCCATTAGCAATCCGTCCCGTCGGACTGTCTATTGCGTTCAACCATTTTAGAGCTAGGTGGTCCGTGATTACCGTGAACGTGTATGACCCTAGGTAGGGTCTCATCTTCCTTATCGCCCAAACTATTGCCAAACATTCCTTCTCTGTCGGGGAGTAATTTGTTTCTGCCTTGTTAAGTCGGCGACTCGCATAAGCAATCACTCGTTCCTCGCTGTCTGATCCTTGAGTGAGCAGTGCTGCGAGACCAAAATCGCTTGCATCCGTCTGTAAACAAAATTTCTTCGTAAAATCTGGGCAGGCTAGTACAGGTGCTTGGGTGAGTGCGGCCTTTAATGCTTCGAATGGCGACTGCTGCTCTTCCGACCACTTCCTTCCTTTCTTTAGCATTGATGTCAACGGGTGTGAAACTTGTGAAAAGTCTTAGACGAATCTCCTGTACCACGATACCACTCCTAGGAATCTCCGTAGTTCACGTAAATTGTTTGGCGGTGTCAACTCTTTGATGGCTGCTATCTTGTCCAGGTCCGTGTGAATGCCTTCCTCGCTAACGGCATGACCTAGATATTTTAAACTATTCTGAAAAAACTCACATTTTTCCGGGTTTATCTTAAGGTTTGCTCGCCGTAGCCGTTGAAATACTTCCGTCAGGTGTCTTATGTGTTATTCCAATGTTTTGCTCGTAATGATGATGTCATCTATATATGCGAATGCGAAAGGTTCCTATAACGTGATCGAGTGCTCTCTGGAAAGTTGCTGGGGCTGAGTGTAGACCGAACGGCATTACCTTCCATTGATATAGTCCACGTCCAGGTACCGTGAATGCGGTTTATTGTTTGCTGGGATTTGCCAATGTGTCGCAGAGCTAGGTCTGTAAGCCGCTCCCGCCATTTCTCGTTTTTTTTTTTCCGCTTTGTATAAACGCCGCCAGTCGCTTTCTTAGGTCGTCTACCGTTCCTGTATCCTCCAGCCCGAACTCCGCGTTGTAACTTACCAGCTCCTCTCGGGTGGGGTAATAGACCCACGAAACCTTTACCATTGTCTTATTTGTGTATCCTTTCCTAGTTAGTTTCTGTTGTTAGCCTTCGTTGTTTGACTTGATTTCCGTATGTCCTTGTTACCTTCCTTTGAATATCCTTTTTGTAAAGCCTTGATGATTTCCTTGACCTTTCTTAATCCTGCTCGGGCGCCATATGTGTGTATTTATCGGCCCTGCTCGGGTGCCATATGTGACGGACTTATTTTTGCAGAGGTATGCCCAGTCCGTCCAGGGTTCCTATAGGTGGTGGGAGAACCTATTCCGATTGTAAGAAATAGACAAAGGAGTTCTGAAAATAGGTTATAAAATTTGTTTAAAATTAAAATGCTCTTAATAGCTACTCCTATTCTTTGGCCCTCTCTCCATAAGAGTAGCTGAGGTAGAACCCCTCTGCCAAGCTCTAGTCAGTTGGAGTAGAAACCTCCTACTGAATATAAAACTAATCACGAAATGAAGTAGAAACCTTCAGGTCGTGTTCTGGTCAGTGGTAGAAGCCCACTGACTCATATGCCTATCTCCTAACTTCTGATCTTACAAGCTAATTTGTCGCCCTTATATACTATTTCGTACGTCGGCGGACGCTTATTTTCTAAAAACAATTCACTAGTAACAATTCCTCCGTTATAAAATTATGTAGGACTGCGCGCAGGCTGTCAGTAATTTTACAATAACAATTATAAAAGGTAGAAATGCAAAAATCGAATACTAGTCTAACGCTACTTTCGCTGTATTCTATTAGTATATACATACGCTTACATGCTAATATACGTTTTCCCTTCTTCCGTTATCATGCCTATGGTTTGTACATATATATGCATACTTTCAATCATGTAGGATAATCCGCTATCCCCCAATTGAATTCAATAATTTGTGTTTATGCGTGTGTTCGCTGTCGCTTGGTTCTGATGGTGCGTTGGCCTCGCTTGATGCTTTCGACTTCTGCTTACGGCGTGCGTTGGTGTGTCGTATGCTTGTGCGTAAGTATGTATAGAGAAATTCCAATTAGTAGCGGCGCTTAGTTTTGGCGACTTGCTGCTGGTCTCCGTTTATTCAAATTATTATGTATGTTGTATTTGTAGTTGAGTGCACTGGATGCGCAAAGGGTTGGTTGACCGGCGCTTTTTTATGTTTTGTGAATATCCACTTCCCTTCCAAATGTTTTAGTGTATGTTAGGGTGACCTATATTAGGAATTTATGTGGAAGAAAATATAAATATTTTCTAATTGATATTAGAGAAAAATTGTAAGTTTACAAACGGCGATGGTTACTAGGACATGATTCTGAATTTCACTTCTTCATCAGCTAGCTTTTCGGGAGCTGAGCGTTGAACTCGAATCTCCAACATTCATATCAGTGCAAGCCTTTAGCAGCTAAGCCATATGAATGTCCCGTTGTTCGCTGTACAATTGGTCTCTAAGAGTTGCCTTTTTGTTTATATTCCTTTTGATCACCATGTAGGCACATACACTCTGTATGTAGTTTATTCCTAATGGTGTGGATATTATTTTTAGGCGCACTTTTGAAAGCTTAGTAACATTTGTTCGGATTTTTACAGTATTTGTTTTTTTAATACTTCCGCTGTTACTATTATATCAATATGATCATATGTATTTAATTAGGGAGCTTTGCTCATATTGCTTTATACAATGGTTTTTGTAATTGATATTAGAGAAAAATTGTAAGTTTACAAACGGCGATGGTTACTAGGACATGTTTCTGAATTTCACTTCTTCATCAGCTAGCTTTTCGGGAGCTGAGCGTTGAAGTATTAAAAAAACAAATACTGTAAAAATCCGAACAAATGTTACTAAGCTTTCAAAAGCGCGCCTAAAAATCATATCCACACCATTGGGAATAAACTACATACAGAGTGTATGTGCCTACATGGTGATCAAAAGGAATATAAACAAAAAGGCAACTCTTAGAGACCAATTGTACAGCGAACAACGGGACATTCATATGGCTTAGCAGCTAAAGGCTTGCACTGATATGAATGTTGGAGATTCGAGTTCAACGCTCAGCTCCCGAAAAGCTAGCTGATGAAGAAGTGAAATTCAGAAACATGTCCTAGTAACCATCGCCGTTTGTAAACTTACAATTTTTCTCTAATATCAATTACAAAAACCATTGTATAAAGCAATATGAGCAAAGCTCGCTAATTAAATACATATATAAATATTTTGTTTGCGCGCAAAAGTTCGCAAGTCTGATTTGTCCTTCAATTTAGTAATTAATAATTCAATATACAACACAATATATGTATTTTGACGTGTAATTCATAAAGATATAGTACATGTCGTGAAAATGTATAAATGGTAAATTCAGGGTTATAAATTCAATTATTGTATAAAATGTATGTTGAAAATTAATATGTAAGTATGTGTTGTGAGGGTGCAAAACCCTCGGTTTTGGGGTCCTCACCCTCCCCCCTCACCTACCGCAGCGAGGCTTAGGGTCACCATGCCGGTGCGGGTGATCCGTACTCAGAAGCAGTGCTCGCCCACACTGCGCCGGAAGGATTGTCTGGTGCGTCGCTCTGGTTGGTCCAGGTGTTTTCGTATCTCTTCCACGAGCTCCTGGGGTAGTGGGTTTATGCCGGATTGGTTGTCCCAGCAGGCCGGTGTGGTGGTCTGGGCCTCGTTCAGCCAGCGCCCTTTCTATCTTACGATGCTGTCTGCGTCGTCGTGGCTGTCGCTAGCCTCGCTGGCCATCAGGCTCAATATGTCGCTGTTGTTATCTTTGAGGCTGCCGCTTACCTCGCTGGCCATACGGCTTAATATTTTGCTGTCGTCGTTGTTGCTGTCATTGTGGCTGCCGTTGACCCCGCTGGCCATACGGCTTAATATTCCGCTGTCGTCGTTGGTTTTGAGGCTGGCGTTTACCTCGCTGGCCTTATGGCTTAATGTTTGGTTATCGTCTTGGTCCGGTGCTTTGTCTATCGCCTCCACGATCCTCACCTTGATCGGGGGTTCCGTCCTCGCGTTGGTGTTATATATCCGCATTCGGAGGGCGACGTGCCGCCTGTATTCGACGAAACCCCGGTCCTGTACCTCCTCGTCGTCGTGGCGAATGGATAGCTCACCCTGCTGTTTTGGTGGTGGACTGTCGTCTTCATCTTCCTCGCATTCCGAGGAATTGGGGATTGGGCTAGGGTCGCGAACGACGGCCCACTCCTCGGATTTGGACCTGTACTCCTCGGTGCTGTCATCGCCACTTCCCTCCTCGTACGTAGCAGCCGGTGTCGTTCGCCGTAGCCGTATCCTCAATGGGGACCACTCGCACCCTTCACTTTGGTCTTCGGAAAGACCGGAATAATTAGGCGTATTCATTGTTACTCGCTTTACTATACTTTAAGGTTTCGCCTGCCGCGGCCCGGTTTATATATGTTTTCTTCTGACGCGTTAGACGGTACTTTTCCTGGCAGCGGCTATCACTCAATCCTTTTTACCAAATTAGTTTTTGTATCTTTCATCAGGATGTTGCTATGTTGTTGCTCGTCGCTGCCCTTCCAGTTGGTGGTATGTATTATGCCAGCCTGTACTTTGAATAAAAAACTGGTGGATTTTCTTTAGGGTGTCCCCACCGTATATGGTGAATTTTTTTTTTTTTGTGTGTAAAAAACGAGGTATATCATGAGCCTAGTTAAGGAGTATATTTATGTGATTATGTAATTGTGGTTAGACTTTACCGGCCTTTAGTGGTTGATCCGAAGTCCTGGTACTTCTTGATATGAAATTTCTTCGTGTATGATTTGATACTGTTCCGGTTGGGCGTGTACGCTACTACCGATTTGATTCGAGTTGCAGTAGAATCTCACGTAATAGTCCGTTATTCCGGAGTTGTCTCGGGGTGTGTGTTCGTTTAGGGCGGCTATAGCGAACTGCCTTCCTAGCTGTAATCGTGATCCAGGCATCGGTCCTCTGGCGATCTGTACTTGGGTTCCTCGAGCGACCTGTACCTGATTTTCTGGAAATGTTCGTACCTGATTCTCCGTATTGTTTTGCACTTGAGCGTCTCTGTATGCTACCAGCTCTTTACTTGTACTTTGGTTCTCTCCGTGTTGTCTCTGTCTCTTCTCTGACTCGTGTGAGCGTACCGCAAGTGGCTACCTCGCTGTTCTCTCTCTGTTGTTGTACCTCGGAAATATTGTTTGCTGTTCGATTGGACGATGTTGACGGGATTTGATCTTCACTAGCGTTCTTCTTGTTGCTCTGTTCATGCCTTTGCTTCCTGGATTCGTTGTTGTCGGCGGCGTCGGTTGCGTGGTATGCTTTCAGCTCACTTAAGTGGGCTGTCCTCCTCCTTCCTCTGAAAACTTTTTCTAGCTCCACGATCACTGGTGATACAAAGTTCGTTACTCGGTGAGGTCCACTGTACCTGGGCGCTAGTTTGGCTGCAAAGTTATCCACTGCTTTTGACAGCTGGTGCTCCTTTACAGCACTTCTTAGGTTATAATGCTTTGCCTGCTCTGTTGGTGCTCGCTCTTGCTTTCGTCGTACCATCTCGAATATCCTTCATTTTCATCGATTTCTCGCCTGGATTAGCTACTCTCTCACCTTTACCGAATGTATGCTCGTCGTAAAGGCTATTGGGAATCCTTGGTTCTCTGCCTTGTACTACATATGCTGGACTGTACCCGGTCGATTCACATACGCTTGTGTTTAGCGCAAGTGTTATCTCTGATATCAGATCGTCCCATGTTCTCTGCTCATTCCCTGAAAACTGTGCTATCATCCTCTTGATGTTGCGGTTCGCTCTCTCTGTCGGGTTCTCTTGCGGTGTGTATGGTGCTGTTAGCTGGTGTTTTACGACAAGCTCCTCCAAATACTTCTTAAAACGTTTGCTCACGAACTGCATTCCGTTGTCTGTGATCAATACCTTTGGAATGCCAAATTGTGCCAAAATTCTCTCTCTAAATCCTCGTATTACGTTCTCTGTTGTTGCCTTTCTAATCGTCATTATCTCCACCCATTTTGAAAATCTTTCAACGAAAACTAGTGCCATTGTATTACCATGTTTTGAGCGTGGCATTGGACCAACAAAGTCTACACACACTGTTGCCCACATACATACATCGCTAATAGTAGTCGGACGTGTTAGTTTTGGTGTCCTTTAAAGTCTCCTTGTTTTGATGTTCTGAGCTTGAGATTTAAGTTGTTTTGTTTTCCGTGGTGCCGCCTGGTGTGCCAACCTTTGGAGTGTGCATGTTTTGTGTCGGCTTTTGATCTCTTTGGGAGTTTTGTAATTTGTTTTAAACTTGATTTAGTATCTATATGTAAAGCAAATATCGTAAATTTCTGGCGCGTGAAAAAAAACACTAAAAGAAGCAATAATAGTTATTACACAAAATCAACGAATTGTAAGGCGCGTTCAAAACAAGCCTAAATAAAGCAATAGACAATATCAGCTGTTCCCCTGCACTGCGTTATCGACCCTCATATAGCCAGGGCTACCAAATAACACCACAAGCAAATAAAAATGCAACGCACACCTACGTCGCAAGCTGCAAAGCGCAAGGTGGGTGACACTTCCCCCGACTTGTCGTTGCATGACATAATGTCTGCTATTAAAGGTATAGAAAGCAATGTAAGTAGAAAACTTGAAGGGCTAGCGACGAAAAGCGACATTGACGAGCTAAAGCAGACAGTGGGGACTCAAATCGAACACCTCAAAGCTGAAAATGAGGCACTGAAAGCTGAGCTAACGCAAATTAAGCACGATCGGGAATTGGATAGGGTGGAATTAAACCGACTTATTGATGACAGAAAAAGGAACAACGTTGTAGTAAGAGGTATTCCAAAGGAAGACTCCCCAAAAAAAGCGGTAGAAAAGCTATGCATTGAGAGGCTGGGTCTGCAACACGTACAAGTCCGAGATGCGCGTCGCCTGTACACTCAAAATCAAAAAATGGGCGTGATTGCTGAGTTTTCTTCTGCAGAGATGGCTACCTATGTGCTCAAAAGCGCTAAAAAACTGCCGGGGTCGTCTATATTTTTAGAGAAGGATCTCAATGCTGCAAAACAACAGAGCAAGAAAGTATTGCTGCAATTAAAAAAAGATCTTTGGAAGCTGGACCGCTCTCAGGGCATATATGTAAGAAATGATGCTCTGTGCATAAACAAAAAGTGGATGGCGTTTTACGACAACAACGCAAACAAAGTCCTAATGTGTGACGGTGAACCGGCGGAGGCTTTACTTCGGAGTTACTATGGAGAAAACCTGAAGAAACTAGATATAACGTATGATGGCATTTTAAGTAAGATGACAGCAAAAAACTAAACGTTGCCCGGTCTGATGGTGCAAACATGAGGAGTGGTAATACTGTCAGTCAACCCAAGACGGTAGCACAAATTAAAGTATTATCATACAATATCTCCAACTTTCGTAGTAAGCTTAAATTTAAAAACTTTTTTAATTATATAAAATCATTCGATATCTTTTTCTTATTTGAGACTCATGTTGTTCACGAGGACAGGTCAACATTTTCTCACCATTTTAAAGATTATGTACTACACTGGGTAGATGTGGTTAAGACGCATGTTGCTGGTCGCGCTAGCGGAGGGTGTCTTTTTGATTTTAAGAGGAGTTTGGAAGCTGTTTACAATTTAAAATTTCTTAGTCTTTCTGAGTGTGTTGTACT
Source organism: Eurosta solidaginis (assembly GCF_040869045.1). Taxonomy (NCBI): domain Eukaryota; kingdom Metazoa; phylum Arthropoda; class Insecta; order Diptera; family Tephritidae; genus Eurosta; species Eurosta solidaginis. The sequence continues at coordinate 90,817,771 of NC_090324.1, forward strand.
GTGGTAACCTACATGTGTATACGTGGTTAATCCCTCAGTATCTGAACTGCAACAAATGGGTTGACGATTTTAAGCTCTTAGAGAACTTTTTCGCTTCGCAGCAACCGGTCTATTTTTGTGTTTTGGGTGATTTAAACGCGCGCGTAGGTGAACATCAATTGTTTGACAAAAACTTACTGTCTGGTCATTCGGGGGTACAGGTAAGCAGAAAATCTAAGGATGTAGTGCTAGATGCTAAAGGCAAAAAGCTACTAGATTTTGTCGAGGATGTGGGCGGAGTTATACTAAACGGTAGGTCACCCGGTGATATGAGTGGCGAATTTACGTTTTGCAGTGCTATAGGGTGTTCTGTTATAGACTACGTTATATCTTCGTTTGAGCTTCTACCAGCCGTTAAGAGCCTTTCAGTTAGCAAAAAAGAATATTCTGATCATATGTCGCTTTGCGTAATTTTGGAGGTTTCAGATAAAAACGCTAAGGACACCTCAAGGACCTGCCCACCCAAGTTAGTGTGGAAGCCGAAGTACATGCAAAGATATGTCAAGCTTATTAGCTCAATGCCCAGCAGGAGTTTTGGCATTACAGATGTTAGCATTGATGTTATGGTGTCTTCCTTACAAAATAAAATAAAATCTGCTGCCCCGGACAGTCCTGGAAAATCAAAATACGTCCCAGAAAATAGTTGGTTTGACAACCAGTGCTTTAAAGCCCGTAGAAAAATGTTAGTACACCTAGACGAGTGGAAGAGGAGTGGCTTGGAAACAGCTCGTATATCGTATGTCGCATTACGTTCAAGTTACTACAAGCTTTGCTCTGAGAAAAAACTGGAATATGAAGGAAAGGATATTGACCTCTTAAGTACTGTGAGAAGCACAAGGGATTGGTGGCGGATTGCTAACTCTTCGAAAAGTCAATCCCATAGGGTGTTGTGTAGTCTGTCGTTGTCAGATTTCTACAACCACTTCAAGTTATTGTTATCTAGTACAGTAGAAGCACCTTGGATGCATTGGACGTTACCATCAGTGATAGACCCTTTTCTCGATTCTCCTTTTGAGCTCCGCGAGTTACAGCTTGTATTTAAAAGTCTAAAAGACAACAAAGTTCCGGGCCAAGATCGAATTTCTTATGAATTTTACAAGTACGCCCCGCAGTGTCTCTTAACAGAACTACTGCCTTTTTTCAATGCAATATTTCTTAAGAAACAGATTCCGCAATGTTTCCGCAGCGCAATTGTTATCGCCCTCTTCAAAAAAGGCGACCCTGACCTTCCTTCCAACTACAGGGGACTATCACTGCTTGACACCATATATAAGATTTTCGCTGCTTTGCTTCTGAGTCGCATTAACGCTTGGCTCGAATGCAATAATGTTATTACCGAGTTTCAGGCGGGCTTCCGCAAAAACTATTCAACAATTGACAATATGTTCAACCTGACCAGTATTGTACACTTGAACTTTAGTGCGAAAAAGAAAACTTTCGCTTTCTTTGTCGATTTTTCATGTGCTTTTGACACAGTTCCAAGGAATTTGCTTTTCTACAAGCTTGCCCAGCTCGGTCTATCTAGTCACGTTATTGAGGTACTTCGCTTAATTTATGAAGATACAACTAGTCAGGTTTGGATGGATGGGGCGCTTTCGGAACCATTTTCTGTTAAACAGGGTGTACGGCAAGGGTGCATGCTAAGTCCAGCTCTGTTCTCTTTATATATAAATGACTTAAGGGACATTCTCCCCTGTGGTGTAAAAGTTGCTGACGTTGTAGTTAAAGTTCTTTTGTACGCTGACGATATTGTGCTTATGGCAGACTCTGCGACAGATTTACAGAAAATGATAGATGCGCTTTACCTTTACAGTAAGCAGTGGGGGTTGACAGTTAATCTCTCTAAATCCAAAATATTAGTTTTTAGGGAAGCTAGCAGGATGTCCGCGGGGTGTTGTTGGAAATATGGTAATGACACTATTGAGATTGTAAATGAGTACAAATACTTAGGCGTGCTTTTAAATTATAAACTTTCTTTCAAAAAGCACTTAGATGCGAAACTGCCAGAAGCTAAAACTTCTATAGTTGCTACATGGCTCAAATATATAAATAATCCCAGAATTCCCATCTCGCAAAAGATGAAAATTTTCGAAGCGGCGTCCAGATCTATCATGTTTTATGGTGCTGGCATTGATAAGTTTGAGTCCGTAGAGAAACTCCTGCGGTTCTTTATAAAAAAGCTAATATTTCTGCCATCTAACACTCCAAACTATATGTTGCACCTCGAATCAGGTTTTTGTTCGCTGTACTACCATACTTTAAGCACGCACATGTATTTATCGCGCGCTTTTTTAGTTTATCACCAAATAGACTGCCTCGAATTGTAGCTGAGGAGACAGTGCGTCAGGGCTCGTACTGGGTGAAAAACTGGGAAAATGTTTATGTAAGTGTTGATATGGACCCTGAGCGTGATTTCTCGCTTGCAGCGCTAAAACTGCGAATTCCTGTAGTACTAGAGAAATTGCTGCAAAAAGAGTTTGCTAGCTACACCAAGAGTGCGCTGCAATCTAGGTCACACGATCTTTACCCGTACTTGATTCCTATGAACGCTACTTACTTCTCCGATGAGTTCTCAGCCTACGCCATAAGTCTGATCTTTCGCGCTAGGGGTGGCTTGCTAAACCTCAATGCAAGAGCTTTTAAAAATGTAACTTCTGTAAACTGCTCGGTTTGCAATTTATGTACTGCTGAAGACACCTTGCATTTTATTATATTATAACGAATGTTAGCAGCACTGAGCGATGCTATCGTCTCTAAGCCGATGCTAAGCAGTGACGTGAATGCACATCAATAATTCAATCATTATACATAAACGAATCAATAATTGCGTCTACACATATGTACACATTCCGACGAGCAACATTTACATACAAGGCAGCGAGAGATGAGATGTCACACACAGATGAATTTACTTATACGCTTATGTGTGTGCGGGAGACTGTAAACTACAAACTCACATATGTACATCTGAGAAGCGCTAAAAAGTAGACAATTGTAAACAAGTAGAAACTATATGAGAACTATACACACACGAATATAGTTGGTAAGTTCTGGAAATGGAAGAGCCTAGAAGTATGCAGCGTAAACTATAAAAGCGGGGCAAGCGAATAAGAAGTAATTCAGTTTGAGTTGAGCAATCAATCAGTTATTGATTAAGCACGCGATCTGGCGGCCAATATTAGAGTTTAATTTGAGTTATCAATCAGTTTGGTTATTAAGCCAGCGAGTAGCAAAGTATAAGTGTTATTGTGAAGTACTTTAATAAAGGCCATTTTTCCATTATTCAATATTGGAGTTATTTATTCAACAGTTTAGTGATTCGAACTTAGCAGAGGATTGCAAATAAGAGGCTTTGCAAGTAAATTCGTTACAATTGGTGTCAGAAGAGGAATTGTTGAATAAATTCCGAAGATTGGGAATACAACTTGGACATGGCAAAGTTCAGTGAATTGAAGATCCAGCAACTGAAAAAGGAGTTGGAGAACCGTGGATTAAATACAACCGGCAATAAGATCGAACTTCAAGCACGGCTACGAGAGGTAATGGAGTCGCAAGGAATTGATGTGGACGAGTTTGTCTTTTATCCTGATGGGGACGAAACAACAAAAATTGAAGAGAAAAACGAAACATCGCAGACAGTTACAAACACAGACTTGAACATGATATTGGCTGCAATATCGGCACAAATGTCCGAAATGTCATCACAAATATCCACCAACATGTCATCACAACTGGAAGAACAAAAGGCAAATATAACATCCCAACTGGAACAACAAAAGACAAATATAACATCCCAACTGGAAGAACAAAAGACAAATATAACATCCCAACTGGAAGAACAAAAGACAAATATAACATCCCAACTGGAGTCACAGAAGACATATATGGCATCCCAACTGGAATCACAGGAGGCACGTATTTCAGAAATGACGTCGCAAGTGTCATCTCAACTGGAAGACCAAAAGACATATATGGCATCTCAATTGGAAGCGCAAGAGGCACGTATATCTGAAATGTCGGTAGAAATCTTGGAACAGGTATCATCAAAACTGGAAGCGCAGGATGCAAAAATGGCTCAATTTCAGGCAGAAGTAAATGATTTAAAAGGTCGTATGGAGCAGTTACAGCTAAATCGCCCAGCTGTTTCAGCGAGTAATCCAAAGGTAAAGACACCATCCTTTGACGGTTCTGTTCCTTTTCAGGTCTTTAAGCTACAGTTTGCGAAGACCGCAGCAGTGAACCGATGGAATGCTGAAGATAAAGTTGCAGCTCTGTTCGTGGCACTGAAAGGGCCTGCCGCGGAAATCTTACAGACCATCCCAGAGTACGAGCGGAACCATTACGAAACATTGATGAGCGCTTTAGAGAGACGTTACGGAAGCGAGCATAGAAAACAGATATTCCAAATTGAGTTGCAAAACCGCTACCAAAAAGCAAATGAGACATTGCAGGAGTTTGCTTCAGATATTGAAAGATTGGCTCATCTTGCAAATGCGGACGCACCCGTGGAATACACTGAAAGGGTAAAAATCTAGAGTTTCATAAATGGCATACGGGACGTCGAAACGAAGCGAGACACATACGCGAACCCAAAGCCAACATTCGCAGAAACGGTGTCACAAGCTCTGATTCAGGAAACAGCGTCGCTTCTGTGTAAGCCAGTTTTCAAAGCACGCCGTGTGGAAGTGGAAAGACCAGATTGGGTAGACACAATTTTGGAAGCACTGAAGGGATCACAACAGAAGAATGCCGGAGTTATTAAATGTTTCAAGTGCGGCAACCCAGGTCACATTGCACGTTATTGCGATCTTGGTCCTAATAGTTCCAGCAATGTGGATGGCCGTAAACGGAAAGCTGGCGGAAATGAGCAAGAGCGTGTCGAATGTAAAGAACGAAAACTTGCCCCGGCTATTGAATGTCCTATGATATCTGTGTCGCAAATTGGAAGGAAATCAAGCAGTCTTACCGTCAGAGGGAATGTGGATGGCAAAGAACGAGTACTGACTGTAGATACGGGCGCATCTCATTCCTTGATCCGATCTGACTTGGTCAACAGGAGAGTAAAACCGTTACCTGGAGTCACTGGCGAGTATAACCAAGTTCAGGGAGAAGTGATATGTGAAGTATTGATTGGGAAGGTCATGGTTCTACACAAATTTGTTGTGGCGGAGATTGTTGATGAAGTTATATTGGGAGTGGATTTCTTGGTTGACCATGACATCAAGATCGATATGCAGAGAAGGGTGATTCGTTATGAGAACCAAGATGTGCCACTTAACTTTAGTTTGGAAAAAGGGTTCAGCAGTAATCGGGTACTGGTGGAGAATACTCGACGAAGGCCACGAAATTCAAAGGTAAAGGTTGATAGTACCTGCGAGAGAAACACTGGCATTGACAAAACCTAAAAGACGCAGGAAAACGAAGCAACGAATTTCCGAGAAAGAATGCAAAGGTGGTTTCAAGCCAGCGCGCACTACTGTTGGGAAACGTCGGAACGATACTGAGTATGTGAAGCCAATCCGTCAAGGACAGGCTCTACAAAGTAGTTCTTCATTGGCCGAGCAACAGAGTGCGAGGGAACGATCCAGAATAATGAGTAGTAAGATGGAACACAGGTACGACAAGGAAAATAATTCGGAAGGTTTCCAGGAGGGAGATTTGGTACTGCTATACAACCCTCACCGGCGGAAAGGTGTTCCATCGAAATATCGGTGCAGTTGGGAAGGCCCGTACAGAGTTGTGAAGACGATCAGTGATGTCATCTGCCGCATACAAGCAATTGGGAAATCACGAAATAGAAGAGTGGTACATTCGGCGATGCTAGCAGCGTTTAGATCGAAAGATTTGTCTGATCGGGACGATCAGACTTAGGTGGAGGGCAGTGTAACGAATGTTAGCAGCACTGAGCGATGCTATCGTCTCTAAGCCGATGCTAAGCAGTGACGTGAATGCACATCAATAATTCAATCATTATACATAAACGAATCAATAATTGCGTCTACACATATGTACACATTCCGACGAGCAACATTTATATACAAGGCAGCGAGAGATGAGATGTCACACATAGATGAATTTACTTATACGCTTATGTGTGTGCGGGAGACTGTAAACTACAAACTCACATATGTACATCTGAGAAGCGCTAAAAAGTAGACAATTGTAAACAAGTAGAAACTATATGAGAACTATACACACACGAATATGGAAATGGAAGAGCCTAGAAGTATGCAGCGTAAACTATAAAAGCGGGGCAAGCGAGTAAGAAGTAATTCAGTTTGAGTTGAGCAATCAATCAGTTATTGATTAAGCACGCGATCTGGCGGCCAATAGTAGAGTTTAATTTGAGTTATCAATCAGTTTGGTTATTAAGCCAGCGAGTAGCAAAGTATAAGTGTTATTGTGAAGTACTTTAATAAAGGCAATTTTTCCATTATTCAATATTGGAGTTATTTATTCAACAGTTTAGTGATTCGAACTTAGCAGAGGATTGCAAATAAGAGGATTTGCAAGTAAATTCGTTACAATATGTCCTATTTACAAAGATATCCGTTTTCAATGTGTTGGTGAGAAAGTTTCGGACCTGCAAAAGGTTTTAACTATTCTTAGTGGTGGTAACTATCACTCGCTACGCTCTTATATAAGTAGTTGCGTTAAATATAGGGAACTTATTGTAACAGAATTTGCTCAAACTATTGTTTTTAACTATATGTGCTATGTAGACACACAACAATTAATGTTATTGTCTAAGATCCACTATTTATTATTTTAAAGTATAGTCTTACAATTTCTACTTTTGTAATTCTTTTTTGTAATATAATAAATAACTATCTCTCTCTCACTGTTGCCCACGGTTCTTCTGGAATTTTAGTTAACATCTTACCCGCGGCCTGTTGTTGACTAGGTTTGTATACCTGACATCCATGACATTGCTGTACGTACTTTCTTATGTCTCTGAACATTCCGGGCCAGTAATATCGTGTCATCGCTCGGGCAATCGATTTTCGAACGCCCATGTGTCCTGCGCTTGGTATGCCATGAATTTCCGCCAGCACTCTGCGTCTCTGTGGGGTCGGTACACATAGCTTCCACGGTACTGCGTCTTCACCATCAACTTGACTCTATATTCTCCTGTATAGCTTTCCGTCCTCGATCACATAGTCTGTAAATTTCTCCGGAGCCTTTATTACCTCTGCCATCTTTGCTTTCAGCCACTTGCACTCGTCTTTGCCTTGATCTACCGTCAACGTGCCTAGTTGCTCGTCCATCGGCTGTCTCGAAAGTGCATCTGCCACCACGTTTAACTTTCCTTTCCGGTACTGTACGTCGAATGAGTATTGTTGTAGTTCCAGTGCCCATTAGCAATCCGTCCCATCGGACTGTCTATTGCGTTCAACCATTTTAGAGCTAGGTGGTCCGTGATTACCGTGAACGTGTATCACCCTAGGTAGGGTCTCATCTTCCTTATCGCTCAAACTATTGCCAAACATTCCTTCTCTGTCGGGGAGTAATTTGTTTCTGCCTTGTTAAGTCGGCGACTCGCATAAGCAATCACTCGTTCGTCGCTGTCTGATCCTTGAGTGAGCACTGCTGGGACGCCGAAATCGCTTGCATCCGTCTGTAAACAAAATTTCTTCGTAAAATCTGGACAGGCTAGTACAGGTGCTTGGGTGAGTGCGGCCTTAATGCTGCGAATGCCGACTGCTGCTCTTCCGACCACTTCCTTCCTTTCTTTAGCATTGACGTCAACGGGTGTGAAACTTGTGAAAAGTCTTAGACGAATCTCCTGTACCATGATACCACTCCTAGGAATCTCCGTAGTTCACGTAAATTGTTTGGCGGTGTTAACTCTTTGATGGCTGCTATCTTGTCCGGGTCCGTGTGAATGCCTTCCTCTCTAACGACGTGACCTAGATACTTTAAACTTTTCTTAAAAAACTCACATTTTTCCGGGTTTATCTTAAGGTTTGCTCTCCGTAGCCGTTGAAATACGTTCGTCAGGAGTCTTATGTGTTTTTCCAATGTTTTGCTCGTAATGATGATGTCATCTAGATATGCGAATGCGAAAGGTTCCAACTCTGGTCCTATAACGTGATCGAGTGCTCTCTGGAAAGTTGCTGGGGCTGAGTGTAGACCGAACGGCATTACCTTCCATTGATATAGTCCACGTCCAGGTACCGTGAATGCGGTGTATTGTTTGCTGTTTTCCTCCATGGGGATTTGCCAATATCCATTCTTTAAATCGAGGCTGCCGATAAACCGAGCACTACTCAACTTGTCCAGGATGTGTTGGATACGGGGTAGCGGGTATGCGTCTGGTACTGAGCTTGCGTTTAGTTGGCGGTAATCCACGCATAGTCTCCACTTACCATTTTTCTTTCTTGCCAAAACTATTGGTGCGCTGTGCGGACTTCTAGAAGGTTCGATACAACCTTTCTCGATTAGCTCATCGATTTCCTTATTTATAATTTCTTGCATCTTGGGATTCTTCGGGTAATACCTTTGTTTAGCATTTCATTTCGCAGCACTTGGTTACCCATTCTCACTTCTGCATCTACCGCTTCTATGATCGTCTTAGGTCTGCCATCTCCCAGTATCACTGGCGTTTCTATCGTCTTGAATATACCTGTCTTTAGCCTTCTTGCCATTGTTCCACTCACCAAGCTTCGCGTCGCCACTGTATCGATTGCGGCCACCCCCTCGTCGCCATTCAACGTGATGTTTGCCAAGATCCGGCCCTTTGTCCGAACCCCACTCCTCGGTGCCAATGAGGTCTCTGGTCGTTTCCCTGCGTTCGTCTACAACAGTTTCGTGTGAGTGTGCCTACCTTTCCGCATGTCCGGCAGAATTCGATGCGAGCGCTACGGCAACCGTATGCGACATGGCCGCCTCCTCTGTATCTTCTGCACGCCGTACCTGTATCGATGTATCTTGTTGTTGGGTCAGACTTCTGGGGTTGTTGTACCCCTGTCTGCTGTTTTCGCTCCTCCGCCTGTATGTATTGGTAACGTTCTTCTGTACGCCGTGGTACAAATGGTCTTGCCGTTGCACAGTGGCACCTTTTGGGTTTTTTCTTTGCAACCAATGAAGATATTTAAAAAATTTAAAATGCAAATGAAAGCTAATTACTTGAAGTTTTATTGTGTGAAAGCTCAGAATGTCACAGATACAGGGTGCTTCAAAAAAATTCGTCAAAGTCGAAAATTTTTATAAAAATGCAAAAACAAAATGTTTTTAGTAAAAAATAAAAAAAATAAAATAAGATTTGATGACGTATTTAAGCATTAAATAAGATAAACTAATGATTTTGATAAGATAGCGTGGCACTCCCACTTATGATAAAAAGTTGTATCTAAGTAGCCACGTAATCAATAACTTCCAAAATCGATAGACGTATTGTTTCTTTTAAATGGCAATACTCTTATAAAACTCAAATGTCCGTTTTCGGTGCTTTAAAATTCATCGTAAAATTTTACATGTTTTTTTTTTTTAATTTACAAGCCAAATATGTATTTTATTAATAACTAAAAGTTATTGAAAGTGGTTCAGTGAAATTTTATTTGAGCTAAAGATTAAACAGCCAACGAATTTTGGAAAAGGGGAGTGGCACTGCCCATTTATGCTAAGAAGTTTGATCTTAGTAACCGCTTTACCAATTTGTACCAAACTCGATAGACGTATTGATTTCTATAAAAATTTAATACTCGTTTGAAGGCGAAATGCCTAAGCTTTAAAATAAATATGATAAACTTTTTGAGAGATGCAATAACGAAAAGTATATAGTTATAAATTACTAAATTAATTAATTCTTTTATTTGAAATAAAAAATTAACTTGTACATAGATATTTTATTTTTCAATAAAGTAACAAAATTGATTAGTAAATCTCTTTTTCATTGTTGTGATAAGAATTGAGAAACTTATTTTATCTTAACATAGTCATCGTCACTGGAACATATATCTAACAAAGCAACCATTTCTGAGCTATACGCATCTGTAAGATCTTTTTGTGTTCTTACATACCTCATAGATGATATGACTGCATCAGAAGAGATAGATAACATGTTGAAAAGGTCTTCGTTTTGTCTAACTCGTGATACTTTGCAGGTGTTCATACATCTATGTCTTTTGTAGTCCTTGTTCTTAGATTCTTGAACTTCTTCAGACAATTCTCCTAATGGTAAGCACTGGTACTCTATTAAATCTTTTCCATGTGTACCGTTGGTGTAAGTTTCTTCTCAGGATACTTTTGATGCAGCAACTCTGTAGTTTTAGATGCATATTCTCCAAATTTGGGTCCATTAACTGGTTCATGGCAGTTTAAAATATTTAAAATTACTCCCAATCTTTTCAAAATATCTCTATCAACTCCTGTTATGCGAGCAGTAACCCCATCGTTTTCAAAAAATCTTCTTGAGGAGTTACCATCATTAGTATTTCCGTATCCATACTTTGTACAGTCAACTCTAAGGCCAAACTCTTTATAGAATGCATCCTGAATTATTTTTTTCTCCTGTTTTGTTTCTCCTTACAGGTTGTATTGTCGTCGAAAACTTCTCCTTGTTGTGGTAGTGTATAAGCCAGCTTCAAAACAAATTCCCTACATCTTATCCTAACATGCAAAGGAGATATTCCATACTCATAATTTAGTTCATCAGTTATTGAATCGTCAAGATTTTCAAAGTCCTTTTGGCTCTTCTTACAAATTGGACATGTCATTGTAGATATCGTATTTGTTATTAAGTTCAAAACTTTTCCATCGACCATTGCTAAAAGAAAATCATGCTTTATTGTAATGACATTCGCCTCTACAATTTCAATTATTGTTGGTTCTAATTTGGCAATTTGATTTTTTATATCACTCACTGTAGCTTTTATGAGTTCCGAAGACTCCTCTTATTTAAATAATATCGGGCGGCACAATATAGTTGATGACGGGCGTGGATTTTTCCAATAATCTGAAGCTTAATCTTTCAGTAGTAATGGAACAATAGAAGCCATAAACATATTACTATCTGTAATTGTTTCATCATCTACATTTATTCTTTGTTTATATGCGCTTTGTCCTCATGATCCATCACAGCCCCACTTAGTTATCAATGCTAGCTCCTTTGGCAGTGATTTCAACTTTTCTTCAGTAAAACTTTGAAGGAGTCGAGTATACGTATAATCCATTAGGTTTTGTAGCTCAATTTCAGCTGATACTTCGGTTATTTTGGGACTTAGAGGAACTGCTTCTTTCTTGGCTTGAGTAATTTTTTTGTATCCAGGTAAAATATCGGCATTACGTTGCAATAATGACTTACGCAATGCAATATATTTTTTATTCGTTAAACCGAGATCTATAAACAGCACCAAAGCTTCTTCGGGAGTGTATTTCGTAGGTAGCGCATTTGGTGGTGTGGGAATGCTGTTTTTGATCCTCATCAGTCGCACTGGACTTGCTACCGCAACTGCTTCTGTTATAAGAGACTTCACGTTTTCTTCGTCTTTTTTATATTTAATAGCCAGTGCTTCTGAAAGATGAGTCGTGGCCATAACTTTTGTGGTATCAGACATCTTACTTTTCCTTGTGTAGGTAGAACACTCTTCTATGGGTTTTGTTGGTCTCCCTCTAGTTGGATTGGTGGAAGTGCTAGGCGTTTCTTCGTCCAAAAAAGTTTTGTCAGCTAGCCACTTTTAATGCTTACTTAGAAATTTTGAATTGTTACGATAGACGTCCCTCCATTTTCTTTCTATCATAATGTATTGTAAACCAATTTTTTCTTCCAGGCCTTCCTTTTCTTTAATGCTTGTTTCACTCGCTAATTCTCTCATAATAGCCTCAACGAAGTCCCGTCTTGACTTTGTAGATTTAAACACCGCAAATAGTTTCGAGTTTTCATATTAGAATTGGCTTCGAGTGTATCTGACTAAATATTAAACTGTGAACTATATTTAAAAATACTATTCACTTTATTTAAGTAAACAGAATACTTAATTCCTTAATCTCCAAAAGACGAATTATAATGTGCATTGTATGATGGATAGCTTTATATACCTACTCAAATTATTAAAATTAATTTCAGGTATACAATTCGTAACTAAAAAAATGTATGTTGTTAACAAGTTCCAATAACAAAAATGACCTTACGGCCGTACCGAATTATATATAACTGCTCAGGCGCGTATGCATGCCCAAGGTTCTTTAACTTTATTTGATGTAAAAAGTGAAGTTGCAGCTGGACGCAGGTAGACTTTATGAATTTAGGTAACTGAATATTTCACAAATAACTACTGTTAATTTGACGGAGCACATATTTTAACATTTTTTTTCCATCAAAGTTTTAAAAAGGGCCTAAAAATAGGCATTTCGAAAAACAGGTATATCCGCCAACTTTTAACAAAAAAAAACAAAAAACAACTTTTTTTGTTTCAATCCTAAATTAAATTAGCTTTAATTTTTATACAAGAAAGCGACAACCGGCCGCCTTATTTACTCACAAAACCATTTTAAATACAACGAAAAAGAAGAAAAATTTAAAAATTTTCCCAATGTTGAAAATTGGTCAACTTTGAGCGGCTCTACCTGTTAAACTATAACTTTCTGCGAAAAAACAGTTGTATATTCTTGATCCCTGGATCTATTAGAAACATGTATTGGATTTAGCGAACGCTTTCATGATTTTTTGATTTTTGCCATGATTTTACGGCAGAGGCGCCACTTTGCGTTGGTCGCATCGGATCTCTGTCAGTGGTAATGTTTTCATAATCTTCTAATGCTCTCTGCGGGAGTTCCGGTATATGCGGTTTAACTTCTGATCTTCGGTGTAGGCGGCATGTCGCATCAGCCCTTGTAGTGCTAGCACATAATCCTTGAACTTCTCTCCTGGTCTTTGCATGCGTGCCCGTATCTCGTCGCCCAACTGTTCGAAGTATCTGGAGCTGAGGAAATATTTTAGGAAATCCTTCTTGAACGAGTACCACTCTTTCCAGCTCCGGTTGTTATTTCGGTACCAAACCAACGCTTTGTCCTTGAGTAGCTCCGGAAATGCTCTTGGTATCGAGTTGACGTTTATTTCGTATCCTTTTGCTAGTTCTTCAACGCGTTCGATGAACCCTAGAGGATCCTTGCCCCAGTCGTATTTTAAACCCCATTTTCTTACCCGGTACATAGTTGTTGCATCGCATATAGTTGTGGTTGTGGGACCCCGTGTTGGTTGGATGTGCCGCGTGTATTCTCGTCATCCGTTTTCGTAGCACTTGGAGATGTTGACCGACTACTTGCCTGTGGTATGTTTAGTGTCCGTGCGTGTCTCAGAGCTAGGTCTGTAAGCCGCTCCCGCCATTTCTCGTTGCCTTTTTCCGCTTTGTATAAACGCCGCGAGTCGCTTTCTTAGTTTGTCTACCGTTCCTGTATCCTCCAGCCCGAAGTCCGCGTTGTAACTTACCATTGTCTTATTTGTGTATCCTTTCCTAGTTAGTTTCTGTTGTTAGCCTTCGTTGTTTGACTTGATTTCCGTATGTCCTTGTTACCTTCCTTTGAATATCCTTTTTGTAAAGCCTTGATGATTTCCTTGACCTTTCTTAATCCTGTTCGGGCGCCATATGTGTTTATTTATCGGGCCTGCTCGGGCGCCTTATGTGACGGACTTATTTTTGCTGAGGTATGCCCAGTCCGTCCAGGGTTCCTATAGCTGGTGGGAGAACCTATTCCGATTGTAAGAAATAGACAAAGGAGTTCTGAAAATAGGTTATAAAATTTATTTAAAATTAAAATGCTCTTAATAGCTACTCCTATTCTTTGGAGTAGCTGAGGTAGAAGCCCTCTGCCAAGCTCTCCGTCAGTTGGAGTAGAAACCTCCTACTGAATATAAAACTAATCACGAAATGAAGTAGAAACCTTCAGGTCGTGTTCTGGTCAGTGGTAGAAGCTCACTGACTCATATGCCTATCTCCTAGCTTCTGATCTTACAAGCTAATTTGTCGGCCTTATATACGATTTCGTACGTCGGCGGACGCTTTTTTTCTAAAAACAATTCATTAGTAACAATTCCTCCCTTATAAAATTATGTAGGACTGCGCGCAGGCAGTCAGTAATTTTACAATAACAATTATAAAAGGTAGAAATGCAAAAATCGAATACTAGTCTAACGCTACTTTCGCTGTATTCTATTAGTATATACATACGCTTACATGCTAACATACGTTTTCCCTTCTTCCGTTATCATGCCTATGGTTTGTACATATATATGCATACTTTCGATCATGTAGGATAATCCGCTATCCCCCAATTTTCGGGAGCCCTAATATACATAAAAACCAGTGTGCCTAGCGCCGTACATCTGTTTGTTGTATGCCTGCCGTGTTTTCCAACCATCGATTTACCAATTGAATTCAATCATTTGTAATTATGCGTGTGTTCGCTGTCGCTTGGTTCTGATGGTGCGTTGGCCTCGCTTGATGCTTTCGGCTTCTGCTTACGGCGTGCGTTGGTGTGTCGTATGCTTGTGCGTAAGTATGTATAGAGAAATTCCAATTAGTAGCGGCGCTTATTTTTGGCGACTTGCTGCTGATCTCCGTTTATTCAAATTATTATGTATGTTGTATTTGTAGTTGAGTGCACTGGATGCGCAATGGGTTGGTTGACCGGCGCATTTTTATGTTTTGTGCGTATCCATTTCCCTTCCAAATATTTTAGTGTATGTTAGGGTGACCTATATTAGGAATTTATGTGGGCGAAAATACAAATATTTTGTTTGCGCGCAAAAGTGTGCAAGTCTGATTTGTCCTTCAATTTAGTAATTAAAATTAATAATTCAATATACAACAGAATATATGTATTTTGACGTGTAATGCATAAAGATATAGTACATGTCGTAAAAATGTATAAATAGTAAATTCGGGGCTATAAATTCAATTATTGTATAAAATGTATGTTGAAAATCAATATGTAAGTATATGTTGTGAGGGTGCAAAACCCTCGCTGCCTGCGTCGTCGTGGCTGTCGCTAGCCTCGCTGGCCATCAGGGTCAATATGTCGCTGTTGTTGTCTTTGAGGCTGCCGTTGACCTCGCTGGCCTTACGGCTTAATGTGTGGTTATCGTCTTGGTCCGGTGCTTCGTCTATCGCCTCCACGAGCCTCACCTTGGTCGGGGATTCCGTCCTCGCGTTGGTGTTATATATCCGCATTCGGAGGGCGACGTGCCGCCTGTATTCGACGAACCCCCGGCCCTGTACCTCCTCGTCGTCTTGGCGAATGGATAGCTCACCCTGCTGTTTTGGTGGTGGGCTGTCGTCTTCATCTTCCTCGCATTCCGAGGAAATGGGGATTGGGGTATGGTCCCGAACGACGGCCCACTCCTCGGATTCGGACCTGTACTCCCCGGTGCTGTCATCGCCACTTCCCTCCTCGTACGTAGCAGCCAGTGTCGTTCGCCGTAGCCGCATCCTCAATGGGGCCCACTCGCACCCTTCACTTTGGTCTTCGGAAAGACCGGAATAATTAGGCGTATTCATTGTTACTCGCTTTACGATACTTTGAGGTTTGGCCTGCCGCGGCCCGGTTTATATATGTTTTCTTCTGACGCGTTAGACGGTGCTTTTCCTGGCAGCGGGTATCACTCAATCCTTTTTACCAAATTAGTTTTTGTAACTTTCATCAGGATGTTGCTATGTTGTTGCTCGTCGCTACCCTTCCAGTTGGTGGTATGTATTATGCCAGTCTGTACTTTGAATAAAAAACTGGTGGATTTTCTTTAGGGTGTCCCTACCGTATATGGTGGATTTTTTTTTGTGTGTAAAAAACGTGGTATATCATAAGCCTAGTTAAGGAGTATATTTATGTGATTATGTAATTGTGGTTCGACTTTACCGGGCTTTAGTGGTTGATCCGAAGTCCTGGTACTTCTTGATATGAAATTTCTTCGTGTATGATTTGATACTGTTCCGTTTGGGCGTGTACGCTACTACCGATTTGATTCGAGTTGCAGTAGAATCTTACGTAATAGTCCGTTATTCCGGAGTTGTCTCGGGGTGTGTGTTCGTTTAGGGCGGCTATAGAGAACTGCCTTCCTAGCTGTAATCGTGATCCAGGTATCGGTCCTCTGGCGATCTGTACTTGGGTTCCTCGAGCGACCTGTACCTGATTTTCTGGAAACGTTCGTACCTGATTCTCCGTATTGTTTTGCACTTGAGCGTATCTGTATGCTACCAGCTCTTGACTTGTACTTTGGTTCTCTCCGTGTTGTCTCTGTCTCTTCGCTGACTCGTGTGAGCGTACCGCAAGTGGCTACCTCGCTGTTCTCTCTCTGTTGTTGTACCTCGGAAATATTGTTTGCTGTTCGATTGGATGATGTTGACGGGATTTGATCTTCACTAGCGTTCTTCTTGTTGCTCTGTTCATGCCTTTGCTTCCTGGATACGTTGTTGTCGGCGGCGTCGGTTGCGTGGTATGCTTTCAGCTCTTTTAAGCGGGCTGTCCTCCTCCTTTTCTGAAAACTTTGTCTAGCTCCACGATCACTGGTGATACAAAGTTCGTTACTCGGTGAGGTCCACTGTACCTGGGCGCTAGTTTGGCTGCACAGTTATCCACTGCTTTTGACAGCTGGTGCTCCTTTACAGCTCTTCTTAGGTTATAATGCTTTGCCTGCTCTGTTGATGCTCGCTCTTGCTTTCGTCGTACCATCTCGAATATCTCCTTCATCTTCATCGATTTCTCGCCTGGATTAGCTACTCTCTCACCTTTACCGAATGTATGCTCGTCGTAAAGGCTACTGGGAATCCTTGGTTCTCTGCCTGGTACTACATATGCTGGACTGTACCCGGTCGATTCACATACGCTTGTGTTTAGCGCGAGTGTTATCTTTAGTATCAGGTCGTCCCATGTTCTCTGCTCATTCCCTGAAAACTGTGCTATCATCCTCTTAATGTTGCGGTTCGCTCTCTCTGTCGGGTTCTCTTGCGGTGTGTATGGTGCTGTTAGCTGGTGTTTTACGCCGTGCTCCTCCAAAACTTCTTAAAACGTTTGCTCACGAACTGCGCTCTGTTGTCTGTGATTAATACCTTTGGAATGCCAAATTGTGCCAAAATTCTCTCTCTAAATCCTCGTATTACGCCCTCTGTTGTTGCCTTTCTAATCGTCATTATCTCCACCCATTTTGAAAATCTTTCAACGAAAACTAGTGTCATTGTATTACCATGTTTTGAGCGTGGCATTGGACCAACAAAGTCTGCACACACTGTTGCACGCGGTTCTTCTGGAATTTCAGTTAACATCTTACCCGCGGCCTGTTGTTGACTAGGTTTGTATACCTGACATCCATGACATTGCTGTACGTACTTTCTTATGTCTCTGAACATTCCGGGCCAGTAATATCGTGTCGTCGCTCCTGCAATCGATTTTCGAACGCCCATGTGTCCTGCGCTTGGTTTGCCATGAATTTCCGCCAGCACTCTGCGTCTCTGTGGGGTCGGTACACATAGTTTCCACGGTACTGCGTCTTCACCATCAACTTGACTCTCTATTCTCCTGTATAGCTTTCCGTCCTCGATCACATAGTCTGTGAATTTATCACCTCTGCCATCTTTGCTTTCAGCCACTTGCACTCGTCTTTGCCTTGCTCTACCTTCAACGTGCCTAGTTGCTCGTCCATCGGCTGTCTCGAAAGTGCATCTGCCACCACGTTTAACTTTCCTTTCCGGTACTGTACGTCGTATGAGTATTGTTGTAGTTCCAGTGCCCATTAGCAATCCGTCCCGTCGGACTGTCTATTGCGTTCAACCATTTTAGAGCTAGGTGGTCTGTGATTACCGTGAACGTGTATCACCCTAGGTAGGGTCTCATCTTCCTTATCGCCCAAACTATTGCCAAACATTGCTTCTCTGCCGGGGAGTAATTTGTTTCTGCCTTGTTAAGTCGGCGACTCGCAAGCAATCACTTGTTCCTCGCTGTCTGATCCTTGAGTGAGCACTGCTGCGAGGCCAAAATCGCTTGCATCCGTCTGTAAACAAAATTTCTTCGTAAAATCTGGGCAGGCTAGTACAGGTGCTTGGGTGAGTGCGGCTTTAATGCTTCGAATGCCGACTGCTGCTCTTCCGACCACTTCCTTCCTTTCTTTAGCATTGACGTCAACGGGTGTGAAACTTGTGAAAAGTCTTAGAAGAATCTCCTGTACCACGATACCAATCCTAGGAATCTCCGTAGTTCACGTAAATTGTTTGGCGGTGTCAACTCTTTGATGGCTGCTATCTTGTCCGGGTCCGTGTGAATGCCTTCCAAGCTAACGACATGACTTAGATACTTTAAACTTTTCTTAAAAAACTCACATTTTTCCGGGTTTATCTTAAGGTTTGCTCTCCGTAGCCGTTGAAATACTTCCGTCAGGTGTCTTATGTGTTCTTCCAATGTTTTGCTCCTAATGATGATGTCATCTAGATATGCGAATGCGAAAGGTTCCAACTCTGGTCCTATAACGTGATCGAGTGCTCTCTGGAAAGTTGCTGGGGCTGAGTGTAGACCGAACGGCGTTAGCTTCCATTGATATAGTCGACGTCCAGGTACCGTGAATGCGGTGTATTGTTTGCTGTTTTCCTCCATGGGGATTTGCCAATATCCATTCTTTAAATCGAGGCTGCCGATAAACGGAGCACTTCTCAACCGGTCCTGTATTTGATACGGGGTAGCGGGTATGCGTCTGGTACTAAGCTTGCGTTTAGTTGGCGGTAATCCACGCATAGTCCCCACTTACTATTTTTCTTTCTTGCCAAAACTATTGGTGCGCTGTGCGGACTTCTAGAAGGTTCGATACAACCTTTCTCGATCAGCTCATCGATTTCCTTATTTATAATTTCTTGCATATTGGGATTCTTCGGGTAATACCTTTGTTTTGTGGGAAGGTCGTCTCTCATAACTATCTTGTTCGTGGTCACGTTGGATACACCTGACATTTCCTCGAACATCTGTAATTCTTTGTTGAGAAATTTACTCACCGACTCGTCTGTATTCGCAACTTTTAGGCTGTTATCTTTGTGACTACTTCCATTTCTACTTTCGACCATTGTTGTACATGTGACCACTTCCTCCTCCTGATTGTCTGTGTTCAAGGTTTGTTCTCCGCATCTCATATCCATGTTCACCTTCGCCAGGTAATCCGTTCCAAGCAACTCTTCGTCGACTAGTCCTGGTAGGATGAGCATTTCATTTCGCAGCACTTGGTTACCCATTCTTCTGCTTCTACCGCTTCCATGATCGTCTTAGGTCTGCCATCTCCCAGTATCACTCGCGTTTCTATCGTCTTGAATATACCTGTCTTCAGCCGTCTTGCCATTGTTCCACTCACAAAGCTTCGCGTCGCCCCTGCATCGATTGCGGACACCACCTCGTCGCCATTCAACGTGATGTTTGCCAAGATCCGGCCCTTTGTCTGTCTCAACGTATTTAGTTTTCCCGATGTTGGGTTTGGGAAGACCCCACTCCTCGGTGCCAATGAGGTCTCTGGCCGTTTCCCTGCGTTCGTCTACAACAGTTTAGTGTGAGTTTGCCTACCTTTCCGCATGTCCAGCAGAATTCGATGCGAGCGCTACGGCAACCGTATACGACATGGCTGCGTCCTCCGTATCGTCTGCACGCCGTACTTGTATCGATGTATCTTGGTGTTGGGTCCGACTTCTGTGGTTGTTGTACCCCCGTCTGCTGTCCTCGCTCCTCCGCCTGTATGTATTGGTAACGTTCTTCTGGATGCCGTGGTACAAATGGTCTTGCCGTTGGTCGCTTCGGATCTCTGTCAGGGGTAATATTTTCATAATCTTCTACCAAACTTACCAATTCTTCCAGGCTGATGATCTCGCCTCTTTTAACATACAGTTGGACTTCTCTGCGGGAGTTCCGGTATATGCGGTTTAACTTCTGATCTTTGGTGTAGGCGGCATGACGCATCAGCCCTTGTAGGGCTAGCACATAATCTCTCTCCTGGTTGTTATTTCGGTACCAAACCAACCCTTTGTCCTTGAGTAGCTCCGGCAATGCTCTTGGTATCGAGCATCGCATCGTTGCATCGCATATAGTTGTGGTTGTGGGAGCCCGTGTTGGTTGGATGCGCCGCGTGTATTCTCGTCATCCGTTTTCGTAGCACTTGGAGATGTTGACCGACTACTTGCCTGTGGTATGTTTAGTGTCCGTGCGTGTCGCAGAGCTAGGTCTGTAAGCCGCTCCTGCCATTTCTCGTTGTATTTTTCCGCTTTGTATAAACGCCGCCAGTCGCTTTCTTAGGTCGTCTACCGTTTCTGTTTCCTCCAGCCCGAACTCCCCGTTGTAACTTACCAGCTCCTCTCGGGTGAGGTAATACACCCACGACACCTTTACCATTGTCTTATTTGTGTATCCTTTCCTAGTTAGTTTCTGTTGTTAGCCTTCGTTGTTTGACTTGATTTCCGTATGTCCTTGTTACCTTCCTTTGAATATCCTTTTTGTAAAGCCTTGATGATTTCCTTGACCTTTCTTAATCCTGCTAGGGCGCCATATGTGACGGACTTATTTTTGCTGAGGTATGCCCAGTCCGTCCAGGGTTCCCATAGTTGGTGGGAGCACCTATTCCGATTGTAAGAAATAGACAAACGAGTTCTGAAAATATGTTATAAAATTTATTTAAAATTAAAATGCTCTTAATAGCTACTCCTATTCTTTGGCCCTCTCTCGATAAGAGCAGCTGAGGTAGAACCCCTCTGCCAAGCTCTCCGTCAGTTGAAGTGCTCTTACTGAATATAAAACTAATCACGAAATGAAGTAGAAACCTTCAGGTCGTGTTCTGGTCAGTGGTAGAAGCCCACTGACTCATATGCCTATCTCCTAGCTTATGATCTTACAAGCTAATTTGCCGCCCTTGTATACGATTTCGTACGTCGGCGGACGCTTATTTTCTAAAAACAATTCATTAGTAACAATTCCTCCGTTATAAAATTATTTAGGACTGCGCGCAGGCAGTCAGTAATTTTACAATAACAATTATAAAAGGTAAAAATGCAAAAACCGAACACTAGTCTAACGCTACTTTCGCTGTATTCTGTTAGTATATACATACGCTTACATGCAAACATACGTTTTGCCTTCTTCCGTTATCATGCCTACGGTTTGTACATATATATGCATACTTTCGATCATGTAGGATAATCCGCTATCCCCCAATTTTCGGGAGCCCTAATATACATAAAAACCAGTGTTGAGGCGGTCTGCTTTACACAGTGGACTGTATGCGGGTAGCGGCGTACTAAATTCCAAAGAATAAATAACACTGGACACACTTGCTGTATATTTGGTTATACTACTTATCATTTATTGAGTTTTAATAATTACTGTTGAGCACAGAATATTTTGCAGCGGTAGTTGCACGGAAAATTAATTGTAAGAAGTAAAAAGTATGACAACGAACAAAGATATAAGCAAATGTCAAACATATGTTTCGTGCTTGCGCATTAGCCCCTGTAGGAACTAACTTATAACATTATAGATATGCAATTATGAACTCAACATACCGCCGCCCTTGAACTATCGATGAAATATGATAAGTTCAAAATTAATCTTATCTTAGTTTACAAAGAGCATTAGAAATTCAATTAAACTAATAAACAGCGAAATTGCAAATTCATCATCTCGGCTTCCCTTGAGCGTGTCATCGTGGGTATCCTATTTGCTTGGTTCTTACTTGAAAGGTAAAGTTATTATTAGTTTAAATATTTTTTACCAGTAGCTTTCAAATGCGAAATACATATAATATGTATACGTTTATGAACTGATGTGAAAACCAGTCTGTGAGCAGTTGTACTGTATAAAAATAAAATTTGTTGCAGAATTTGTATGTTATTGTTGATGTGTTGCAACAGGCTTGTCGCAAAATAGGTCTCCCTTGGCAGGTAGCAAGCATAGCTTAGCGATCGGCCGCACTATTTCTCCATTTGCTGTCTTCAGAGTAACTACTCGAACTTGACCGTCAGCACCGGTATGGTTACTCGACCAAGTGTCCACTTACTAGGAGGGGTGGACTCGTTGCACACAGTTACGATGTCTCCTTGTTGTAGGTTGGGTGAAGACCGAACCCATTTCGTGCGCCGTTGCAAGCTGATAAGATATTCGTTGTGCCAGCGCCGCCAGAAGTGCTGCCCCATTTCAGAGATTAGCTGCCATCTTTGGTGTATACTTCCAGAGACCCTTGACCCTCAGACCCTCAAGAATTGCCAGATGAAGTCTTGGCAGACGCGTTGAAAACAACCCTCAATTTCGTGGTGATGCTAGATTCATTTAAGACGGGATGGTGCGGCATGTAGTATGCATCCTTGGCGGGTTCGGGCGCAACTTCCATATGATTAATTTCAAGCAACTCGGCCATAAATTCGTTGTAGCGCAGTCGTAAAGAGTTTTCTTTGGAAAACCTACGCTCGATTCGCAACAGATTGCGAATGGCGAATTCTCGCGATTCGCCCAGTATAACATTGGGTTTAAGCGGTAGTTCAACTACAAACCTCCCATCAGGAGTGCGGTGGTTCAAAATGCTCTTCACAGATGCGTTCTTCGTGCGTGAAATACGATTTGCGTGGCGATTCTTCAAGCTCCCACAACCTAGTGAGCGCTCTTTCTATTTGCACGTCGCAGTGCAGCGACTGTAGATTTATCGCGCGTGTCCTTTCTAGGCTACCGAACAACGTCCATCCAAAGACCGTTTTCTGTGCCATTGGTGTGCCGGGAGGACCCCTGCGAAGCTCCTCGCAGATCAATTCATCCATACAATCCATCCCAATTAACACGCCGATGCCGCCAGGCTTCATATATTGAGGATCAGCTAAGAAGAGATCTTGAACGTGCGACCAATTGGTGATATTAATTGGATGTGTTGGCAGCTCAGATGTAATTTTGGGTAAAATTAAAGCGTTGATAGCATAACATTCATTAGAATAATGAGAAGCAAGGGATAAAGCAGTTTCGCCCCTGCAGCGACCACTTTGAGCTGAACCGATACCAGTTACCGTTACGTTCGAAGATATGCGTGGTAACCCCAAGCGTTGTACGCATGACTCTGTAACAAAGGATGCGTGCGATCCGGTATCAAACAAAAGACGAGCGGTTTGCCAACGATCTGCGCTATCCCGAACTCTAACTAGAGCGGTAGCTAAGAGGACTGTTTTCGGCGGAGTAGGTAGCGGATGAGAACTCATGCAGGACGAAACACAAGGAGCAACAGTATTCTTAGCTATTTCTGCGTTGAGAAATTCGCGCACAGGAGTATTGACAAGAGTGGTATTTGCGGCGGTACCGTTAGCTTCGGGCGAACCTAGAGCATTATGAAGCAGAGTGTGGTGACGTTGATGGCATACGCGACATGTGGACGAGCTATTACAATTATTTTTGTAATGCCCCGTACTAAGGCAGTTTGTGCATGCTTTAGTGTATTTGATAAACTTGGATTTAGCTGATGAGTCCAAATTCCGAAACGTTTCGCAACCGTTAATTTTGTGTGAAGCGTTGCAATATGTACAACGCGCGTGATGTGGCTTTGATAGCGTGTGGAACGACTTGGTTGCTTTGCAGGCAGTTTTTGGCTTGGCTGCCGACGATTAAGTTGCTGGTGTGATGAGCATCGATAAAGAACGACACCTCACTTCTAGAAATGTCGTAAGCTGCTCGTCGGTAGGAGGCTCATCGCTGATGAGCGACAACTCCCATTGCTTGCGCGTCTCAAACGCGAGTTTGTTTACAACTTCGTTGAATAACCAATCATCCCAAAAATCTATAGGACGTCCTAATGCCTTGAGTCCTCGTATATGCTGCTGAAACGCGTTGAGAACACTCTTGATGGAGTCGGCGGTGTCGTTTGTAGCTTTGGGAATCTGTGATATTGCCCTGAGATGTGCGTCGACCATAACTCGCATTACTTTATAACGCGACTTAAGAAGTTCCACGCCTCTGTATAATTCGCATCGCTTATCTTAAACCCACTGACTACACTAAGAGTATCCCCCTTTAAGCAGGTACGTAGATAATGGAGTTTTTGAGCGCCCGACAAGGAAGCGTTGACATCCACCAACGAGGTAAAGGCATCATAAAAAGCGACCCATTCTGTGGAATCACCCGCGAAAGTTGGGAGATCCATTTTTGGCAAACGAATCGATGCTGAAACATGAGCATTTTCTGGTGCATGTATAGGTTGATTTGGTGAGCTAACGCGGAATTTCTGAACTCTCCTAAAGTCTGCCAAGGCTGTAGCATAATAAGTCTCTGCCTGTATGCGTACTTCTTCTTCTACCGCGACATTTTCAACTCCACAAGACTTTTCAACTTCGTCTTGCTCTGAATTGAAGCGCACCGATTGTTCGTTAAGGAGCACCAAATAACTTTCGACATTATCAATGTCCAACAAAAATGCCTCATCGTTGCTCTTTACCATATACCTTTTAATTGCATTAAGTGCAGAGTCACGGGGTTTTACATGTATCGACATGTTGCAGGTTATTTTTTCGAGGTTATGCAAGGGCGAGATAGTTTAAAAATTGTAAGTATATATGTATAAAAATTACAGCGTAGAATTAAAATATGTAGCAATAGTTTTATTGGTTGCAATAAAATAGTATTATAAGCAAATATGTTTTAACACATACGGTTTGTTGTTGTTGTAATATGCGGTACCAGCAGCGTAGCTAGTTGGCGAAATATTCTGGCAATTATGTTGCTATTATGTTGCTATGATTTCTTCAGATTTGGAAGTAAATACGGGCAATGCGGTGCTTCAAATTTGAAGTTTCTGGTTGCGATGATTTTTTCAGACTTTTGAAATAAATGCGGACAATGCGGTGCTTCAAATTTGAAGTTTATGGTTGCGATGAATTTTCTTCAGCTTTTAAAGCAAATGCAATATAATGCGGTGCGAGATATCCGGCGCGGAAGGATCAAAAAATGTTGAGGCGGTCTGCTTTACGCAGTGGACTGTATGCGGGTAGCGGCTTACTAAATTCCAAAGAATAAATAACACTGGACACACTTGCTGTATATTTAGTTATACTACTTATCATTTATTGAGTTTTAATAATTATTGTTGAGCACAGAATATTTTGCAGCTGTAGTTGCACGGAAAATTATTTGTAAGAAGTAAAAAATATGACAACGAAAAAAGATATAAGCAAATGTCAAACATATGTTTCGTGCTTGCGCATTAACCCCTGTAGAAACTAACTTTTAACATAATGTTAGATATGCAATTATGAACTCAACAACCAGTGTACCTAGCGTCGTACATCTGTTTGTTGTATGCCTGCCGTGTTTTCCAACCATCGCTTTACCTATTGAATTCAATCATTTGTGTTTATGCGTGTGTTCGCTATCGCTTGGTTCTGATGGTGCGTTGGCCTCGCTTGATGCTTTCGACTTCTGCTTACGGCGTGCATTGGTGTGTCGTATGCTTGTGCGTAAGTATGTATAGAGAAATTCCAATTAGTAGCGGCGCTTATTTTTGCTGCTGATCTCCGTTTATTCAAATTATTATGTATGTTGTATTTGTAGTTGAGTGCACTGGATGCGCAAAGGGTTGGTTGACCGGCGCATTTTTATGTTTTGTGCATATCCACTTCCCTTCCAAATGTTTTAGGGTATGTTAGGGTGACCTATATTAGGAATTTATGTGGGCGAAAATATAAATATTTTGTTTGCGCGCCAAAGTGCGCAAGTCTGATTTGTCCTTCAATTTAGTAATTAATAATTCAATATACAACAGAATATATGTATTTTGACGTGTAATTCATAAAGATATAGTACATGGCTTAAAAATGTATAAATGGTAAATTCAGGGTTATAAATTCAGTAATTGTATAAAATGTATGTTGAAAATGAATATGTAAGTATATGTTGTGAGGGTGCAAAACCCTCGGTTTTGGGGTCCTCACACTCCCCCCTCACCTACCGCAGCGAGGCTTACGGTCACCATGCCGGTGCGGGTGATCCGTACTCGGAAGCAGTGCTCGCTCACACTGCGCCGGAAGGATTGTCGGGTGCGTCGCTCTGGTTGGTCCAGGTGTTTTCGTATCTCTTCCACGAGCTCTTGGGGTAGTGGGTTAATGCCGGATTGGTTGTCCCAGCAGGCCGATGTGGTGGTCTGGGCTTCATTCAGCCATTGCCCTATCTCTCTTACGATGCTGCCTGCGTCGTCGTGGCTGTCGCTAGCCTCGCTGGCCATAAGGCTCAATATGTCGCTGTTGTTGTCTTTGAGGCTGCCGCTTTCCCCGCTGGCCATACGGCTTAATATTTTGCTGTCGTCGTTGTTGCTGTCATTGAGGCTGCCGTTGACCTCGCTGGCCATATGGCTTAACATTCCGCTGTCGTCGTTGGTTTTGAGGCTACCGTTGACCTCGCTGGCCTTACGGCTTAATGTTTGGTTATCATCTTGGTCCGGTGCTTCGTCTATCGCCTCCACGATCCTCACCTTGGTCGGGGGTTCCGTCCTCGCGTTGGTGTTATATATCCGCATTCGGAGGGCGACGTGCCGCCTGTATTCGACGAACCCCCACGGCCCTGTACCTCCTCGTCGTCGTGGCGAATGGATAGCTCACCCTGCTATTTTGGTGGTGGGCTGTCGTCTTCATCTTCCTCGCATTCCGAGGAAATGGGGATTGGGGTGGGGTCCCGAACGACGGCCCACTCCTCGGATTCGGACCTGTACTCCTCGGTGCTGTCATCGCCAATTCCCTCCTCGTACGTAGCAGCCGGTGCCGTTCGCCGTAGCCGCATCCTCAATGGGGCCCACTCGCGCCCTTCACTTTGGTCTTCGGAAAGATCGGAATAATTAGGCGTATTCATTGTTACTCGCTTTACGATACTTTGAGGTTTGGCCTGCCGCGGCCCGGTTTATACATGTTTTTTTCTGACGCGTTAGACGGTACTTTTCCTAGCAGCGGGTATCACTCAATCCTTTTTACCAAATTAGTTTTTGTAACTTTCATCAGGATGTTGCTATGTTGTTGCTCGTCGCTACCCTTCCAGTTGGTGGTATGTATTATGCCAGTCTGTACTTTGAATAAAAAACTGGTGGATTTTCTTTAGGGTGTCCCTGCCGTATATGGTGGATTTTTTTTTTGTATGTAAAAAACGTGGTATATCATAAGCCTAATTAAGGAGTATATTTATGTGATTATGTAATTGTGGTTCGACTTTACCGGGCTTTAGTGGTTGATCTGAATTCCTGGTACTTCTTGATATGAAATTTCTTCGTGTATGATTTAATACTGTTCCGGTTGGGCGTGTACGCTACTACCGATTTGATTCGAGTTGCAGTAGAATCTCACGTAATAGTCCGTTATTCCGGAGTTGTCTCGGGGTGTGTGTTCGTTTAGGGCGGCTATAGCGAACTGCCTTTCTAGCTGTAATCGTGATCCAGGTATCGGTCCTCTGGCGATCTGTACTTGGGTTCCTCGAGCGACCTGTACCTGATTTTCTGGAAATGTTCGTACCTGATTCTCCGTATTGTTTTGCACTTGAGCGTCTCTGTATGCTACCAGCTCTTGACTTGTACTTTGGTTCTCCGTGTTGTCTCTGTCTCTTCGCTGACTCGTGTGAGCGTACCGTAAGTGGCTACCTCGCTGTTCTCTCTGTTGTTGTACCTCGGAAATGTCGACGGGATTTGATCTTCACTAGCGTTCTTGTTGTTGCTCTGTTCATGCCTTTGCTTCCTGGATTCGTTGTTGTCCTCTCCTCCTTCCTATGAAAACTTTGTCTAGCTCCACGATCACTGGTGATACAAAGTTCGTTACTCGGTGAGGTCCACTGTACCTGGGCGCTAGTTTGGCTGCAAAGTTATCCACTGCTTTTGACAGCTGGTGTCCTTTACAGCTCTTCTTAGGTTATAATGCTTTGTCTGCTCTGTTGTTGCTCGCTCTTGCTTTCGTCGTACCATCTCGAATATCTCCTTCATCTTCATCGATTTCTCGCCTGGATTAGCTACTCTCTCACCTTTACCGAATGTATGCTCGTCGTAAAGGCTATTGGGAATCCTTGGTTCTCTGCCTGGTACTACATATGCTGGACTGTACCCGGTCGATTCACATACGCTTGTGTTTAGCGCGAGTGTTATCTCTGGTATCAGATCGTCCCATTTTCTGTGCTCATTCCCTGAAAACTGTGCTATCATCCTCTTGATGTTGCGGTTCGCTCTCTCTGTCGGGTTCTCTTGCGGTGTGTATGGTGCTGTTAGCTGGTGTTTTACGACAAGCTCCTCCAAATACTTCCTAAAACGTTTGCTCACGAACTGAGCTCCGTTGTCTGTGATTAATACCTTTGGAATGCCAAATTGTGCCAAAATTCTCTCTCTAAATCCTCGTATTTCGCTCTCTGTTGTTACCTTTCTAATCGTCATTATCTCCACCCATTTTGAAAATCTTTCAACGAAAACTAGTGTCATTGTATTACCATGTTTTGAGCGTGGCATTGGACCAACAAAGTCTGCACACACTGTTGCCCACGGTTCTTCTGGAATTTTAGTTAACATCTTACCCGCGGCCTGTTATTGACTAGGTTTGTATACCTGACATCCATGACATTGCTGTACGTACTTTCTTATGTCTCTGAACATTCCGGGCCAGTAATATCGTGTCGTCGCTCGTGCAATCGATTTTCGAACGCCCATGTGTCCCGCGCTTGGTTTGCCATGAATTACCGCCAGCACTCTGCGTCTCTGTTGGGTCGGTATACATAGTTTCCACGGTACTGCGTCTTCACCATCAACTTGACTCTCTATTCTCCTGTATAGCTTTCCGTCCTCGATCACATAGTCTGTGAATTTCTCCGGAGCCTTTATCACCTCTGCCATCTTTGCTTTCAGCTACTTGCACTCGTCTTTGCTTTGCTCTACCTTCAACGTACCTAGTTGCTCGTCCATCGGCTGTCTCGAGAGTGCATCTGCCACCACGTTTAACTTTCCTTTCCGGTACTGTACGTCGAATGAGTATTGTTTTAGTTCCAGTGCCCATTAGCAATCCGTCCCGTCGGACTGTCTATTGCGTTCAACCATTTTAGAGCTAGGTGGTCTGTGATTACCGTGAACGTGTATCACCCTAGGTAGGGTCTCATCTTCCTTATCGCCCAAACTATTGCCAAACATTCCTTCTCTGTCGGGGAGTAATTTGTTTCTGCCTTGTTAAGTCGGCGACTCGCATAAGCAATCACTCGTTCCTCGCTGTCTGATCCTTGAGTGAGCACTGCTGCGAGGCCAAAATCGCTTGCATCCGTCTGTAAACAAAATTTCTTCATAAAATCTGGGCAGGCTAGTACAGGTGCTTGGGTGAGTGCGGCCTTAATGCTTCGAATGCCGACTGCTGCTCTTCCGACCACTTCCTTCCTTTCTTTAGCATTGACGTCAACGGGTGTGAAACTTGTGAAAAGTCTTAGACGAATCTCCTGTACCACGATACCACTCCTAGGAATCTCCGTAGTTCACGTAAATTGTTTGGCGGTGTCAACTCTTTGATGGCTGCTATCTTGTCCGGGTCCGTGTGAATGCCTTCCTCGCTAACGACATGACTTAGATACTTTAAACTTTTCTTAAAAAAATCACATTTTTCCGGGTTTATCTTAAGGTTTGCTCTCCGTAGCCGTGTCTTATGTGTTCTTCCAATGTTTTGCTCCTAATGATGATGTCATCTAGATATGCGAATGCGAAAGGTTCCAACTCTGGTCCTATAACGTGATCGAGTGTTCTCTGGAAAGTTGCTGGGGCTGAGTGTAGACCGAACGGCGTTACCTTCCATTGATATAGTCCACGTCCAAGTACCGTGAATGCGGTGTATTGTTTGCTGTTTTCCTCCATGGGGATTTGCCAATATCCATTCTTTAAATCGAGGCTGCCGATAAACCGAGCACTTCTCAACCTGTCCTGTGTTGGATACGGGGTAGCGGGTATGCGTCTGGTACTGAGCTTGCGTTTAGTTGGCGGTAATCCACGCATAGTCCCCACTTACCATTTTTCTTTCTTACCAAAACTATTGGTGCGCTGTGCGGACTTCTAGAAGGTTCGATACAACCTTTCTCGATCAGCTCATCGATTTCCTTATTTATAATTTCTTGCATATTGGGATTTTTCGGGTAAGGCCTTTGTTTAGCATTTCATTTCGCAGCACTTGGTTACCCATTCTCACTTCTGCATCTACCGCTTCTATGATCGTCTTACGTCTGCCATCTCCCAATATCACTCGCGTTTCTATCATCTTGAATATAGCTGTCTTCAGCCTTCTTGCCATTGTTCCACTCACCAAGCTTCGCGTCGCCCCTGTATCGATTGCGGCCACCCCCTCGTCGCCATTCAACGTGATGTTTGCCAAGATCCGGCCCTTTGTCTGTCTCAATGTGTTTAGTTTTCCCGAGGTTGCGTTTGGGGAGACCCCACTCCTCGGTGCCAATGAGGTCTCTGGCCGTTTCCCTGCGTTTGTCTACAACAGTTTCGTGTGAGTGTGCCTACCTTTCCGAATGTCCAGCAGAATTCGATGCGAGGGCTACGGCAACCGTATACGACATGGCTGCGTCTTCTGCATCGTCTGCACGCCGTACTTGTATCGATGTATCTTGGTGTTGGGTCCGACTTCTGGGGTTGTTGTACCCCTGTCTGCTGTTCTCGCTCCTCCGCCTGTATGTATTGGTAACATTTTTATGGACGCCGTGGTACAAATGGTCTTGCCTTTGGTCGCATTGGATCTCTATCAGGGGTAATGTTTTCATAATCTTCTACCAAACTTACCAATTCTTCCAGGCTGCTGATCTCGCCTCTTTTAACATACAGTTGGACTTCTCTGCGGGAGTTCCGGTATATGCGGTTTAACTTCTGATCTTCGGTGTAGGCGGCATGTCGCATCAGCCCTTGTAGTGCTAGCACATAATCCTTGAACTTCTCTCCTGGTCTTTGCATGCGTGCCCGTATCTCGTCGCCCAACTGTTCGAAGTATCTGGAGCTGAGGAAAAATTTTAGGAAATCCTTCTTGAACGAGTACCACTCTTTCCAGCTCCGGTTGTTATTTCGGTACCAAACCAAAGCTTTGTCCTTGAGTAGCTCCGGAAATGCTCTTGGTATCGAGTTGACGTTTATTTCGTATCCTTCTGCTAGTTCTTCAACGCGTTCGATGAACCCTAGAGGATCCTTGCCCCAGTCGTATTTTAAACCCCATTTTCTTACCCGGTACATAGTTGTTGCATCGCATATAGTTGTGGTTGTGGAACCCCGTGTTGGTTGGATGCGCCGCCTGTATTATCGTCATCCGTTTTCGTAGCACTTGGAGATGTTGACCGACTACTTGCCTGTGGTATGTTTAGTGTCCGTGCGTGTCGCAGAGCTAGGTCTGTAAGCTGCTGTCGCCATTTCTCGTTGTCTTTTTCCGCTTTGTATAAACGCCGCGAGTCGCTTTCTTAGTTTATCTACCGTTCCTGTATCCTCCAGCCCGAAATCCGCGTTGTAACTTTCCAGCTCCTCTCGGGTGAGGTAATACACCCACGACACCTTTACCATTGTCTTATTAGTGTATCCTTTCCTAGTTAGTTTCTGTTGTTAGCCTTCGTTGTTTGACTTGATTTCCGTATGCCCTTGTTACCTTCCTTTGAATATCCTTTTTGTAAAGCCTTGATGATTTCCTTGACCTTTCTTTATCCTACTCGGGCGCCATATGTGTGTTTATTTATCGGCCCTGCTCGGGTGCCATATGTGACGGACTTATTTTTGCAGAGGTATGCCCAGTCCGTCCAGGGTTCCTATAGGTGGTGGGAGAACCTATTCCGATTGTAAGAAATAGACAAAGGAGTTCTGAAAATGGGTTATAAAATTTATTTAAAATTAAAATGCTCTTAATAGCTACTCCTATTCTTTGGCCCTCTCTCGATAAGAGTAGCTGAGGTAGAACCCCTCTGCCAAGCTCTCCGTCAGTTGGAGTAGAAACCTCCTACTGAATATAAAACTAATCACGAAATGAAGTAGAAACCTTCAGGTCGTGTTCTGGTCAGTGGTAGAAGCCCACTGACTCATATGCCTATCTCCTAGCTTCTGATCTTACAAGCTAATTTGTCGCCCTTATATACGATTTCGTACGTCGGCGGACGCTTATTTTCTAAAAACAATTCACTAGTAACAATTCCTCCGTTATAAAATTATGTAGGACTGAGCGCAGGCAGTCAGTAATTTTACAATAACAATTATAAAAGGTAGAAATGCAAAAATCGAATACTAGTCTAACGCTACTTTCGCTGTATTCTGTTAGTATATACATACGCTTACATGCTAACATACGTTTTCCCTTCTTCCGTTATCATGCCTATGGTTTGTACATATATATGCATACTTTCGATCATGTAGGATAATCCGCTATCCCCCAATTTTCGGGTGCCCTAATATACATAAAAACCAATGTACCTAGCGTCGTACATCTGTTTGTTGTATGCCTGCCGTGTTTTCCAACCATCGCTTTACCTATTGAATTCAGTCATTTGTGTTTATGCGTGTGTTCGCTGTCACTTGGTTCTGATGGTGCGTTGGCCTCGCTTGATGCTTTCGACTTCTGCTTACGGCGTGCGTTGGTGTGTCGTATGCTTGTGCGTAAGTATGTATAGAAAAATTGCAATTAGTAGCGTCGCTTATTTTTGGCGACTTGCTGCTGATCTCCGTTTATTCAATTATTATGTATGCTGTGTTTGTAATTGAGTGCACTGGATGCGCAAGGGTTGGTTCACCGGGGCATTTTTATGTTTTGTGCATATCCACTTCCCTTCCAAATGTTTTAGTGTATGTTAGGGTGACCTATATTAGGAATTTATGTGGGCGAAAATATAAATATTTTGTTTGCGCGTAAAAGTGCGCAAGTCAGTTTTGTCCTTCAGTTTAGTAATAAATAATTCAATATACAACACAATGTATGTATTTTGACGTGTAATTCATAAAGATATAGTACATGTCGTAAAAATGTATAAATGGTAAATTCAGAGGTATAAATTCAATTATTGTATAAAATGTATGTTGAAATTGAATATGTAAGTATATGTTGTGAGGGTACAAAACCCTCGGTTTTGGGGTCCTCAGACTCCCCCTCACCTACCGCAGCGAGGCTTACGGTCACTATGCCGGTGCGCGTGATCCGTACTCGGAAGCAGTGCTCGCCCCCACTGCGCCGGAAGAATTGTCAGGTGCGTCGCTCTGGTTGGTCTAGGTGTTTTCGTATCTCTTCCACGAGCTCCTGTGGTAGTGGGTTAATGCCGGATTGGTTGTCCCAGCAGGCCGGTGTGGTGGTCTGGGCTTCGTTCAGCCAGCGCCCTATCTCTCTTACGATGCTGCCTGCGTCGTCGTGGCTGTCGCTAGCCTCGCTGGCTATCATACTCAATAAGTCGCTGTTGTTGTCTTTGAGGCTGCCGCTGACCTCGCTGGCCGTACGGCTTAATATTTTGCTGTCGTCGTTGTTGCTGTCATTGAGGCTGCCGTTGACCTCGCCATACGGCCTAATATTCCGCTGTCGGCGTTGGTTTTGAGGCTGCCGTTGACCTCGCTGCCCTTACGGCTTAATGTTTGGTTATCGTCTTGGTCCGGTGCTTCGTCTATCGCCTCCACGATCCTCACCTTGGTCGGGGGTGCCGTCCTCGCGTTGGTGTTATATATCCGCATTCGGAGGGCGACGTGCCGCCTGTATTCGACGAACCCCCGGCCCTGTACCTCCTCGTCGTCTTGGCGAATGGATAGCTCACCCTGCAGTTTTGGTGGTGGGCTATCGTCTTCATCTTCCTCGCATTCCGCGGAAATGGGGATTGGGGTAGGGTCCCGAACGACGGCCCACTCCTCCGATTCGGACCTGTACTCCTCGGTGCTGTCATCGCCACTTCCCTCCTCGTACGTAGCAGCCGGTGTCGTTCGCCGTAGCCGCATCCTCAATGGGGCCCACTCGCACCCTTCACTTTGGTCTTCGGAAAGATCGGAATAATTAGGCGTATTCATTGTTACTCGCTTTACGATACTTTGAGGTTTGGCCTGCTGCGGCTCGGTTTATATATGTTTTCTTCTGACGCATTAGACGGTACTTTTCATGGCAGCGGGTATCACTCAATCCTTTTCAGCAAATTAGTTTTTGTAACTTTCATCAGGATGTTGCTATGTTGTTGCTCGTCGCTGCCCTTCCAGTTGGTGGTATGTATTATGCCAGGCTGTACTTTGAATAAAAAACTGGTGGATTTTCTTTAGGGTGTCCCCACCGTATATGGTGGATTTTTTTTTTTGTGTGTAAAAAACGTGGTATATCATGAGCCTAGTTAAGGAGTATATTTATGTGATTATGTAATTGTGGTTAGACTTTACCGGGCTTTAGTGGTTGATCCGAAGTCCTGGTACTTCTTGATATGAAATTTCTTCGTGTACGATTTGATACTGTTCCGGTTGGGCGTGTACGCTACTACCGATTTGATTCGAGTTGCAGTAGAATCTCACGTAATAGTTCGTTATTCCGGAGTTGTCTCGGGGTGTGTGTTCGTTTAGTGCGGCTATAGCGAACTGCCTTCCTAGCTGTAATCGTAATCCAGGTATCGGTCCTATGGCGATCTGTACTTGGGTTCCTCGAGCGACCTGTACCTGATTTTCTGGAAATGTTCGTACCTGATTCTCCGTATTGTTTTGCACTTGAGCGTCTCTGTATGTTACCAGCTGTTGGCTTGTACTTTGGTTCTCTCCGTGTTGTCTCTCGGTCTCTCCGCTGACTCGTGTGAGCGTACCGCAAATGGCTACCTCGCTGTTCTCTCTCTGTTGTTGTACCTCGGAAATATTGTTTGCTGTTCGATTGGACGATGTTGACGGGATTTGATCTTCACTAGCGTTCTTCTTGTTGCTCTGTTCATGCCTTTGCTTCCTGCATTCGTTGTTGTCGGCGGCGTCGGTTGCGTGGTATGTTTTCAGCTCACTTAAGTGGGCTGTCCTCCTTCCTCTGAAAACTTTGTCTAGCTCCACGATCACTGGTGATACAAAGTTCGTTACTCGGTGAGGTCCACTGTACCTGGGGGCTAGTCTGGCTGCAAAGTTATCCACTGCTTTTGACAGCTGGTGCTCCTTTACAGCACTTCTTAGGTTATAATGCTTTGCCTGCTCTGTTGATGCTCGCTCTTGCTTTCGTCGTACCATCTCGAATATCTCCTTCATCTTCATCGATTTCACGCCTGGATTAGCTACTCTCTCACTTTTACCGAATGTATGCTCGTCGTAAAGGCTATTGGGAATCCTTAGTTCTCTGCCTTGTACTACATATGCTGGACTGTACCCGGTCGATTCACATACACTTGTGTTTAGCGCGAGTGTTATCTCTGGTATCAGCTCGTCTCATGTTCTCTCCTCATTCCCTGAAAACTGTGCTATCATCCTCTTGATGTTCAATTCAATTCAATTCACTTTATTAAGTCTATGATTACATAAATCTTACAGACTAGCAATTCCAAATTATTGTTTACACAGAAATATATTCCAATATATGTATGAAGATTAAGTATAATATGATTCAACTTTAGTACCAAAACATGATCTCGAAAGTGCGAAGTCTAGATCAAGAGTAGAGAAAATCTTGTTAAACTCCGCGAGAGCCCTTGAAATAGGGTAATAATTAAAATAGTTGGCTGTGATTACTTTGACGTGAAATGGATATTGCGTAGGAAGCGTTCTGCACGAAACATTGAAGGTAATTTTCCCCAGAAGTTCCGGGCAGTCAATCAAACCACAAACTAAATCATAAATAAACATAAGGGATTGGCTAGACTGTTTAGACGCAAGTGACTTCATGCTTATGAGGGCGCATCGAGCACTATACGAAGGTATAGGATCAGAAAAATTAAGGGGTTGAAGAGCAGATCGAACGAATCTCTTCTGTACTCCTTCCAGTCTTAGTGAATGAACAGAATAAATTGGATTCCAAATAATAGAGGCATATTCCAGTTTTGAACGCACCAATGAATTATATAATGTTTATCTTGTGTATGGATCTGTAAAATCTTTGTCATAGCACCGTATGAAGGCCAGATTCGAATATGCCTTGGGCAAGATGTAGCTGATGTGATTAGCAAAAGTAAAGCCCGAATCGAACATTACACCAAGATCAACAAATTCGTTTACGGTAGAAAGGCTATCACCTAAAAGGGTGTACGTGGACTCAATTGTATAAAGGTTTTTCGAAAGTGTCATATGAAAGCACTTCTTTATATTCAGTCGTAGGTTGTTTTTAATGCTCCAACTAGTTAGATTATTGAGATCATTTTGTAAAAGAATTACATAAGACACACTCGCAATGGTTTTGAAAACTTTCAAATCATCTGCGTAAAACAGATACTGTGAGTTCCTGAAACAGGTACATATATCATTAATAAAAAGAAGAAAGAGAATCGGTCCAAGAATACTTCCTTGTGGAACGCCAGAAGTGGCTTCAAAGGAATAAGGCTTGACATTCTCAATTTCAACAAAAGAAATTCTATTAGAGAGATATGATCTAATCCAGCACACAAATTTAGAATGGAAACCCATCAATTCTAGCTTACGCAATAATATATTATGAGAAACAGTGTCAAACGCTTTTGCGAAATCGGTGTAAACAACGTCTACTTGATTTCCAATCTTAAATGCACTGACGCAAAATTGGGAGAATGAGGCAAGGTTCGTAACAGTGGAGCGCCCACTGAGAAAACCATGTTGGTATTCATCAATGGTGCCCTTTATTGCAAAGGAAAGTTTTTGTTTAATGACTTTCTCAGAGAGTTTCGAGCAAGTAGACAGTTTAGAGATGTGTCTATAGTTTGTCACATCATTTTTATTACTTACTTTACTTAATTGGCGCTTAACCGTCTAAACGGTTATGGCCGTCCAACAAGGCGCGCCAGTCGCTCCTTCGCTCCGCCAACCGGCGCCAATTGGTCACACCAAGGGAGTTTAAATCGTTTTCCACCTGGTCCTTCCAACGGAGTGGGGGCCGCCCTCTACCTCTGCTTCCATAGGCGGGTTCCGATAGAAACACTTTCTTGGCCGGAGCATCATCTTTCATTCGCATAACATGGCCTAGCCAGCGCAGCCGCTGCGTTTTAATTCGCTGGACTATGTTGATGTCTGCGTATAGCTCGTACAGCTCATCATTAAATCTTCTTCGGTACTCGCCATCGCCAACGCGTAGAGGTCCATAAATCTTTCGAAGAACTTTTCTCTCGAACACTCCCAAAGCCGTTTCATCTGCTGTTGTCATGGTCCATGCTTCTGCCCCATATAGCAGGACGGGCACGATAAGTGACTTGTAGAGTATGATTTTCGTTTGCCGAGAGAGGATTTTACTTTTCAATTGCCTACCTAGTCCAAAGTAGCATTTATTGGCAAGATTGATTCTTCGCTGGATTTCAGTGCTGATGTTGTTGCTAGTGTTGATGCTGGTTCCCAAATAAACGAAGTCTTTTACTATTTCGAAATTATGGCTGCCAACAGTAGCGTGGTTGCCAAGGCGCATATGCGCTGACTCTATGCTCGATGACAGCAGGCACTTCGTTTTGTCCTCATTCACCATCAAACCCATCTTTACCGCTTCTTTTTCCAGCTTGGAGTAAGCAGAACTAACAGCGCGGGTGTTTAGGCCGATGATATCAATGTCATCAGCATATGCCATCATATCATTTTTTTTGCCTGACTTAAATATTGGGGAAATGGAAGCTATTTTCCATTTGTTAATAAACTCACCACTTGATAGGGAAAGATTGAAAATATAGTTTAATGGAATACAGAGAGACGAACTGTATTTCTTTAAAATAAATGAGGGCAGCCCATCAATGTCACTTTTTAAAGAAGATTGTAGAGCGGTGATGCCTTTAATTACCTCTAATTCGGTAATGAACAAAGATCCAAAGTCGACCGTTTGGGCAATATCAACGTAATTATAGCTACACGTGGAGCCAGTGTCAGTTAAAAAATTTTGATTTAAAGTAATCAGCGAAAAGGTTAAGAGAATCCAATAAGCAATCCGAGGCTTTATCAAGAAACGACATACAAGTAGGAATATTTGAGCAACCTTTTTTGGAGCGTATATAAGTCCAAAAAGCTTTTGGTTTTACTTTCAACTCATCTTCATATCGAGTAATAGGTTGCTTATATAAAAATTTATCTAGCGTATTGAAGTTTGTCATATAATAAGTATATTTAGCTTTATGAAAGCTATCTTTAGACGCCTTATACAATTTAAAATGTTTATTCCTAAGATTTTTTAGCCTTTTTAAATTTTTTGTATACCATGGGAGTTTATGTATACGCGCTGGAAGTAAAGAAAGGTTATGAGAAAATATGTCGTGCGTGCTATACAGAAAGGCATCATAGCACCCACTAACAATTTTTGAGCTAAAAATTGACTCCCAATCCAACTTGGAAAATTGCGAGTTTAGGGAGTCAAAGTCAGCTTCGCGAAAATTAAAACTCACATTGGAGCTATCACTTGCACCAGGAATAAAATCAAGGAATTCTAGGGAAAGAGAAAGCGGGACATGGTGTTTATCAGACTTTGAGATGGGGAAAGTGGATTCCGATATTTGAAATATTAAATTTTCGTCAACGAAAACAAGATCTAAGATATTATGTAACTGATTAAAAAACGAATTGATTTGAATAAGATTAATACTAAAGAGGCTATCTATGAAGTTTATTTCATGGGAACTATTAACATTAGTTGGAGTTAGGATACCATTCTTAAGAAAATCTGACCTTGTTATTTTACTCAAATTAAAGTCACCCAAGATACAAAAATGACACTCATCATTGCTTTCATATAAATTGGTAATATTATTTATATGAGCAGCGTATAAAGAATCAGGGCTGGCAGGTGGTATATAAGAAGCACAAACAAATAATTTGCTGGAATTTCCGTATATGCACACACACAGTGGATCAAGAAGAGAATCGTCATCTTCCAATTCAACAACAAAAGAGCGAATCTTTCGATTGACTGCAATTAAAACCCCTCCACCTCTCAAGCAATTGGTTTTAATTGCGTCTCTATCTTTACGAAATGTAAAAAAAAGTTTTGGATCAAAAAACTCAGCATCAGCAAAATCATTATTTAGCCATGTCTCAACAATTACATAAACGTCATATTCGCATCGAGAACTGCATAAAAATACGTCTCTGGTTTTAGTACGCATTCCTGAGATGTTTTGGTAATAAATACTTAAAAGATTTTTATTATGCTTATAACTACAGTTTAAATTATGCGAGGGGCTTCTCCTTTTGGTGGGGACGAAAGGGCCGTATAATAATGCCTGAAGGCCATAAATTAGCATCAAAAAGGCAATCATAGAAAGCTGGAGAAACACCAAGTTTGAAAGTCACTCTCTCCAAGTCGTCAAGAGATGTGCCACTTTTTACAAGCTGTTAACAAGACACATAATAGCTCGCAATCCCGAAATGATTGGCTACATAATCGGTGATATTTTCCGTTGTAACGCATGGCTTAAACGAAGAAATATGCACCCACTTCTTTTTAGAAACAACTTCCAACTGGGTAGACACATTTCCACCGACAACTACACCTCTGACTTAATTTTTCAAAGATATCGAATTCACATGATCAGCCCCTTTCAAACTCACATCACTATTAGAATTATTTGCAGAAATGTGAGTAGCTTCAACAGTAACTTCAGAGTACGAAGGAGTAGGTGAAGCGCAATTATCATTCTCAGCAGAACTGCATAATGACGCGGCAGAGGCAGTAGCTGCAGATGGAGCAGAAAGTGTATTTGGGTTTGTGTTAGTAGGCACATTTTTCCGTGCGCGAAAATTGTAAGCAGCATTAGTTTGTTTAGTATTTGGTGATTTCTTATTTTCACGAGAGCGCGCATTAGGCGTAGATTTGTTAGTGGCATTGTAATTATTGTCACACGATGGATCAACAACCTGCATTTGCAATGAGTTAGGCTGTTTATTATCTGAAGCATAATTATCATCACTGCACTGTTGATTGTTTTTGTTGTTGGTCATTAGCTCAGCCAACTGGCATTTTAGTATTTTAATCTCTTTAGACAAGAGAGAAAACATAGCAAAAAATTTTGACGAAACACTCAGACAGTTATTTCATACAAAAACAGTGTTCATATGACTGCTCAGAATATGCAAAATAGTTATTGTTTATATCAATTTTTGAACATAAATTGTGATAGAAATTTTCACACAATCTGCATTTAACACCAGAACACCAGCGGTTCGCTCTCTCTGTCGGGTTCTTTTGCGGTGTGTATGGTTTTTTTATTTTTTATTTTTTATGGTGCTGTTAGCTGGTGTTTTACGCCAAGCTCCTCCAAATACTTCTTAAAACGTTTGCTCACGAACTGCGCTCCGTTGTCTGTGATTAATACCTTTGGAATGCCAAATCGTGCCAAAATTCTCTCTAAATCTTCGTATTAC
Organism: Eurosta solidaginis; assembly: GCF_040869045.1. Taxonomy (NCBI): domain Eukaryota; kingdom Metazoa; phylum Arthropoda; class Insecta; order Diptera; family Tephritidae; genus Eurosta; species Eurosta solidaginis. The sequence continues at coordinate 90,858,215 of NC_090324.1, forward strand.
GCTCTCTGATGTTGCATTTCTAAAACCACCCATGTTGAAACCTGTCAACGAAAACTAGTGCCATTGTATTACCATGTTTTGAGCATGGCATTGGATCAAAAAAGTCTGCACACACTGTTGCCCACGGTTCTTCTGGGATTTTAGTTAACATCTTACCCGTGGCCTATTTTTGACTAGGTTGACATCCATGACATTGCTGTACGTACTTTCTTATGTCTCTGAACATTCCGGGCCATGTGTCCTGCGCTTGGTTTGCCATGAATTTCCGCCAGCACTCTGCGTCTCTGTGCGGTCGGTACACATAGCTTCCACGGTACTGCGTCTTCACCATCAACTTGACTCTCTATTCTCCTGTATAGCTTTCCGTCCTCGATCACATAGTCTGTGAATTTTTCAGGATCCTTTCTTACCTCTGCCATCTTTGCTTTCAGCCACTTGCACTCCTCTTTGCCTTGCTCTACCGTCAACTGCTCGTCCATCGGCTGTCTCGAAAGTGCATCTGCCACCACGTTTAACTTTCCTTTCCGGTACTGTACGTCGAATGAGTATTGTTGTAGTTCAAGTGCCCATTATTTTTATGTTTTGTGCATATCCCCTTCCCTTCCAAATGTTTTAGTGTATGTTAGGGCGACCTATATTAGGAATTTATGTGGGCGAAAATATAAATATTTTGTTTGCACGCAAAAGTGCACAAGTCTGATTTGTCCTTCAATTTAGTAATTAATAATTCAATATACAACAGAATGTATGTATTTTGCCGTGTAATTCATAAAGATATAGTACATGTCGTAAAAATGTATAAATGGTAAATTCAGCGTAATAAATTCAATTATTGTATAAAATGTATGTTGAAAATGAATATGTAAGTATTTGTTATGAGGGTACAAAACCCTCGGTTTTGGGGTCCTCGCATTTTCAAAGAAACTGTCTCCATCCGAAATTAAATATAGTGCATTTGAAAGGGAACTATTAGCTATTTATTTGAACATTAAACATTTTCGTTACCTTCTAGAAGGACGTCAATTCACAGTTTTCACAGATCACAAGCCTCTAGTATTTGCTTTAAATTCAAAAACAGAACGCAGTCCAAGACAAACTAGACATATGGAATTCATTGCACAGTTTAAGAATGATATTTGGTATATTAAAGGACAGGAAAATGTAACGGACACATTATCTCGTGCGTTTGAAGTAGAAGCGATTAAAAATTCGGATATTAATTTCAAAATTTTACAAAGTGAGCAACAAGATAGTGAATTAGGCAAACTTACCTCAGAGCAAAAATTTCTAAATTTGAAACTAATACAAATTCCTGTTCTTAACTTTAATATATGGTGCGAATTGTCAGGAGAAAATCCTAGGCCTTTCATTCCAAACAATTTAAGAAAAATAATATTTGATATTGTAACGAATTTATGGAAACTCCGCTTATATTACACCTTATACTAACGTTCGTATCGCTAAATTGTTGAATGAATAACTCCAATATTTAATAGTGCAAAATGGGCTTTATTAGACTACTTTGAAATACTTCACAATAACACTTATACTTCGCAACTGATAGCGGGCTTAAATCAAACTGATTTCTGCTTACTCAGCTTTCGCTCCTTTTATACTCTCTGCTGTCCCGTTCGCATACTTTTAGGCGTTTCTTCTAGAATTTACTACTCAGTTACCAGCTATAAACTACAGATGCACGTTTATAGCCTCTCGCATAGCCATATGCGCGTGTATATGTGAGTAATACTTCGCTGATGATTGCATACTTTTGTGAGTATATCTCCGCTGGTTGTGTGTATCCGCTTAGTATCGGCTTAGAGATGATAGTATCCCTTAGTGTTGCTAATATTCGTCACACTGCCCTCCACCTAAGTCTGATCGTCCCGATCAGACAAACTTCCTGATCTAAACGCCGCCAGCCTTTCCAGATGAACCATTTTCATTTTGGTTCGTGGTTTACCAATAGTTTGTATGCGGTATACTACATCGTTAATCCGTTTTACAACTTTGTATGGACCTTCCCAGTTACACTGCAATTTCGGGGACAAACCTTTTTTCCGTTGTGGGTTGTATAACAGCACCAAATCTCCTTCATGAAAACCTTCCGAATTAATTGCTTTATCGTATCTGGCTTTCATCTTGTCACTCATAATCTTTGTTAGTTGTCTTATCAGCTCTTCTTCCTATTTCTCTCAGCTCTTCTTCCAAGGCACCAGTGGATTTCTTAACATTTCTCCCGCATCGGCATATATCCCAAACTTCAAATCAGCTGGCAGTCGAAGGTCATTGCCAAAAATTACTTTTGCAGGGGTTTGTCCCGTTGTCTTATGCAATGCCGATCTGTAAGCCGTCAAGAATAATGGTATGTGTGTATCCCACTCCATTTGGTACTTGTCTACTACTTTCCTTAAATGCTCCTCCAATGTTCTATTGAAACGTTCCATCATACCATCGGACTGAGGATGCAATGCAGTTGTCCGTGTTTTTCGAATGCCCAATGATTTACACATTTCCTGGAACACAGCTGATTCGAAATTCCTGCCTTGGTCAGAATGTAACTCCATTGCTTACAAACCATTTGTTTACAAACACTTCTGCTACTGTTTCCGCTTCTTGATTTGGGATTGAGTATACCTCTGGCCATTTCCTGAAATAATGCATAACCACCAGTACATATTTGTTTCCGCAGTTGCTAGTAGGAAATGGACCTGCGACTTCAATAGCGATCCTTTCAAATGACGCACCTGAGTTATATTGCTTCATCTGGTCATGGCTTCGGGTTTTGGGCCCTTTCGCTCAGCTGCAAACCTCGCAGTTCGCAATCCACTCAGTGACCGACTGACGGCAACCAACACAATAGAATCTCTGTTTAATCTTCTCGAGCGTCTTCGTGAATTCCAGATGACCTCCGCTTGGACCATTATGTAGCGCGTTGATAACGTCAGGAATCCTTTTCCTGGGAACAACTATCAGTTTCCTTTTACTTTGACCATCTTCACTCTTCCATACTCGATGCAAGCAACCGGATATCAATTCTAAACTGTTCCACTGTGCCCAATATGACTTCGCAATGGGTATCTCTGCTGACATCTCTCTATTTGGTCTTTCGTTTCGTTCGAGCCCTTGCATAACATGTGACAGAGCAGTATCTTCTAGCTGATACTTCCTTAGATGGTCCTTGTCCCATTCATCCGTACATGTTATAGTCATTAGCCTGACATCTATAATGTGTTCTTTAGCATCGGCCTTTGAACAGTGCTTGCATTCCAAACTACATGGTCATCGTGACATTGCATCAGCATTTCCAAGGGTACTACCTTTTCGATGCTCAATGGAAAAGTCATAGCTTTGTAGTCGCTCGATCCACCGTGCCGACCGTGTGAACTGCAGAAGCCATTTCAACGCTGCCTGATCTGTCCTGACGCGGAATCGCTGGCCGTAGTGGTACTTGTGAAAATGTTTAATGCGCTCTACCAATGCCAACAGCTCCCTCCGTGTAACGCAATAGTTCCGCTCTGGTTTTCCAATTTATCGGCTACAATATGCAACTACCTTCTCCTGTCCATCGACCAGTTGTGATAAAACGCCTCCTATAGCATATCCACTTGCATCGGTATCTAGAATAAATGTTGCTTCTGGAATCGGATATGCCAACCTTTCAATGTTTGGAAAGCACTTCTTGCTCCTTCCATTCAAGAGCTTTATTTTTTCTTGTGAGCTCGTGGAGGCTATGGGCTACGCTGGAAAAAATTGGTAGAAATCGGCGGTAATATGTGCACAGCCCAAGGAAACTTCTTAACTCATGAAGATTCTGTGGTCTTGGCCACTCCTTTACAGCTTCTATCTTTTTATTCGCGGTGCAGATGCCCTCCGTTGTTACTTTATGCCCCAAGTAACTAACTTGCTTCTTCTTGCTTGGGACTAAGTTTCAGACCAGCACCAGCTATTCTTTGGAAAACCTCCTCCAAGTTCTTCAGGTGTTCTTCGAAGTTGTTTCCCAATACGATGATGTCGTCTAGTTACACTAACCATGTTTTCCAATGTAGTCCTTTCAGTACCTGATCTATAAGTCTTTCAAAAGTAGCTGGTGCATTACATAGTCCAAAAGGCATCACTGGAAATTGCCAAAGACCATCACCGACACTGAAGGCTGTTTTCTCTTTGTCTTCCTCCTTCTCTTCCACTTGCCAGTAGCCGCTTTTCAAGTCCAGTGTGGAAAACCATTTCGTACCAGATAACACTCGTTTACTGCTGTGGTCTCTCTCGTAGCCAAAATTAAGTGGAACATCTATGTCCTTATATCGCATCGTCTTGCTTTGCATGTCGATCTTGATGCCTTGGTCGATTAAGAAGTCCACTCCAATTTTGATTTCATCAACAATCTCTGCCACTATAAAATTGTGTAGTACCGTGACATTCCCAATTGTTACTTCACATGCTACTTCTACAATTACCTGGGTGTCCTTTCCCGTGTCGGTACGTAATCTTGCTCCAAGCAATGGTCTTGTCTTCTTGTTGACTAAATCCGCTCGAATGATGGAATGAGATGCACCCGTATCTACAGTAAGTAAACGTTCCTTTCCATCTACATGTCCTCCGACTGTAAGATTGCTTGACCTTCTTCCAATTTGCGAGATAGAGATTATGGGGCAATCAATTGAGGGAGCCAGCTGTCGCCCCTTGTGGCTGACTCGCTTTAGTTTAACGATTGAGTAGATTTGGAGATTTGCTCATCTCCTTCAGCGCTGCGTTTAGGGCCACCCATATTGTTGGATCTATTAGGGTTGGTACTGCAATAACGTGCAATGTGCCCTGGTTTTCCACATTTAAAGCATTTGACGCACCATCGTTTTTCTGCTGCGTTCCTTTTAAAGCTTCCAAAATTGTGTCTACCCAGCCGTGTCTTTCCACTTCCACGCGATGAGCTTTGTATGCAGGCTTACTCAAAAGTGGCGCTGTTTACTGAGTCAGTGCATGGGATACCGTTTTAGCAAATGTTAGCTTTGGGTTTGCGTATGTAGCTCGCTTCGTTCCGACGTCCCGTATGCCATTTATAAAACTTTACCTTTTCAGTGTATTCCACGGGTGCGTCCGTATTTGCAAGATGAGCCAATCTTTCATTATCTGAAGCAAACTCCTGCAAAGTCTCGTTAGATTTTTGGTAGCGGTTTTGCAATTATATTTGGTAGATTTCTTACCTGTTTTCGCTTCCGTAACGTCTCCCGACAGCGGCCATCAATGCTTCATAACTGTTCCGTTCGTACTCTGGAACAGTCTGTAAGATTTCAGCTGCAGGCCCTTTCAATGCCACGAACAATGCAGCAACTTTATCATCCGCATTCCAGACGTTCACTGCTGACGTTTTCTCAAATTAAAGCTTAAAGACCTGGAAAGGAACAGAACCGTCAAAGGATGGTGTCTTTACCTCTGGATTACTCGCTGAAGCTGCAGGGCGATTTATTTGCCACTCCTGTATACGACCTCTCAAAGCTTCTTCCTCGGCATCAATTTTGTCCTCGAGCTGTACAATTTTTGTATCCTGTGCTTCCAGCTTTGATGTTACCCTTGCTTCCTGTGCTTCTAACTGCGAAGACATTTGTGCCACCTGCAATGATAAGCGCTCCTCTTGTGCTTCCATCTTGGATGTAATCTGTGTCGACATTTTCGAAATACGCGCTTCTTGTGATTCCGTCTTGGATGTTATGCGTGTCTCTTGCGATTCCAGTTGGGATGCCATATATGTCTTCTGTTCTTCCAGTTGAGTTTCCATCTTGGATGTTACTGTCGACGTTTGTGCAGATATTGCAGCCAATATCATGTTCAAGTCTGTGCTCGTAACTGTCTGCGATGTTTCATTTTTCTCTTCAATTTTTGTTGTTATCTCTTCCCCATCAGTTTGAAAGACATACTCCTCCACATTGATGCCTTCCGACTCCATAAACTGTCGTAGCCGTGCTTGAAGTTCGATCTTATTGCCGGTTGTATTCAATCCACGGTTCTCCAACTCCTTTTTCAGTTGCTGGATCCCTAATTCACTTAACTTCGCCATGTCCTTGTTGTGCTCTGCAACTCTGGAATTTATTCAACAATTCCTCTTCTGACACCAATTGTAACGAATTTAGTGAAATTCCTCTTATTTGCAACCTTCTACTAACGTTCGTATCGCTAAATTGTTGAATAAATAACTCCAATATTCAATAGTGCAAAATGGTCTTTATTAGACTACTTTGAAAATAATTCACTTATACTTCGCAACTGATAGTCTGCTTAAATCAAACTGATTGCTGCTTACTCAGCTTTCGCTCATTTTATACTCTCTGCTGTCTCGTTCGCATACTTCTAGGCGTTTCTTCATCTAGAATTTACTACTTGGTTACCAGCTATAAGCTACAGATGCACGTTTATAGCCTCTCGCATAACCATATGCGCATGTATATGTGAGTAATACTTCCATACATACTTTTGTGAGTATCTCAGATATACGCATGTGAATTTTTAGTTTATAGTCTCTCGCATAGCCATGTGCGCGTGTATTGGAAATAAGAACGGATCAGGGCTCCCAGTTTACTTCAAACTTGTTCTCAGAATTAACGAAACTTCTTGGAAGTCATCAAATAACGACTTCCCCCTATCATCCCCAAGCTACTGGAATTGTAGAACGCTTCCATAGGCAGCTTAAAATAATGGCTTGGAATGGGTCCAGGGATTGGTATGAAGAGCTACCAATTGTGCTTATAGTTTGCGATCGACTTTTAAGGAACATATTTCGGCAACACCAGCTGAAATGGTTTATGGTCAAAATTTAAGACTACCTGTTGAATTGTTCGTTCCAACTACAGAGAATGTAACTTCAGCGGATGTTTTAAGTAGTTTGCGTGAACATTTTAAAAATTTTAAATCAAATTTGGAACATCATCAAAATTCTAGTGGTATTTTTGTTCCAAAGGATTTACAAGATTATCATTTTGTTTTTATACGTGTAGTAAACAAACATTCCTTGCAGCATCCGTGTGAGGGGCCTTATAGAGTTATTGAAAAAAAATATTAAAAACTTTAAAATTGAGATAAATAATGAAATTAAATCTATTCCTATTGATCGTTTAAAACCAGCAATGGTTGATAAAATACAGATACCTAACACAAAAACGAAAAAGAAAGTTACTCTTAATTTATTTAACGTTAAATCTCCGGAAGGGGGAGTATTGTAGGGTTAATTGTATTTAATAATTATATTGTTATTTATACTTTGTATTGTAATACTTTAAATATTTGTTTGAAAATAATATTATCGAATTTTTAATTTTCGACTTGTTATATGAATTTTCAAAAATTTTCATTCGGTTGTAAATTTTTGATTAAATAAAACATACATTTAGGCGTGTTGCCTTAATATATAAAATTGTTTCAACCACTACACTGGGGAGTATTGTAGGGTTAATTGTATTTAATAATTATATTGTTATTTATACTTTGTATTGTAATACTTTAAATATTTGTTTGAAAATAATATTATCGAATTTTTAATTTTCAATCTTGATAAATGAATTTTCAGAAATTTTGATTCTGCTTTAAATTTTCGATTAAATAAAAACATACTTTTAGGCGTGTTGCCTTAAATATATAAAACTGTTTCAACCACTACAGATGGATATCTAAAATATAGACGAATGTCTTCAGCGGACGGTGGCTATACTCATGTACTTTCTAATGGGACAACGTCGACAACCGATGGATCGTTCCATATTACCCCGTTCTTTCCAGATATTTCTCCGCTCACATAAATGTAGAGTATTGTCATTCAGTGCAAGCAATAAAATATATTTTTTAGTATGTCAACAAAGGTAGCGACGCAGCGACATTTTCCGTTCAAAATAATAAGAACGAAGTGCAAAATTTTTTGAACACATATTTAAGCACATCAGAAGGTATTTGGAGATTACTGGGATTTTCGATTCATAGCGATTCCCAACGGTTGTACATCTATCTGTTCCCTTAGAAAATGGACAATGGGTTTATGGTACTGCAGGAACCACTAAAAACCACTTTGACAGCATGTTTTCCCCCTTTTTTCAGTTGACGATTTTGCAAAGACTTTTCTTTACTCCGAAGTACCCGTCTATTACACTTGGACTAATGCAATTACAATTAATAAGGCGCAAGGACAAACATTTAGTTATGTTGGCGTAGACCTTCGTAGTGAAGTGTTTTCTCACGGTCAACTGTATGTCGCTATTTCAAGAACTGTTTCCCCACAGAACCAAAGCTTTCTCATTCCTGGAAATAATAATAAAACAAAGAATGTTATATTCCCGGAAGTTTTTAATTAATGAAAAAAAATTACCTTATTTTATGTATTAATTTTTTAAGTTCTACAATCCAATTTCGACTGCTGACTAGAGTAGTACCCTATTCAAAATTCTTTTCAAAAACGTCCTAACTGAGAATTTGACTCAAAAATGCCCTGCCGCAAAATTTGAATGAAGAACGCCCTAATTCAAAATTTGTTTCATCTCGGTATAAACTCAATACATTTTGAGCTGAGATAAATTCTCAGATGGGGCCTTCTTCAATCACATTCAAAGGGTTCGTAGCAGAAAAAATATATGACATATGTATGTGTATCTCTTCTTTTAAACTATACCCAAATAGCGAAAACTCAGTATAGTATATAGATAAAGATAATATTGATGGAAGGCAACTCCAGCTCAAGTCACTTAAACAATTGTAATATAATTTTTTTCCGCTTCCAAAAATTGCAAGAATAGAAAAGTTAAAGATATTCTTCGTTGTATTTATTTTACGATTCCATGCGTTGACAGTCTGTAGATATTTGTTATTCTATCCTTAATTATTTCACATTTTTGTACTATTTATTTTCGAACCAATGGCTTCTGGTTGTTTTTTCACATAATTTATGTGTGGGTTCACATTTTTTTTCACAATTTCAATTTCAACATCCTTTTCAAGTCCAACGAAAATCGGTATTTTCATTCGTTAAGATTTGTTTTTTTTTTTCAGCACTCTTCACAGTTAAATTTTTTTTCTTTTTAAATTTTTTATTAATCTTTAACACTTTTTTTAAATATTATTCACGGACGAATATGCGTACGGAAGATTTGAGCATTTCCTTGGTTTAGCGTAACTTACAAACCTTCATACATACTTTTTAATTCGCTCTAACCACAGACATGACCGTCACTCCATTAACATCATCGAAAAACTGAAACTTCCCACCACGGCTGATCGCGGTCAACCCTTTTGGAAGCTATAGCCTCCTCATATCTTACTTGATCAACGGGATGATCAATAAGCCGTTAAAATCGATCACCTGATCTGCATTCTAATTGTTTGCACGAGCGAAGGAAAGCATAAAGAACATAATGAAATTCGGCGTTTGAATAGGCTGCGGTAGGAACTCCAATCCCGAAAATATTAAAGTTCCGAAAATCCTTGATTCGCCTGTCGGTTGAGGTTGAAGACGGTTATAAAATGATTAATGCAAAAACGATATTTGTTGGTTCGATCATTAAAAGTGATTGTCTTTATTTTGGAAATGATGCGTTTTTTATACAAAATATTCTTATTCTGCTTATACCTATTTACATTAATACTTATGAACTAAAATGTACATATTTCCTGAATGTAAAATCAGCATATTGGAATGACCTTATTTCGGTACTTAAGTACATATGTGTGTATAAGGTCAAAGTGTATATGTCACCGTGACCAATTGACCGATATAAACATATATGTGCAGTCAATTCATAAGTGCATACTTAACAATATGCTATTAATAGTTCTTCACATGTGAGGTCTGCATGTGTATAAATATGTAACGAACACTTGAATATAGTGAAAGCAGAACTAATTCTAAGGGCACATTACACCACCAGCCTTTGGAGAATGGTCATACATAATTTGCGCGCTAAATTATTTATGAGCATTCAAGTGGCTTTGACATAATTAGATTTTAAGTGTGACGTTCTGTGTTATTTTACGTTTAATGACCCGTTTAACTTGCTTGGGTATACAAAATTTAAATTGTCTTTCGCACTCAATTGTTGTGTGGTCGTAATTTATGACATAATGGTAACTTGATGCCAAAAGTAATGAGTTTGTTTCTTTATGTGTTTTTTGTTTTTATTTGTTTACATTTGTTTTACATGTGTACCCATTATGCTGACTTTCGTTTTTCATTCTTTATATTTGAACATCTCATGCTGGTTTTTTTCATTTTTCTAGAAATATGCGAATAACCTAAAACTAGAATAAAAAAAGTTTTAGATCAATCGAAAAAGGGTTAGAGGTGGCGCAAACCTGAAAAATGACGAATTTTTACAATTTCTTAAATTTGGTCACCCCTACTTCATTTGTTATGGGCGAAACATAATTTATCGTGTTATTTGTAAGTTCTAGAGATATTTTACTTTCAAATAAATCTAAAACAACAAATATTGGTCAAATAATAATAAAGTTATAAAATAAATTATGCCTTAAACACTGTGTCATTACTTCAAGAATGTGTATATAATGAGTATACTATAAAAGATTAAAAAAGAATAGGCGGTTTTGTGAGTGGCGAATGAGCGAATGCTTCTTTATTCAAATATTGTCAGCTTATTTATACTAAATTATTCTAAACATATTCTTACATACATATTTACTTTAAGGATAAATACTTACATACCTACATACAACTCGATACAAAATATGTACATACACATCTGTGTTGAGCTGTGACTTCTGTGGGAGCCGCAATGTCAGCAAATTTGCCTGAATGCAAATTTGGTTTGGTCGTGCGTTGTACACACACCTGTATTAAATCGTGTGAATTGCTCTGTCGGCAACAATTAGCAAATGCCCCTTTTGTGTTGGTTAAAATTTAGACTCTTTTTGTTACAGGGTAGAATATTAACTGGTTTACTCATTTGGCATTGAAATTGTTGGCTGTTTACACTACATCTCCCCTTTTTCAGAATGCTTATGCATTTGGAGAATGCATGAGCATTCTATTCTTATTTAGTTAAGTATACATTTATTCTATATTTTGTATTTTATGTTTGTAGGTTGAAAATTTACTTATTCTATTAATTTAAGTCTATTTTTGTGTATTATTATTTTATTATTTATGATATTGCTATTTTCTATGTTACTGGGAAATTTTTGCTTATCATTATTTCCTATTCTAGACGGGATTAAAGTGTAATTATTTTTACTATCGATATTTTCTACTTTATAGGGTATTAGAGTAAAATTATTATTTTTATCGATATTTTCTACCTTATAGGGCCCTTTATACCTATTATCTAACTTATGACCTGCTTCATTTTTTACTAACACTATATCTCCTATATTTATTTCCTTATAGTGAATATTTTTATCATAACTAATCTTTTGTTTTTTTAGCCTCTTCTACTAATTTAAAGGCTCTATCCTGTGCTATTTGTAACCTATATTTAATTTCTTTATCGTAAACCTCATAATTGTATAATGTTATTACCGTATTTTCTTGTAAAAATTCGTAAGTCTGGGGTTTTTTACCTAAGATTAATTCGAATGGGCAATAATTATGGACTGTAGATGGGGCAGTATTGTAACAATATGCAAAATATTTAAGATACTCATCCCAATCATCTTTGTTAACGGATATGTATGAACGCACATATTCATTGAAAGTTCTATGGCTACGTTCAACAGTGCCTAAAGTTTGATGGTGATACGACGTAGATGTTTTGTGCTCAATACTGAGAAGCTTACATAGTTCTTCAAACAAGCTATTTTTATATTCAGATCCCATATCCGTTATTATTGTTTTCATACTTCCATAAATTAAGATGAAATTTTCAAATATGGCTCTGGCTACTGTTTTTGCATGTTTGCTCTGTATAGGAATTGCAGCTAAGTATTTAGTCAAATCACATATCAGAGTGACAGCGTATTCGTTTCCATTTAATGATCTTGGTAAAGGTCCAATTGTATCTATTTGTACTGTTTCTAACGCTTTCGGTGGTGTTTCAGTCAAAATCATTGGTTCTTTTAAATTTTTATAAATGTTATTTTTATTACAATTTACGCATTTCTTTATATATTTTCTTATATCATTTTTCAAATTTTTTCAGTAATATTTTTGTCTAATTTTATTAGTTGTACGATTGATTCCTGGGTGGCCACGATTAACAGGATCATCGTGATATTTTGAAGAATCTTTTTAATTGTATCATTTTCCGTCACATGCACAACCTATTTCTTTAAATGTGTCTACTCGAGTATAATTAAACAATTTGTCTCCTAAGGACAACTGTATTTTCTTAATTCCCAAATTGCCGGCTTTTTCCATAAGCCTGGTAGAGAATTGGCCTAAGTCAATTTTCGCCTCAACAATTTGATTCTCTATATTTATTTCAGTACAAACTTTCTTTCCTTTTTTGAAATATAATTTCAGAGGATCGAAAACGAGCTGGACTAGTCTTTTAACCACACATTTATTAAGCGCTTCGTATACTATAGGGTTCTCTTTGTGACTTTTCTTCTCTTCATTTCTATTACTGTTATTACTGGAATTCTTTTTAGTTTGCGATCTGGTCGTGACTTTCATTATTTTACATGCCTGTACTGACATTTCTTTCAAATCATTGATATCTATTCGTGACAGCGCGTGTGCCACGTAATTTTCTTTTCCGGCTATGTACTCTACCACAAAGTCATACTCTTCCAAATCTAATCTAATTCTAGTTAATTTAGATGAAGGGTTTTTCATTGAGAATAAATATGTTAAAGGTCGATGATCCGTTTTCACTGTGAGTTTTCTGCCATAAACATATGGTCTAAAATATATAATGGCCCAATGTATGACCGCCAATTCTTTTTCGATCGTGGCTTTATTTATTTCGCCTTTTGTAAATGATCTTGAGGCGTAGGCAATGGGTGATTGTTTTCCTTCATACTCTTGGCTTAGCACAGCACCGCAAGCATAACCACTTGCGTCAGTTGTAATAAATAACTCTCTATCAAAATTGGGATATTGTTGGATATTTGGACTAATTAATGCATTTTTTAGGTAGCTAAAAGATTTCTCGCAGTCGTCTGTCCAATTGAAAATTACATTTTTCTTACTAAGCCTTGCTAGAATCCTGGCGTATTCTGCGAAATTTGGTATGAATCTTCTATAATAATTACAAAATGCGACAAATCTTTTTGCTTCATCGGCATTTTTGGGAGTTGGGTAATTTTGAACAATTGGCTGAAAAATAGGCATTTGTCCGGATGTAATTTTAAATTATATTTTCTGCATGTGGAGAATACATCCCGTAAATTTTTAATCATATGTTTTTCGGAGCATCCTAATACGACTAAATCGTCCATGTATAAGAATGCTTGTGATGGTTTTAGACCTGCGAATGCTAACGCCATCATCCTCTGGAATGAGTTTGGGGCTACTTTGAGGCCATAAGGCAATCTTTTGAAACGATTAGTACCGTTATCCGCTGTAAAGGATGTGATATCCCTTGACCCTGGACTGAGTTCTATTTGGTGAAATCCTGACATTAAATCTAGTCATGAGAAATATTTCGCTTTTCCCAATTGATCCAGAATATCATCTATTCTAGGCAAAGGGAATTTATCAGCTGTTAAATTTTTATTTATTTGTCTGAAATCAACAACTTTTTTCTTCTCTGCCCGGAAGGGATTTTTTAGGTACCAATAAAATAGGGCTGTTGTACTCTGAGGTTGATGGTTCCACAATATCATCTTGAATTTGTTTATTTACTTGTTTATTCTTATGTGCTTGAGGTAGTCTATAATTTTTAATATACACAGGAGTGATATCTTTCAGATGCAACTTTTGTTTGTAAAAATTGTTGGTCGTGATTGGTTCTGTTTCTAATGAGAATATATCAACGTATTCTGAGCATAATGTGTTGAGTGATTTACTAGCGAATGGTGGGAAATTTTTATTCAATCTTTCTAACTTTTCTTTGTTATTAGCTTTACAGTGAGCTGTATTTTCAGTTATTACGTAATCCTCTAAACGTTCTGTTTTGATGTCATAATCTTGAATGATTGCATGTTTATCTGTTGTATTTATTATTCTTATTAAAGCGTGATTTGAGTTTACTATCGTGTTGGCTACAAAAATGCCATCAGTCAATTCTTGATGAGGTACTAATAGTTCCTTATTGTGACTATTGATATGAACCTGTCTAATTACTTCGGCTCTTGCGGGTATTGTAATGCTATTAATTGTTGGTTTATTTGTCATTTGTATAACTATATCTTCAGGGTAATCATATGGTCGTAGTTTTAGGCTGTCCCCATTTTTATTATAATCTAAAATGCAATTATATTTTTTAATGAAGTCGAGTCCCAAAATTCCATCACATGGGATTGGGAAATTGTCTTCTACTATGTGAAAGGTGTGTTCTATTAAAAGACTATCATCTGTTAGATCTGCATTTACTGTACCAAGTGTGCTTTTTATGCCTCGGCCAATACCTTTTAAATCTGTGATCTGTGAGTTATTTATTGTGTGTTCTTTATTATTGAGATATCCGCTCCTGTATCTATCAGGAACGTTGAAGTTGAGTTATTTAGAGTGGTATTGGAAGATATGTAGTTGTTTAGATGCCAGTTGAATGTACATACTTTATTACCGTTGGAGTTTACTGTTGGAGTGGAGTTTGCTGGTTTTCCTGTTGGTTTAAATTACGGAGATTGCTCGTGTTACTCTGATTGGGTGATCTTGACTGACCTCCAAAATTGCGTCTTGGGAAATTATTATTTTGTCTATTACTATTGTTATTATTATATCTGTTAGTATTACCGTAATATCTTCGATTTTGGTTACCTCGATAATTATTATTTTGGTAGCTTCTTCGGAAGTTACCTCGGTAATTACCTTGTGAGCGCGTCAGGCGTAATACTGTATTTGGGTTACCCGTGACTTCAGTACAACTATTCGTGAATTTTGAAATAGCCTCGTTCATAGGTGTGAACGTTCCTGCTTGCATTATCAGTTTAACTCTTTCGTTAGCCGAGTTCTTACACATAGCCTTTACAGCTGATTGTGTGGCATATTTAGTTGCCACATCAGGCACAAGACCGTCAGATATGTAAGCACCCTCCAACGATTTTGTTAATTTTTCGATTTCGGCAGTGTACTGGTTAGCTGCTTTACTGCGCTGTTGGACGTTTAGGAGTTGTGCCGTCAAAAGTTCTACAGATTCAACTTTGATTGCTGAACTCAACTTTTGCTTTATTGCTAGTATTGAATTTTAGGTGCTCAAAAGGTTTCTAGCTGTTCCCTTGAGCTTAGTTTTTATCATGGAGACTGCTATGGTCTCGTGAGGATCCTTAATTTGTTCTAGGATATCTAGTGCGCCTAAGAAGCTATGTAAGTTCTCATCTTTACCATCAAACTCAGGCAGAATTGACGAAGCCGTTTTTAAGGATTCTACTGTGGTTTGTACCATTTTGTCTTTTCTTGTTTGGTAGTTTGGTGTCTCTATTAAAATTTCTTTTTGTTCCTGTTTTTGTTCTTCTTTTTGTTCTACTTCTGGTTCCTCTTCTAAATCGGAGGCTGACTACAGCAGAAATGTGCTAAAGTCTATTTCTATTTCCTTTTTGAAACTCGTTGGTACTATGAATTCTATATCATATCTTGCCAGTGAGGACACCAAATTGTCTCTAACGCTGGTAAAAATTTGATATGCTTGGTCTTTTCGATTGCCGTCTAGTTTACCATTTAACTGTTGTATTATTTTTCCTATTTGTTAAATGCTTCATCTATTATTTTGAGATGCTTTACTACGGTTTCTGCCTTTACTTTTGTCTTTTTATTAATACATTTGTAAGATTTTTCTCCTATCGTTTTTTCTTCTATGAGTAGTTTAACGATATCTTCCCATTTGCCCTTTGGCGATGGTAGATAAAAAAGTTTGTTAAAAATGCTTTGGGATGAGTAGAGCTTTGGAAACAAATTAATGCAACTAGCTACACAGATAAATAGAAGCATCATGGCATCCTGGGGGGTGGGAAAAATGCAAATTTATGATTATTTCTTTGTTTTTTATGTTTATTATATTAAGGATTCCATTTTACTTTTATTATTTTTTCCTTATTATAAAAGTTATTATTTAAAAGGTTTATTTCTAAAAATGTTTGTTCTTAAGAAAAAATTTGTTTAATTTAACATTTTTGACATTTATAATTTTTCTGACAAAATTTTCTGAGATTTTTGTCAAACTTCTTGTTAATTATGAAAAATTAATTCCTATGCTATTTTCTTTTTTTTCATTTTGTTTTCTATGCCATTTTGGGCTTAAACAAATTTTCTATTTTGGTAAAACATTAGTAAACATTTCAAAAAAATTTTTTTTCACATTTAATGAGTTTTATGAAAACGACCTAAGCACTTGACCTTGATTGTGTATGTACTCTTCTGGGAACATAACTCAATAATTAGTGACAAAAAGTTTTTGCAGCAGAAATTTACATTTTTGCTTGTCAATAGGCAGCCGTTGGGTTGCCCGAATATTTTCTTGCTTAAAAATAATGTCTAAATTGTCAAACCGACTTCAAAATTAAGCTAATTACATTATTATAATTATACTTATTATGCTGCCAGTCCTGTTGTTTATTCCACCCTTTTTATGCTCTGACCGACTTCAATAATTTCTTCCGAATTGTTTACCACCTTATCACCGTTGGAAATTTCTGGCTGGCTGTAGATTTGTGTTTGAAAAAATTGTGTTTCTTTGAAGTATGTTGGAATTCAAAAGGTACAAAAGTGGGCGCCAGTGCATCTAATGGTAGCGTATTTGTTTTTCAACTGCCGCAATTTTCATGTAATCTTCATAGTTGGTGTCCAAATTTAATTGATCAAAAACATCATTGTAAAAGCGAAATTTGTGTTTGTTCCGAATGTGGTTCCTTTGTTTCTACTTCATGTTTATTGACAAAAAATTTAACCGCCATAAAAATTAGATTCGCAAAAACACGTCCTATACCTTCTCTTTTTCGCTTCTTTTACAAGGCTTAGGCTGTAATCAGCCAGTATAATACTATGTACAAACACACACCATATTGGCAATTTATACCATTTTGGCAATTTATTACGCAATTTATCATATAATAAATTGTAATAATAAATTGCCAATTTAAAAAAAATTGCGTAGTAAATTGTTTCAAACTGCAAATGCAACATTGTAAAGTGTGTTTATTGAGTATATTTAAACGTCAATTACGCATGGCTGAACTATATGGTTGGCTCATCTCATCAGCTGATTTTATGTCTTCCATTTCACTGGAGTAGGGATTGTCAAAAGAAGATGGCAAACTCAAAATGAAACCAAAACATTGAACACATTTTCTTACAACACACAAAAAATTCAAAGTTTTATGTTTTCATTCCATTTCATTCGCCTAATAATGTGCGTGTTCATTTTGACAGTCTGAACAAAGGTATGTTCTTGCTGTAGAGATGAGCCAACCAGCTATCAAATTCCTATTGTGTAAGCTAAATCGAGTTGTATGAACAGCACTCAATTCAAATCGAAATTTCCTCAATTTATTTTTCTGTTTGAACATAGTATAATCCTTACCAAAGAATTAGGCTGAATAACACAGGCCAACAAAAAACAATTTTTTTTTTGTACATGGGTTTTGCCCTATATATTCGGATTCTATGTTCAATTCTATAAAAAAATGCAATTAATAATCAAAAATATTTGGTTTTGTAGAAGTTATAGCGATTTGAAAATTTTGCATTTTTGCACCAGGCTAATGTAGGTCCTTTCGCGCTATTTCGGTCGATATAGGGCGGCGGGTAGCTACCTGATGCAGCGATGCATCGAAAAAAGATCTACTTAAAGCACAACATACTCATCTTAAAAAAAAAAACCAAAAAAATGTGGCTGAGAAACAGTAAAAAGGAGATAAAAGTTCCCAGATACACATGATTTTAGGTAGATTTGGCAATTCGTTAAGTACATATTAAGAAACTCATCGAAACTTTTACTGACGGATTGGCAGGCCTAGCAATAGAGCATGCCAGCTACCTGATAGCGTTTTTGTAAGTAAAATTTTTTTTAAGAAGCTGTAGTTTCTTGGGTCACTCGTTGTCGGCGACACTATGTTTTTGCATATCACAGAGGAATGATGTCTTCGAGAAGTTTTAAACGAACGGCTAATTCGTTTTGCTATATATGTGGCGAATGTATTAAAAGAAGACAAAAAAAACAAAGAGCAATCACGTAGCGGATTTCTCAAATGTTAAAATTTTAGACATTGAACGGAGAGAGAAAACGAGGCTGACGCTGGAAAGTATACGCATTCAACAACAATTACAAAACGCGATGAACTTCAAAGAAGATTTTGACAATATAAGCAGCGTCTACTCAGCTGTTGTATAGAGATGCAATAGAATGTTAAAAAAATAAACAAACGTCATTTAATGTGTGAATAATGTTGTGCAACAAATTGTATTAGTACTTGAACCAACTAATTATTAATGTTAATATTAATGTAAGTAGCAAAATAAGTGTTAAATGATGTGTCAGTTTCATGTTTATTGTTAGATAATCTAATGTATAATGTTTAATGTACTTAATTTTATATATTTAACATTAAATATATCCCCAAAGAAGAAGACGTAAGGTAAACGTCGAAGCGCGGCGGGAACAAAAAATATACCCTGTTTCAATTTATGGCCACAAATGCTCATTTTAGCAAACCAATCATTTATAAATTGGCCCAAACAACATAATAAAGATCCAAAAATCGGTGAGCAAATCCGAGATACAAAACATCTTAACTACAGTCTTACATAAACATGAAAAATTTCTTTCGGTACATCAAAACCAGATACAATGAAGAAATACAACATAATATTAATAAATTTAACAAAAAATCAAAAAGTATCGCGAAACAAAAAGAAAGGCTTAAATTTCTGCTCAAATGCAAGAGCTACGGCATCACACCACCACACTTACCAGGTAAAATTAGATTCTTAGCAAACTCCTTTAAACACCAGTCTACCCGAACCCAACTACAAAAATTGGAAACCGGTTTTCTACTAAAAATATTAAACCTGGAAATTAAGGAAACAAATATAAACATTAAAATAATTGAAGACGAATTAAAATACGTAACTAATACACTAAAACATAAATTAAATGAACACGACTATGATAATATTGTGGAAAAACAAAAACATTTCACAAACTACTTCATCAACGCCACGGAAAAAACACACCAAAAGAAGATCCAAACACAAATAACAAAAAACATAGATAAATTTGGCATACGATTCAACGAGGACTGGTTCATAAACAAAACGAATATCGACGTACCTCAAGAAAGCTGCTTATTACTCTCGCTTGGCACAAAGTTTGCACTACCGGTCACAAAAGATAATCTTTTCTCCAATACATCTTATCGCGCAACTAGAACAAGGTCTACATGAGATCGAAGACGAAAAAAGTAAGGACGCAATAAGAAGCAGCATAGCTGAAAAAATCACTAGCTACCAAAGACGAATCAACCAGAACCCCAAAGATAAGAGAGAACTTTCGAAGACACAAAGAAGTTTTTACGTCAACACAAGGACAAAATAATATTAACACAGGCGGAACCCAACTACAAAAATTGGAAACCGGTTTTCTACTAAAAATATTAAACCTGGAAATTAAGGAAACAAATATAAACATTAAAATAATTGAAGACGAATTAAAATACGTAACTAATACACTAAAACATAAATTAAATGAACACGACTATGATAATATTGTGGAAAAACAAAAACATTTCACAAACTACTTCATCAACGCCACGGAAAAAACACACCAAAAGAAGATCCAAACACAAATAACAAAAAACATAGATAAATTTGGCATACGATTCAACGAGGACTGGTTCATAAACAAAACGAATATCGACGTACCTCAAGAAAGCTGCTTATTACTCTCGCTTGGCACAAAGTTTGCACTACCGGTCACAAAAGATAATCTTTTCTCCAATACATCTTATCGCGCAACTAGAACAAGGTCTACATGAGATCGAAGACGAAAAAAGTAAGGACGCAATAAGAAGCAGCATAGCTGAAAAAATCACTAGCTACCAAAGACGAATCAACCAGAACCCCAAAGATAAGAGAGAACTTTCGAAGACACAAAGAAGTTTTTACGTCAACACAAGGACAAAATAATATTAACACAGGCGGATAAAGGTAACAAAACGGTATTAATAAATAAAACCGAGTACGAGGAAAAAATGGCAGACTTAGTAAGCGACAGGAAAGTCTACAAAATAATTAGGAAATATCCAATGCAACAACTAATGAGGAAAAACAATACCATCGTTAACGAGCTATACAAACAAAATAAAATTAATGCAAGGGAAAAATTTCAATTATCATGTACTGCGGCTGTCGCGCCCAGATTATACGGTCTACCGAAAATCCACAAGGACAATATGCCACTGAGGCCGATATCATCATCTACGAAAGTACCTTGCTATTAGTTAGCTAAACATACCGGTGCCATACTGAAAAACATAATATCTGATTATTATAATGTAAAAAATGCGTTCCAATTAAAAGAAAGATTGAAAAATATTAATATTGGTGATGACGAAATACTTATATCATTTGACGTAATTTCACTTTTTACAAACATTCCCACACACATAGCAACACAGACGATAATGAAAAAATGGACGCAGTTGGAAAGACATACAAATATTTCAAAGAAACAATTCCAAACCATACTAGAATTTTGCCTGCGAGAAAACAATTATTTCATGTACAATTCAAAATTGTATCAACAAACCTACGGGATGCCAATGGGGAATCCACTATCTCCGACTATAGCAGATATAGTACTAGACAAAATCCTTGACGACAGCATAGCTGAATTAAAGAAAAAGGACATATACATCAACAAGTATGTAGATGATGTATTCGCAATAATTAAATCTAAAGACGCGGAAGAAATATTAAACACATTAAATTCTCAACTCACGAGTATAAAATTCACGATTGAAATGGAAAAAGGCAATAAATTAGCCTTCCTAGATGTAGAAGTAAGTAGAAAAAATAAAAATTTACTAATGAATTGGTACGTAAAATCCGTTGCCTCGGGACGATTAATAAATTTCCACTCAAACCATCCATGGAAACAAAAAATCAACACAACAACGAATTTAATAAGAAAAGTAATATTACTTAGCAATGTTAGCAATGGAGATTTCTGGACGGATAACATTAAAAAGATAAAGGAAATTCTATATAACAATAGCTATCCAAGTTCTCTTACGGCTAGACTAAACCAAAATACTGTGAACAGAGTTCACCAAAAACCAAACCAAACAACACGCTCAAAAAAATTTTCACTAGAACAAAAGACCCAATTAAAAAAGAACAACAAACTGATGTTTACGAAATAACTTGCAATGGTAACGAAAATGAAAAATGTAACAAATGTTACATCGGTACAACAAAACGGCAACTAGGTATAAGAATTAATGAACATAAGAAAGATGCAGAAAACAAAAAAACGTCGACCGGGCTAGCACAACACCTAACAAAGAAAACACACGTAGCGGATTTCTCAAATGTTAAAATTTTAGACATTGAACGGAGAGAGAAAACGAGGCTGACGCTGGAAAGTATACGCATTCAACAACAATTACAAAACGCGATGAACTTCAAAGAAGATTTTGACAATATAAGCAGCGTCTACTCAGCTGTTGTACAGAGATGCAATAGAATGTTAAAAAAATAAAAAAACCTCATTTAATGTGTGAATAATGTTGTGCAACAAATTGTATTAGTACTTGAACCAAATAAATATTAATGTTAATATTAATGTAAGTAGCAAAATAAGTGTTAAATGATGTGTCAGTTTCATGTTTATTGTTAGATAATCTAATGTATAATGTTTAATGTATTTAATTTTATATATTTAACATTAAATAGATCCCCAAAGAAGAAGACGTAAGGTAAACGTCGAAACGCGTCGGGAACAACAAATATACCCTGTTTCAATTCATGGCCACAAATGCTCATTTTAGCAAACCAAAAAAAGTTTGATTTAACTAAAAACTCAGGGATTTGCGAGACCTACCTAGCCTTCTTCGGTCTACCTGTTAAAAACCGGGACAAAAAATGGGCTCCACATGTTTCATGTAACTCTTGCAGAAGCATTCTGGAGCGTAAGTTCATTTTCTCTTTTTTATTGTACTAACTGTTTCATATATATATACATATATCGAGAACGTTCGCCACGGACCTGACAACCATGTTCGGGTTGTAGAGGTTCGCACCCAAAATGGGCTTGTCATGCGCCCCTTAGTTAAACTGTGCTTTCTTCCAATGGAGCACTCTTCGAGCACAGCGCTCTAACTTATATACGTTTCCCCTGTATAATTAAATTTCCGTATCATCCGCTGTATCCGACTACTTCTCGTTTCTCTCTCTGCTCTTGTACTTTCAGGACGACACCATCATGGCATCTCGACCAGCATGCCCACTGGCTCCCACAGCAGAAACCGATAACTGCCTCCAGTGTCGGCTCTGCCACCGCTACCACGCGCTGCGGACCTGCCCGGCTTTTAAGGCGATGCGGCCACCGCAGCGTGCTACAGTGGCCAGGGCACAGGGCTATTGTTTCAATTATCTGGCACTCACGCACACCACGGGGGAACGCGACTCCCGAGGGTCGTGCAAAATTTGCGGCCTGGCACATCACACCCTCCTGCACGAGAGGCCAAAAGGCCGACGTGGGCAGCGCAAAGCCCCTCCACGGAAAACCCCCAAGCATCCCGCAAGCCGAAACCCAAGCCGAAGAAGGAAAAAGAGAGGACCCCGACCTGCGCCTGCAGCGCCCAAAAGGCGCATCCTGCATTTAAAACAGCGGCAACCCCCAAACTCGCAAAGACGGCCAAGCGCACGATCGCGCGCACCCCTCAAGTCCTGCAAACGGCGTAATGCCAACGGCGCAATACGAATCGCGCCTTAGATACTACCATCCGCGCCCTGCAGGAACTGCAGAAGGTGCTTACTGGCACCTCCCTGCAGGGCGGGCAGGATGTTTAAGCCGCCTCCTTCATAATTTATACGGCGGCAAAATCCTTATGCGCAGCCGTGCGCGGCGAATGGAAAGGCGCCAACGCGCATACACTACCATCGTCACCAATTATATATGGCATTCGACAGTCTTGTACTATCAACGGTCAATCGCGGACGCGCTCCTTTATACATGAATATACTTTTATATAACTGCTTCGAGTTATCTAAAGTCTAAAATTAAAGTCTAAAATTAAATTTTTGAAGTTGAAGTTTTAAAATAATGTATAACTGTTAGCTTTGAAGAAATAAAATAAGTGAATTTATAACGTTTTAAAGAAAAATTAAAAACCTTTTTAATTGGAACTATTAAGTGTAGCGAAGAAAGACCACATTTGTTCAATCTACATATATATAATTGCATAATAACTGAAATTGTTAAGAAATGCTTTACGTTTTATTATAGTTTTGTACCAGGGTGAGAAAAGAGCCATGAAGTTCGCAGTGCCGAGGATTTGGAGGGAACCGAGTAATCCTGACACTGATTGCTATTTTTGTATAATGAAACCACTGAAAGGGAAACGTTTAAGGAAAACAATATATCCGGAACTACCATCGACATCCGCTCCAGTACCACATTCGAAACAAAATCCTGTACCTGATCCACCTGTGTTGGAAAAGCAACTATTCCCTGAAGGCAGCTTTCAAACTGCATCCGTACATTCCGAATTTGTTCCTCAATTTGAACCAGGAATACCACATCTCATCAACTCTGAAGATCTCACTGACTTAATAAGAGACTTAAATCTATCAAAAGACAAAGCAGAGTTATTAGCATCGCGGCTTAAACAACGAAATTTACTTACTTCTGATGTTCGAATATCTCGGCAAAGAAAGCGTCATGAAGAATTTTCTTGTTTCTACAGTAAGGAAGATGGACTCTGTTTTTGATATGACGTGAAAGGTTTATTTGAAGCAATTGGTATTCCTTGTAATAAAATTTATGACGCCTCTTTATCGACAGCTCAACAAAAGGTCTAAAAGCAGTTCTACTACACAATGGGAGCAAATTTCCATCTATTCCACTGGCACATTCCATACATCTCAAGGAAAATTATGACAGTATTAAAATGCTATTAACTGCAATCAAATATACGGAATACTAGTGGGAAGTTATTGGAGACTTCAAGATGGTTTGTTTTTTTACTGGAATGCAAGGTGGATATACCAAACACTCCTGTTATCTTTGCCTATGGGATAGCAGAAATGATGCCGCCCACTATCGCCAAAAACATTGGCCTGAACGTACTGAGTATGGAGTGGGAAGATTTAATATTAAACATGAAGCAATTGTCGATCCTAAAAATATATTGATTTCGCCATTGCATATTAAATTGGGCCTTATTAAACAATTTGTGAAGGCTCTTAATATTGAGTCTAAAGATTTCAAATATTTGCAGACTTTTTTTCCAAAGCTGTCAGAGGCGAAAATTAAAGCTGGAGTCTTTGTTGGCCCACAAATACAAAAAAATTATGAACTGCGATATTTTCCCGGACCTACTTAGCAATGAGTAGAAACTAGCGTGGAACAGTTTTAAGGCAGTAGTTCATGACTTTCATGGAAATCATAGGGATGGAAATTATGATGAGCTGATAACTGGCATGATTACGAATTTTTCCGCCATCGGATGTAGAATGTCGCTAAAGATGCACATGTTACATTCACATCTGGATAAATTCAAAGATAATATGGGAGCTTATTCAGAAGAACACGGAGAGCGATTCCATCAAGATATAATGGAGTTTGAGAAACGCTACCAAGGCCAGTATACGGAAAGCATGATGGGGGACTATATTCGGACGTTAATAAGAGAAAATGTTACCGAATATGGCAGGAAAAGCAGGAAAAATCATTTTTAAACATTTAAACTGTATTCTAAAACTAAATTTATAAGAATAAATCTTAAGTTGATTTTTACTGTACTAGAATAAATCAAATCTATGTCAAATTTTGATGAATTTTCAGTTTTTCGTTTCTCCCATTTTTTTTGAACAAAACCAAATCAAAAACTTTTTTATGTTCATATTCTTATTTCTGGGTGCAAAAGCAATGAAAAAAATATAAGCACGACCCATGTACAAAAATGTTGTTGACCAGTGTAATCAGCCAACTTTAATCAAGGCAGGATCGCCATATAAAAGGCGTATCCTTGCCAGCTATGAACTTAGGCTGAAAAATCAGCCACCAGAATCATAGGCAGGATCGCCATATAAAAGATTAAAAAAGAATAGTCCGTTTTATGAGTGGCGAATGAGCGAATGGTTCTTTATTCAAATATTGTCAGCTTATTTATACTAAATTATTATAAACATATTCTTACATACAAGTTATCGGCTGAAAAATTTAATAGCCGAAAAGAAATGTTTTTATTGGTCAAAAGACCTTTATTGTGAATCTAGATGTTAATGACTAACTTTACAATTTTTAAATCTTCCTTATTTATAACTTAAATTTACTTATGCTAGCATTATTTCTGTTTACCACTTTGGTAACTCATGGCGGATGTTTGTTTGGCCTATTTAGCTATTGCTGACTTATGTTTGTATTTAGTCGGCGCATGGCGGATGTTGTTGCACTATTTGCAATATTGGTAGTCAGCATTATTCCGCTGACTTTAGTTAACATTATTCTTGAACTTTTATTGCACTATTTGCAATATCGATAGTCAGCATTATTCTGCTGACTTTAGTTAACATTATTGTTGCTAACTCCTCCGCCCTTTAAAACGGACGTCCTGGTCGTTACAACAAAATTTTGGTATATTGCTTGATCTACTCGAGGGGATGGTTGTGGAGGAGGCGGTTGGCTAATGGTTACCTTTTCAAGGGGTATGCCGTCGTTATTGGTTACATATTTGCCTGTTAATCTCGGAATTATCATTGCCTTGAGTGCCAATATTATTATCAGTGCCAGGGCTGTCACAGATATCCAAAGATTTGTTGATGAGGCTATTGCACCTTTAGTTTTTATGGTTTCAATGTACTTTGTATATTCTAGATGGAGCTCTTTCACCATTTCCAAGCTTAGTATTTCTTCTTCGACCGATTGCGTGGAATTTAGTTGAAGTACAGCTGGAAGTGGTTTATTGCCAGAAACTTCGTTAAAAACAAATACCTGATTATCTATTGCTATTTTGGAGTTGTGATATTCGATTGCATATGATCCTGTGAGTTTAATTTCCTCTTCGTCGATAAGGATAGTTCCATTAAATTGATTTACTACAATTAGACCCGGAAGAATTTCTTCGATGGTAGGACATGTTGATTGTTCATCATAGCACAAGTTGATGGGTGGCTTTTGAGCAAATGTGGTAAACAGGATGAATTACTTATATCTATAATATTTTCCTTAGAGCGTTATTATTCTATTCTTCACATTTATTTTTTAATCCAAAAATCTTACTATTACATAATAACAAATTTTCATATCGTACTTTGAATACCTTATTACCCTTTTTTAATGGGTTAATTAACAATTTTTCGCAAATATTCTTATTGGTAATTGGAATGTTAATTAAATATAAAATCATTGAACTATTAGAAGCTATTTTGACATATGCAAATTGAAATGCTTCTTCTATATTATTGAAAGAATACTGTCGTTTTCGAAAATATTTCTTATTATATTAATTTCTGTGTTAGAGAAAAGGTATGAGTTTACGATGCCAACTTTGGCCCAATGTATTGCATAATTTACAGTTATAATTTCTTCTTTTATCATTTGCAACTTATCTTTAATATTGACAGCGACATCATGTTGGATGTTGTCCTTATTACTATAAAGTGAAAGTATCTTATTTGAAATTTCTGTAATATTTTTCATTCTCTCATTAATTAATTTATTAATTATAACTTGTTTATTATTATTTTCTATTACATCATTTATGTGATTTTCTAAAATTGCGAAATCCTCGTGGTCAGGATTTCCTGCTAACCATTTCCAAGCTGTTCCAATTTCATTTATAGATCTTTTATTAATTTTAGGTCTTATTCTATTTAAATAATTTTGGGTTTGGGATAATTCTGTGTTTAGGAAAGGGAGGAAGGAATTGTTTGCTGTGATTTTCCGTCTTATTGTATCGTCTAATCCGTCTAATATTTTCTGATATGCGTCTATGTCCATTGTGTGAATAATTCTGTAAGTTCCTGTTTGTATTTTGGTAAATCCTCTATTGAAAGTCGCTACAGGCGAGTTCGTATAGTCGAGAATCCTGAACTCTGCATTTATTAGTGGTAAAAGGAGCCTGAAAATAAAAATTTGGGGTTAAGTCCTAATGTTGCTTTTGTGTATAGTTCGTCCGTTTTCCGTGATTACTACGCTGGATTTGTCCTCTCTTACTATTTCTTTCCTATATCTAGCTGTATGTTCGGATCATATGCATTTATTTATCCTAACGTAAATTACATCACCAGGGGTATATGATTTCGTGGGTTGCCGTGTTTTGTTGTGATTTTCTAAGTCTTTCTCTTGTCTTTTCTTAAGGATGTCTATGTTTTCTCGTCGTGAATTTTCATACTGTTCTGGGTCTATTGAAACTCGTCTGCCGAAAAATGTCTCTACCGGTCGTTTTCCTGTTGCGGAATGTATGGAATAGTTGTATTCATATGTAGATCTGTCTAAAAGTTCTTGGAATGATGGGTCCGTTCTGTTTGTAGACAACGCATGATTTCGGATAGGGTACAGTGAAATCTTTCCACTTGTCCGTTAACTGTACTTGCGTATGGTGGTGTTTTAAATATTTCAATTCCAAGTTGATCTTCAACCATGAATTTTATGGATGCTGAATTTAACGATTTTTCGTTATCGATGACTATTGTTTTCGGTACGCCGAAAGAGAAAAGAATTTGTCGTAGTGGTTCCCTGATGTCTTCTATTGCTTTTGACTCTATTACTTTAACTTGAGCGTATTTTGAGAATTTGTCTAATGCTGTTAGTACTAGTTTCCTTTCTGTATTATAAATATCTATATGAACTATTTCACCAGGATATTGGGGAATTGGGGTTTCGAGTAGTTGTGGCTTATTAGGGTGACGATCGTATTTGTATTCTCTACAAACCTTGCACTGTTTGATTATATTTTCTAATTTTGTCTTCATTTTAGGAAAGTAGTATTTTTGTAAAAGTTGCCCTTTATTTTCATCCCTATTCCTGTGTGCTCGTTTATGTTCTTTTAAAATATCCTCATTTTGGGCATCTTCATTTACCAGGTCTTCTATTTTTGTTTGGGTATAACGAATTTTATAACTGAATGAAGAGGGTAGACTTCCTGAATTTTTCCCATTATTTCTTCAGAGGTAAGTATACCATTTATCACCGAAGGATTTAGGTAGCGTTTTAATAGTGCAGTTAGGTTGTGTGTTGAAAATTCGGGTTTAATAATTATATGTCTATGGTAGGTTGGGAATGGGATCTTGAATTGATAACTGTCTTCTCCTATAGATATCCAAAGTTGGTTTTTGAAGGCGTTTATGGGTTCTTCCACTGTTGGGATTAGATTGTGTGATGAGCTCTCATCAGAGTGTGTAGCAACTGATAAAGAATTTAATTCGAAGGGCCTGGATAATGTGTCTGCAACTATGTTTGCTTTCCCTGGCTTATATTTTATTTCATAGTTGTATTCTTCCAGGATCGCTTTCCATCGTTTCAGTTTGGAGTTATTATTTCTGTTGCTTAAGGCATATGTAAGTGGCTGATGGTCTGTGTGGATAAATACTTTTGCTGTTCCGTACAGATAGTTTCTAAAGAAATTTAGTGCCCAAATTATGGCGAGCATTTCTTTTTCGTTTACCGCATAATTTTCCTCTCCTTTGTTCAGCGTTCTTGATATGAAAGTTATTGGTTTTCCATTTTGCTCTAAAACTGCGCCTATGGCATATTTTGAGGCATCTGTGGTTACGTCGAATTCTTCGTTATAATCAGGATATTGCAAAATTACGTCTTTGGAAGTCAAAGTGGATTTGATTTTATTGAATGCTGCTTTTGCTTCTTCATTCAAATGTACTGGGATTTTCTTTGAGCTACTTTTGGACATTCTTCCTTCTTCGCCTCGAAGTAGGGATGTTAGAGGTTTTGCTAACTTAGCGTAGTCTTTAATAAATCGTCTATAGTATCCAGATAAGCCTAAGAATGACCTTAAATCTTTAATCGTTTGGAGATAGGGGAAATTTGCTATTGATTCTACTTTGGCGGGGTTTGTGGAAATTCCATCGGAAGATACTACAAATCCTAGGAACTCAACTTGTTTTTTGAAGAACTCACATTTGTCGATCTGAATCCATATGGTCGGAATGTTCTTTTTAATTTTTGCTAAATATGATTATATCGTCTATGTATACGTAGCATATTCGTCCTATATGTTTTCTTAATATTTCGTCCAGTGTCCGTTGGAAGATAGATGGGGCGTTTTTCAAGCCGAATGGTAATCTAGTGAACTCGTGTTTCCCGTTGTTCACTGAAAAAGCTGTTCTTTCCACGTCAGATTCCTTAAGAGGAATTTGATGGAAACCACTTTTTAAATTAATCACAGAGAAAATGCTGTTCTTTCCTAGTTGAGAAAGTACCTCATTTATTTCCGGTATTGGATACCTATCTGCGATTGTGAATGTTTAAGTTTTCTATAGTCAATGGCCATTCTAAACTTTTTTTCGCCTGAGGCGTCGTCTTTTCTAGGTACAACCCAGACCTGGTTTTCAACTTCTTGCTTAAGACTAATAGGATATGGGTAGGATTTTGAATATATCGGTGTGTCTGAATTTGTCCGAATTTCTGCTACTACTTTTGTTGTGTACGTCAGTTTTTCGTTTGGTTCTGAAAATAAGTTGCGGTGTTTTTGTACTAGCTGTCCTATTTCGTGTTTATCTACTGTTGTCATGTGTTCGTCTCGAATGTGTATCGTGTTAACGTTCTGTATACTGTACTGTCTAAAGTAGTTTTTTTTTGTGTTTGCTATAACCATAAAATTGTCCTTGGTATGTATAACTGCTGAAAGTTCTTTTAGGCTGTCGTTTCCTAATATAGCATGGAAGGTTCTGAGTGTAGGTAGCAGGAAGAATTTTAGTCTGCAATCTTCTAAGTTAAACAGATTCAAGAATGTATGATGAGTAATCTTTATTTTCCCTCCAACTGAGTTGGCGAAAAACGGGTTATCGTTTTCTATTGATCTCCTAACTAGGCTGGATTGGATGTAATTTTTGTTGGATCCTGTATCTACCAGGATATTTAGTATTTCGCCGCTCTTCGTTTTGCATCTAAAATAAGGTAACGAAGAGCTATTCGTTTAAAAAATGTACGTCCGTCAGGTCGTACGGTTCTTCGCCTACGTTGTCGTAAGCTGTGTTCTGGCTGTTGTTGTATTGGTCGTAATATTGGTCTGTGTAGTGTTGGTCGTCTGTGACTCCATCAGAGTTTATATGAAAGTTCCTTTGGACTTTCGGTGGGGAATGGTTTATCATAGATGTGTTTGGTGGTCGTTTACGAATTTCTTGGGGTTTAGGACGGTTCACGTAGTTTACTGCTCTAGTCCTGATGCTTCCGTCTACCTCCATAGATTGTGGTGGTTTAGGTGGTCTTGGAGGGGGGTGGTTTTGTTGTTGGGTATGTGTGTTTTGTGGTTGGTTATAGGGATTTTGTGGCTGGTATCTATTATATAGATTCGGTTGGTTTGGGTATTGCTGGAAGCTGTGGGGGTTAAAACTATGTTGGCGATAGTTTTGCGGGGTTTGCGGTACATGTGCCATTTCGGGATATAATTTTGATTGAGGGAACGGTGGGTTTGCCGGTTGTGCATATCTTGGTGAGAGTTGCTGTCTATGATTTGAAGAACTGAAGCTTTGTTGGCGGGAGGTTGATGGTGCGTTCGACATTTGGTTGTTGGCATGGTATGCTCTGAGATTTTGGTTTTCTAATTTAAGGCAAATGTGTAGGGCTTCTGGCAAGCTCTTTGGTTCTTTAATACCTAGGAGTCTGGGAAGATCGCCAGAAAGTCCTCTAACGAAGGTGTCGAGGGCCTTAGCACGGTGATTATCGGTTAATAAATGGACTGCTTCTTCGCCAATTTCCATGCAACCTATTTTGTTGAGGATAAGGGATAAATGGCTGTAAACCTTTTGGTAGAATTCGTTAATCGCCATTCTTCCCTGTATAAGACAAGTCATCTGGTATTCTAGAGTGCCTATGTCTCGTTTGTCGGCGTAATGAGTGGTCAGACAGCGAGAGATTGCTGTCCAATCTAAAGGTGTATTGTAGGATTCTAAGGCTATGTCTGCCTTTCCGATTATTTTGTTTCTAATGACATTTAAAATGCCGAAATATTTTGGTGTGCCTTTTGAGGGTTCGTATATCCTTAAGATTCGCTCAACACTTTTCTTCCATGAGCTAAATTCTGAGGCGTTTCCCGAAAATTCTCTTAAGGATCGTACAACATCTGGAATTTTATCCATTTCAGACATGTTGTTTCTAAATTGCTCTTCGATTGTTTGGTCAGTTACTATGGGGGGGCTATTATTTCTAAGAGCGTTCTGCACAAGGCTGGGACCGTTGGATTCTATGGTCTGATTGATCATAGCTTGAATGATAGTGGCTAGTTCTGGGGAAATTTGGGGGTTTGAAGTGGGTGATGCTGCAACTGCAGGGTGTGCTGGGGGAGCAGTTAGCAGTGGTGGTCTAATAAGGTTATTTGGGTTAGCTATTTTATGGTTTATTATTATTTAAAATTTTTTGTATGCAAATATATTTTTCCAAACATAGAGGATAGTTTCTGATTGACTTCGCTAAATTACTTTATACTTCATTTCTTTAAATTTCTTAAATAAATATGATTTAATATTTTTCTTACAATAGTAGTTTCAGCTGCATCGGTATGCTGGTGAGTGTGCTGTATCCCGTTTCCTTTGTACTAGGGGGCACGGTCTCACTCCTTTCTGTTCCGGGTTGTTGTCCTTGGCTGGTGTCGTGATGCCGTTGGGGCGTCGCGAAGTTCCACGTTCCTCCTCACGCCTCTTTCGCTTTTTATATATTTTTTTTCACCTTCGAAAGCTTGTATTTTAATGTGGCACTATTAGCGTATTGTGGCACTTCGTGTGGCCTTTTGTTATGTGGCACTTTTCAAAAGTTTGTTTTGGTGTGGCACTATTAACGTGTTGTGGCTCTTTTTGTGGCACTTTTCAAAATTTTTTTTTTGTGTGGCACTTTCCAAAGTCTCTTTTTTCTCTTTTTTTGTGTGGAACTTTTTTATTTTAATTTTGAGTGGCACTACTTATTGAAAAGGACGACTTCGCGGGCACCGCCAAGCTTATTTGACTCGGGCGCCAGTTATCGGCTGAAAAATTTAATAGCCGAAAAAAAATGTTTTTATTGGTCAAAAGACCTTTATTGTGAATCTAGATGTTAATGACTAACTTTACAATTTTTAAATCTTCATTATTTATAACTTAAATTTACTTATGCTAGCATTATTTCTGTTTACCACTTTGGTAACTCATGCCGGATGTTTATTTGGCCTATTTAGCTATTGCTGACTTATGTTTGTATTTAGTCGGCGCATGGCGGATATTGTTGCACTATTTGCAATATCGGTAGTCAGCATTATTCAGCTGACTTTAGTTAACATTATTCTTGAACATTTATTGCACTATTTGCAATATCGATAATCAGCATTACTCCGCTGACTTTAGTTAACATTATTGTTGCTAACTTACATGTTTACTTTAAGCATACATACTTACATACCTACATACAACTCGACACAAAATATGTACCTACACATCTGTGTTGAGCTGAGACTTCTGTGGGAACCCCAATCTCAGCAAATTTGCCTGAATGCAAATCTGGTTAGGTCGTGCGTTGTACACACAGCTGTATTAAATCGTGTGAATTTCTTTGTCAGCAACAATTAGCAAATGCCTCTTTTGTGTTGGTTAAAATTTAGACTCTTTTTGTTACAGGGTAGCATATTAACTGGTTTACTCATTTGGCATTGAAATTGTTGGCTGTTTACACTACAATACGTAAATGAGTTTGCTTAAAATTTTTTTATTATAAACTTTTTTGAAAATACATTTTTAAAACATTACATATATCTTGTGAAACTTTAGCTGACACGTACATATAGGTTGAACTGCCCGGTCCATGAGGACCTCACATAGACTGATTGAGTCCGTAGTGTGACGCGTACATATATAATACGATATTATTTCCTAGGATCTAATTCATGATGATTTATTATGTGATTCAGATTGTTTTTTGTAATCAGTTACAAGTTGTAATAAATACTGTTTTTCTTGTTCGTCGTTTGTAAGTATTCTATTATATTCTTCCATAAATTTTACTCCTCTTTCTGCTGTGTCGTTAACTACTTTTATATTTATAACAGTATCCTTAGCTTTTTTATAGGTTACTGTATCCCGCAGTATATTGGATCTACCTCCAGAAACTGAGATGATATCCCAAACCGACCAAAAAAATCAATTGTATTTCCTGTTACAAAATCGTGTAGTTCTTTTTCTATGAATTTATTGATCTCTCTGGGCCTTAAGTGTAATAACCTCTTTCTGTTTCCTTCTCGCAGTTGTCTATGTTTTTGAGTTTTTCCACAATCTTTTTCTTCATGGTACAAGAGACGTCATCATCCAACAATGCCAATGCAATACATTCTTCAGACAGATACCATTGGTGGTTACAAAACTTTTTTATTGCAATGTCAGATATTTTTTTATTAACATTTCTGTATTTATAAATTTCTTTAATAAAAGATAAGTCTTGAAGAGGTGCTCTATGAGGATTGGTACAGTTGAACCAAAGCTTAACATAGAATTGTATAATAAACGCGCATATACTTGCTATCGAATTCTCTTCATACTCCGTTAGTTTAAACTATTCACGAAATAAATAGATTTTGAGTTTTTCCACAGTCTTTTTCTTCATGGTACAAGAGACGTCATCATCGAACATTGCCAATGCAATACATTCTTCAGACAGGTACCATAGGTGGTTACAAAACTTTTTTATTGCAATGTCAGATATTTTTTTATTAACATTTCTGTATTTATAAATTTCTTTAATAAAAGATAAGTCTTGAAGAGGTGCTCTATGAGGATTGGTACAGTTGAACCAAAGCTTAACATAGAATTGTATAATAAACGCGCATATACTTGCTATCGAATTCTCTTCATACTCCGTTAGTTTAAACTATTCACGAAATAAATAGATTTTTAAGCAATACAATGCCTTAGACATCCACCTAGCAGGATGAGTGGGCCCTGGTACACGAAACTTTATGCCACCACTTGTTCCTAGACATATAGACGTTAATTCCAATAATTCCCTATAGTCATCTCTTACTATTTTTTTTTTCAACTCTTCCTTAGAGAAATTTAGAATAGTATCTTTGCTATCGCTTAAGAGTAATTTAAATTCGTTATTTTGTAGCAAATCTTTAAAACTATTTTTGTCGATGTTTTTCCAATTTTCTTGAAATCGCCGAAATAACTTGACGTCCCTACTAGTATTTACTGGAAGCATATATTTTGGAGTTCCTATTAACTGTTCGCCATTCCTGTAAGTAACAACAACTGGAAGTCGACCCACCTTTTCACGGCCTGTTATTTCTGGAAGTAGTTTTCCATCCCAATACAAAGTGCCGCAATTTATCTATTTAAAAAACCTACTATTCAAAATTTGCTCATTCAAGTTCAGTACAGTTTTAATAAGAAAACGTAGAAGAAATTGTTTGTAGTACACATTTTACAACGGTAACGGTTATAACGGTATATCACAAGCATGTGACGCTTCAGCATGCACGTGCAACACATTTGCACATACTTACAGCCCTATTCTGTGCACTTGACAAATTCAGCATCTTGCTTATTTGTCAAGTTTGACAATTTATCAAGTAATTGGTATTCTATGAAAAAAATAAAAAGCTTTTTCGCTAACAAATTGTCAATAAGTCAAACGCTCTCGATAATTTAATTTATACGGATAAATTTAAATTAGAATTCTGTTATTGCTCGAGAGAAAATGGAAGAACATTTATTACTTTTGCTATTATTGTGAGAAGATCCTCCTGGGGTTTTTGGAGGTAATTTCGGGATGGTGTTTGAGACTCCCTCGGGGTCCTCCCGGGGTCATTTAGGGGTCGTTCTGGGATTTTTTTGGGGACTCTCGGGGTAATTTGGGGGACATACCGGGATGGTTTTGGGGACTCCATCGGGTCCTCCCGGGGTCATTTGGGGAACATTCTGGGATGGTTTTGGGGACTCCCTTGGGGTAATTTGGGGGACATTCCGGGATGGTTTGGGGACTCCCTCGGGATAATATGGGGGACATTCTGGGATGGTTTTGGGGACTCCATCGGGTCGCCTCGGCGTAATTTAGTGGTCGTTCCGATATGTTTTGGGGGACTCCCTCGGGGTCATTTGGGGGACATTCTGGGATGGTTTTGGGAACTCCCTCGGGGTAATTTGGGGGACATTCCGGGATGGTTTTTGGGGATATTCCGGGATGGTTTTGAGGACTCCCTCGGGGTAACTTGGGGGATATTGCGGGAGGGTTTGGGTCGTCCCGGCATCATATAGTGGTCATCCCAACCATCACCCAGTGACACCGAGGGAGTCCCCAAAAAGATCCCGGAATGACCCCGAGGCAGTCCCCAAAACCATCCCAGAATGTCCCCCAAATTACCCCGAGGGATTCCCTAAACCTATCCCGGAATGTCCCGCAAATGACCCCGAGGGAGTCCCAAAAACCATCCCGGAATTTCCCCCAAATGACCCCGAGAGAGTACCCAAACCTATCCCGGAATGTCCCCCAAATGACCCCGAGGGAGTCCCCAAAAACATTCCGGAACGACCACTAAATGACGATGGGATGACCGGATGGAGTCCCCAAAACCATCCCAGAATTTCCCCCAAATGACGCCGAGGGAATCCGCAAAACCATCCCGGAATTACCCCGAGAGAGTCCCGAAACCTATCCCGGAATGTCCCCCAAATGACCCCGAGGGAGTCCCCAAAAACATCCCGGAACGACCACTAAATGACGCCCGGACGACCCGATGGAGTCCCCAAAACCATCCCAGAATTTTCCCTAAATGACCTCGAGGGAATCCCCAAACCATCCCAGAATGTCCCCAAATGACCCTGGGAGGACCCGATGGAGTCCCCAAAACCATCCAGGAATGACCCCCAAATGACCCCGAGGGAGTCTCCAAAGCCATGCAGAAATGACCCCGAAAAAACCCGGCTGATTATTTTTTCCTATTCCTATTTCGGGGTTAGCAGCATAAA
The DNA here is from genome assembly GCF_040869045.1 of Eurosta solidaginis. Lineage (NCBI taxonomy): Eukaryota > Metazoa > Arthropoda > Insecta > Diptera > Tephritidae > Eurosta > Eurosta solidaginis. The sequence goes on from NC_090324.1 coordinate 90,894,621, forward strand.
ATGAGACATATCGCTCCAATTGCTCATACGTAGCACGTTCCACTTTTGATTTCCTTGAAAAAACCATGATTTTAAAATATTTGTTACAAAAATTAATGAACAATATTTAATTCTTACATTTATTCCATTTTGCGATTGTTGCACTAAACAGCTGATTTCGGTTTACTTTATTTATGTCACCACAGTATGGTGAAAAGCACAGGTCGTAGAGCTTTTTAGAGTTGTCAAGTTATGCACAGAATAGAAATATTTGTAACTTGATAAAAATCTTGATTACTTGTCAACTTATTGACAATTTGTCAAGTGCACAGAATCGGGGCGTTAATCTACTTTTCATATTTGTTTGTCGAATGGAATATATATTTTGCCCTGTAACTCTGTTATTGATTGACCGATTTCGAAGATTGTAGCCATTTTAGAAAAGTAAGTAAATACAGATCTTATTACGGTATGGAAAAGCAGTAAATTTTCTTAGGGCTTAGAAATATGGAAGCGTGAAACACGAAATTGTAAAAATTCTTAATTTTTCAGCATTTCAAGCCCTTTGCGACACCCCTAAATCTTTTTTGATTGGCCTAAAACTTTGTATATATTCGATTTTGAGCTATTCGCATTTTTTAGGTCGGTGAGATCAAGAATCCAAACACTTTTTTCCCTCCATACAACGAAGGGCCACCCTAGTGTACATATTGAGTTGACATTTGTTTTCCTCTTTTTTTTTTGTGTGCTTAGTGATAATTATGAGTAAAGTGGAATGCTTATAATGAGATTGTTGGTTTTTTTGTGTAGTTAATTTATTTTGGTTATTACTAAAGGTCTTATATTGGTATAAGCCAATTTTTAGGAATTATTATTTCCTTATCTTTACTTGTCCTATCGCTATTTCCTATTCTATGCGGTATTAATGTAAAATTGTTATTTTTATCAATATTTTTTACTCTATAAGATCTATATTGAAATTATTTTTCTTATCGATATTTTCTACTCTAGAAGTAATTAATGTAAAATTGTTTTTTTTTTCATCGCTATTCTATAGGTATAAGGGCCTTTTTTTCTTCTATTAAGCTTATGAATGGTTAAATTTTTGACTAATACAACATTTTATTTATTTATTTATTATTTAAAGTCGACGACAAACTATGGTCGACTGCATAATATAAAAGATATATAAATATACAACTCAAAAGATAAAATATAAGATATATCGAGATTTCAACAATGTTATATTACAAACAAAGATATATTAATGAACATTACTCTTTAATTTTAGAATATAATAATAATAAGAAATACGAGCAGAAATAAGATCTTATACCGAAATCTTATACTGGCGGAATGCATCAGATTCCGCTCAGCATGATTTCGGAATGCAGTGGATTCCAATCTTCCTGTTGGAATGCAACAAGATTCCAATCAGCATGCCATGGGAATCCGGCAGTGCTAAGAGTAGTGTAATGAGGATACGCCATCACAAGGCATAAAAAAGTAACATACCTGTGTTGTTGGAATGCACCGGATTCCAATCAGCTCGATGCCTGACCCATACGATTATACTGCCGGAATGCATACGATTCCGGTCAGTGACTCATGAAAAAGCATGTTTTTACGTGGTTGGAATGCACCAGATTCCAATCAACACAGTACTGTCTTGTTCCTTCTTAATGATACATGTTGATAAATGTTCCTCCATCCTAAAACGAGATAGTTCCTGTTTTTTATGGAAGAAATAAAATGCCGGCAAATTAAATTAGCTTGTATCTCTTAAATTAGATAGGCAAGTATTGCATTACGTATAGTGGCAAAAGTACATTCAAGACTGATACAGCTATACAAGTCATTGTAGTGCGCGCACCAGATAAGAAGAGGATTATTTTTAGCAAAGTTTGGTCGACAAAGGGGTAAATAGAAAGGAACGTAGTGTCTGGATACTCTAGGGGGAACCGCAAAAAAACATGCGGCTGAGAAGGTCCGCAGAATCAATTTCTCCAATAATGAGCTTATGGATGAACAATACCCCCAGTAATATTCTCCGATTTTCCAGAGTGGGTAAGTTAATAAGAAGAAGTCTACTTCTGTATGGAGGAAGGTGGAGACTTGAGTCCCAATTAAGGCCGCGCAATGCAAATATCAAAAATTGCTTTTGAACTGACTCAAGACGCTTTATATGCTTTTGAGAAACAGGGGACCAAACGCATGAGCAATACTCGAGTATTGGACGAACCAGCGATGTGTAAAGAACCTTAGTGAGGTACGGATCATCGAACTCTTTAGCCCATCTTTTAACAAATCCAAGTAAACACAAGGCTTTGTTGGCAATAGATGAAATATGCATGTTAAAATTCAATTTCGGATCAAAAAGGACACCCAGATCATTTGCAATAGATATACGCTCCAAAGGCGTACCATCTATTACATAAGGTTTCAATGCTGGCTTCACTCGGTGAAATGTCATATGCTTACATTTATAGCAATTTAAAGCTAGTAAATTTGTTGTGCACCAACATTGGAATGAGTCCAAGTCGGCCTGAAGAAGATCCAAGGAACTCAAATCGGTAGGACAGTAAGTGTAGCAAAGTTTTACATCATCCGCATACATTATAGTATGGGAATATAATATTGTCTGTGGCAAGTCATTAATGAAAACGGCAAAGAGCAAAGGGCCTAGATGACTTCCCTGGGGTACGCCGGAGGAAACTCCGAACGATTCCGACAGATTGCACTTGAACAGGACTTTTTGGGTCCGGTTAGAAAGATAGCTTTTCAGCCACATTAATAGGTGAAACGGAAAGCCCAGTAAATCAAGCTTATGAATAAGCAACTCATGGTTGACGGTATCAAATGCTTTGCTGAAGTCCGTGTATATGACATCCGTTTGCTTGTTCGCTAAAAATTTCCATAACTATAGAGGTGAATACAAGCAAATTTGTAGTGGTTGACCTTTGACGAATAAAACCGTGTTGGCATGGAGATAAAAGACTAGAACACTGATATTGGAGTTGACTGGTAACAATCTGTTCAAAGACTTTAGGAATGACTGAAAGTTTAGCAATACCCCTGTAGTTTTCAACTTTTGACCTACTACCTTTTTTATGCAGGGGTATAATAAAGGACTGTTTCCAAAGTGCCGGGAATGACGTAGATCCCAGAGATAGCTCAAATAATTTTAAAATAGGCTCATACATGTTTTCGGCGCAGTACCTAAGTACGCAACTTGGAACACCGTCCGGTCCCGGAGAAAAGGTGGGCTTCAAAGATTGAGGACTCTGAAGAACAATATTACCATCAATAGCAGGATTCCTAATGGAATTCGAGCTATCTAAGCGATAGGGATATTGACCGGAATGAAAACCACTGGATGAATACGTGGACTTAAAGAACTCAGAAAATAGTTCAGCAACGTCGTCATCAGTGCAAGCTTTTTTACCTCCAAAGGTTAATGAGGAAGGATACCCAGAAGTTTTCCGCTTTGAATTTACGAAACTGTAAAACTTTTTTGGATTTCTAAAAAATTGGGCTTTACAACAAGTGATTTTTATAACAAAGCTGATTAAAACAATGAAATTTAGAACGAGCTATTAGATATTTAGAGAGGTCTGCAGATGCTCCAGATTTCTTGAATCTCTTATAAAGCCTAGATTTAATGTTATTAAGTCTGATAAGTTGCCTTGAAAACCAAGGGGGCTTATTCGAACATAGGGTATAGCGAGTAGGAATGCAGGTATCAAAGAAGCCATCAAGCGTACTGTAAAATATAGAGATAGCAAAATCGATATCAGTACAAGCATAGAGATCCGACCAATCATGGGAAGCCAACAGATCATTGAGCATAATGAAATTCGCTTTGTAGAAGCATCTAGATCGGGGACGAGACTGTACTTGAATCCTACGGGGTAGGCTGATATCAAGTGATATCTCTAGCGTAGGGTGAAGGGGGTCTTCTGGAAGGGATAAAGGTGGGATTTGCGTAAGGGCAGTACCCACCGAGCCATCCACAAATACTAAATCCCCCATTTTATTTCCACTATTTGGAACATTGTTAATCTGTAAAAGAGATGAGTTAAAAAGTTTGAATCACTTATATTAACCCAACTAACTGTTGGCAAGTTAAATTCACCAACAACAACAAGTCGATCGTTATCTCCCAACTGCGAATGCAAATCGCAGATGGCCGAGCTATGACTAGCATAAAGATCCATATCCGAACGAGGTGGTATATACGAACAGCAAACAATTACGCTATAGCTACCGAATGAAAGCCTAACTGCTATGAATTCGATATGAGAGATATTGTCCAGCGAAATCAACTCAGATCATAGGTTAGATTCAACAGCAGTAAGGACACCTCCCGCTCTAGAGACGCGATCACGCCGATAAACAGCATATTTATTTGAAAAAACCTCAGAATTGTAATTATCAGGCTTTAGCCAGGTCTCCGTAAAAGCTACAACTTGTGCAGAAAAGTTGAAAGAATTAAGGAAGAATGGAACAAGTTTTGATCGTAAACGACGAACATTTTGGTAATTAATGAGAAGGCGGGACAGATCAGCAATTACCTTTGTGTTGTTATTACTGTGTTCGTCATACCGTTTTTTGGCTGTAATAAAACAGGTTCGGCCCTCGCCTTTCTTGTGAGCAAGTGAACCACAGTATGCTTAGGCCAAAAAGAGGAATCTAGTACCTTAACGAAATATTCATCTGAAAGGGATATTTTAAATGAGGAGATGTCTCTCTCATATTTAAAGTTAAATTTATACACATTGATGTTACTAGTGGGTGCAACACCAAGTTTAGAGCAAACGTAATGAGCAATATCATTTTCGGTAAGCAAGGCGTGTAATCGGGACACAAATAGAGGTCTACGAGGTGGCACGGCAGTCACTTGCAAAGGATAGCGCACCAGAGAGCTGGGAAGGTGCGGCCGTTATAGAACAGTTGACAGAAAACGCATTGCTTGACCCGGCCTTGGTTATCTTTTTATATTTGTTATCTAACTTATGCCCTCTCTAGAAGGCGATGTGGCAAATAAATAATTTATATTTATTTCTTTAATGTGATAGTTGTAGTTGATGGAAGAGCAAGGTAATTTATAGTAGTAGTAGTAGTTGAACCAATGGGTCGAACGCGGTACAGTGGATGCAAACATTTTCATATCTTGATATCTTTCATATTTTCCAGCAATATTTTTTATTTTTGATCTTATGTGTGTCATGCGAATTCTGCGGCGGCCACCAAAACAGAATCGCCATGATATTTATGAAGAATTATTTTAATTTTATCGCGATTTGTCACCTGCATAACTTCTAAAGTTGACGCAATATTTGATCTTTGAGATCTTGGGTACCTATTTTATTTTCAAATTTGCCTACTGCAGTATATTTTCTATTATTCTTCACCAATTTGTCCCTCAGGACAACTGTGTTTTTACTTATTTTTCAAGTCCTAGATTGCCGGCACTTTTTAGCATGGTCGAATATTGTCCTAAGTCAATAACTTTCTCAACAATCAGGTTGCTTGTATTTTTTACGCTACCAATTTTCTTTGGTATGAAAATGAGTGCGACTAGTCTTCTTGTTGCAAATTTATATAGCTCTTTACATATATAAAAGTTCTCTTGTGACTTTTTCTTCCTTCTTGTTGTTATTATGGGATTTTCAATCAGGCGTTATTTTGGGAAAAATTATTGTTTAATCGGGGCTGTGGTATAAATCCTCTACTTTGACAGCCTTCAAGGATGTTACTTTGATAACTTCCATAGGAACTACTGTGGTATTTAAAATGTTTTTTGCTATTACTTCATGACTACCATTGATGTATTTAAAGATATCCGGAGCATTCAAAGGAATTATGCAAATTCTTGATTTGCCATTGAATTTAGAAAGTGCTGATGAAGCTGTCTTTATTGTTGATTGAGACATTTTCAGGGTTACTATTTAAAGGTTAATTTTTAATTATTTGTTGCTCTACCTCAGCTTTGGGTTGGGTTTTAAATAATAAAGTATAAAGTGGATATTTGTATCTTGTTCAATTGAAAAATTTTTAGATGCGGTCTTGGACGTTTTTCAATTGCCTATATTTAACTTTCATATAACTTTTGAGTAACGTAGCTATTGCAATGGTCAATAGTACGAATACGCAGATCAAAACTGCTAAGCGTACATCTGGTATGTTTTGAATATTTTTTGTATCTACTTCTACTGGTGGCTCATATTTGACTATCCTGTTCTCTGATGTTTCAGAGCTTCCTTTTCCTACTTCATATCCGGCTATCGCTATCATGATGCCGTGTGCTATCTTTGTCCACCAAGACATTTTGAAATTTCCTTTAATTATTTTCTCGTTTCTGTGAAAAAGAAATTAGTCCATTTAATAAAATTTGATTTTATTCTTTACTTTAATTTAAACATTAAACATTCCATTTTCCTTAAAATTTTCTTAACATATTTAAAAAAATTTATATCTAATTTTTATTTTGTATATTTATTTAGTATTCCTTAACGCTTTAATTTCTTTTCTTAATTTAATTTTTCTTCCATAGTAATGGCAAAATTTAATAATCTGTAAGCTTCAGCTATCTTTTTTCTTTTTTGGTACTGTTTGCCTCCCTATTTTTGTCGTTGTCTTTTAGCCGGCGCAGGTATTCTAGGCTCTTCTTTCTTGTTCAGCTTGTTCCGCCGCCGATATTCTTCCATGGGTATCAGTTTTGGACCTTGCTTCGCAGCTGTATAGGTTAGAGGAACCTCTTCAATGGTTTTTATCTTTTTATAAGCTTTTATTTAGTTTCACTTTTGTTGTCTGTAATGGAATCTTGCAAGTTAAATTTGATACACTTCCCGGTGTCCGATTGAGCTGAAATTTTGCACACATGTATAACTCCGATGACAATGCAATATTACTTTGTTATAATTCGATAAATTAATCGATAACACAGTTATCGGTAAAGATTTGTATTTACTTTGGCATAACAGCCTAAGTCCCATACAAACCCGCCGGTACCTATCCGTGGATTGTGATATTTGGACGTGGTGAATCACGCGTGTCACGCGTGGTGAATCTCAACGCTTGCGAAAAGCGGTGACACAACCCTCTGTTGTATTTCTGTGTATAACCAACATAGCTGAATTTTTAAGGCTGTAATCTTTTCTGTAATTTATTTTGCTTTTGGAAAAATTACCTATTTGAAAAAAGCTGGCTGAAAAATATTGGCATAACAGCTTAAGTTAAATCAAGAATGGAAAATCTTGGAAAATTTGAGCAGATGTGGCAATTTCGCGCGTCCGTTGAACGAAATATTGACAATCTGCTGATCATCGCTAGGAAATTAGCGACATTCCATCAACTAAGCAGCACTTTAGCAATACTACTGTTATTATTTGGCCGCTCAAACACACAAATATTAATTGTGCATTATATCTAAATTATACAAATACACCATAATAATTTACACGGCCAAAGCCATAATAATTCACACGGGTCATCAATTCTTTCTCTGATTCAAAATCTGAACTACCAGCGCTACCGTCAACAGATCAGTGTCATCATTGCCAGTAGCGCCAATAACACCAAACTCGTGCCTGACACACAAAAGTCGTTTCACTCAATAGCGCAAGTAAAATGTACTACGCACTCACTACTAAGAAGCGTCAAAAATTCGCTTGGAGTAATTTCGTCAATGAGCTACCATTGAGCTGGCACCGCATTGGCGCTGGCGCCATGCAATTTACATCACTAAAATTGCGCGAATGCCCAGGCTCATGACTTCAATACTTATATTTACAATGCTTTAAACTTTAAATACACCTCTGAAGTTGCTGCGCATAAAATGTGTACTAATAAATTCCAATACGCATTATACGCAGATGTAACTGAAATATGTGTTTTTGTTTCACCGCCTATACTTATATTTAAAGCTGTTCTAAGAACAAGCTTCTATTACTTGTTAATAAAACGAACTAAAAAGTAAAAAATAAAATTAAAGAAAAAAAATTTTTTTTAAAATAAGCTTTTATTATTTTGGTTAATAAAATTAACTAAAAAGTAAACAATAAATTGACTCTAAAGAAATGTAACACTTTATAAGTTCATTGTAAGCTTAAACGATAATTATGCTTTTTCGTCTGCGACAAAAAAATTCTATATTGTACATAATTATATATTTTTAACATTAAAACTTTACACCTAAATTATTAAATCTTACAGTTTATATCACAGTCCTAATTGTTCTAATAAAAGCGTGTTACATTGCGATAGCAAGAAAATGAGATCCTAATGTTCTTAATTATACCATCAAAATTTAACACGTTTTTTATTAGAACAATTAGGACTGTGATATAAACTGTAAGATTTAATAATTTAGGTGTAAAGTTTTAATGTTAAAAATATATAATTATGTACAATATAGAATTTTTTTGTCGCAGACGAAAAAGCCTAATTATCGTTTAAGCTTACAATGAACTTATAATAAAGTGTTATATTTCTTTAGAGTCAATTTATTGTTTACTTTTTAGTTAATTTTATTAACCAAAATAATAAAAGCTTATTTTTAAAAAAAATTTTTTTTCTTTAATTTTATTTTTTAATAGTTCTCCATACTTTTTAAATGTCGCGTGAAATTCTTCTTCAGTTATTTCTGGCATAACTGATAGATACCTGTAACTTATAGTGTATTATTAGTTATTTAATTTTTGCTTATTATTTTTATTTATCCTATCTGAAATTTTTTTTTCATATTCCTAGGCAGAAATTGAAAATATATAAATAATAATATATAAATATATATATATATATATATATATATATATATATATTAGGGCGGGCCGATTTAATAATCGCTCATTGCTCATTGAAAATCGTATTCCAGGCATCAAAATAAGAAACTTTGCCGAAGGAACCATACCTCTAGAGCGAATTCTGATGTCCCCCAATTTGGGTCAAACTTTTGGGTAGGGCAATTTCAATTCTACCTGCTGTGTCTTGTGGTGGCCTAAAAAAACAACACAAGCAATTTTACGATCTGCAATTGTGTCACAGTGATACCTTCATTTTTTAAAACGGTTGAATAAAAAACCACACACAACTATGTTTACGACAAGCAAATGCATCACAGTGATGCCTTGGTTTTAAAAGAATGTTGTAAAAACGTTAATTTCTAATAATTTTTTTAAATTTCTTTTCTATTACTAAGTTAAAAGGGGGGGACATCAGAATTCGTTTTAGAGGTATGGTTCCTTCGGCAAAGTTTCTTATTTTGATCCCTAGAATATGATTTCCACAGAGCAATGGGCGATTTTTTTGCCTCCCCACAAATCGACCCGGCCTAATATATATATTATAAGTCACCGTGACCAATTGACCGATATAAACAAATAAAAAAAAAAATAAAAAATAAATGTAAGGCGCGATAACCTCCGAAGAGATCTAAGGCCGAGCTTCTCTTCCAATTTGCGTCGTGCTCCTCTTGCATTTCCCTACAAATTGGCCGGACGGGACCTACATGTTTTATGCCGACTCGGAACGGCATCTGCAAGGCAGATAAGTTTTCACTGAGAGCTTTTCATGGCAGAAATACACCCGGAGTGCTTGCCAAACACTGTCGAGGGGCGACCCCGCTTTCTTCTAATTGAAAAACCTTATTTCTAAAATTTTTGATGTTGCATACTTAGCAATATGATATTAATAGTTTTTGACGTGTGAGGTCTACATGTGTATAAATATGTAACGAACACTTGAATATAGTAAAAGCAGAACTAATTCTAAGGGCACATCACACGGTATGTTGCAGCCGAGCTTTTTTGGTAAATTCATCTGGTCATCATCATAGATGTTCCCTTAATCCCGTGGAGACAGGGCTAGATCAAGCAGTTGTTTGCTAGGATGTCCTGGGTTGTGACAATTTAGCAAAAACTGCCTGTTCAGCCTTTCTTTGTGCTCTTTAATGTTGAGCTTTGGCCTCACTATGTAGGTGATATTCGAGGATCATAAGGAGATATCCAGTGGCAGTTCTGATTGCAGCATTTTGACAGGCCTGCCGCCTTTTCCAGTATGTGTTTTTAAGACCAGGCGACCAAACTGGAGTGCCGTAGCTCATGAGCGGTCGGCCAGTTGCTTTGTACGTGGATAGCAACGTTTTGTCTGCAATATTTTTACCAGTTGAAGAATTTATTTTGGGTACTCCGAGAAATTTACTTGTATCATTGTAGCTGACCAAAACTGCAATTCGAGCAAATTTGCTGCGTCCTGTTAAGTCCAGCATCAGCTTTCCGTCGAAATGTGCGATCAATGCTCCGTCTTTACTCAACTATGCATTTTTCATCTCATTTTTATTTGTTTTGAAAAAACAGCCAATATTTTTAATTTAGAAAAAACCAATATTTTTAACGCTGCTTACTAACGAGTCCAACTAACATTATCAGAGAAACCAGCTGAGATTTTACTGAACTCTCACAAACGGTTTTCTCAATTTCTTAGCCGTTGTCAATTTGATCGATTGCAATGATTCATATGATGCAATACTTCTGGAATTTCAACCAAAAGCTAATTTTGAATTAAAACACACCTCTACTACTGTCACTAAAAAGGTCGGAAGCTCCGCATTGTGTAGATGCATTGGACGACCCATAAGTATCGGATGGCATGGCAGTTCATATATTTATTGCAGCTGCTGAGGCACTGGGTAATCGAGTAGAAGAATATGCCATCAACCGTTCCACAATTCATCGCCTTCTTTAGAAAAATCGTTTGAGCGAGTTCAGTAAAATCTCAGCTTGTTTCTCTGATAATGTTAGTTTGACTCGTTAGTGAGCAGCGTTTAAAATATTGTTTTTTTTTTTTTTTAATTCATAGTTAAGTAAAGATGCATCATTCATCGCACATTTCGACGGAAAGCTGATGATGGACTTAACCGGACACAGCAAAGTTGATCGAATTGCAGTTTTGTTCAGCTACAATGGTACAAGTAAATTTCTCGACGCACGCAAAATAAATTTTTCAACAGGTAAAAATATTGCAGAAAAAACGTTGCTATCCACGTACAAAGCAATTGGCCGGCCACTCATGAGCTACGGCAAACCAGTTTGGTCGCCTGGTCTAAAAACACATACTGGAGAAAGCAATATTGCAGAAGTGGTATATGATCGACGACAACAATGGAATCTTTTAGATAAAGTAAAAGGACTTTCAAATTAAATTCAGTTTCGAAAACTGGTGTTGACAATGGAGCTGCAGTTTATTTAGAAAAAATTATAGGCCATAACTTGTTCATTTACCTTGTAAGCACCATATAAACTAAATTATACGGCGTGCCACGACTTCTGCATCAGGTGTTCTCATAATTGAAGATTTTTCGAAATGTTGGCCATATTTAGCGAAGACACTTTTTCAAGTGGACTTGATGCAATTTTTTTTCCAGATTAGTTCAGATAACTGGAAGGACTTAAAAGGCTTTTGTAGCAACCAACTTACTAAATTGCATAGCCGAGAAGATCATAAAGACATTTTTTAGATTAGATTTATTCATTCTTTCAATAAGTTTTTTTACATATATGTATACAATAGGAACTTAACTTAAAAAATTATTAATAAATGAAAGAAAGTTAAGGCGTTCAGTAAAATAGTATGCAATTTTAGTGTTGAATGCCGTCACAAATTAAGAATCATGAACATGTACGATATGTGTGGGGTGAAGGTAAAGATAATCCATAAGTTCAATGAGTTAAATAATGAAAATAATAAAGCATTAAAAATAACAATTTTGGTTTCAGTTCACTAAGTGACAGGGTTCAGCAAAGTTTTGATCTCGTCGTGTGACAGCTCTAATAAAAATGATTTAACATTTTTTAAAAATTCTCGCAAATTCCTAATGACACGCATAGTCGCAGGTATCTTATTGAAGACTTTACAAGAAACGATAGTAAAGAAGTTATTAAAATGAGTAGTACGAGAAGTGGAAACAACAACAAGTCCCAGTGAGTTTTGCCTTAAGTTATAATTATCAGAGACGAGGCTGTGTAAATACCCACAGCGAATAAAAAATATTTTTAACGTTTTATAATAGTACATGTGCTTTACCGGAAGAATTTTCATTTCCCTGAATAAGTCCATGCTGTGGTGAAAACGGTTAACGTTGCATATCTTCCTTATGAAACATTTTTGAGTAATAAGAAGTTGCTGGATATTATTGTGAGAAGCACCCCCCCAACAGCATATGCCATATTGAACCCTTGAGTGAACCAACGCGTAGTAGATTGTTCTAAGCGTTGCGTTTGAACATATCTTCCTCAGACTATAAAAATAGCGAACCGTGGATCGCATGTAGGACTTCAGGCGAGAAATATGTGTTGACCAACTTAAGGATTGGTCCACAGAAATTCCCAGATATTGGAAGACTTTAACTCTTTCAATTGGAAAACACTTGTCGCTACAAGTTGTTTCAGAATTATACCACGTTCCAGAGCACAACAAATTGTTTAGAGCAAAATGTTCGCAGTCAGTGGCGTGGAATATAATATCAATATCGGGAGAGATTTTTGAATGTAAATCGAAATACATCATCTGTGTTTTCCTGCTAACAATCATTTTATGTGTAGCAAACCACACTCTCAACAGATGAACATCATATTTGACACCTGCTACCAAATCTAGATAGTTCGTTGAACTATAGGCTATAGCAAGGTCATCTGCAAACGCGGTAACCTTCCCAAAAAAGGGCAAGGAAAATAAGGAATTCAAATAAACTAAGAACAATGTCGGACCTAGGACAGAACCTTGGGGTACTCCCAGGTCAATAGTAACAGAATCACTGAAACAACTGCCAACCTTAACCTTAATGCTTCAATTAGCATTGGTCTTTCTTGGTGCTAGAAATTTCAAAACAACCGGCGCCCGGTGAATGTCCAAAGCGATATATTGCTTAAAGATATTTCTATTTCGGCCACACTTTCAACTTACAAAAAGAGAACGGAGTACGAGATATTTGCATTTTTCTTGTAAATATTTATTGTGTAACGAATTTTGGGAAGTTCTGATAATTTATCGCTTTCTGTTATAGATCGAATCTTTAAACTGTCGAATAAATAACTCAAATTTTCAGTGTAACAAACCGTTCTTTATTTAGACTACTTTGGGAGTAGTACTTTACTAAAGCGTGTTAAAATCGAACTGATTCCTTATTCCACAGCTTGCGCTGCTTTTATACCAGACTTCGCACGGTGGGGTATTTGATCAATCTAGCTGTCCAAAATTCGATTTTTCAAAATATTCCAATTTTTTTGTAAATATACTCCCTGGCGTTCCTAGATGTCCACTAAATAGTATACATAAAAACCCATCTGCAAGATCAACGGATTTAAAAGCGCACATCTAAAGTTGTATACAAATTCTGTCCAGTTCGATGTATTTTGGATTAAATAGCAATATACCCTTCTAACCTAAATACTTGTTAACTTATTTAGCCTTAATCAAAACTGGTTAAATTTTCTTTTAGGACAGGTAAATGTGTTTTTAAGTCATATGTTAGATTTTTTATACCGCATGTTTTAACTGAGTTATACTACTTGTAATACTACTACTTTTCAATATTAAATTTTTTAAAAACCTTGCAAACAAAAAGATATATCTTTTTTTCGTGGCATATCATGTCAGTAATTTTTTGGCAATACATAAGCTTGTGTTTGTTTCAAAGTTTAATAACAAAAAAGGCTGCGCATATCCGCGATTTTTTGAGTGGCTATCAATTTTGCAAGATACCCTTATTGGCAAAAGGTGGCAACCTTGTGAATAAATTCTCAGTGGCAACACCTACGTCAAAAGTCTTAAAATGTAATACTATACCGATTGATTCAAATCGGTTAAGCCGTTTCCGAGATGGCAGTGGATATACAAAGAAATATAAAAAACAAGGTGAGGTGGTAACCCTTCTTAAAAATGTCAATAGAAATGCGGAGTAAAATACTTTTCGTTTGATACCCATATTGACATATTTCATGTAATGTCAAGAAATAACCCCGGGTCCATCCGAAACCGGGGGCCCGATCCACCGTGAATTTACTGTCAAATATTTCCTTTCATAACAATGAAGTGAGACAACCACTTTTTGAACAGAATAACTGCTATTTTAATTTTGGCTAGCTAGATCAAATACCCCACCGTGCGTCGGTGTAATGAAACTGCATATGTGTTAGTGAGAGCGCGATGATCGCGCACATCACTTTATGCATCGTTTTGCGTTGTTCATTCGCTTATTAGCAAGCAACAAGACAAAACCCATATATGTAACACTCCTACATTGCTAATAGGAAATGCTCGCAATGTGTTTTGAATTAGAAATCAAAACAAGACAGCCTATAAAATTTTTGTGATAGTAGCAGCATAAGTGTGGCAAGAAAAAATTAAAATTTAGATACATTCGATTATTGAATACACAAACACAAACGTTAAAACAGCAATATATCGACACTCTGATGTTTGGGAATGTACCTAGCCTTTTGTAGCTATATAGGAGTATTACATATATGTATGACAGTATGCGTTTTAAATATGCATTTACTTAACTGAATCTTATAACAATTACAAATTAATCTAGATACATGAATAGTGGAAGAACAGAAACCAATGAAAGGAGAAACAAGGAAATTAGATGACAGAACGATTATTTTAGAAAGAGTATTTTAGTCAAAATGTAGAAGAAATATGAACATTAGCGAAGTATTTCCGCATAATGCTTTTGAAGTTGCTATTATTCAGCCCTACTTTAATTGATTCAGGAATTGAGTTCCAAAGTCTAGCAGCGCTAATAAAAAAGAATCTGCTAGACGTTAAGTGTTTAACATTGGAACCACCAATCGGTGGTTTCTTTGAGACCTGTCATAAAGATACTTGGATACCTTACATTCTAACATGAATATGCAGTGTCTGGCAGCCAAATAATTAAGGATGTTGCATCCCAGAATTTTATCCCTCCAGGGTGATATGTGATCGTGCCGACCTACCCCATACACGTACCTGGTAACATTATTGATGGTTACATTGATATTGTTGGCGGACTCCGAGTCAAGTTTACTATACACAAGTTCAAAGTATGCAAAGTGGGGTACAATTAGCTGTATTGCAATCTTGCGACGAGTTTCCTGTGGTATGAATGGTGCCGATATGTGTAAGGTACGCAGTATTACATAAACATTAATGACTACTTTATTAACATGGTCGAAATATCTTAATTTGTTATTTAATACAAAGCATACATTTTTAACTTTGTGAGTGGTACTAAGGCCCTGCGAGCCGATCTTTAAAGATAGAATACTTTCAGGGTCGATTTCATTTTTGGATATCGGCATAACGTACGATTTTGCAGGGTTAAGGCATAAAGCGTTGTTTTTAGCCCAACAGATCTTTTGTTATGTTTATTTTCGATTTTGCCAATTCTAATCAGTAAAATAAAAGTTTATCCTAAGATACAATTTGATGCACACTAAACACCCCCTAATACATATTTTTGTTTACAAAATATGTACTCCTAATATACATATGGACAACATTCGTCAACATTGCGCGCGACGCACACAATCGATGTTACTGCGCCAAATGCTCACGGACAACTAAACTAAAGAGAATAAAAATACGTGTGAATTGAGAGTGCACAATTGTTTCACTATTTGCCGACGTCTGTTTTATACTCTCAGTTGCCTCTTTCGTATATTTCCCCTAAGGTCTAGACTTTTCGCGAATATCTGATTATTTATTTCTCCTGTATGTATCTGATATTCACGTTTTATCTTCTAGTTATATGCGTGTAAATGTGTAAGTAGTAAATTCTGCTCTTAGCTGCTGCCTACATGTATGTATGTGAAATATTATCTTTTTTAGCTTCGCTGCTAACATGTATGTGTGACTGCTTGCTTTGATGTTTACATGTACATAAGTGTGGCGGCTTGCTTTATTGTTGTTGTCCATTTATTTAGTAGCAGCATAGTGACAAACCGAAATGCTAATATACGCCACACTGCCCTCCGCCTAAGTCTGATCGTCCCAATTAGACAAATTTCTCGATCCAACCGCTGCTAGCCTCCCCATATGAATGAATCACCCTTCTATTTTCCCAATTGTTTGTATGCGGTAGACGACATCACCGCTTCACAACTTTGTACGGGCCTTCCCAGCAACACCGAAATTTTGATGGAACACCTTTCCACCGGTGAGGATTGTATAACACTACCAAATCTCCCTGCCGGAAACCTTCGGAATTGTTGCTCTTGTCATGCTTGTGTTTTTCCTTAATACTCGTTATCCTGGTTCGTTGCCTCACACAAATGCTTGAGCATTCTCTTTGACATAGCGAAAGAAGGTAGAGAGGGATAAATCGTTCCTTTCGGCTTTCTTTCACAATACCGGATGATGGTGTTAGACCTCATATCGAAATCTAAGCTTTTGCCCCCACCTCAACCGCCTATAATCGAGACCTTATTTTGTGCTATATCTTTGACAGTAGTATTACAGTATGAGACTAAAAAAACACTTGATTGGATTTTTAAAGGCGCCCCTTTTGTATTATGCATTTTTAACTACATATTTACATTAGTGTTTTATTTATAATGAAAAAATATTGGCCACATTAAAAAAAAACTAACATGGCACTAAGAAAGAAGCATGAACGTATAAACTTTTTTTTCGATCTTACAGTCCCTAGAGTTTTTGTTTCTTAAAAAATGCCTAAAAACGTTGGAGTCGCCTAAGCAGGCGTTGCCACGCACCTTTAAACATTTGCGAATGGGTTGTTGAACTCGTTACAACAGGATTGCGCGATTTTTTCAAGATCACGTCTTCTTTGCAAAGGGGAGACGCATTTTCATTTTTATAACTTCAACCGTTCTCAAGCTTTGAATTGACAGTTAAATGAACCGGAAATGTCACGCCCACTTGTAAAAACTATTGTTTAGATTGAGGAATCTCTATATAGGCAACTTTAGTGCCAAATTTGAAGAAAATGGCCCGTAATCATAGTTGAAATAAAATAGAGTTTTATTGGTTTAAACATGGTTCTAAATTAAATATCATTTTAAGTCTGTTATAGTCCACTTAAACACTATTTTCTCTCTAAAAAAGTATTTTAAATTTAAAATGACATCAGCGCGATTTTAATTTTTTAAAATGGGTTTTAAGTTGGTGGTCTGCTGTCAAAAGTTCCGAGAAATTAAACGCTATTTAAACGCGATGAACTTAAATGGCAGTGAAAAAAGGTTTCCCCGACAAGGAAATATACGTCAGGAACTAATTTATTATACTAGAATGCGTATTAATATGTTTGCGACGAAAATTACACAATTTTAAAATGTGCGATGGTTACTTGGCTCCACATATGCGAAATCTTTAATTAAGACAATTCCATTTGGCATTAAATTTAGTAATAAATATTCAATGGAAGGAATTATTTACCACAGGCGTCGATTTTTAATACATTTCAAAAAATTTCGGGAGAGGTGACGCATTTTAATTTCGGAAGCAATAATCCGAAGGCGGCAAAGCAATACTTGCACTGTCAAGATTTTTTTGCAAAAAAAAAAAATTCCAA
Source organism: Eurosta solidaginis (assembly GCF_040869045.1). Classification (NCBI taxonomy): domain Eukaryota; kingdom Metazoa; phylum Arthropoda; class Insecta; order Diptera; family Tephritidae; genus Eurosta; species Eurosta solidaginis. The sequence goes on from NC_090324.1 coordinate 90,912,178, forward strand.
GACTTGATGTGGTTGATGTAATTTTGGTGATATTGTTGTACACAGCAAAAAATTAACTAAAAAGGCGTTTTGCGCTGATACAATTTTCACCAGTTTCGCAGCCGTTTTAAGGTAATTATTCGTTTTTTTGTGAATATCTATTAATAAAAGAACACTTTCTTATTGCCGACTTCTAATTATTGAATTACATTACAGAATTCTTGAATTCAATTCTGCTGGCATTTCCTTTTGTGTCTTCTATTCCCTTTACATTTGCCAATTCCTCTTAAAATAAAGCGTGAAATAAAACACGGAATACAACAATAATTAGCAACAAAAATTGTAAGAACTGCTTGGTACGGCGCTGCTAAACTACTTCCCCCTTCATCACCCTCTTAGCCTATGTCATGATCGACTTGAGTTCAATGATTTTCTAATGTAAAAGGGACTTGCACTTTGCAGGTCCATGCACAATGACTCAACTTCTAGGCCACTTCTTTCCTATGGAAAACTATACTAAACCCTCTTTGTTCATGCTGACTTTGCGAAGGCAAACCTAAATTTGATTTAACCTGATTATCATTGAATGACCTGTATACTTATTAGTATCGAGGCTAGAGAGATCCCTATTCGGATTCGGGTCTATTAAATTAAACGGATTTAACGGTTAGGGCCACGCAATATTTAAGGTTTGCACCATTTTGGCCGTCATATCTGCGTTAATGCAAACAACATTCCTACAAACTATATAAACTATTCAACATGAATACGAGTGTGTGAGTGGATAGCCTTGTTGGTTCCTTTGCTTTAAGAAGCGCAAATCCGCTTTAACTACTTATTCGTTTATGTTGCGAGATCTAAATAATTTTTTCAGAACGAAATTAAGTAAATTTTCTTTAAATAAGTATGTTCATGTTAATTAAAAGATTCTGCACCCAATTTTAAATTGACGGCTGATAAAAAACAGCGAATTTTTACAAATCGTTTGCTAAAAACTTTTAAATAGAATTGAATTGTAATTATCCGCCACCGGATTATGATCAAAACGCGTTTTCAGGTACTCCTTTGACAATTTTTGTGCTATTGTAAGAGTTTTTGTCAAGTAACAAATTACCATTTGTTATACGTGGAGTCAAGTAACCACGGTTGTAAGAAATAGGGTGAACTTTTAAAATTTCTAAAAAATTTCTTCCTAGCGCCAATCAATAGCTTTTTTCATGCGAATACCCTGTCTATGCTTATTTTAGCTGAAAATAGTGTTTAATATGTCTATGACAGACCAAAATTTTAAATCCCATTTTTAATTTAGGCAAGATTTTAACGAAAGGGTATTTTAGTCAGCGACTATGATTACGGGCCAATAACTTCAGTAGGTATAGACATGTATACCAAAGAATTATAAATATAAGAAATGTTGAGACATAAAAAGTAGGCGTAGTTACCAACCGATTACGGTTATTTTCTGAGGGAACTTTTTTGGTGGCGAGAAGAAGTAATGCCCAGAAGATCGTTACAATCTCAATCAGAAGTTATTGTAAATAAACATAAAAAAATGAGCCTTCGGATTTTTCGGCGGACCGAAACCCAGATAGCCCCAAATCAATTCCAACTTACTCCCAAACGTCCACGGGAGTATACGTAGAGTGTCCGCCAAAAAAATCCTGGAAAAAGCCCCGAAGGAGTCCATGAAACCATTCCGAAATGACGCCGAGGGAGTACCCGAAACCATCCCGTAAGGACCCCCAAATGACCCCGGGGGATCCCAAAAACTATGCCGGAAAGACCCCAAGTGACCCCGATGGAGTCCTCAAAACCATCCCAAGATGAAAATGACCCCGGGGGAGTCCCAAAAACCTTTCCGAAAAGACCCCAAATAAACCCAAGGAAGTCACCAAAACCATCCCGAAATGACTCCGAGACGACCCCGAGAAAGTTCCGAAAACCATCCCCGATGGCCCCGAAATTACCTCCCAAAAAACCCCGGGAAAACTCCCCAAAATAATTACCCTAAGAAACTTCAGAACTACACACGAACTGCCTACGCATATGGTCATGTCGAGGGTTTGTTTTTTATTTTTGAATAACTGAATAAAAATTAAAATTATATTGTTTCCTATTTTTTTAAATAATTAATTATAACTCAACCCCTTACTCAAAATTTACAAAAATAAGAATGACCGGTTATCATCACTCAGAATATTTTGAATAACGATAAAATGTTATTCATTATTTAAGAAATGCTTGAATAAAAAATCCTTACGGAGCTGGTGCTGTTACTCAACGTCATTTTGCAAAGCCATATTAATCTTGCAGGGCGCTTAAATTCAGACATGTCAGCATACAAGCAACTTCTTTTCGCGCTGCCAAAGGCTGCTTTGCGACAAAAAGATGGTGAGTGTCGATTCTCTTATCGTGAGTCTTCTCCAGCATCTAGCTGGAAGATCTGGTCGATAAGGTCCAATCAGTGCTTTGGATATAGGCTTCAGATTTCACACAGTACGTAAGGTAGAACGTTATACACGCTATTAAGCAGGCTGATTTTACTACACGAAAAAATATAGGTAGTGATAGAACGATACGAGTACTGATTTGGTAGGGATTCAATTCAAAGACGCTACAACTCAATCGTCATCCTCACCTACGCGAAAAGAACCCTGTTAAAAATGTACATGTAGCATACACATATTTAGCAGGCGAAGCTCTGGCGACCACATGTTCGTCATGGAACTAGGGGTTAGGCGGGGGCAGAATGGGCTAGAAGGTTCAATGTGTTCATATTGTATCGCTCCCAAATTGGCCGGGCTAGTATCTTAATGGTGCTTCTTACCGGAGCGCATCGGATCTGTATCCGGCAAGGACAGTCAACACCGATAACACTCCCCAAAACCTTCGGGGTGTTTCTTTATCGCTACAATAACAAGAACAAATGGGTAGTATACTACTACTATATACTTTTCTAAAAAATACTCTAGTATTTTGTACTCGATGCTTCTTACCAAGTACGGAGTAAAGTATCGATACTTTACCTCGAATTTTTCTCCCCGATACTTTACCAAGTGCCAGTAAGGTTTAAGTTCAACAGTCCATCTACAAGATAACTTGGGAAAAAATTGAGGTATCTTAACCATATCTAGACCCGTATCGTGTTATTCTATCGAAAGCAATTTCACTCAAAGCACAAATATGAAACTGTCATAAAATTAGAAAAAAATGATAATAACTTATGGATCTATTGAGTGCTGGTACCCAATCCCATTTACCATATCAAAGCTATTACGGTTTAAAATATTGTTTGCGATCACGGATCATATAACACGATACGGGCCCTGCTACACGTGTTTGTCTAAGCTCGAGATATCGTCGACTATGCGGTAAATGCTGCTAACTCAACAACTATTTTGTATAAATGAGCCATTTAGGAGAAGAAAAAACAATCCGTGGGTATAATTTGCATTTTGGCGGAGGTATGGTCCTTGGTATGATGTATAAATCTGAGAAACACCCACACATACTTTTTAAACAAAGTAGCTTAAAGGTTTAATCATTACAAAATTTGCAATGTATTTATGGTTCGTAACTACACTACAAGTAAAGATATGGTAGTACAGAAAACTGAAGTTATCGTCCTGGTCCGCCGCCCTCTTTTTAGTTAATCTCTCCACAAAACGTTTAATGCAAACAGTGGGTCAATTTCAATAACTGTACTACGATGAAACCCAGAAGCTTCAAAGCCTAAAAACCCAAGCAAATTTATGTTGCCCCGCAAAGTCGTCTAGGCTCTACTTTGAGCAACACTAAAAAAATCGAACCGGCTGGTTTTGCATACAATACATTTTTACCATTTTAATTTTTTTGGTGTTTTAACTTTTAGCAAAGCTACCCAATTTAAAATTTTTGCATTGCTTGAAATAAATAAAGAGAATTGACTGTCATAAAAAAAATATACAGTTCACTTTGCGAGGCAACACCAATTTTATATATTTTTTGCTATGTAACTGTACCGCGATTGTTACCAAAAGCTTGAAAATATCACAAAAAAAATGCTACGAAAATAACCTCAATTTTGTTTGTACCTTGAAATTAAATGGCCTAGATATTTATTGAAAAAAAAGCGCAAAAAAACTAACTTTGGCGGATTTTGGAAATTCTAGGCTTTTAGGCAGCTTGTAAGGAAAATAAAAATGGAGCATTACTCAAATTAAAAAAGATGCTCGGCCTAAATCTCGGAGGTAAATCGCGCCAACTTTTTTTTTATCCATATATTTTCCAATTTTTTTAAATTAATTTCGAAAACGACAAGACAGAAAAAAATCTACTTATAAAATAAATCTGGTATTTTCGAAAGTTTAGTCATGGAAATATTTAATAAGAATGTCCTGCGTTTCGTGAATTGAAGATTAAAAGGAAAAACAAGATCAAAATCGATCTCAAAACACCAAATTTCCAAATTCTTATCTAAATATTTCGATCCTTGCGCCAGCTGACGGAATTTTTTCTCCTTTTCTTAAATTTTCTCGGCGTCTTATCCTATCTGTGAAGTTTTACAGCTGTAGCTCAATGAGAACTTACATAAAAATCAATCCTAAAATTTCTCCCCGTTTCGTACGATTTTTCTAAATATCTCATCCCGTGCGCCCCCTAGCGAATTTTTTTGTATCGTGTCATCGGCTGTCATCGACCACTGAATTAAGTTTGAAATTTCAAGTCTCTAGCTCATCGGGAAGTTTCTTAAAAGCTGGTCGGAAAATTTTCAAAATCTTATCTAATTATTTCTAATAAATACATATTTGATTCAGCATAAGCAAGATCGAGTAGGTGTCACAAATTTTACATTGAAAAACCGCCGTGACATTCATTTACCCTCTACAAGTTTCGACCTACTTATTATTGTATAATTCGTACCGCCTTCGATTTTTTTCCTCTACAAAAACATCATTTCTATTTTCATACGCAAATAAATTATTTTGATTGATATCCTTGCACACCTTTTCAATTCTAGCATTTTCTCTGGATCTTTTCCGTCCGACTTGAAATGTGCTATTGTCATTCCACTTTTTAAAAGGGGCAACAAAAAAGATAAAAACAATTATAGACCTATCTTTTTGCTGTCTTCTATTTCAAAGGTTTTTGAGAAAATAAACACTTTTAGCTCGATGCAGTTCTGTTTTAGATCAGGTCGGTCTACTTAAGGTGTTTTGTTTAACTTTTTTTCTCTTATACATGCCGACTTAGATAACAGAAAGAACTGCGCTGGTCTATTCGTGGATATTACCAAGGCTTTTGATATGGTAGATCATAAAATATTGCTAGATAAACTGCATTACGCCGGTTTTCGTGGGTTTATTCATAATTGGTTTAGTTATTACTTAACAGGAAGAGTTCAGAGGGTAAGAGTCAATGATTGTTTAAGTAATTCAGTCTCAATTAAGAGGGGAGTGCCACAAGAGTCTGTATTAGGCCCAATATTGTTTTTAGTTTACTTAACTCAATTTTTCAATTATCTTTCTACGGAAAAGTTAATGCCTTCGCGGCTGACCTCGCTATTGCATACACTTAAACGAATTTTTTAAATTTGGTGGCAGGTATCAACCGTGATGTGTATCTGCTAAGAACATGGTTTGCTAAGCATAAGCTTGTTGTAAGTAAAAAAAAAAACAGATTATGTTTTTTAATCGACATACTAGAGATATGCCCGACGGAGATATTGTTTTTCATTCTACTAATTGCACGTAGTTTCCCCTACATGGCTTATCTTGTCCAATGAGATCTTTGAACTGCAATGATCATTGTAGCGATTCGTGCTTTACAATTGAAAAAGTAAAGGAGTTTCAATATTTGGGTGTCTCTCTTGTTCCAAGGCTTAACTGGTCTCCACACATTTTTCGTTTAAAAACATATTTGCGATGCACGGTGTAACGAAGCTTTCCCTGTGCCCCGTTGCTTCTTAAATAATTGCTGGGGTATACTCGCCGTGTCCAGGGTTTCCGTAGAACAAATTTATACTTTGGGGCCCTTTTCCAAGTCGTACAAATTCACTTTATTTAACTTAATTATTTATAACAAACTTATGCCTTTAACTTTATTTGATATTTGGTGTCGGCGTGGCCTGGTGGGTAACGGTTCACCCGAGTCCCATTGGGGTGCCTGCTGGCGTGCTTGCTTACGTTGTTATTACTGTGCTTTTGTATTGGCTAACGGTCCGCCCGGTCCCGTTAGCGCGTGGTTATGGGACGCCTTAGTGGTGTGCCTACGCTGGCGTTCGTTGCTGCGTTGTTTGTCGTGCTGGGTATTCGGCCGCTGAGGACGCGCTGCTGCCGTTAACGCTATTACTGCGCTGACGGTCGTGATTAGTATGTTGTCGCTGATGGACGCTTGGTTATGATGGGTATACGGCCATTGAGGACGTTCGATGATACTGTGTATGCGGTTACTGGGGACGTTCGTTTACGACACGTTGACGTTGGTGTCGCGGTTAGTATTTAGTCGCTGCGGACGCTTGAAATAATGGGTATGCAGTCACTGAGGACGCTCGTTGGTGACACGTTGACGCTGGCGTCGCGATTAGTATTTAGTCACTGAGGACGTTCGTTGCTAGCGCTCTATGCGGCCACTGGGGACGCTCGTTAGCGACGCGTTGACGCTGGCGTCGTGGTTAGGTAGTCACTGGGGACGCTTGAAACAAAAGATATGCAGTCATCGAGGAGGCTCGTTGATGATGAGTATGTGGCTACTGGGGCGCTTGTGGACGACGCGTTGACGCTGGCGTCGTAGTTCTGTAGCGCCTTACGGGTCGCCTCACGGTCGACTGTGAGGAATCGGCGGAGCGCAGCCTTTTGCTAAATGAGCGGGGGAAAAACCACACACTCACGCACAGCTCAGTCTGCGTCTACGTAGTGTGATGATGTCTCGCATTGAAGAAACCTCCTTATACGAGCTATCGCCTCCCGTCCGTAGATCCGATTGATACTCACCGTGCCCGGCTACACCGTTTATTGGCGCCGATGGTTCTGCAGCGATTACGGGTCGCCTCGCGATCGGCTGTAATAGGCCGGCGGAGCGCAGCCTTAAAAATTCAGTAACGGGGAAATCCACACACTCACGTACAGCTCAGTCTTCGTCTACGTAGGGTGATAATGTCTCGTATTGAAGAAACCTTATACGAACTACCGTCCGTAGATCCGACTTATACTCACGGTGCCGGGCTATACCGTTTGTTTTCGTCAATGGCGCAGTTGTTGCGGTGTGCTGCGTTGGCGTTGATTACCCCGTCGCTGGTGCGGGTGACTGACTGTCGACGTCGGCGTGGCTTTATGCTGGTACTGTGTTCACTCGCGTTAGTATATCGGTTCACGGGTGATGCAACGAGCTATCCGCCTTGACTTGTTCACATCCACGGCTCCGTACTCACTGACTGACTTCTTGCTATCGTCGTGCTATTACAGCCTTGAGTCACAATAATAAATGTGTTTGCTCGTCGACAATTTGCGACAGTGTTTTTGCGATTGTTCGTGTGTCGGTAGAAGCTGTAGTTGTTGTTGTCGCATGACTTGGGTATATTGTTGTTTCATGTTTGCTGTTGAAGTTGGTATGGCCTAGTCTATTGCTTGGTGTGTTCGTGTGTTTGACTTGCTGTAGGTATAATATGTTTATTGTGTAATCGTGTTACTGGCTTCGTTCCGCCTAACGTTGTATGTTGCTGGCTTCGCTCAGCCTTATGTTATATTTATAATGTTGTGTGTGTTGCTGGTTTCACTTTGCTTTATGTTGCTGTGACAATGTTGTGTGAGCCAAATTTGGTGGTGTGATGGTAGCGTGCTCGGCCTACCACACCGAATGCCCTGGGTTCACACCCCGGGCAAAGCAACATCAAAATTTCAATTAGAAGAAAATTGTTCTAAGCGGGGTCGCCTCTCGGCAGTGTTTGGCAAGCACTCCGAGTGTATGTCTGCCACGAAAAGCTCTCAGTGAAAACTCATCTGCCCCGCAGATGCCGTTCGGAGTCGGTATAAAACAGGTAGGTCCCGTCGCGCCAGTTTTGTAGGAAAAATTAAAAAGGAGCACGACGCAAACAAGCTCGGCCTAAAATCTCTTCGGAGGTTATCGCCCCTTACATTTATTTTTTATTTTTTTTATTTGGCCCCCACTTCGGAGGTCGAAGACTCCCTCATTTCCCACGTATGTGAGCTTTATTTTGGTATATTGGTTTTTATAGATTTTTAAGAATTCTCATGGTTGATGCTTTTTTTCTTGTTTAAATAATTCCTTGGTTTGCGTTTGTTTTTATCGATTCTTTACTCGTTTCAAGTATATGCTTCGATGTCCTCGTGGGCACTAGCTCCTTCCACTATCATCCTCCCTACGGTGTAGGTTGGAATGATCAGTGGTATTGGCTGCTGAGTCCTTCTGGAATATTAAAACAAATTTCATTTTGTGTTGGAAATTTTTTTTCGTAGACTTAGTTATGGTTCTGCGGTCTCGGCCGCGTGGTATATTTTCATTTCGCTTTCCCTATGTTGATTTTTCGTAGATGGACGATAATTGGTGACATATACCAGAGGATTTGGTACGGACCGTCGTATTTTGGCGCCAGCTTTACTGCAAAGCCCCCTCCGGCCTTTGATAGGTGATGCTACTTTGCTACGACTTGTTCGCCGACTTCGGCAAGACTCGCATTGGCGTACGTAGCGGCTGATGTCGCGGAATATCCCTGGCCAATAATAGCGGCTGGCGATCCGTGCTGCCGTCCGGCGAATACCCGTGCTTGATGTATCGTGGTTTTCTTGTAGTACACGCTGTCGGAGCGGGGTTGGTACGCATAATTTCCACGGCACTGTATCCTCGTCGTGGGATCTGCATGGAATGTGACGGTAGAGTTGTCCGTCCACTAACACATAGTCGGCGTACTTCTCCGGTTTGGCGTGTACTTCATCGACGCGTCGCTGCCACCACTTGCATTGTGGGTTCGTTGTCGTGGCTTGTAGTAGGGTCTCCATTGGCTGTCGGGACAGTGCATCCGCCACGTTCTGGTGATTGTTATTGTATGTGTCCCTGGTATTATGACTTTGTTCGAGGCGTTTGATAAAGGCCGGCGCGTAGTGGTTTTGGTGTACATTTGGGATTTGGTTACCGGTACTCAGTTGACTGGATTGTGCTGCTTGTTTTGAGCTCCCGGGCAACCTTTGCCATGTTTCGGAATACTCGAAAGTGACGCAGTTATTTTCATTGCTGGAAACTGAATGTGTTGATTTTATTAACCGACCCAGGTTGTTGCTGTGATGACAGCCCGAGTAAGCCCTGTTCCCAGGGGCTTGTGTGATGGAACTGCCATGACTCGTCCTGTCGGTCTTCTCGCCTCTCGTCTTGCTTTGTCTTGGGTGTCTCCTTTTGTTCCTCTTTGGTGGGACACCGTCCGTGGTAACAGGTTCTTTATCGCTTGTCGCTTGTGGTGCGGTAACATATGATGTGCATGCGTTTTGCCTAAACGGTTCAGCCAAAGGGATGTGGCTTCCTCCGCAGGATACCGTAGCTCCCATGCCCCCTAGAGTGTCTAGGCCGACTACGATGTCATCGATGGCTCCAGTCATAACGTGCAACTTTGCATGGTGCGACGATTCACCGATGCGTACTTCAGTCCGTATGGCGTCGAAGATTTGGTTGCTAGTACCGTCGGCCATGGTTATTTGGAGGGCTGCGGCTACCCTTTCTCCGCCTCCTGAGTTTACCATGTGCTCTGCTACGACAGTGGATATGAAACTTTGCGACGCCCCGGTGTCGATGATGGCTTCTGCAGGTAGCCCGCCAAGTTGTATTAGGGCGTAGAGACGGCCACGGTCCTGCGCATGGTTACTGGTATTTTGGCGCTGGGTTATGTGGGTTTATAGCACCTTGTCCTTGGTGAATCCCTTTCTCGTTTTCGACGGCAGCATTCTACTGTTCGCACATCAGGATGACCGCACTCCCAACAGAATAACTTTTTCGAATTTCGGAATCTGTCTGCGTAGTGGGCTTCTTGGCCCCACCTTCTGCATACGTTGTTCGGAATTCTGGGTGGGGAGTGGTGATGCGTGGTTGGAATCGTATCTTGTGGTGGCTGCTGGTGCGGTGATCTTGCGACCATTGCTTTCTCGCTTACGACTTGTCCCCGTCATAGCCTCCCGCGAGGGCGAGGAGTTCCGCTAAACTGTTGGAATCCCGTCGACGGATATATAGTAGGTAATCCGGGTGGCTGTTTCGGAATATACTTTCTAGCTGTTGCTCTTTACTGTAACCGATGTGCCGCATCAAGTTTTATATCGCCAGCACGTAATCCTTGTATTTCTCCCGTGCGTGTTGTCTCCGCTGTCGTATGTCGTCTTCTAGATGCTCGAAATATCTGGCCGGTAAGAAAAATCGTTGGAAATCCCGCTTTAAGGCCGCCCAGTTGGTCCAGTGTTCGTTGTTGTTGCGGTACCACTGGAGGGCGGTGTTGCAAAGTAACTGCGGCATAGTTTTCGGGAGGAGGTCTGCACTTACCATGTATACCTCCGCCAATTCCAACAACCGTTCTATGAAGGCTAGGGGATTCCGTCCACCGTCTTATTTCACTGACCACTTCCGTACTCGATCGATGACGGGTGCGATTACGAGGACCGATGCCTGATTACCTTGGGCTATCACATCCTTGGGGTTTACGGTGTTTGCTACGGGTGGGTACTGGGGTGATGGTTGTAGGTTCTGTGTCGGAAATGTAAATTGTGTCGGTTCCGGTGCCTTTGTGGAACTTCTCTTTCCCGTCCCACTTGGAGTTGGTGGGATTGGTATCTTTGATCCACTTTCATTCTCTGAGTTCGTTTCCGCGGCCGTGTGTGTGGCTTTCATAGATATGAATTTTGCGTATATCTCGAAGTCAGCCGCTGCTTTGAAAATTGCTAGAAATATCCGTTTTCAGATCTCCCGCGTTGTGCCTGTGTGCTCGATGTATAGCTCTTGGGCTATGGGCACCCGCTGCTCTTTGGCGACATTATCCAGCCACGTTGTATCGAGTAGCTCAATCATCTTTTGAATTTTTATAGGGGAATTTTCCCTCTCAATAATTAGTTATACGACTTGGAGGGTCCCTGCTCGGACGATACGACTTGGAGGGTCCCTGCTCGGACGCCAATTGTAACGAAGCTTTCTCTTTTTTTTTTTTAAGTCATTTACAACTGTTTTACAACGTATTTGGCCGACGAGTCGTCGGGGTGACTATTTAATTATTTAATAAAAAACATATTTTTAATAAATTGTGTTAACTCATTTTCCGCAAAATCCTAACCTAATGAATTTTAAGTAGAAAAAATACAAAATAAAGTTTTATAATTTTAGTCATAGACAACTGTAACGGGTTGAACACTTCTATTCTTTTTCTGGCAGTCACCGGAGTGACTGCGTCAGCCAAAAATAGGTGTAAAAATCGTCGGCCGAACTAGGGTTTAAAAATGTACTATAAGTTGAAAAGTAATTACAAAAGTCGTAACCACCAGTAAATCACCAGTGATCATAACAAATGTATCTATGATTGAGAGCAACCAATAAAATCAACAAGAGCAACAGATATCACAGCAACAATAACAAGAGGAAGAAATTCACTGCACCTCATTATAAATATAACAACGTCACACACGTTTCAAAACTACACTTTTTTTATACCTTCCATGAAAATGAAATGGTATATTTAGTTTGTCACGAGTCTCAAAAATGTTAGTCCTTAAAGGAGAAGCGACAAGCCTAGCCGAAGACTTCCCGCACTTGCTTGCTATTTGTTAATTTGCACTAAAGTTAATTGAAAGTAGCTGTGAAATTTATTTTAATTCTTTTAGTTATTTGCATGCATATATGCATATATAAGTTTAGTACGTACTCAAGCAATGAACGCTACAACTCGTTTTATATAAAACTGATTTTTAGATTATTTATTTATTATTCCAGATCGGTGGCCTGATAGTGGCTAGAAACAATTTTCACAATATGTCACCTATTGAAGACGATTCCAATAGCCACACTGTCACACTGTAAAAATATGCACGAGTTGATTTTTTCCGAGGGCTGAGGTAGCACTCAATAAATAAAGGGTCAAGTAGAGATCCCGCGCTCTATCCGCGTCTTTCCTGATTGATGGATCATATGCCTTTATGGCCTTTCGCTACCTTCTATTCCTTTATGACCAGTAACCCAGTATAGATATACTCTCCGGGCAAAGCAAAGTCTCCTATCAATATAGATATTGACGCAACTACAGCTTCTGCTGCTTTCTAATGGATCTCCCCGAAAGACACTATCTGGAAGTCTATTGTATCTACTTATTTCTGGATCGAAACAGTAAACAGCAGACCCAACCCCTTTCGTTGATTTCGAACCATCGGCATTTACGTGTATAGTGGTTTTGTATGTAGTCTGTTCGACTTTTATAAAATTACGCTATAACGCTATGGCCATGCGCCAAAACAAGGACTCCATAGTAAAATATGGGCTAGACATTGCCGTAAAACCGAATGAGAGACGGTGATAGGTCCCACGGGCGAAATATGTGGCGCCGAAGACGTCATTTCCTACAGACTGACCTAAGGGGGATCCGGAACAAGCAGTAGGACGTTGTTGTGCAAACTCTTGCTACGGGAGTATAGATTAGGCGTAGGAGTTATGCGTAAAGCATCAATTCTCCCCATACTCCAACACTATCCATGAGGCAAGGCTATTGCCAAGCGGGAAGGATCAGTTATGGCGAAGCATCGATCCTTACACTTGGCCCGTCAGAGGAGTAGTTACGTCCGAAGACGGCATCTCTCGCTGACTCACCGAAGGACACTCATTGCAAATTTGGTCAATCGATTTACTTGTGGATAAATCGACGCTCATTAAAAGTATAGCGTTCGCTGGTGGTAGTCAGTTGTTGTTGGATCACCTTGGTGCCTGTTGCCGAGTTGGCCGCTATTTGCTGTGGTGTTTGGTTTTCAAATTATTGTTTGAGGACAGGTTAATAGAAAATGAAAGAAGAAGAATATCACACATTCGTTTTTTTTAGTTGGAGAACGCTATTTGAGATTCATTTAAGAACTGACTTTTGAGAATCAAAACACGGTTGACTCTCCTTTGCATTTCATATTAAGATTGAACAAATTGGGACGATACCATGTTGTTCTAGGGGTGGCAAGACACTAGACTGGGTCGAAAAAACAGTTGCTAATGTCCGCCCCTAAATTTAAAGAATATGTTGAGAGGGTTTCAGAAAAAAAATGTTTTTTTTGGATCCTTCGAAATACAGCCGAAAAGGTTTTTTCGTTGTAACTTGGTTATTTGAATGACATACCAATTTTAAAAATCGAACGTCAAATAACCAAGTTACAACGAAAAAACCTTTTCGGCTGTATTTCGAAGGATCCAAAAAAAACATTTTTTTTTCCCGAAACCCTCAACATAATTTTTAAATTTATGGGCGGACATTAGCAACTTTTTTTTTGTATGGGGACCAACCCAGTCTACAAGACACCCCCCTCGACAAGCACTTTCTCATGGCCCCATTACCATGCCTATCACTCAGCCTCTTTCGTAGATATTTCCTAAGGCATTGAGCTTAAATTATGGGGATGTTGAGAAAAAGTATACCCTAAAGTAAGTGTGTGGCAGGGCTTCCTTGCTGTAAGGGTAAGGGTGTGATTATCCACCGTCGGAAAATCAGCAAACCAAAGCGATTCAGTGTGATATTTCACAAGGTTTTTAATTTGTTACGTGTAACAGGACGCCACCTCCAAAGACATGCCAATGTTAAAAGGGCATATAGTGTGTAAAATTTTATCCAATTTTGTCTGTATTGTTTATTGGGATGTTGGATGAATCTGTAACGTAAATAAGCAAGAAACTAATTAGATTTAAATTTATTGAGCTTAAAACATTGAGATAACAAGTTCTACACATCTTTGGTTGATAATATGGGTATTACTATACCAAACAAAATTTACAAAAGAAGTATAATGAACACAACAGCTACTTTAGTACTCACCGATAAAAGATTTTATAAAAGTTATTAAGAGAAATGCAGAAGATTTTTGTATTTTCGAATCCTATTAACTTATTTTTCTTTAGTTTATCCAATGGAAAAACTAATCTTCTGCCTGTTCTACTATTTGCACTTTTCTTTTCTCTTCATATACAGATCGGGTAAATTAAGTATAACATCAAAGTTTGAGATCTTTAATTTCTTTTTAGATATATGAGTGCGATATATACACCATTCTTTACGTGATACTTTTGGAATTTCCACTTGTTTCTCGTTTCTATTTCAAATTTTTGAACGCGCTCATCCTTCTCAATTTCTAATTTCTTTAGTCTTTCTTCTTTCCCCATTTCCAGCACTGTCAAATCTATTTCACGCCTCCTTAGTTACAACTCCATGTTTTTCCTTGCGATTTCTGATTTTATTTTCTCAATTTCAATTTTTGTTTTTTCTTCTTCTAAAGCAGCTCTGTTTTCTTCTAAAGCATAGTTTCTATTGTTCTTTTCTTTCTTCCATTCCAATTTTAATTTCATCGTTTCCGTCCGCTCCGCTTGAAAAATAGCGAGATGAGCCGCCGAGGATTTCAGTACCTGCTTTTTAATTTTGTCTGCAAAATCCATAGCTCTCTTCGGTAATCGTGACAGACCTTTTTGGGTGTCTTGGGTATCACGTTCTTTAGCACAAGTGGGACTTACTTCCTTTCGATCTTCTACGTTAGTTGGATCAACGTCACTGTCAACTTCAAACATATCGTCAACAAGATACTCCACCGAGCTTACTATTTCATCCAAATCATCCAAAGTTGCATCACCAGTATATGTCACCACTAAATTGTTACCCGCTTCTTTTCCCCCGAAAATGTCATTCAATTGCTTGTAATGGGGGCACTTGTACTAGTTTGGCTGAAGTACGAAAGTGGTTAAGGCCAACTCAAAGAGTTTCGTTCAAGTCAAATTACCTTCAACACTGCAAGTACCTGCATCCGACTCGAGAAGTTCAGCGCCTGTTGATCATCATCTGCTTTTCTAGAAGATGATTTGAGGTGTCTCACTTTCCATCTAATAAGCTCCCAAGTAGTGTCAATTCCAGTGAAATCAATAAACTTTTGCCTTTTCACTACAAATTCATTTTACAACCATTAACACTATCAAATATACGTATGTATGTATGTACATAATTTACCACCCAAGCCCTGTTTTAGATATTGCCAGTTTGACCCAAAAGCAGGGATGCACCGGTTAAGCATGCCTGCCCAAAAGGCTTGGGTACGAGCGCTTCCTGCTGTTTATACATACATATGTACTACAAATATACATATATTAAACTAAACATACATATATTTATTTTTTACTTGCCTCTATTTCTGGAGCGTCCTGCAAGTAGTTTAAAATTTTGCAGACCTCCTCCTCGGTCCATTTCTTGTTAGGTTTTTCCCTTTTCGGTCTTTTTTTGGGCTGCCGATCCATTTTTCGTGTTTTCCGTTTAATAAATTTAAATTTAAATTCGAAAAATTGATGTTATAAATGTCTAAGTTGTAGGGGAATGCTATTGTTGCTTTGCAATTTAGTAAACATAAACTATGGAGTTTTGAATTGCGTATTTGCAATGACGTAGCAAATGCATTGCCGTATACTTTGTTTGTGTAGTTTAAAAATATACTACACCAGTTTGCAAATACAATGAATGCTAGACCATTTGCACAAAATCCTGAACTCCCCTATTATATTTTACAGAATGCTTTACCTTTTTTCTTACATATTAATATAAATGATGTTAATTTTAAGTTGAAATGTAGTAAGAAATGGATGAATAAAATCATATCAGATCAAAAATTTCAACTTTTTAAAAATACTTTTCTTCAAAAAAACTACTACGATATTGATAGTGTTGAAAGATATTTAGCCTTGTTGAGTGAGCAATTTACTCGTTTCAACACCGCGCAGGATGCAGTGGAGGTATCGTGTGGAGATGAGAACGCCGAAGTAAAGGAGAATGCTCGAATACAGGCTGAAACATGGCATTCCACGGCTTTGTTCAATTTTAAGCGTCATCCACTGTATCTGCATCCATGCGATTGCCCAAAATGGACCTCCCAACATTCGGTGGCAATTCTACAGAATGGATTGCTTTTTACGATTCTTTCTGCTCGTTAGTGGATAGCAATTCTTCCTTGTCAGGCGGACAAAAGTTGCATTATCTTTGCAGTTGATTAAAGGGAGAGGCTCAGTATCATTAGTGGGTTTAAGATAAGCGACGCTAACTACACCGAGGCATGGACCCTACTTAAGTCGCGCTACAAAGTCATGCGCATTATCGTCGAAGCGCTTCTCAGGGCGATGGCTGATATACCAAAAGAATGTTCTCAATTCATTCCATCAGCATATAAGAGAGCTGAACGCACTTGGAAGACCGGTTGGTTTTTAGGACGATTGGGTGGCTGACGAGATCGTCAATAGATTAGCGTTCGAGACTCGGAAACAATGGGAGCTGTCACTAGTCAGTGAAGAACCACCAACCCTTGAACAGCTGACTTCGTTTTTGGAGGTTAGGTGCCGCTCATTAGCTATGCTTAACCCACCTGCAGTTCAGGTATCAATAGGAAAATCCACATCAAAGGCATCGGGAAAATCAGCCAAGGTTTCTCACGCTGTATCAAGTCAGAGGGGTGTGGAATGTGTGCATTGGGAGGGGCCACATATTGTATACAGGTGTGAAAAGTTTCGAAATATTCACTCAATTGCAAAATCAAAGTTTGTGATGGATTGTGTACGAACTGCTTGATCCCGGGCCATTACATGGCTAAATAAAATAAGACGTCTGGACGGCTTTTACATCCAATGCCGCAACAACACCTGTAACCACTGCTCGTTTCACCGCACATCAACGAAATACGACAGCTTCCGCAAGCGATCCGTCCACAACCCGTGCTACCGCATTGATGAGAAAGAGAAAGCTGTGCTGTTAGCAACCGATTTAGTTAAAGTTCGAGATTGCTCTGGTCATTGGCAATCAGCTCGTTTATTATTTGACTCAGGTTCAAATGCCTCCTTCGTTGCCGAGGCTTATTAGGTATACCTCGAAAGTCATCCGCACTAGTCGTCACGGGCATAGGTTCCTCGCAAGGTGGAGGCTCCAGAGGCGAGGTATTGCTTTCTTACTTACTTAATGTTTAAATCGTTTTCCACCTGGTCCTTCCAACGGAGTGGGGCCGCCCTCTAACTCTGCTTCCATAGGCGGGTTCCGATAGAAACACTTTCTTGGCCGGAGCATCATCATTCATTCGCATAACATGAACCAGCTAGCGCAGCCGCTGCGTTTTAATTCGCTGGACTATGTTGATGTCCGCGTATAGCTCGTACAGCTCATCATTAAATCTTCTTCGGTACTCGCCATCGCCAACGCGTAGAGATCCATAAATCTTTCGAAGAACTTTTCTCTCGAACACTCCCAAAGCCGCTTCATCTGCTGTTGTCATGGTCCATGCTTCTGCCCCATATAGCAGGACGGGTACGATAAGTGACTTGTAGAGTATGATTTTCGTTCGCCGAGAGAGGACTTTACTTTTAAATTGCCTACCTAGTCCAAAGTAGCATTTATTGGCAAGATTGATTCTTCGTTGGATTTCAGTGCTGATGTTGTTGCTAGTGTTGATGCTGGTTCCCAAATAAACGAAGTCTTTTACTATTTCGAAATTATGGCTGCCAACAGTAGCGTGGTTGCCAAGGCGCGTATGCGCTGACTCTTTGCTCGATGACAGCAGGTACTTCGTTTTGTCCTCATTCACCATCAAACCCATCTTTACCGCTTCTTTTTCCAGTTTGGAGTAAGCAGAACTAACAGCGCGGGTGTTTAGGCCGATGATATCAATGTCATCAGCATATGCCAGTAATTGCACGCTTTTATAGTATATTGTTCCAGTGCGGTTAATTTCTGCAGCTAGTATAATTTTCTCCAGCATCAAATTAAAGAAATCGCACGATAGGGGGTCACCCTGTCTGAAATCTCGTTTAGTTTCTAACGGCTCGGAGAGGTCAACGTCATTTTGCACAGCCGTATAAGTTTTGCGGGGAAACCAAATTCAGACATAGTGGCATATAGGCAGCTCCTTTTCGTGCTGTCGAAGGCAGCTTTAAGTCGACGAAGAGGTGATGTGTGTCGATTCTCTTTTCACGGGTTTTTCCAAGATTTGGCGCATTGTGAAAATCTGGTTGATGGTAGATTTATCCGCACTGATAAGGTCCAATCAGCCGGTTCACGGTGGGCTTCAATCTTTCGCACAATACACTTGAAAGGACCTTATATGCGATATTAAGAAGGCTGATTCCACGATAGTTGGTGCATTTTGCAGTATCCCCCTTCTTGTGGACTGGGCGAAGAACACTTAGATTCCAATCGTCGGGCATGCACTCGTCCGCCCATATTTTGCTAAGAAGATGCTGCATGCGCCTTAGCAACTCCTCACCGCCGTACTTGAATAGCTCCGCAGGCAATCCATCAGCGCCCACGGCCTTGTTGTTTTTCAATCTGGTTATTGCTATTCTAACTTCGTCATAATCGGGCGGGGGGACATATATTCTATCCTAATCGATTGCGGAATCGGGTTCGACATCTCTGCGCGGTGAATCGCTGCTTCCATTTAGGAGAGCAGAGAAGTGTTCCCTACATAATCTAAGCACTCTCTGGACATCAGTTACAAGGTCGCCGTTTTCGTTCCTACAGGAGTTTGCCCCGGTCTTAAAACCTTCCGTCTGTCGCCGTATTTTTTGGTAAAATTTTCGGGCGTTATGCATCCCTTTTCAACTCACGATAGCGCTCACACACTCCTCTTGTCGCGCTCTAGGCAGCGTCTTTTCTTTCGGTTGCAACGCGGCATTCTTCATCGTACCAGTTGTTTTTTCGTGGCCGGCGATAACCAATTTTTTCCTCGGCGGCAGTACGAAGTGCTTTGGAGATATGCTCCCACTGCTTCTGTATTCCTTCAGGATGAGTTGTGCTCTCAGAGAGCAGGTGTGAGAGTGGAGTTGCGAAATCATTGGCAGTCTGTTGTGATTGAAGCTTTCCGACGTCTAGCTTACCTTGTGTTGTTTGTTCCTTGGTTTTAGCCGCGTTGAGGCGGGTGCGTATTTTGGCTGCAACGAGATAATGGTCCGAGTCGATGTTAGGTCCTCGGATCGTGCGCACATCTAAAACACTGGAGGCATGCCGTCCGTCTATCACAACGTGATCGATCTGATTGCGAGTATTTCGATCAGGAGACAGCCATGTAGCTTGATGTATCTTTTTATGCATGAAACTCGTGCTGGATATGACCATGTTTCGAGCACCGGCAAAGTCAATCAGCCTCAGTTCGTTAGGAGAAGTTTCATTGTGTAGGCTGAACTTTCCGACTGTAGGGCCAAAAACACCTTCTTTGCCCACCCTGGCGTTAAAGTCGCCAAGCACGACTTTTATATCATGGCGGGGGCAGCGCTCGTATGTGCGTTTTAATTGTTCATAAAAAGTGTCTTTCACCTTATCGTCTTTCTCCTCTGTCGGCGCATGGGCGCAGACGAATGATATCTTAAAAAATTTAGCTTTTATTCGTATAGCGCCGAGACGCTCGTCCGCAGGCGTGAACGCCAGCACTTGGCGACAAAAACTCTCTCCCACCACGAACCCGACGCCGAAACTGCGCTTATTCGTATGGCCACTCCAATAGATATCACAATTTTTGATCTTCTTTCTTCCTTGCTTCGTCCGACGCATTTCTTGGATAGCGGTGATGTCAGATTTTGCTTTGACGAGGACATCAACCAGCCGAGCATCTGCACCAATCCCATTCAGAGAGCGGACGTTCCAGGTGCATGCCCTCAATTCATTGTCCTTCAAACGTTTGCCATGGTCGTCAACAATAGAGAGTGTATTTATCCGAGGTTTGTTGTTATATTTCATTGGAGTATGGTTTTACTTGGCGGGTCCCAAGCCCAGCGCACAACCCGCTCAGCGGGGGTGAAAATATTACTTGCACGTTTATATAGCGAGCCGCTTGCTCCAAGACAGACGCCCGCTTGCAGCCGCACCTAGAGGTGTACAGACGCTGCCGATGAGATCTCCCCCGGCTAGCCCTTAAACCGATTATGTCAGAGTGCCCTAGCCAGGTTGTCGCCTTCTCACATTAGCTCACCGCTAAACGGAGTATCCCCAGAGGATACTTGTCCGCAAGCGACCGGCAGTAGTGAGCTGCTTGAACCGCATGCAAAAGAATCGCTCTGGCTATTCCCAGGTGAATGGCGGTCAGAAGCTTTCCTCACTTTCGTGGACTTCTACACACGGCTTCACCCTCCCCTGCTTTCACTGTCCCATTATTGTTCAAATCAATGCTCTTCGGTAAATGCGCTAACCCTGCCCAAAATTACAAGCGACTTGCCCACTCAGGCGTTGGCAGTTGCGTCATGGTCGCATATGCAATGTTTGTTTTTAGCTGATCCGCAGTTTATGGATCCTGGTCATATTGATATCCTGGTCGGCATGGATGTTATGGAACATCTCCTTTATTCGGAGTTCCGGAAGGGTTCACCTGGTACACCCATGACCCAAAGAACCGTGTTCGGTTGGACGTTGTTCGGTTATGTCGACGAATCCGAACCCACTGTGGCCTGTCCACAGTCCTTGCATTGCGACTTTCAGTTGGATAAGGCACTTACCAGGTTATGGGAGTTAGATGAAGCCACACAAAGGCACTATCTCACATCCGAAGAACGTTACTGTGAAGAATTATTCGAAGCAATGCATAGAAGAGCATCGGACGGTCGATTTATCGTAGAGCTACCACTGAAATCTGACGTATCTTTGGGAGATTCCCGCGATTTTGCTGTGCGAAGTCTGCTGCGCATCGATAAACGATTGGCTCGTGATGACGATCTTCGTATGCGCTAAAATGAGTTCATGCAGGAGCTCATTGACATGAACTACATGCAGTCTGCAACGGAATCGACGAATCAAACGTTTTATATGCCTCATCATCCCGTCGTTAAGGAGTCGAGCGTCACAACCAAGCTGAGAGTTGTTTTCAATGCCTCTACCACAACCACTAATGGGAATTCGCTGAACGATGCCTTGCTTGTCGGTCCACAAATGCAGCAAGACTTATTTTCTATTTTGAACAGCTTTCGAATGCATCGATTTGCAGTGACAGCGGATATCGCTAAAATGTACCGCCAGGTCTGCGTCTCTGAAAAACATATTGATTTACAACGGATATTGTGGCGTCGTGATCCGTCTCTGCCGATCCAAGACTTTCGAATGCTACGTGTAACTTATGGTGTAGCATCTGCATCCCACCTAGCCGATAAATCCCTGCAACAAATTGCAAACCACTCGACAAACCCTTGTAAGAACACTGTTGGCTTCATTCTCAATGATTTTTATATGAATGATCTTCTCACTGGTACATCATCAAAAAAGGACCTGCCAAATTTGCAACAAAACGTGTAAAATATATTGCAAGAAGGCGGGTTCGATCTTCAAAAGTGGGCTCTGAATTGTGCAGAACTGAACACGGCTATTTCGAACGCATCCGAAAATATATCGCATTACCTAGTTGACAGGAAGCAGCTCCACGCCTTGAGTTTGCACAATCTTAACTATCCTATATTCGCTTGGACGGATTCAACAATAACTTTAGCAAGGCTACAAGCACATCCCAACAGGTGGATGACCAACCGCGTTGCTGCCATCCAGAAGTTATGCCTCCTGAGTGTTGGAACCACATCCGCTCAGGCCTGAATCCCGCAGATTGTGCTTCTAGAGGAATAACCCCCAATGCGTTAGGGCATCATCATCTTTGGTGGACCGGTCCACAGTTATTAAAGACTGGCAGCAAACGTCAAAGGAGCATTGGTCAATTATGACAAGGTACTCGTCGTATTCAAAACTTCTTCGAATCATCGTGTACGCTTACTTCGTGTCCAATGCTCGAGCTGCGACTCGACTCTCTGTCGCGAAAAGATTTGGTCCTCCCGGCTGCGAGGAGATCTATGGAGCTGAACGCCTCCTGATCAGGTATACGCAAACGTTTATTTCTTCTAACGAGATCTCTCATTGCAGCGCAAAAAAGCCTATTCCTATGCGTAGTAGTTTCGTGCGTTTGCAACCATATCTCTATGAGAAAAATATATTACGCGTTGGAGGAAGGTTGACGAATGCGGCAGTATCGCCTGACGCTGGACATCCGGTTATTGTACCGAAAAACTCACCGCTTGCGAAATTCATCATCCATGATATCTACAACTACTCATTGCACGCTAGGCCTCGCATCATGCAGACAATTTTACAGCGCCGATACTGGGTGGTTGGCGCTTGTAGCTAAATACGAAACATCTATCATAAATGCGTAAAATACACCTGTTTCAGCCACAATCTCGCCACTCAATCAGTGGGAGTTCCACCTGCAACTCGTACTATCTACGCTCGCTGTTTTACCCGCACCGCTGTCGACTTTGCTGGGCCGTACATGTATAAGTTCACTCACGGTAGGGGAGCAAAAGCCACTTAGGGTTATATATGCTCATTTATATGCATTTGCAATGTCGCGATGCACTTGGAATTTGTTGGAGACTTATCGACACCAGCGTTTCTCAACGCTTTCAAGAGGTTCATAAACCGCAGAGGCTACTGTAAGCAGATGTCGTCAGATAATGATACAAATTTCGTCGGTGCTGAGAAAGAATTGCGGAATGCATTTCAGCTGTATAAGGCCGATGCTAGGCTTCAATCTTCTTTGCCGATTCAAACATCGAGTGGCGTAAAGCAAATAAAATATCATTTAAAGCGCGCTCTGGGTGAAAATCTGCTTTCTTACGAGGAATTAAATACATTATTGACCGACTTTGAAGCTTGCGTGAATTCGCGACCGCTTTGCGACAATTCTACAACAGCTACCGATTTAGAGATATTAACTCCTGGTCATTTTCTCGTAGGAGTTAACGACCTACCATCATTTCAGGTCTCGTAGACCATGATAAGCGCTTACTTGTACACCACACCCATTCTGATATGCTTTATCATGAACTGCAACGGACAAACAATATGTGTAACAATAGAATTGCACTATCGCTGATATGCTTTATCATGAACTGCAACGGACAAACAATATATGTTACAATAGATATGGACTATCGCTAGAATAAGTAATAAAAAACAAAAATAGTTTTGTATTAGTAAACAGATAACAACCTACGCATCTCAATAGCATAACTAGCACAAAGATAAAGTAACTCACATGACGTTATCATGTACACAGGAATAAGAAGACATGTAAACAATTTCCAATACCCAATGTAATCTCGAAACAAATAAATATTATCAGTAAGGCATAAAAATAGTAGAAACAGATGTAAGAATAAAAATGTTAGATAGTCCTGAAAATAAACGAAGTCTGAAAAGAGCCCTTGCTCATAAATATATATATTTAATATCAACTTCCTACTCGGACTCATAACTGGGGGCTCAACCAAACCTTTAAGTCATCACTATCCATTAAAGAAAATGATAGGAAAAAATTTCATGGGAAGAAGGAGTTACAGCACTAGGTCTTTGAAAAAAAGTGATTTTAATTCAAAAAACAAAATATTTAAATTCCCGCAAAATTGGAAAAAAATAACGGATAAGTCTTACTATACAGATACAACAACCAAGCTACGTTATAGTAACATACAACGCATCCTGAGTAGACAGCATATCACACTGGATTCGCGGAGAAAGCGACAATAAAGCTTCAATCTATCGCGCCCAGCGTTGGATATAAACGCCGAAATGATAACACAAAGAGCGTAAGCCTGAGAGCACAAGTCTCTGCTCTGACCACAGGACTCACTGAAATCCAACAGAGAATAAGTTCCGTCGCAACATCTAACATCACAGTCACCAACCAATACCAGGACTGTATACCACATATCAGCAGTGAGTCACAAATCAACCTAGAAATTTTCAAAAGATTACCAATATTTAAAGGCGACAAGAACCAGTATCGATCATGGAGGAAAAAGGCCTGGACACACATGGAAAACATAAAGAATTACTCTGCGAAACCCACGTACTACACGGCACTCTCTATTATACATTCGAAAATTCAAGGAGATGCGGCCGACATTTTAATTAACCACGACACCAAATTCCATTTTTATGATATAATAGACCGTCTCGATTACACCTATGCGGACCAGAGACCTCTGCAAGTGTTGCTCGAAGAAATGAAGAGAATAAGGCAGTGAAAAAGAACATTGGCAGAGTTCCATTGCGAAGTCAGCAAGGCACTTAATCTTGCACTCACTAAAGTTGAGATGGATAGCTCAGGAATTCAGTCACCTATGAAAGAATATGCAAACAAGGAAGCTGTAAGGACATTCATTCTTGGTCTGAACAGCAAATATACCAGCGGCACTCTATATAGCCACAATCCAAAAGAATTAGAAACCGCTTACGCTATCGTAAGTACGATATATCACGATAGCGTGAACTCACAATTCGACGTTCTGCAATATAATCCATCACAGCAGTGCACGAGATCTGTAAACTATAGTAGGAATCATTTTGCCCCACAACAAAACAGCTAAGACCGCCAAATGCAAGAGCTACTTCCGAATAATACATTTCGAGGAGATCCTAAAAAAAGCGACCGAAATTCTTCATCTCTATAACACACAACAGAAGGTACAACGTGTAAATCAAACACGCGAGGAAGAATTACAATCGCTTGTACCATAATACGAAAATATGAATATGAAACAGGCACTCTTTTTTATGGCGCATGAACGATTTGCGGTGTCTGCAACGCCACTGGCGGGATACAGGCAAACTAAGTAACATCCTGATCGGCACTGGAGCAACAAATAAGTAAAAAATGCAACATCGGTAAGTCTATTTTCATTAAACCTGTAAAAGTGAAAACTCTTCACGGTTACTCAATATTTGAAACAGATGCATTAGAAGAATTTGATACGCTTTTGGGTGAACAGGGACTTAGAAAAATAAAAGCAGATATCGACCTTTTCGAGTACAAGCTCTGTTATAAATATATGGCCGAGAAAGAAAGTAAATCTGTACAAAAAATAAATTATACAGTTAATAGTGAGAAGTATATTCAAAATCGAAGAAATTATGCAAAAAAATGAAATCACAAACGAAGTGATACGAAATCCGAAGCAATATCCGTACCCTATGTCGGATAACGACTTCATTACCACAGAAATCAAGAAACTTTTGAAAAATGAAATAATTCAACCAAGCAAAAGTCTGTACAACTCTGCCATTTGGACAGTCGCTAAAAAAGGTACCGATGAACAAGGGAAACCTAAGCGCAGAATTGTCGTAGACCATCAGAAGCTAAACGCTCAAACTATCACAGATAGATACCCCATACCTGGTGGCTATGACCATACAGAATCTAGGTAATGAAAAGATATTTACAACCTTAGATTTAGAGGCTGGTTCCCATCAGATCCTTGTCAAGGAATCCGACGGAAAAACGACCTTTAGTGTAAATGGCGCTAAGTACGAATTCCTTCGCTTGCCATTCCGCCTGAAAAATGCTCCATCCATCTTTCAAAGATGTGTGGATGATATCCTTAGACCATATAGTTCTCATATGTTTATATAGATGATGTTCTCATTTATTCTTCCTCTTCCTATGAACATATCGAACATATCCGGATAATCATAAACGTGCTTCACCAGGCGAACATGAAAATCTCCAACGAGAAATCCCACTTTTTCCAAGACTGTGGAATACTTCGGGCATATAACCCGAAAACCCGGTAAAGGTACTGACAATCAAAAATTTCCCTATTCCCACGACGTATACACAACCGTGGCATATCCAAAAATCAAAGCTCAAAAATAAAAATCACCTTAGACGAACTTTCACTAGAAGCACTGAAGAAAATAAAAGAGGAACTGCAAGCCCAGGTTGAACTCTTCCAACTAAATTTTCAGAAACCTTTCGAATAAACCACAAATGCTAACAACTACGCTATAGGGGTCGTATTATCTCAAAACCAAAAACCCATATCATTTATTTCACGAACGCTCAGCGAAACAACAGAATTACTCCACGAATGAGAAAGGGTTGCTCGCAATTGTTTGGTCACTACAGAAACTACGTAATTACTTGTATGGTATAGCTGATTTAACAATTTACACTTACCATCAATCTTTAATATTCTCCATATCAGAAAAAAACCCCAATACAAAATTAAAAAGATAGAAAAACTTCATTGAAGAATATGGCGCAAAACTCGTTTACAAATCTGGTCATCAGAACGTTGTCGCTGATGCACTTTCTCGCCAGCAAATAAACAACACTGCAAACTCTGATAACTCCCAACACTCAGCACAAAGCTCCCCAACAGAAAAACCCAAAAGAGTAAAACAAGCATTAAACTTTTTTTGAACACAAAACTGAATTGCTAGACAGACCAAAAAATATATGTAATTAAACCAAAGGGAACTAATGCTCTGCAAATAAACGAGCAAAAATTATTTTACGTCGAAAATCACAATATCAACACATTTCCGATTGTATCGATCGTAATAGCGTAAACATTGGTGGACGACATCCGACTACACCGAAACCGAACAACAAGAACAAATCATACAAGACACAGACGAACGTACTCACAGAAACTACAAAAATAACGCACGGGAAATTTCGATCAGATACTACTGGCCAAACATACGTGACGCTTGTAAAAGAGAAGTACAGGACTGCAAAATCTCACAGTTATGTAAGTATGAACCCCGACCAAATAAACAACCAATAGGTTCAGCCCCAATACCGAAAATTAGGGGAATACATACACTTAGACTTATTTTTTATGAGTAACAAGAGGATAAATATAATAAGAGCCGTCACACGTTATTTTGTGGCGAGTAACTTGCTGGAAATCAAAAAATTGATGTCGAATGTTTTCTATGAGGGACATTTTTCAATTGCCTCCCATTTATTCATGCGGTGTAGGCACTTTATGCAAACGTGATTTTTGGAAAGAGAATTAAATAATTAATTAAATACAGTCGGAAAAATAAACACAAATACCCCATGAAAATGTATAGAAGACATTTATAAACATCTCGCCCAAAAAAAGTAGAGACTACGTCTCAGTTAACATCGAGTAAATGCCTAAAAAATAACGAGTGACGGCTCTTATTATATTTATCCTCTTTGGCACTAATGTGTACATTAGTTCAGCCGACAAATATTCAAAATTCTGCCACTTGAGACAAATACCATAAAAGGACACATACAAATACGTTGAAGATATACTATCTGTGTTGTGCACATATGCCGTTAAATTTTGACTCGTTATAAGTCATTACAAACTTTGCGTTTGGGTATATTTGTGATATTATCTATACACAAACGCAAAGTTTGTAATGACTTACAACGAGTCAAAATTTACCGGTATATGTGCACAACAAATACATATACAAGCGACTAAAAATAACGCATACCAAAACTCCAGCCTATAATTCGACAACAAGCGGTCAAGTTGAACGAATGCACAGTACCATAAAAGAACTCTCAAAAGTTTTAGCACATCAACACAGTTCTGCGCCTGACGAACAGATATTTAAAGCAGTCCGACAATACAACAAAACAATCCATTCGCTAACCAACGAGAGACCCGAGGACATGTTTTTCAATCAAAGGGGGTATCCAGACATCAAAGGGCGTCTTCAGCAAAACCAAGCGAGAGTTTTGCGATACCAAAACCGCAAACACAAACAGCTGAACTACAAAGAAGGAGACATTGTATATTCAAAGACGCATAGATGGAACAAAAACGTATTAAAAAAACGCCAAACTTATCGTCAAAAAGACAACGGTGACACAATAACGACCAATAAAAGAGTAATTATACATAAGGACAAGATCAGAGTAAAGGCATCTATGTAATAATATTTACCTTATTTTTCTCTATCGTATTTTGTGATAATATTGTTACGAATATTAGCAACACTAAGGGGTACTGCCATCTCTAAGCCGATGCTAAGCAGCGCCTTGTATGCACATCCATAAATCAATCATTATGTATTTACAAAAACGAATCAATCATTATGTCTACACATATGTACGTACACGCAGCGGAGAAGAGATGCACAAACACATGCAGATATCTTATCTGAGATGCTCCCGAAAGTACGCAATTGTAATTGTGAAATTGTCGCTCACAAATACGCGCGCATATGAGAAGCTATACACGTGCATCTGTAGTTGTAATTGTATGCCAGTAACTAAGTAAATTCTGGAAGCGCCTAGAAGATGCAACGAGGAAATCACAGAGTATAAAAGCACCAAAGGTAGAGGCGCTACAATCAGTTTTGATTAAGACGCTATCTGGCGAGCAATAGCAGTATTTTTTATTGTGAAGTACTTTAATAAAGGCCATTTTTCCATTATTCAATATTGGAGTTATTTATTCAACAGTTTAGTGATTCGAACCTTAGTAGAAGATTTGAAATAAGAGGATTTGCAGTAAATTCGTTACAGTTGGTGTCAGAAGTGGGATTGTTGTATAAATTCCGAAGATTGGGAATACAACTTGGACATGGCAAAGTTGAGTGAATTGAGGATCCAGCAACTGAAAAAGGAGTTGGAGAACCGTGGATTGAAAACAACCGGCAATAAGATCGAACTTCAAGCACGGCTACGAGAGGTAAATGATGGGGACGAGACAACAACAAAAATTGAAGAGACGAACGAAACATCGCAGACAGTTACCAGCACAGGCTTGAACACGATTTTGGTTGCAATATCTGCACAAATATCGACAGTAACATCCAAGATGGAAGCACAGGAGACACGCATAACAGAAATGTCATCGCAAATATGTCAGCACAGCTCGAAGAACAGAAGACATATATGGCATCCCAACTGGAAGAGCAGAAGACATATATGGGATCCCAACTGGAATCACAGGAGGCACGCATATCAGAAATGACGTCGCAAGTGTCATCTCAACTGGAAGACCAAAAGACATATATGGCATCTCAATTGGAAGCGCAAGAGGCACTTATATCTGAAATGTCGGCAGAAATTTTGGAACAGGTATCATCAAAACTGGAAGCGCAGGATGCAAAAATTGCTCAATTTCAGGCAGAAGTAGATGATTTAAAAAGTCGTATGGAGCACTTACAACTAAATCGCCGAGCTGTTTCAGCAAGCAATCCAAAGGTAAAAACACAATCCTTTGACGGTTCTGTTCCTTTTCAGGTCTTTAAGCTACAGTTTGAGAAGACCGCAGCAGTGAATAACTGGAATGCTGAAGATAAAGTTGCTGCACTGTTCATGGCATTGAAAGGGCCTGCAGCTGAGATTTTACAAACCATTCCGGAGGGCGAACGGAACTGTTATGAAGCATTGATTGATAGGTGCTCTAGAGAGACGATACGGAACTGAGCATAGGAGACAGATATACCAAATGGAGTTACTGAACCTCTTCCAGGAGCCTGGTGAGACATTGCAAGAGTTTGCGTCGGATGTTGAAAGGCTGGCACATTTAGCGAATGCGGACGCACCCGTGGAATACACTGAAAGGGTAAAGATTTAGAGCTTTATAAATGGCATACGGGACGTCGAAACAAGGCCAGCTACATACGCAAACCCAAAGCCAACATTTGCAGAAACGGTATCACATGCTCTGATTCAGGAAACAGCGTCGCTTCTGTGTAAGCCAGTTTTCAAAGCACGCCGTGTGGAAGTAGAAAGGCCAGAGTGGGTAGACGCAATATTGGAGGCGCCGAAAGGACCGCAAAATCGGAGTTAAAAAGTTATCAAATGCTTCAAATGCGGGAAGCCCGGTCACATTGCACGTCATTGCGATCTTGATCCTATTGGTTTCAACAGCATAGGTGGTCTTAATAACAAAGATGGAAGGATGAGCAAGAGCGAGTAAGATGTAGAGATCGAGAGCTAGCTCCAGCTATTGAATGTCCTGTGATATCTGTGTCGCAAATTGGTAGAAAATCGAGCAGTCTTGCCGTCAAAGGAAAGCTGGATGGCAAGGAGCGTGTGATGACTGTAGATACGGGCGCATCTCATTCCTTAATCCGATCTGATCTTAGTCAACAGGAGAATTAAAACCGTTACCTGGAGCAAGGTTTCGTACGGTCACTGGCGAGTATAATCAAGTCCAAGGAGAAGTGGTATGTGAGGTATTAATTGGAAAGGTCATGGTTCTACACAAATTCATTGTGGCGGAGATTGTTGATGAAGTCATATTGGGAGTGGACTTCTTGGTTGACCATGATATCAAGATCGATATGCGGAAAAGAGTAATGCGTTATGAGAACCAGGATATGCCACTTAACTTCAGTTTGGAAAAAGGGTTCAGTAGTAATCGAGTACTGGTGGGGAAGACTCGACAAAGGCCATGAAAGTCAAAGGCGAAGGTTGATGGATCGAATGGGCCAAATAAATCAAATCCAAAGGTACCTGCGAGAAAAACACTGGCATTGGCAAACCCTTATGGACGCACTAAAACGACTGAAAGAATTTTCCAGAAAGAATGCAAAGGTGGTTTCAAGCCAACGCGCACTACTGTTGTGAAACGTCAAGACGATACTGATGACGCAAAATCAATCCGTCAAGATCAAGCCCTGCGAAGTAGTTCTTCATTGGCCAAGCAACAGAGTGTGAGGGAACGGCCCAGGGTAATGAGAAGTAAAATGAAACACAGGCATGATAAGAACTTTAATTCGGAAGGTTTCTCGGAGGGAGATTTGGCACTGCTATACAATCCTCAGCGGAGGAAAGGTGTTCCATCCAAATATCGGTGCAGTTGGGAAGGCCCATACAGAGTTGTGAAGAGGATCAGTGATGTCATCTACCGCATGCAAACAATTTGGAAACAACGAAGTAGAAGGGTGGTTCATTTGGAGATGCTAGCAGCGTTAAGATCGAGACATTTGTCTGATCGGGACGATCAGACTTAAGTGGAAGGCAGTGTTACGAATATTAGCAACACTAAGGGGTACTGCCATCTCTAAGCCGATGCTAAGCAGCGCCTTGTATGCACATCCATAAATCAATCATTATGTATTTACATAAACGGAGAAGAGATGCACAAACACATGCAGATATCTTATCTGAGATGCTCCCGAAAGTATGCAATTGTAATTGTGAAAGTGTCGCTCACAAATACGCGCGCATATGAGAAGCTATACACGTGCACCTGTAGTTATAATTATATGGCAGTAACTAAGTAAATTCTTTACATAAGCGGTTAAGAGATACACAAACACATGCAGATATATTATCTGAGATGCTACCGAAAGTATGCAATTGTAATTGTGAAAGTGTCGCTCACAAATACGCGCGCATATGAGAAACTATACACGTGCATCTGTAGTTATAATTATATGGCAGTAACTAAGTAAATTCTGGAAGCGCCTAGAAGATGCAACGAGGAAATCACAGTTTTGATTAAGACGCTATCTGGCGAGCAATAGCAGTATTATTTATTGTGAAGTACTTTAATAAAGGCCATTTTTCCATAATTTAATATTGGAGTTATTTTTCAACAGTTTAGTGATTCGAACCTTAGTAGAAGATTTGAAATAAGAGGATTAGCAGTAAATTCGTTAAAATATACTAGATTTAACCAATAGGAAATACGTACTAGTAGAAGAAGATCCTGTTCATATTTATCAGGACACAACCTTTTGTTATCACATATCTAATCTTGCAAAAATAATCCCGCCATACAAAAGCATAATGAAATATGCGTATAATTTAGAAAACCAACCTGAAACTCAAATTTTAGTGAACAAAATGGAAACCCTAAAACTCAACTCATTCCAAATATTTCTAGACCCAAAAGATCACTTAACTTTCTTGGCTCCGTTAAAATTCATCACTGGCACACCGGACCATGATGACCTTGTAGAAATCAAAACTACACTTAATATGCTAATAGAAAATAATAATAAGCAAAGAACAATTAATTCACAGTTCGAAAGAATACTCGAAGCCCTTGATCCCAAAGCAATAACCGAAGACATTGTTATAGCAGAAGTTTATTATAAACTTAAATCAATAACGAATACTATAAATTTTGCAAAAACTAATAATTTTTATTCTTGCACATTAAATTTGAAAGATGTGAACGATTTAGTAAAGCACGAAAATTTGGATCTTCCAATTATTAATATATTATTATAAGCCGACATTCATATCTGTTACCTACAAGAAGCAATTATAACAATTTACAGGATCCTCGAAACTAAATGTAGCCTATTTAATGATGTATATTTAATGTTTATCCTTTAGCACATAAGCACGGTAAAATTAATTTAGACCCTATGATCGCATACGTGCATACTTGGAACAATATGCATATCTCAGGCCCTAAATTGATACATTTTAATGAATCCACAAACATCGATAATATGACGTATTACAATCAACGACAGCTCAGGGAAATCATAACCAAAATGGCGAAAAATTTTAAGTACTCCGCATCTTTTCCTCAAGTTTGATATACAAATTCAGCAATATACAGAAACTCTCAAAATTTTTGATACCCTATTCTTCATCATAATGAGATTCTTATCCTTGGTATGGTATGGTACACCTCTGCCTATATCACGAAAATAGAAGAATGCTTAACAGACAAAGGCAAATTGATGAGTATTAATATATATTATTTCTAATTGCTGTTTTTATGTACGGGTCCCTTTTTCGCTCTTATTTGGAACCCAAATCTATAGATAAAGTTTCGGTTGTAAAGATGGAGATTCGGGCTATTAGCGAGCTTTTTGGCAATTTTGGTCGTAGTGCTTTTGTTTAGCTATATTTTATTAAAAAAATTTGTTAAAAATAAACGATTGTGAGCACACAAAGAAATCTATTTGTACTATGGCACTATTGTGAATATTTGCACTGCATTGCCGGCAGTTGCTTCTATACGCCAGACGGCAGCGCAAGCTGTAAGTTTTAATTGATTGATAGAACAGCTGATTTTTGTTGATATTAGATAAGAGACTTATAGTGGTTGCGCAAGATGCGCACGGGTCAGGCTCGTTATATGAAATATAAATGAACCGTCTTCAACAGCAAGTCGTAAAAGCAACGCTACGTCTTAAGAAGGAGCGGAGTTAACGACCTACCCTCACTTCAGTAGTGGAATTCACTAACTTATAACGAGGCGATTTGTCGAGATTTTAATTAAAGATTTTGTCGCTTGCCTTATCGATTGTACTATTCATTAACTTAGTTTTAACGACTCGAAAAAGTTGAAATTTAAATTTCATTTTAATAGTAGAAAGGTGGAAGCACAGCTTAACAAAACCTAAAAAATGCGAAAGGCACAAAAGAATGCCAAAAATAAATAAATTCCGTATACTAACTGCTTTTAAAAGTCATTATTGTGGAAGTTTTTACATATTTTGACAAAAGGTAAGTAAATGCGGTAATAATTTCTTTTTTTTTTTCTCTGTTGATATCGCAGTTATTCTTGTACCCCTAAATTGACCATCAAGTTGAGAAATAATATTATGAGCCAAGTCTGGGGTTAGTCAGTACAGCGTTCAAAACTCCGTTGCATTCAAGTGGAATTGGTTATCTACTTCTCTAAGAAGGTGTATGTCCACTGGCGATGGCTTAGTAAATCTTAATCGTACGCCAAGTACTCAAATGCCATTTGATTTATAAAGCAGCTTTTCGTGTTTGATAGTATTTAATTAAAGTTCCGATTTTCTATTTTAACTAAAATTGGCCGAAATATCAATTATGGGATTTTTAACGCAGCCAATTTACTTGCCGTATATTTAACAACGCAGCTGATGTCGATAAACAAATATCGATACAAAATATTTACTGAATGACGAAATCGTTATAGTTATCGATTCGCAAATAAAGCGATGGCAAATGTGGTTAAAAAAGTTAGTGAATTCCACTACAGGTATCGTAGACCATGATAAGCGCTTACTTTTACACCACACCCAATCTGAGATGCTTTATCATGAACTGCAACGGACAAACAATATGTGTGATAGAAATGCACTATCGCTGATATGCTTTATCATGAAATGCAACGGACAAACAATATATGTAACAATAGAAATGCACTATCGCTAGAATAAGCAATAAAACCCAAATAGTTTTGTATTAGTAGACAGATAACAACCAATGCATCTCAATAGCATAAATAGCACTAAGATAAAGTAACTCACATTACGTTATCATGTACACAAGAATAAGAAGATATGTAAACAATTTCCAATACCCAGTGTAATATCGAAACGAATAAATATTATCAGTAACGCGTAGAGATAGTTCAATCATGCCGGAAACAAATTTAAACTTCTCACCTATTGCGTATGATGCAGCTGAACTTAATGACCATGCATCTAATAATGCAGGCGAATTAAAAAGACAAAACATTTACTCATTAATGTTTTCTTATATGTGATTAGCTCAGTCTTTGTAATGTATGTATATGTTGCCTTTGTGAGCGTGTGCACCAAGTCCTTAACCCTAGTTCGGCCGACGAGTCACCGGGTGACTTTTTCATATTCTCCCCTCAAAAAAACACTCTTTTAATAAATTTGTTTAACTCATTTTCCGTAACCTCTTAACTTTATGAATTTTAAGCCGAAAAAAATACAAAAAAAAGCTTTTATAATTTAAGTCATTTACAACTGTTTATAACGTATTTGGCCGACGAGTCGCCGGGGTGACTATTTAATTATTTAATAAAAAACATATTTTTAATAAATTGTGTTAACTCATTTTCCGCAAAATCCTAACCTTAAGTAGAAAAAATACAAAATAAGGTTTTATAATTTCAGTCATAGACAACTGTAACGGGTTGAACACTTCTATTCTTTTTTTGGCAGTCACCGGACTGCGTCAGCCAAAAATAGGTGTAAAAATCGTCGGCCGAACTAGGGTTTAATAATTTACTATAAGTTGAAAAGTAATTACAAAAGTCGTAACCACCAGTAAATCACCAGATCGACGATGATGATGATAGTGATCATAACAAATGTATCTATGATTGAGAGCAACCAATAAAATCAACAAGAGCAACAGATATCACAGCAACAATAACAAGAGGAAGAAATTCACTGCACCTCATTATAAATATAACAACGTCACACACGTTTCAAAACCACACCTTTTTTATACCTTCCATGAAAATGAAATGGTATATTTAGTTTGCTTGCTATTTGTTAATTTGCACTAAAGTTAATTGAAAGTAGCTGTGAAATTTATTTTAATTCTTTTAGTTATTTTATATGCATATATAAGTTTAGTACGTACTCAAGCAATGAACGCTACAACTCGTTTTATATAAAACTGATTTTTAGATTATTTATTTATTATTCCAGATCGGTGGCCTGATAGTGGCTAGAAACAATTTTCACAATATGTCACCTATTGAAGACGATTCCAATAGCCACACTGTCACACTGTAAAAATATGCACGAGTTGATTTTTTCCGAGGGCTGAGGTAGCACTCAATAAATAAAGGGTCAAGTAGAGATCCCGCGCTCTATCCGCGTCTTCCCTGATTGATGGATCATATGCCTTTATGGCCTTTCGCTACCTTCTATTCCTTTATGACCAGTAACCCAGTATAGATGTACTCTCCGGCCAAAGCAAAGTCTCCTATCAATATAGATATTGACGCAACTACAGCTTCTGCTACTTTCTAATGGATCTCCCCGAAAGACACTATCTATCTTTTGTCTATTGTATCTGCTTATTTCTGGATCGACACAGTAAACAGCAGAACCAGCCCCTTTCGTTGATTTCGAACCATCGGCATTTACGTGAATAGTGGTTTTGTATGTAGTGTGTTCGCCTTTTATAAAATTACGCTATAACGCTATGGCCATGCGCCAAAACAAGGACTCCATAGTAAAATATGGGCTAGACATTGCCGTTAAACCGAATGAGAGACGGTGATAGGTCCCACGGGCGAAATATGTGCCGCCGAAGACGTCATTTCCTACAGACTGACCTCAGGGGGCTCCGGAACAAGCAGTAGGACGTTGTTGTGCAAACTCTTGCTACGGGAATATAGATTAGGCGTAGGAGTTATGCGTAAAGCATCAATTCTCCCCATACTCCAACACTATCCATGAGGCAAGGCTAGTGCCAAGCGGGAAGGATCAGTTATGGCGAAGCATCGATCCTTACACTTGGCCCGTCAGAGGAGTAGTTGCGTCCGAAGACGGCATCTCTTGCTGACTCACCGAAGGACACTCATTGCAAATTTGGTCAATCGATTTACTTGTGGATAAATCGACGCTCATTAAAAGTATAGCGTTCGCTGGTGGTAGTCAGTTGTTGTTGGATCACCTTGGTGTCTGTTGCCGAGTTGGCCGCTATTTGCTATGGTGTTTGGTTTTTAAATTATTGTTTGAGGACAGGTTAATAGAAAATGAAAGTAGAAGAATATCACACATTCGTTTTTTTAGTTGGAGAACGCTATTTTAGATTCATTTAAGAACTGACTTTTGACAATCAAAACACGGTTGACTCTCTTTTGCATTTCATATTAAGATTGAACAAATTGGGCGATACCATGTTGTTCTAGGGGTGGCAAGACACTAGACTGGGTCGAAAAAAAAAGTTGCTAATGTCCGTCCCTAAATTTAAAGATTATGTTGAGAGGGTTTCAGAAAAAAAATGTTTTTTTTGGATCATTCGAAATACAGCCGAAAAGGTTTTTTCGTTGTAACTTGGTTATTTGACGTTCGATTTTTAAAATTGGTATGTCATTATTTTGGCCTTGAGAAGCTTCACATTTCCGTTTGATGCCTTTTTAAGCTATGAAGTCATTTTCACATGATTAGGTCAGCAAACAAAGTTGTACCCCGCCCTAAAGTATCCTTTTTTCCTTACCGAACGGAAGTACTTAAAAATTCAAGAAAATGTTGCTTTTAAACAATATTACTAAAATAATAAACAAAGAAGTTATGGCACTTTCAATATTTATTGCAACTGTTATTTTACCAGATTCTTATTATACTTAGACCTAAACTCATGATATTTTTGGAGGAAAAATTATTATTACGGTTTGCATTGAAAAGTTAATCAAGATATGCCAAATATCATAAATAGGGGAAGTCAAAGTAAATAAGTGAATCAAACCTGTTGTTTCGTATTTATAATAATAACACTATGCGACAAAATCACCTTTTTTCTGGGTATTGGACAAAACCCACTTTTTTTGTAGATATTGAGGCTTAAGTAAACAAAGTACTATGTCCGTTTTTCGAAGTTAGCCTCCAAAAGATAGATATCGGCTTTCGAAGTTCGAAATTCTACATTTCTAAATTTTATTTTTTTTTTGTTAACGCGTTCAGGAAATTGAAAAAGTAAAAATGTGGTCGTGGTCCGCTCTTTTCGCTTATTTGAAGGGCTGAATTCCTTTTTTGAGAAATTTGGTATAACAGCTGTTATACGAGGTGAAAAGTCAGACTGTGACTTCTGACTTTTCACTTTCCGTATAACAGCTGTTGTGTAATATTATATAAATATTATGGTAATGGGGTCAATAGTCAAATCGATACACTCACCGTAACTTTTATGTAGCGTAATCCAAAATCGCAGGAACTTTCTTCACAATTGAATGAGAACAATAGGTAGGCTAATTGTGTTTTTATTGACATATAAGATATATGGAGTTAGTGGAACACAGTAATTTGATTGAGGTTTCTTTAAGTTCAAAAATATATATATCCAAAGTAAAAGGTTGAAAAACGTGCTCGTATGGATGGTGAAAATTGCCCGTATGTATATTGCGGATGCCGCAAGTATATGTATATATTGCGGATGCCGGAAGTTGGCTGCATATCACAAACTTTATGTAAGCAACTATTCCGCTTTCAACTGAGTTGGAACCTTATGTTATCAACTATTTTGTCCAATACCCAGAAAAAAGTTGATTTTGTCGCATAGTGTTATTATTATAAATACGAAACAACAGGTTTGACTCACTTATTTACTTTGACTTCCCCTATTTATGATATTTGGCATATCTTTATTAACATTTCAATGAAAGCCCTGATAATAATTTTTCCTCCAAAAATATCATGAGTTTCAGGTCTAAGTATAATAAGAATCAGTTAAAAAACAGTTGCAATAAATATTGAAAGTGCTATAACTTCCCCCCTCGACAAGCACTTTCTCATGGCCCCAATACCATGCCTATCACTCAGCTTCTTTCGTAGATATTTCCTAAGGCATTGAGCTTAAATTATGGGGATGTTGAGAAAAAGTATACCCTAAAGTAAGTGTGTGGCAGGGCTTCCTTGCTGTAAGGGTAAGGGTGTGATTATCCACCATCGGAAAATCAGCAAACCAAAGCGATTCAGTGTGACATTTCGCAAGGTTTTTAATTTGTTACGTGTAACAGGACGCCACCTCCAAAGACATGCCAATGTTAAAATGGTATATAGTGTGTAAAATTTTATCCAATTTTGTCTGTATTGTTTATTGGGATGTTGGATGAATCTGTAACGTAAATAAGCAAGAAACTAAT
This sequence comes from Eurosta solidaginis, assembly GCF_040869045.1. Taxonomy (NCBI): domain Eukaryota; kingdom Metazoa; phylum Arthropoda; class Insecta; order Diptera; family Tephritidae; genus Eurosta; species Eurosta solidaginis. Next base: position 90,950,701 of record NC_090324.1, read on the forward strand.
TAGATTTAAATTTATTGAGCTTAAAACATTGAGATAACAAGTTCTACACATCTTTGGTTGATAATATGGGTATTACTATACCAAACAAAATTTACAAAAGAAGTATAATGAACACAACAGCTACTTTAGTACTCACCGAGAAAAGATTTTATAAAAGTTATTAAGAGAAATCCAGAAGATTTTTGTATTTTCGAATCCTATTAACTTATTTTTCTTTAGTTTATCCAATGGAAAAACTAATCTTCTGCCTGTTCTACTATTTGCACTACAGGAATTTTTTTGCCCTGTCTTTTCGCTTCATATACAGATCGGGTAAATTAAGTATAACATCAAAGTTTGAGATCTTTAATTTCTTTTTAGATATATGAGTGCGATATATACACCATTCTTTACGTGATACTTTTGGAATTTCCACTTGTTTCTCGTTTCTATTTCAAATTTTTGAACGCGCTCATCCTTCTGAATTTCTAATTTCTTTAGTCTTTCTTCTTTCTCCATTTCCAGCACTGTCAAATCTATTTCACGCCTCCTTAGTTACAACTCCATGTTTTTCCTTGCGATTTCTGATTTTATTTTCTCAATTTCAATTTTTGTTTTTTCTTCTTCTAAAGTAGCTCTGTTTTCTTCTAAAGCATAGTTTCTATTGTTCTTTTCTTTCTCCCATTCCAATTTTAATTTCATCGTTTCCGTCCGCTCCGCTTGAAAAATAGCGAGATGAGCCGCCGAGGATTTCAGTACCTGCTTTTTAATTTTGTCTGCAAAATCCATAGCTCTTTTCGGTAATCGTGCCAGACCTTTTTGGGTGTCTTGGGTATCACGTTCTTTAGCACAAGTGGGACTTACTTCCTTTCGATCTTCTACGTTAGTTGGATCAACGTTACTGTCAACTTCAAACATATCGTCAACAAGATACTCCACCGAGCTTACTATTTTATCCAAATCATCCAAAGTTGCATCACCAGTATATGTCACCACTAAATTGTTACCCGCTTCTTTTCCCCCGAAAATTTCATTCAATTGCTTGTAATGGCGGCACTTGTACTAGTTTGGCTGAAGTACGAAAGTGGTTAAGGCCAACTCAAAGAGTTTCGTTCAAGTCAAATTACCTTCAACACTGCAAGTACCTGCATCCGACTCGAGAAGTTCAGCGCCTGTTGATCATTATCTGCTTTTCTAGAAGATGATTTGAGGTGTCTCACTTTCCATCTAATAAGCTCCCAAGTAGTGTCAATTCCAGTGAAATCAATAAACTTTTGCCTTTTCACTACAAATTCATTTTACAACCATTAACACTATCAAATATACGTATGTATGTATGTACATAATTTACCACCCAAGCTCTGTTTTAGATATTGCCAGTTTGACCCAAAAGCAGGGATGCACCGGTTAAGCATGCCTGCCCAAAAGGCTTGGGTACGAGCGCTTCCTGCTGTTTATACATACATATGTACTACAAATATACATATATTAAACTAAACATACATATATTTATTTTTTACTTGCCTCTATTTCTGGAGCGTCCTGCAAGTAGTTTAAAATTTTGCAGACCTCCTGCTCGGTCCATTTCTTGTTAGGTTTTTCCCTTTTCGGTCTTTTTTGGGCTGCCGATCCATTTTTCGTGTTTTCCGTTTAATAAATTTAAATTTAAATTCGAAAAATTGATGTTATAAATGTCTAAGTTGTAGGGAAATGCTATTGTTGCTTTGCAATTTAGTAAACATTAACTATGGAGTTTTGAATTGCGTATTTGCAATGACGTAGCAAATGCATTGCCGTATACTTTGTTTGTGTAGTTTAAAAATATACTACACCAGTTTGCAAATACAATGAATGCTAGACCATTTGCACAAAATCCTTAACTCCCCTATTATATTTTACAGAATGCTTTACCTTTTTTTCTTACATATTAATATAAATGATGTTAATTTTAAGTTGAAATGTAGTAAGAAATGGATGAATAAAATCATACCAGATTAAAAATTTCAACTTTTTAAAAATACTTTTCTTCAAAAAAACTACTACGATATTGATAGTGTTGAAAGATATTTAGCCTTGTTGAGTGAGCAATTTACTCGTTTCAACACCGCGCAGGATGCAGTGGAGGTATCGTGTGGAGATGAGAACGCCGAAGTAAAGGAGAATGCTCGAATACAGGCTGAAACATGGCATTCCATGGCTTTGTTCAATTTTAAGCGTCATCCACTGTATCTGCATCCATGCGATTGCCCAAAATGGACCTCCCAACATTCGGTGGCAATTCTACAGAATGGATTGCTTTTTACGATTCTTTCTGCTCGTTAGTGGATAGCAATTCTTCCTTGTCAGGCGGACAAAATTTGCATTATCTTTGCAGTTGATTAAAGGGAGAGGCTCAGTATCATTAGTGGGTTTAAGATAAGCGACGCTAACTACACCGAGGCATGGACCCTACTTAAGTCGCGCTACAAAGTCATGCGCATTATCGTCGAAGCGCTTCTCAGGGCGATGGCTGATATACCAAAAGAATGTTCTCAATTCATTCCATCAGCATATAAGAGAGCTGAACGCACTTGGAAGACCGGTTGGTTTTTAGGACGATTGGGTGGCTGACGAGATCGTCAATAGATTAGCGTTCGAGACTCGGAAACAATGGGAGCTGTCACTAGTCAGTGAAGAACCACCAACCCTTGAACAGCTGACTTCGTTTTTGGAGGTTGGGTGCGGCTCATTAGCTATGCTTAACCCACCTGCAGTTCAGGTATCAATAGGAAAATCCACATCAAAGGCATCGGGAAAATCAGCCAAGGTTTCTCACGCTGTATCAAGTCAGAGGGGTGTGGAATGTGTGCATTGGGAGGGGCCACATATTGTATACAGGTGTGAAAAGTTTCGAAATATTGACTCAATTGCAAAATCAAAGTTTGTGATGGATTGTGTACGAACTGCCAAGGTTTTTCAGGCTGTATCAAGTCAGAGGGGTGTGGAATGTGTGCATTGGGAGGGGCCACATATTGGTGTGAAAAGTTTCGAAATATTGACTCAATTGCAAAATCAAAGTTTGTGATGGATTGTGTACGAACTGCTTGATCCCGGGCCATTACATGGCTAAATAAAATAAGACGTCTGGACGGCTTTTACATCCAATGCCGCAACAACATCTGTAACCACTGCTCGTTTCACCGCACATCAACGAAATACGACAGCTTCCGCAAGCGATCCGTCCACAACCCGTGCTACCGCATTGATGAGAAAGAGAAAGCTGTGCTGTTAGAGACCGATTTAGTTAAAGTTCGAGATTGCTCTGGTCATTGGCAATCAGCTCGTTTATTATTTGACTCAGGTTCAAATGCCTCCTTCGTTACCGAGGCTTATTAGGTATACCTCGAAAGTCATCCGCACTAGTCGTCACGGGCATAGGTTCCTCGCAAGGTGGAGGCTCCAGAGGCGAGGTATTGCTTTCTTACTTACTTAATGTTTAAATCGTTTTCCACCTGGTCCTTCCAACGAAGTGGGGCCGCCCTCTACCTCTGCTTCCATAGGCGGGTTCCGATAGAAACACTTTCTTGGCCGGAGCATCATCATTCATTCGCATAACATGAACCAGCTAGCGCATCCGCTGCGTTTTAATTCGCTGGACTATGTTGATATCCGCGTATAGCTCGTACAGCTCATCATTAAATCTTCTTCGGTACTCGCCATCGCCAACGCGTAGAGATCCATAAATCTTTCGAAGAACTTTTCTCTCGAACACTCCCAAAGCCGCTTCATCTGCTGTTGTCATGGTCCATGCTTCTGCCCCATATAGCAGGACGGGTACGATAAGTGACTTGTAGAGTATGATTTTCGTTCGCCGAGAGAGGACTTTACTTTTAAATTGCCTACCTAGTCCAAAGTAGCATTTATTGGCAAGATTGATTCTTCGTTGGATTTCAGTGCTGATGTTGTTGCTAGTGTTGATGCTGGTTCCCAAATAAACGAAGTCTTTTACTATTTCGAAATTATGGCTGCCAACAGTAGCGTGGTTGCCAAGGCACGTATGCGCTGACTCTTTGCTCGATGACAGCAGGTACTTCGTTTTGTCCTTATTCACCATCAAACCCATCTTTACCGCTTCTTTTTCCAGTTTGGAGTAAGCAGAACTAACAGCGCGGGTGTTTAGGCCGATGATATCAATGTCATCAGCATATGCCAGTAATTGCACGCTTTTATAGTATATTGTTCCAGTGCGGTTAATTTCTGCAGCTAGTATAATTTTCTCCAGCATCAAATTAAAGAAATCGCACGATAGGGGGTCACCCTGTCTGAAATCTCGTTTAGTTTCTAACGGCTCGGAGAGGTCAACGTCATTTTGCACAGCCGTATAAGTTTTGCGGGGAAACCAAATTCAGACATAGCGGCATATAGGCAGCTCCTTTTCGTGCTGTCGAAGGCGGCTTTAAAGTCGACGAAGAGGTGATGTGTGTCGATTCTCTTTTCACGGGTTTTTCCAAGATTTGGCGCATTGTGAAAATCTGGTTGATGGTAGATTTACCAGGTCTGAATCCGCACTGATAAGGTCCAATTAGCCGGTTCACGGTGGGCTTCAATATTTCGCAGAATACACTTGAAAGGACCTTATATGCGATATTAAGAAGGCTGATTCCACGATAGTTGGTGCATTTTGCAGTATCCCCCTTCTTGTGGACTGGGCGAAGAACACTTAGATTCCAATCGTCGGGCATGCACTCGTCCGCCCATATTTTGCTAAGAAGATGCTGCATGCGCCTTAGCAACTCCTCACCGCCGTACTTGAATAGCTCCGCAGGCAATCCATCAGCGCCCACGGCCTTGTTGTTTTTCAATCTGGTTATTGCTATTCTAACTTCGTCATAATCGGGCGGGGGGACATATATTCTATCCTAATCGATTGCGGAATCGGGTTCGACATCTCTGCGCGGTGAATCGCTGCTTCCATTTAGGAGAGCAGAGAAGTGTTCCCTACATAATCTAAGCACTCTCTGGACATCAGTTACAAGGTCGCCGTTTTCGTTCCTACAGGAGTTTGCCCCGGTCTTAAAACCTTCCGTCTGTCGCCGTATTTTTTGGTAAAATTTTCGGGCGTTATGCATCCCTTTTCAACTCACGATAGCGCTCACACACTCCTCTTGTCGCGCTCGCTTTTAACGTAGCCCTCTAGGCAGCGTCTTTTCTTTCGGTTGCAACGCGGCATTCTTCATCGTACCAGTTGTTTTTTCGTGGCCGGCGATAACCAATTTTTTCCTCGGCGGAAGTACGAAGTGCTTTGGAGATATGCTCCCACTGCTCCTGTATTCCTTCAGGATGAGTTGTGCTCTCAGAGAGCAGGTGTGAGAGTGGAGTTGCGAAATCATTGGCAGTCTGTTGTGATTGAAGCTTTCCGACGTCTAGCTTTCCTTGTGTTGTTTGTTCCTTGGTTTTAGCCGCGTTGAGGCGGGTGCGTATTTTGGCTGCAACGAGATAATGGTCCGAGTCGATGTTAGGTCCTCGGATCGTGCGCACATCTAAAACACTGGAGGCATGCCGTCCGTCTATCACAACGTGATCGATCTGATTGCGAGTATTTCGATCAGGAGACAGCCATGTAGCTTGATGTATCTTTTTATGCATGAAACTCGTGCTGGATATGACCATGTTTCGAGCACCGGCAAAGTCAATCAGCCTCAGTTCGCTAGGAGAAGTTTCATTGTGTAGGCTGAACTTTCCGACTGTAGGGCCAAAAACACCTTCTTTGCCCACCCTGGCGTTAAAGTCGCCAAGCACGACTTTTATATCATGGCGGGGGCAGCGCTCGTATGTGCGTTTTAATTGTTCATAAAAAGTGTCTTTCACCTTATCGTCTTTCTCCTCTGTCGGCGCATGGGCGCAGACGAATGATATCTTAAAAAATTTAGTTTTTATTCGGATAGCGCCGAGACGCTCGTCCGCAGGCGTGAACGCCAGCACTTGGCGACAAAGTCTCTCTCCCACCACGAACCCGACGCCGAAACTGCGCTTATTCGTATGGCCACTCCAATAGATATCACAATTTTTGATCTTCTTTCTTCCTTGCTTCGTCCAACGCATTTCTTGGATAGCGGTGATGTCAGATTTTGCTTTGACGAGGACATCAACCAGCCGAGCATCTGCACCAATCCCATTCAGAGAGCGGACGTTCCAGGTGCATGCCCTCAATTCATTGTCCTTCAAACGTTTGCCATGGTCGTCATCAATAGAGAGTGTATTTATCCGAGGTTTGTTGTTATATTTCATTGGAGTATGGTTTTACTTGGCGGGTCCCAAGCCCAGCGCACAACCCGCTCAGCGGGGGTGAAAATATTACTTGCACGTTTATATAGCGAGCCGCTTGCTCCAAGACAGACGCCCGCTTGCAGCCGCACCTAGAGGTGTACAGACGCTGCCGATGAGATCTCCCCCGGCTAGCCCTTAAACCGATTATGTCAGAGTGCCCTAGCCAGGTTGTCGCCTTCTCACATTAGCTCACCGCTAAACGGAGTATCCCCAGAGGATACTTGTCCGCAAGCGACCGGCAGTAGTGAGCTGCTTGAACCGCATGCAAAAGAATCGCTCTGGCCATTCCCAGGTGAATGGCGGTCAGAAGCTTTCCTCACTTTCGTGGACTTCTACACACGGCTTCACCCTCCCCTGCTTTCACTGTCCCATTATTGTTCAAATCAATGCTCTTCGGTAAACGCGCTAATCCTGCCCAAAATTACAAGCGACTTGCCCACTCAGGCGTTGGCAGTTGCGTCATGGTCGCATATGCAATGTTTGTTTTTAGCTGATCCGCAGTTTATGGATCCTGGTCATATTGATATCCTGGTCGGCATGGATGTTATGGAACATCTCCTTTATTCGGAGTTCCGGAAGGGTTCACCTGGTACACCCATGACCCAAAGAACCGTGTTCGGTTGGACGTTGTTCGGTTATGTCGACGAATCCGAACCCACTGTGGCCTGTCCACAGTCCTTGCATTGCGACTTTCAGTTGGATAAGGCACTTACCAGGTTATGGGAGTTAGATGAAGCCACACAAAGGCACTATCTCACATCCGAAGAACGTTACTGTGAAGAATTATTCGAAGCAATGCATAGAAGAGCATCGGACGGTCGATTTATCGTAGAGCTACCACTGAAATCTGACGTATCTTTGGGAGATTCCCGCGATTTTGCTGTGCGAAGTCTGCTGCGCATCGATAAACGATTGGCTCGTGATGACGATCTTCGTATGCGCTAAAATGAGTTCATGCAGGAGCTCATTGACATGAACTACATGCAGTCTGCAACGAAATCGACGAATCAAACGTTTTATATGCCTCATCATCCCGTCGTTAAGGAGTCGAGCGTCACAACCAAGCTGAGAGTTGTTTTCAATGCCTCTACCACAACCACTAATGGGAATTCGCTGAACGATGCCTTGCTTGTCGGTCCACAAATGCAGCAAGACTTATTTTCTATTTTGAACAGCTTTCGAATGCATCGATTTGCAGTGACAGCGGATATCGCTAAAATGTACCGCCAGGTCTGCGTCTCTGAAAAACATATTGATTTACAACGGATAGTGTGGCGTCGTGATCCGTCTCTGCCGATCCAAGACTTTCGAATGCTACGTGTAACTTATGGTGTAGCATCTGCATCCCACCTAGCCGATAAATCCCTGCAACAAATTGCAAACCACTCGACAAACCCTTGTAAGAACACTGTTGGCTTCATTCTCAATGATTTTTATATGAATGATCTTCTCACTGGTACATCATCAAAAAAGGACCTGCCAAATTTGCAACAAAACGTGTAAAATATATTGCAAGAAGGCGGGTTCGATCTTCAAAAGTGGGCTCTGAATTGTGCAGAACTGAACACGGCTATTTCGAACGCATCCGAAAATATATCGCATTACCTAGTTGACAGGAAGCAGCTCCACGCCTTGAGTTTGCACAATCTTAACTATCCTATATTCGCTTGGACGGATTCAACAATAACTTTAGCAAGGCTACAAGCACATCCCAACAGGTGGATGACTTTTATCGCCAACCGCGTTGCTGACATCCAGAAGTTATGCCTCCTGAGTGTTGGAACCACATCCGCTCAGGCCTGAATCCCGCAGATTGTGCTTCTAGAGGAATAACCCCCAATGCGTTAGGGCATCATCATCTTTGGTGGACCGGTCCACAGTTATTAAAGACTGGCAGCAAACGTCAAAGGAGCATTGGTCAATTATGACAAGGTACTCGTCGTATTCAAAACTTCTTCGAATCATCGTGTACGCTTACTTCGTCTCCAATGCTCGAGCTGCGACTCGACTCTCTGTCGCGAAAAGATTTGGTCCTCCCGGCTGCGAGGAGATCTATGGAGCTGAACGCCTCCTGATCAGGTATACGCAAACGTTTATTTCTTCTAACGAGATCTCTCATTGCAGCGCAAAAAAGCCTATTCCTATGCGTAGTAGTTTCGTGCGTTTGCAACCATATCTCTATGAGAAAAATATATTACGCGTTGGAGGAAAGTTGACGAATGCGGCAGTATCGCCTGACGCTGGACATCCGGTTATTGTACCGAAAAACTCACCGCTTGCGAAATTCATCATCCATGATATCTACAACTACTCATTGCACGCTAGGCCTCGCATCATGCAGACAATTTTACAGCGCCGATACTGGGTGGTTGGCGCTTGTAGCTAAATACGAAACATCTATCATAAATGCGTAAAATACACCTGTTTCAGCCACAATCTCGCCACTCAATCAGTGGGAGTTCCACCTGCAACTCGTACTATCTACGCTCGCTGTTTTACCCGCACCGCTGTCGACTTTGCTGGGCCGTACATGTATAAGTTCACTCACGGTAGGGGAGCAAAAGCCACTTAGGGTTATATATGCTCATTTATATGCATTTGCAATGTCGCGATGCACTTGGAATTTGTTGGAGACTTATCGACACCAGCGTTTCTCAACGCTTTCAAGAGGTTCATAAACCGCAGAGGCTACTGTAAGCAGATGTCGTCAGATAATGATACAAATTTCGTCGGTGCTGAGAAAGAATTGCGGAATGCATTTCAGCTGTATAAGGCCGATGCTAGGCTTCAATCTTCTTTGCCGATTCAAACATCGAGTGGCGTAAAGCAAATAAAATATCATTTAAAGCGCGCTCTGGGTGAAAATCTGCTTTCTTACGAGGAATTAAATACATTATTGACCGACTTTGAAGCTTGCGTGAATTCGCGACCGCTTTGCGACAATTCTACAACAGCTACCGATTTAGAGATCTTAACTCCTGGTCATTTTCTCGTAGGAGTTAACGACCTACCATCATTTCAGGTCTCGTAGACCATGATAAGCGCTTACTTGTACACCACACCCATTCTGATATGCTTTATCATGAACTGCAACGGACAAACAATATGTGTAACAATAGAATTGCACTATCGCTGATATGCTTTATCATGAACTGCAACGGACAAACAATATATGTTACAATAGATATGGACTATCGCTAGAATAAGTAATAAAAAACAAAAATAGTTTTGTATTAGTAAACAGATAACAACCTACGCATCTCAATAGCATAACTAGCACAAAGATAAAGTAACTCACATGACGTTATCATGTACACAGGAATAAGAAGACATGTAAACAATTTCCAATACCCAATGTAATCTCGAAACAAATAAATATTATCAGTAAGGCATAAAAATAGTAGAAATAGATGTAAGAATAAAAATGTTAGATAGTTCTGAAAATAAACGAAGTCTGAAAAGAGCCCTTGCTCATAAATATATATATTTAATTTCAACTTCCTACTCGGACTCATAACTGGGGGCTCAACCAAACCTTTAAGTCATCACTATCCATTAAAGAAAATGATAGGAAAAAATTTCATGGGAAGAAGGAGTTACAGCACTAGGTCTTTGAAAAAAAGTGATTTTAATTCAAAAAACAAAATATTTAAATTCCCGCAAAATTGGAAAAAAATAACGGATAAGTCTTACTATACAGATACAACAACCAAGCTACGTTATAGTAACATACAACGCATCCTGAGTAGACAGCATATCACACTGGATTCGCGGAGAAAGCGACAATAAAGCTTCAATCTATCGCGCCCAGCGTTGGATATAAACGCCGAAATGATAACACAAAGAGCGTAAGCCTGAGAGCACAAGTCTCTGCTCTGACCACAGGACTCACTGAAATCCAACAGAGAATAAGTTCCGTCGCAACATCTAACATCACAGTCACCAACCAATACCAGGACTGTATACCACATATCAGCAATGAGTCACAAATCAACCTAGAAATTTTCAAAAGATTACCAATATTTAAAGGCGACAAGAACCAGTATCGATCATGGAGGAAAAAGGCCTGGACACACATGGAAAACATAAAGAATTACTCTGCGAAACCCACGTACTACACGGCACTCTCTATTATACATTCGAAAATTCAAGGAGATGCGGCCGACATTTTAATTAACCACGACACCAAATTCCATTTTTATGATATAATAGACCGTCTCGATTACACCTATGCGGACCAGAGACCTCTGCAAGTGTTGCTCGAAGAAATGAAGAGAATAAGGCAGTGAAAAAGAACATTGGCAGAGTTCCATTGCGAAGTCAGCAAGGCACTTAATCTTGCACTCACTAAAGTTGAGATGGATAGCTCAGGAATTCAATCACCTATGAAAGAATATGCAAACAAGGAAGCTGTAAGGACATTCATTCTTGGTCTGAACAGCAAATATACCAGCGGCACTCTATATAGCCACAATCCAAAAGAATTAGAAACCGCTTACGCTATCGTAAGTACGATATATCACGATAGCGAGAACTCACAATTCGACGTTCTGCAATATAATCCATCACAGCAGTGCACGAGATCTGTAAACTATAGTAGGAATCATTTTGCCCCACAACAAAACAGCTATGACCGCCAAATGCAAGAGCTACTTCCGAATAATACATTTCGAGGAGATCCTAAAAAAAGCGACCGAAATTCTTCATCTCTATAACACACAACAGAAGGTACAACGTGTAAATCAAACACGCGAGGAAGAATTACAATCGCTTGTACCATAATACGAAAATATGAATATGAAACAGGCACTCTTTTTTATGGCGCATGAACGATTTGCGGTGTCTGCAACGCCACTGGCGGGATACAGGCAAACTAAGTAACATCCTGATCGGCACTGGAGCAACAAATAAGTAAAAAATGCAACATCGGTAAGTCTATTTTCATTAAACCTGTAAAAGTGAAAACTCTTCACGGTTACTCAATATTTGAAACAGATGCATTAGAAGAATTTGATACGCTTTTGGGTGAACAGGGACTTAGAAAAATAAAAGCAGAGATCGACCTTTTCGAGTACAAGCTCTGTTATAAATATATGGCCGAGAAAGAAAGTAAATCTGTACAAAAAATAAATTATACAGTTAATAGTGAGAAGTAAAAATGAAATCACAAACGAAGTGATACGAAATCCGAAGCAATATCCGTACCCTATGTCGGATAACGACTTCATTACCACAGAAATCAAGAAACTTTTGAAAAATGAAATAATTCAACCAAGCAAAAGTCTGTACAACTCTGCCATTTGGACAGTCGCTAAAAAAGGTACCGATGAACAAGGGAAACCTAAGCGCAGAATTGTCGTAGACCATCAGAAGCTAAACGCTCAAACTATCACAGATAGATACCCCATACCTGGTGGCTATGACCATACAGAATCTAGGTAATGAAAAGATATTTACAACCTTAGATTTAGAGTCTGGTTCCCATCAGATCCTTGTCAAGGAATCCGACGGAAAAACGACCTTTAGTGTAAATGGCGCTAAGTACGAATTCCTTCGCTTGCTATTCCGCCTGAAAAATGCTCCATCCATCTTTCAAAGATGTGTGGATGATATCCTTAGACCATAAAGTTCTCATATGTTTATATAGATGATGTTCTCATTTATTCTTCCTCTTCCTATGAACATATCGAACATATCCGGATAATCATAAACGTGCTTCACCAGGCGAACATGAAAATCTCCAACGAGAAATCCCACTTTTTCCAAGACTGTGGAATACTTCGGGCATATAACCCGAAAACCCGGTAAAGGTACTGACAATCAAAAATTTCCCTATTCCCACGACGTATACACAACCGTGGCATATCCAAAAATCAAAGCTCAAAAATAAAAATCACCTTAGACGAACTTTCACTAGAAGCACTGAAGAAAATAAAAGAGGAACTGCAAGCCCAGGTTGAACTCTTCCAACTAAATTTTCAGAAACCTTTCGAATAAACCACAAATGCTAGCAACTACGCTATAGGGGTCGTATTATCTCAAAACCAAAAACCCATATCATTTATTTCACGAACGCTCAGCGAAACAACAGAATTACTCCACGAATGAGAAAGGGTTGCTCGCAATTGTTTGGTCACTACAGAAACTACGTAATTACTTGTATGGTATAGCTGATTTAACAATTTACACTTACCATCAATCTTTAATATTCTCCATATCAGAAAAAAACCCCAATACAAAATTAAAAAGATAGAAAAACTTCATTGAAGAATATGGCGCAAAACTCGTTTACAAATCTGGTCATCAGAACGTTGTCGCTGATGCACTTTCTCGCCAGCAAATAAACAACACTGCAAACTCTGATAACTCCCAACACTCAGCACAAAGCTCCCCAACAGAAAAACCCAAAAGAGTAAAACAAGCATTAAACTTATTTTGAAATCAAATTATCGTAAAAGAGTCAGATGAGAACCCTGTCGAAATATCCTCACAAAATATATTTTCTAACAGCCGACATGCGCTTTTTTTGAATACAAAACTGAATTGCTAGACAGACCAAAAAATATATGTAATTAAACCAAAGGGAACTAATGCTCTGCAAATAAACGAGCAAAAATTATTTTACGTCGAAAATCACAATATCAACACATTTCCGATTGTATCGATCGTAATAGCGTAAACATTGGTGGACGACATCCGACTACACCGAAACCGAACAACAAGAACAAATCATACAAGACACACACGAACGTACTCACAGAAACTACAAAAATAACGCACGGGAAATTTCGATCAGATACTACTGGCCAAACATACGTGACGCTTGTAAAAGAGAAGTACAGGACTGCAAAATCTCACAGTTATGTAAGTATGAACCCCGACCAAATAAACAACCAATAGGTCCAGCCCCAATACCGAACAAAGTAGGGGAATACATACACTTAGACTTATTTTTTATGAGTAACAAGAGGATAAATATAATAAGAGCCGTCACACGTTATTTTGTGGCGAGTAACTTGCTGGAAATCAAAAAATTGATGTCGAATGTTTTCTATGAGGGACATTTTTCAATTGCCTCCCATTTATTCATGCGGTGTAGGCACTTTATGCAAACGTGATTTTTGGAAAGAGAATTAAATAATTAATTAAATACAGTCGGAAAAATAAACCAAAATACCCCATGAAAATGTATAGAAGACATTTATAAACATCTCGCCCAAAAAAAAGTAGCGACTACCTCTCAGTTAACATCGAGTAAATGCCTAAAAAATAACGAGTGGCGGCTCTTATTATATTTATCCTCTTTGGCAATAATGTGTACATTAGTTCAACCGACAAATATTCAAAATTTTGCCACTTGAGACAAATACCATAAAAGGACACATACAAATACGTTGAAGATATATTATCTGTGTTGTGCACATATGCCGTTAAATTTTTACTCGTTATAAGTTATTACAAACTTTGCGTTTGGGTATATCAAAATTTACCGGTATATGTGCACAACAAATACATATACAAGCGACTACAAATAACGCATGCCAAAACTCCAGTCTATAATTCGACAACAAGCGGTCAAGTTGAACGAATGCACAGTACCATAAAAGAACTCTCGAAAGTTTTAGCACATCAACACAGTTCTGCACCTGACGAACAGATATTTAAAGCAGTCCGACAATACAACAAAACAATCCATTCGCTAACCAACGAGAGACCCGAGGACATGTTTTTCAATCAAAGGGGGTATCCAGACATCAAAGGGCGTCTTCAGCAAAACCAAGCGAGAGTTTTGCCATACCAAAACCGCAACCGCAAACAGCTGAACTACAAAGAAGGAGACATTGTATATTCAAAGACGCATAGATGGAACAAAAACGTATACAAATACGCCAAACTTATCGTCAAAAAAGACAACGGTGACACAATAACGACCAATAAAATAGTAATTATACATAAGGACAAGATCAGAGTAAAGGCATCTATGTAATAATATTTACCTTATTTTTCTCTATCGTATTTTGCGATAATATTGTTACGAATATTAGCAACACTAAGGGGTACTGCCATCTCTAAGCCGATGCTAAGCAGCGCCTTGTATGCACATCCATAAATCAATCATTATGTATTTACAAAAACGAATCAATCATTATGTCTACACATATGTACGTACACGCAGCGGAGAAGAGATGCACAAACACATGCAGATATCTTATCTGAGATGCTCCCGAAAGTACGCAATTGTAATTGTGAAATTGTCGCTCACAAATACGCGCGCATATGAGAAGCTATACACGTGCATCTGTAGTTATAATTATATGCCAGTAACTAAGTAAATTCTGAAAGCGCCTAGAAGATGCAACGGGGAAATCACAGAGTATAAAAGCACCAAAGGTAGAGGCGCTACAATCAGTTTTGATTAAGACGCTATCTGGCGAGCAATAGCAGTATTTTTTATTGTGAAGTACTTTAATAAAGGCCATTTTTCCATTATTCAATATTGGAGTTATTTATTCAACAGTTTAGTGATTCGAACCTTAGTAGAAGATTTGAAAAAAGAGGATTTGCAGTAAATTCGTTACAGTTGGTGTCAGAAGTGGGATTGTTGAATAAATTCCGAAGATTTGGAATACAACTTGGACATGGCAAAGTTGAGTGAATTGAGGATCCAGCAACTGAAAAAGGAGTTGGAGAACCGTGGATTGAAAACAACCGGCAATAAGATCGAACTTCAAGCACGGTTACGAGAGGTAAATGATGGGGACGAGACAACAACAAAAATTGAAGAGACGAACGAAACATCGCAGACAGTTACCAGCACAGGCTTGAACACGATTTTGGTTGCAATATCTGCACAAATATCGACAGTAACATCCAAGATGGAAGCACAGGAGACACGCATAACAGAAATGTCATCGCAAATATGTCAGCACAGCTCGAAGAACAGAAGAAATATATGGCATCCCAACTGGAAGAGCAGAAGACATATATGGGATCCCAACTGGAATCACAGGAGGCACGCATATCAGAAATGACGTCGCAAGTGTCATCTCAACTGGAAGACCAAAAGACATATATGGCATCTCAATAGGAAGCGCAAGAGGCACTTATATCTGAAATGTCGGCAGAAATTTTGGAACAGGTATCATCAAAACTGGAAGCGCAGGATGCAAAAATTGCTCAATTTCAGGCAGAAGTAGATGATTTAAAAAGTCGTATGGAGCAGTTACAACTAAATCGCCCAGCTGTTTCAGCAAGCAATCCAAAGGTAAAAACACAATCCTTTGACGGTTCTGTTCCTTTTCAGGTCTTTAAGCTACAGTTTGAGAAGACCGCAGCAGTGAATAACTGGAATGCTGAAGATAAAGTTGCTGCACTGTTCATGGCATTGAAAGGGCCTGCAGCTGAGATTTTACAAACCATTCCAGAGGGCGAACGGAACTGTTATGAAGCATTGATTGATAGGTGCTCTAGAGAGACGATACGGAACTGAGCATAGGAGATAGATATACCAAATGGAGTTACTGAACCGCTTCCAGGAGCCTGGTGAGACATTGCAAGAGTTTGCGTCGGATGTTGAAAGGCTGGCACATTTAGCGAATGCGGACGCACCCGTGGAATACACTGAAAGGGTAAAGATTCAGAGCTTTATAAATGGCATACGGGACGTCGAAACAAGGCCAGCTACATACGCAAACCCAAAGCCAACATTTGCAGAAACGGTATCACATGCTCTGATTCAGAAAACAGCGTCGCTTCTGTGTAAGCCAGTTTTTAAAGCACGCCGTGTGGAAGTAGAAAGGCCAGAGTGGGTAGACGCAATATTGGAGGCGCCGAAATGACCGCAAAATCGGAGTGAAAAAGTTATCAAATGCTTCAAATGCGGGAAGCCCGGTCACATTGCACGTCATTGCGATCTTGATCCTAGTGGTTTCAACAGCATGGGTGGTCTTAATAACAACAAAGATGGAAGGATGAGCAAGAGCGAGTTAGATGTAGAGATCGAGAGCTAGCTCCAGCTATTGAATGTCCTGTGATATCTGTGTCGCAAATTGGTAGAAAATCGAGCAGTCTTGCCGTCAAAGGAAAGCTGGATGGCACGGAGCGTGTGCTGACTGTAGATACGTGCGCATCTCATTCCTTAATCCGATCTGACTTAGTCAACAGGAGAGTAAAACCGTTACCTGCAGCAAGGTTGCGTACGGTCACTGGCGAGTATAATCAAGTCCAAGGAGAAGTGGTATGTGAGGTATTAATTGGAAAGGTCATCGTCCTACACAAATTCATTGTGGCGGAGATTGTTGATGAAGTCATATTGGGAGTGGACTTCTTAGTTGACCATGATATCAAGATCGATATGCAGAAAAGAGTGATGCGTTATGAGAACCAGGATGTGCCACTTAACTTCAGTTTGGAAAAAGGGTTCAGTAGTAATCGAGTACTGGTGGAGAAAACTCGACAAAGGCCATGAAAGTCAAAGGCGAAGGTTGATGGATCGAATGGGCCAAATAAATCAAAACCAAAGGTACCTGCGAGAAAAACACTGGCATTGACAAACCCTTATGGACGCACTAAAACGACTGAAAGAATTTTCCAGAAGGAATGCAAAGGTGGTTTCAAGCCAGCGCGTACTACTGTTGTGAAACGTCAAGACGATACTGATGATGCAAAGTCAATCCGTCAAGATCAAGCTCTGCGAAGTAGTTCTTCATTGGCCAAGCAACAGAGTGTGAGGGACCGGCCCAGGGTAATGAGAAGTAAGATGAAACACAGGCATGACAAGAACTTTAATTCGGAAGGTTTCTTGGAGGGAAATTTGGCACTGCTATACAACCCTCAGCGGCGGAAAGGTGTTCCATCCAAATATCGGTGCAGTTGGGAAGGCCCATACACAATTGTGAAGAGGATCAGTGATGTCATCTACCGCAAACAAACAATTTGGAAACAACGAAGTAGAAGGGTGGTTCATTTGGAGATGCTAGCAGCGTTAAGATCGAGAGATTTGTCTGATCGGGACGATCAGACTTAAGTGGAGGGCAGTGTTACGAATATTAGCAACACTAAGGGGTACTGCCATCTCTAAGCCGATGCTAAGCAGCGCCTTGTATGCACATCCATAAATCAATCATTATGTATTTACATAAATGGAGAAGAGATGCACAAACACATGCAGATATCTTATCTGAGATCCTCCCGAAAGTATTCAATTGTAATTGTGAAAGTGTCGCTCACAAATACGCGCGCATATGAGAAGCTATACACGTGCATCTGTAGTTATAATTATATGGCAGTAACTAAGTAAATTCTTTACATAAGCGGTGAAGAGATGCACAAACCCATGCAGATATCTTATCTGAGATACTCCCGAAAGTATGCAATTGTAATTGTGAAAGTGTCGCTCACAAATACGCGCGCATATGAGAAGCTATACACGTGCATCTGTAGTTATAATTATATGGCAGTAACTAATTAAATTCTGGAAGCGCCTAGAAGATGCAACGAGGAAATCACAGAGTATAAAAGCACCAAAGGTAGAGGCGCTACAATCAGTTTTGATTAAGACGCTATCTGGCGAGCAATAGCAATATTATTCATTGTGAAGTACTTTAATAAAGGCCATTTTTCCATAATTTAATATTGGAGTTATTTTTCAACAGTTTAGTGATTCGAACCTTAGTAGAAGATTTGAAATAAGAGGATTAGCAGTAAATTCGTTACAATATACTAGATTTAACCAATAGGAAATACGTACTAGTAGAAGCAGATCCTGTTTATATTTATCAGGACACAACCTTTTGTTATCACATATGTAATCTTGCAAAAATAATCCCGCCATACGAAAGCATAATGAAATATGCGTATAATTTAGAAAACCAACCTGAAACTCAAATTTTAGTGAACAAAATGGAAACCCTGAAAACTCAACTCATTCCAAATATTTATAGACCCAAAAGACCACTTAACTTTCTTGGCTCCATGTTAAAATTCATCACTGGCAAACCGGACCATGATGACCTTGTAAAAATCAAAACTACACTTAATATGCTAATAGAAAATAATAATAAGCAAAGAACAATTAATTCACAGTTCGAAAGAATACTCGAAGCCCTTGATCCCAAAGCAATAACCGAAGACATTGTTATAGCAGAAGTTTATTATAAACTTAAATCAATAACGAACACTATAAATTTTGCAAAAACTAATAATTTTTATTCTTGCACATTAAATTTGAAAGATGTGAACGATTTAGTAGAGCACGAAAATTTGGATCTTCCAATTATTAATATATTATTATATGCCGACATTCATATCTGTTACCTACAAGAAGCAATTATAACAATTTACAGGATCCTCGAAACTAAATGTAGCCTATTTAATGATGTATATTTAATGTTTATCCTTTAGCACATAAGCACGGTAAAATTAATTTAGACCCTAAGATCGCATACGTGCATACTTGGAACAATATGCATATCTCAGGCCCTAAATTTATATATTTTAATGAATCCACAAACATCGATAATATCACGTATTACAATCAACGACAACTCAAGGAAATCATAACCAAAATGGCGAAAAATTTTAAGTACTCCGCATCTTTTCCTCAAGTTTAATATACAAATTCAGCAATATACAGAAACTCTCAAAATTTTTGATACCTATTGAAGAAAATCCTGTACAGTTTACGTTCTTCATCATAATGAGATTCTTATCCTTGGTATGGTATGGTACACCTCTGCCTATATCACGAAAATAGAAGAATGCGTAACAGACAAAGGCAAATTGAAGAGTCATCATATATATTATCTATTTCTAATTGTTGTTTTTATGTACGGGTCCCTTTTTCGCTCTTATTTGGAATCCAAATCTATAGATAAAGTTTCGGTTGTAAAGATGGAGATTCGGGCTATTAGCGAGCTTTTTGGCAATTTTGGTCGTAGTGCTTTTGTTTAGCTATATTTTATTAAAAAAATTTGTTAAAAATAAACGATTGTGAGCACACAAAGAAATCTATTTGTACTATGGCACGATTGTGAATATTTGCACTGCATTGCCGGCAGTTGCTTCCATACGCCAGACGGCAGCGCAAGCTGTAAGTTTTAATTGATTGATAGAACAGCTGATTTTTGTTGATATTAGATAAGAGACTTATAGTGGTTGCGCAAGATGCGCATGGGTCAGGCTCGTTATATGAAATATAAATGAACCGTCTTCAACAGCAAGTCGTAAAAGCAACGCTACGTCTTAAGAACGAGCGGAGTTAACGACCTACCCTCACTTCAGTAGTGGAATTCACTAACTTATAACGAAGCGATTTGTCGAGATTTTAATTAACGATTTTGTCGCTTGCCTTATGGATTGTTACTATTCATTAACTTAGTTTTAACGACTCGAAAAAATTGACATTTAAAGTTCGTTTTAATAGTAGAAAGGTGGAAGCACAGCTTAACAAAACCTAAAAAATGCGAAAGGCACAAAAGAATGCCAAAAATAAATAAATTCCGTATACTAACTGCTTTTAAAAGTCATTATTGTGGAAGTTTTTACATATTTTGACAAAAGGTAAGTAAATGCGGTAATAATTTCTTTTTTTTTCTGTGTTGATATCGCAGTTATTCTTGTACCCCTTAGTTGACCATCAAGTTGAGAAATAATATTATGAGCCAAGTCTGGGGTTAGTCGGTACAGCTTTCGAAACTCCGTTTCATTCAAGTGGAATGGGTTATCTACTTCTCTAAGAAGGTGTCTGTCCACTGGCGATGGCTTAGTAAATCTTAATCGTACGCCAAGTACTCAAATGCCATTTGATTTATAAAGCAGCTTTTCGTGTTTGATAGTATTTAATTAAAGTTCCGATTTTCTATTTTAACTAAAATTGGCCGAAATATTAATTATGGGATTTTTAACGCAGCCAATTTACTTGCCGTATATTTAGCAACGCAGCTGATATCGATAAACAAATATCGATACAAAATATTTACTGAATGACGAAATCGTTATAGTTATCGATTAGCAAATAAAGCGATGGCAAATGTGGTTAAAAAAGTTAGTGAATTCCACTACAGGTATCGTAGACCATGATAAGCGCTTACTTGTACACCACACCCATTCTGAGATGCTTTATCATGAACTGCAACGGACAAACAATATGTGTAATAGAAATGCACTATCGCTGATATGCTTTATCATGAAATGCAACGGACAAACAATATATGTAACAATAGAAATGCACTATCGCTAGAGTAAGCAATAAAACCCAAATAGTTTTGTATTAGTAGACAGATAACAACCCCTGCATCTCAATAGCATAAATAGCACTAAGATAAAGTAACTCACATTACGTTATCATGTACACAAAAATAAGAAGATATGAAAACAATTTCCAATACCCAGTGTAATATCGAAACAACTAAATATTATCAGTAACGCGTAGAGATAGTATAAATAGATGTAAGACTAAGAATGTAAGACAGTTCTGAAAATAAACTAAGTCTGAAAAGAGATCTTGCTCATAATTATATATATTTTATTTCAACTTCCTACTAGGACTCATAACTTAGGTGAAACGCTGAAGTCGCTCCCAGAGCATGACGGTCAAGGGTCCTGTGGAAATATTTATCGGAGATGGCAGTTAGTTTCCGCAACGATACAACATTTCTGGCGTCGTTGTAGGGATGAGTATCTCGTTAGCTTACAGCGTCGCACCAAGTGTACGTCATGCACGTAATTTCGAAGTAGGAGACGTCGTAGCCGTATTCCACGATGCTAGTTTACCGTCAAAGTGGGCACTCGCGAGAGTGATTCCTTGTCACTCCGGAGCTGATGGTCGCTTGCGAATCATTACAGTGAAAACGGCTAATGGAGAATACGTCCGACCAATTGCTAAACTTTTCCTACTCCCAACAAAGGCAGACCTTTTTTGTGAAAACGAAGACTCGTAAACATACATTCTTAATTATGTTACGCTTACTTACATTAAATATTTTCAATTTAACTTTTTTCTAATATTCGCAAACATAATACTTAATTTGGTTAAGTTTCTTTTAATACTCGTAAACATAAGAATTTCATTATGTTAATATTCCCCATGCTTTCAAAAAAATGTAAATATAATTTTTAAAGTTGAACGTACGTATCACATGTACTTAGATAGTTCAAGGGCGGCGGTATGTTGAGTTCGTCATTGCAATTGGTAAATAATGTACTTAATATGGAAAGGGTTAATGCGCAAGCATATCAAGCATAGGTTTGACTTTTGCTTTGTTTTTCTTTTCTTATATTTACTTCATTCGCTTTTTATTGTGTGCAACTACCGCCCGCTAAATTTACTGTTCCTCGATTATTATTACAATAAATACCTATAATCTAAATTAAAATCGTTGTAACGCATTATTTATACATATTGGCAATTTCCATTTGGTAAGCTGACCATCAATAAGTTATCGAGGTACAACCGCATCAATCACAGTCCTCCGCAACGAGGAAACCAGTAGCAGTCTCCAAAACGGTAACCACAGCGACACAGGGACTGATAAAGAAAGAGAACGGGGAATGGTCACGTAATAGAGAAGTTCCTTGAGCTGCTTTTCGATGATTCAGAATAGCCTGCAGACAGCACTCACACTTCGATCATGGAGCGGGTAGTGCCGGGCTTGGTGACCGATACC
Organism: Eurosta solidaginis; assembly: GCF_040869045.1. NCBI lineage: Eukaryota > Metazoa > Arthropoda > Insecta > Diptera > Tephritidae > Eurosta > Eurosta solidaginis. The sequence goes on from NC_090324.1 coordinate 90,972,651, forward strand.
AAGGTCGAATGGGCGGTGAACACGTTCTCTAATTTTAAATCACCGGGCCCAGATGGTATATTTCCGGCCATGCTACAAATTTCAAGTAGAACGGTCTTGGTATGGCTAAAAAGAGTATTCGACGGGAGTATAATACTGAATCTCGTACCCAACCCTTAGAGAACCGCTCATGTAGGTTTTCTACCAAAGGCGGAGATGATCGGTGAAATGTATCCCAAAGGCGACAGGCCTATAGCTAAACATCCTTTCTGCTCAAAATCTTTGAGAGGCTGATAGATGTGTACCTAAAGTCCAACGTTGATGAAAAACTGCTCTCCACAACACAACAGGCGTACACCAAAGGCAAGTCGGTAGAAACTGCACTGCGTAGGGTGGTAATAAACATAGAGAAAGCCCTGGGATGTAAGGAGTATGATCTAGGAGTATTCTTAGACATATCCGTGGCTTTCATCATTAACTACATTAAAGAACATCCAGCCATAACCAAATGGATCGGTTGCATGTTAAATTACTTCACAATGAAGATTGTATGAGGCAGCGAAATCAGTAGACAGGGGCACGCCACAGGGTGGGGTGTTATCACCTCCGCTGTGGACGCTGGTCATTATGCTACTGCTCAGGGGGTTCGATGAGGAACCCGTCAAACTTACGGCGTACGCAGGTGTCTTCCGACGATTAGGTTTTTGACCATTATTATTACTTTGATTGCTTTGGTCCCTTCCATAATCTGTGCTGCTATAATTCCCACTGCATCGCCCTCTGAAATGTCTACATCGATTTTAATTTCTTCTTGTTCTATTCATCAACATAACGTTATAGTTAATTTTTTTAAGATTGCGGGTTCGAATCGAGCTCAAGGCGTAACAATAGTTATTTTATTATTACTATAATTATTTTATTATAATTATTGGTATGATAACTTTTTCCTTAAATGAAAAAAAAAAAATAAAATTTTGAATAGAAGAAAGAAAAGATTTATACAACTTCCAAATCTCGTTGTATAAATCTATTTCGGGAACTGCTAAACTCCTTCATCGGAAACGTTAAGGCGCCGCTGCTATAACCATTAAGCTATCACAGCTGTTGTTTGTTTGTCTTCATTTTTTTCTACTTCTATCCTGTTTCTTGCCAATTGATTTTCACAGCGCTGCGACATCTGTTGCAGGAACGATGTGAAAGTTGTTTCATGGCAATGATGCCATAGCGTCAAATTTATTTAAACTTTTTCCCCGTTCTCTGGGATGTACTAACAATTTTTTTGTTATATCGGCCTGCTCATTTGAAAAATCGTGGGTTGGAATCGCGCTCAAAGCCTAACAATAACTATTTTATTATTATTATTGTTAGGATAAATTTTTCTTTAAATAAAAAATTTTTTAAATTAGAATAGAACTGCGCGGAATTGGTACTACATCCCAGAGCACGGGGAAAAAGTGTCATAAATATGACACTATAGCATCATTGCCATGAAATAAGTTCAATTTTCACATCGTTTCTGCAACAGATGTCGCAGCGCTGTGAAAATCAATTGGCAAGAAGCAGGATAGAAGTAGAAATAATGAACAAAAACAACGGTTGTGATAGCTGAATGGTTATAGCAGCGGCGCCTAAACGTTGCCGATGAAGGAATTTAGCAGTTCCCGAAATGGATCTATACAACGAGCTTTGGCAGTTATCTAAAAATTTTCTTTCTTCTATTCTTATTTAAAAAGAAGTTCATTTAAGGAAAAATTTATCATAACAATAATAATGATGAAATAATTATTGTTAGGCATTGAGCTCGATTCAAACCCGCGATCTTACAAATCAGTTGGCCGATATAACAACAAAAATTATTAATACATCCCAGAGCGCGTGGAAAAAGTGTCAATAAAATATGACAATATGGCATCATTGCCATGAAACAAGTTCAATATTCACATCGTTTCCGCAACAGATGCCGCACCGCTGTGAAAATCAATTGGCATGTAACAGGATAGAAGTAGAAATAATGAAAACAAACAAACAACCGCTGTGATAGGTGAATGGTTATAGCAGCGGTGCCAAAACGTTGCAGATGAAGAAATTGAGCAGTTCCCGAAATGGCTTTATACAAAGAGCTTTTGGCAGTTGTCTAAATTTCTTTCTTTCTTCTATTCTAACTAACATTTTTTTATTTAGGGAAAAATGTATTATAACAATAATAATAGTAAAATAATTATTGTTAGGCTTTGAGCTCGATTCGAACCCGCGATCTTACAAATGTGTCGGCCGATATAGCAACAAAAATTGTTACCTTTTTTATTTATTATTACCTAAGGCTTATTTGATTACTTTTGGTTATCTATGATTATTTTTAATTTTTTTCAATAATCGTAAAAAATCAAAATTTTGTGTAAATAATTTTTTTTTATCAATTGGGAAGTCATCATCAAAAAAACAAAATAATGGCAACTAATCATTAAAGGGCTTTTAAAAAATAATCAATTAATCGTAGTAATCATTATTTAAGATATTAACTTGGCTATTTTACTATCAAAATATATAGTCCTTTCTTTACATAGTTTTTAAATAGTTTCGCTCTTCAGCCCAGATTTTATTTAAAGTTGTTCTATACTTTTATTTAGCATTACAAAAAAGTATAAAAAACTATGGAAAATAAAGTTTTTATAAACTGATCCTTTTTTAATCCTTGTGTCGTGTCCGTTACCACAAAACTACAAAAAAATTTTAAATAATCAAACGTGGATTTAAAATTAAAAAAGCTCTCAAATTTTAAGTAGTTATGGTCACTCCTTCGGTTTACATATCTTATTAGTGTCAAAAAATTGTCGCGTTCGTTACCCCTCTTTCATTGGTTAATCCATAAATATATTGGCCTATAACTTTATTTCTGTATAGTCTACTAACAAAACTTATACATACAATTTTAGATTTTTTTCACACTTTATAAATAAATAAACATTGTTAACAAAAATATTGTTCTATGTTTACAGAAATTACAAACTATAGGCGAGGACTTTTGTGGACTCGATGTTAATTCACCTTTAGGAGGAGAACAACCTATCGCCGTTGTGCCGGTTGCAATGTTTAATATTAGATTAACAGCAGTTGCTGCGACTAGTACGAGTGGATACACAGTTGTGTTCATTGGTACAGCAAATGGTTATTTAAAAAAAGTAGTCGTCGAGTCGGCAGACACTGCAAATGAATATGCTAACATACCAATTAAAGTTGGTTCGCTTATCAATCCAGATATGCATTTTGATACTCATAATTTATACATTTATGTGATGTCGCGTAATGAAGTAGCAAAAGTGAAAGTCTATGACTGCACTGATTATACTACATGTGCTGGCTGTTTGGGTGCCCGCGATCCTTATTGTGGTTGGTGCTCCCTAGAAAATAAATGCAGTCCCCGATCCAACTGTCAAGATAATGCAAATGATCCTTTGTACTGGATAAGTTACAAAACCGGAAAATGCACAACGATTACTAGCGTTGTACCACATCAACTGCAACGTACTACCGCAAGAACGTTAGAGCTCATAATCGACCATTTGCCGCAGTTGAAAGAAAATCTCATTTGCGCATTCACCACTGAAGAGAAAGCACTATTTACAAACGCAACAAAGAAGAGGAATGGTGTTAACTGCACAACTCCTCGCACAGATATGTTACCACAAATTGAGCAAGGTAAACATCATTTCACTGCAAAACTATCGGTGAGAACTAAGGACGGGCCTGATCTAGTATCGACCGATTTTACCTTTTTTGACTGTAGTACCCATTCATCGTGTACACGATGTGTTTCTTCTGAATTTCCGTGTGATTGGTGTGTGGAAGCTCATCGATGCACACACGACACTGCAGAAAACTGTCGCAATGATATTCTTGTCACTGGCGTAAGCCGGATCGGTCCTAGCTATCGCTCAGGTCCTGGCTTTTGTCCAACTATCAATGCAACTGGGGAAGGTAGTGAAATGCTCGTTGCTGCTGGTACTAGTAAGTCCATTAAAGTAAAAGTGCACATAATTGGGCAGTTCATAGTCCAAACACGTTTTGTATGTCAGTTTAACATCGAAGGTCGTGTAACTAGTCTCAACGCACAACTTTTGGGAGACACCATATATTGTGACAATATGGAGTTTCAATATACATCGCGTTCACCTAATTTGACTGCGACATTTGCTGTTATTTGGGGCGGCTCTAAACCTCTCGATAACCCACATGATATTCATGGTAAGTTTAAATTGGCATGCATGATTAAATTTGAAGCTCATTTATTGACATGACTAAACACTTTAATTTATTTTACAGTTGTAATATATAGATGCCGCGATATGGCTGACAGTTGCGGGATGTGCTTAGCGTTGGCTGAAAAGTACAATTGTGGTTGGTGTTCATCTACAATCACGTGTGAAGTAGAAGAACAGTGCAACAAAAATAACGAAGGAAAAACTGATTGGCTAAATCGTATGGAAACGTGCCCTAATCCTGAAATTCATTCGTTTTATCCGCAAACTGGTCCATGGGAAGGTGGTACAAATATCACAATACGTGGAATAAATTTAGGTAAAAATTTCACCGATATTTATTCGGGAATACGAATTGCTGGTATCAGTTGTATGCCGTTTCAACAGTATTATATTCATACAAAGGAAATTGTGTGTAACGTGGACAGCCCAGGTGTTCAATTATACCGTAACGGACGCATCGTTGTTCAAATAGGAGATTACAGGGGTGAATCGAAAGAAGACTATGAATTCGTGGATCCAAAAATTACAAATTTCACGCCGCAATATGGCCCTGTTTCTGGGGGTACTCATGTTCGTATAATTGGAAAGTATTTAAATGCAGGATCGAGAATACAAGCTTTTGTTAACGATCATTTGCCCTGCGAGATATTAAGCGTGGATGTTACACAAGCAGTATGTCGTACAGCACCTTCACCGGGTATCATTGAAGGGCGACTGAAAATGTTATTTGACAATGGGCAACGTGAATTCGACGAATACAACTTTAAATACGTTCTTGATCCCATAATTGAGCAGGTCTTTTCGGGCCCTAGAGGACAATTAAAAGTTCCCCGAGGTATACCCGCTGGCGGAATTGAAATTTCAGTGACGGGAACTCAATTCAACTATATTCAGAGCCCTAAAATGTACGTTTGGCATAAAAATAAAATATATTATAGTCAGTGCAAGGTTGAGTCAGCTACAAATATGATATGCTATTCACCTGTAATTGACACCGATAACGACGTTCTTGATGCTGAAAATCCGGAGCTTCTTGAATATGGATTCTTAATGGATAATGTTTTGCAAGTTCAAAATCTCTCTAGTAAACATAAAAATAATTTTGAGCTTTATCCCAATCCAATATATTATAATTTCGAAGAACATATAAAGTATTATAAAAGCGAGTATTTAACGATTAATGGACGCAATTTGGATCGTGCCTGCAAAGAAACTGATGTAGTAGTACGTATTGGTAAAGGCATTTGCAATATAACTTCATTATCACGTCAACAATTGACTTGTCGCCCGCCACTAGAGTCAGCTACTGAATCCAACAATGAATCAGGACCAGAAGTCATTGTCCATGTTGGTCAGTCTTTGGAATATCGAATAGGAATCCTTAGCTATGCATCCCCAAATATGATGCATGACTTAAGTAAGAATGTTCTGTTATTCATCGGTGGTGGTACCGTCGTTATAGTCATGATTTTTGTTGCACTTCTTGTTGCTTATAAAAAAAAGACATCGGAATCGAATCGCGTTTTACGAAACATGCAAGAACAAATGGATATATTAGAACTTAGAGTCGCGGCAGAATGCAAGGAAGCATTTGCTGAACTTCAAACTGAAATGACTGACTTAACTGGGGATCTAACATCTGGTGGAATACCATTTTTAGATTATCGTACATATGCCATGAAAATTCTTTTTCCAAATCACGAGGACCACATTGTATTGCAATGGGAACGGCCCGAACTATTACGTAAAGAGAAAGGTCTACGCCTGTTTGGGCAACTTATTATGAATAAAAATTTTTTATTGCTATTCATACGAACATTGGAATCCAATCGCTATTTTTCTATGCGTGAGCGAGTCAATGTAGCTTCCCTGATTATGGTTACACTGCAATCAAAACTAGAATATTGTACTGATATACTTAAGACTTTGCTTGGTGATTTAATTGAAAAATGTATAGAGGGCAAAAGTCATCCAAAGTTATTGCTGCGTCGAACGGAAAGTGTGGCGGAGAAAATGCTGAGCGCATGGTTTACATTTCTGTTATACAAGTTTTTGAAAGAATGTGCCGGAGAACCTTTATACATGCTTTTCAGGGCTGTAAAGGGCCAAGTGGATAAAGGTCCAGTTGATGCATGTACACATGAAGCTCGTTACTCGCTAAGCGAAGAAAAGCTTATTCGCCAGTTAATTGATTTTCGGCCAATGACGGTATATGCAAGTATTATACAACAGCCCATATTTTGTAATAGTATAGACATGATGCCAACACATACCGAGAATGTACCAGTAAAGGTCCTAGATTGTGATACAATAGGACAGGTTAAAGAAAAATGTCTAGATACAATTTATCGTAACATACCTTGGAGCCAGCGACCACGGAAGGATGACTTAGATTTAGGTAAAATTTCTGTGTTATCTGTTATAGCATTAAGGTTAAAACGTGTTTACCTTCATTCAGAATGGCGTACTGGTGCTAGCGGTCGAGTGATTCTATATGATGAAGATACAACATCAAAAACGGAGTGTGAATGGAAAAAAATCAACACACTGCAACATTACAATGTTCCTGACAGCGCTGGACTAAGCTTAGTGCCTAAACAGAGCTCCAATTACAACTTTTCAATATTGTCTGATAGAAATGAAAAGTGTCATAAGTACGTACATTTTGCAAATTTTTCCTCTTTTCAGCTTAATTCCAAATTAATTTCGTTATTGGTGAATGCATTATAGATAGAAGTAAATTAATTTTGTTATCAGTCAGTTATGCATTATAGAGTTACATTACATTTTTCAATGATTCAATTCAAGTTTGCCAAATGGGCGGAAACGGTTGAGAAGAGAGACATAGAATCCCCTAAACTTTTTTCTCGCTAACCGTTTCTTAGAGTTTTCTTGTGTCGTTTTCTGTTTCCCTCTTGGGTTTAAGAATAATTGGTAAATGTAATCACGACAGAAGAGTGGCCAGTTTAGAGCAAGATTGCATAACTTAAAAACGCCTCAAGTTAAACAATAACTTCCTTATTATACTAGTTAAAATTTGAAATTGCCAAGCCGTACAAATAGGATTTTACCGGATTGATAGTTTACCGCATTTAAAAAAAAACATGATGATTGACTCCTTTAAACGTGGATTGTTTCAGAGTTATTTATTGATAAACAAAATTCAGTTAGACACCATTGCCTAGGAAGGCAGTTGAAATTATGCTTTCAATGTAGTAAGGATATGCGTTCAGACATATTTGAACAAATTAAAAATTTAAACTGTTTATAATTTATTTAATAATTTGGGAAAAATTTAAACAACGTGACATCAGGACGGACAAGGCGACAGCTGTTTCGATTATACCTTGTAAATTTGAAAACCGCCTTACAAACAGGCATAACTTCAACACATAACTACATACGAATTATTTAATGTGTGGAAGATAATATATGCGAAGAAGGCAATTGGGAAAAACTTTACAACAACTAAGGCATGACGTAGCTGAATGCGTTTATAACTATTTCAACTATCGTAGGAGTGCGGGTTCGACTCCCACTACCGGGAGAAAAGGCTTTGAAGAAATTTACAAGGTATAATCTAAACAGCTGTCTCCTTGTCCGTCCTGATGTCACGTTGTTTAAATTGTTCCCAAATTATTAAATAAATTATAAAATACAAAAAAATTGCTTGAAAAAAATGTTTTCATACATTTAAAGCGATACGGGCAATCCCCGGTTAACTCATATAAGTAGACAACATTTGGTTAATTCGTTGTAGTTCTATAAATAGAACAAAAACAACAAAAAATACCAAGTTTCTCTGAAAACCGCCTTATAAACAGGCATAACTTCAAAACACATAACTACATACGAATTATGTAATGTGTGGAAGATAATATATGCGAAGAAGGCAATTGGGAAACACTTTACAACAACTAAGGCATGACGTAGATGAATGGGTTTATAACCATTTCAACTACCGTAGGAGTGAGGGTTCGACTCCCACTCCTGGCAGAAAAGGCTTTGAAGAAATTTACAAGGTATAATCGAAACAGCTGTCGCCTTGTCCGTCCTGATGTCACGTTGTTTAAATTTTTCCCAAATTATTAAATTATAAAATTAAAAAAAATTGCTTGAAATAAATGTTTTCATACATTTAAAGCGATACGGGCAATCCCCGGTTAACTCATATAAGTAGACAACATTTGGTGAATTCGTTGTAGTTCTATAAATAAAACAAAAACAACAACAAATACCAAGTTTCTCTGAAAACCGCCTTACAAACAGGCATAACTTCAACACATAACTACATACGAATTATGTAATGTGTGGAAGATAATATATGCGAAGAAGGCAATTGGGAAAACTTTACAACAACTAAGGCATGACGTAGCTGAATGCGTTTATAACCATTTCAACTATCGTAGGAGTGCGGGTTCTGGCCGAAAGGAGGCAAGCCTCCCAACAGGCGTGGGAATTAAAGGAAAAAAAAACAAAAACGCACTTAAAAATAAAACAAAAAAAAAATTAATTAATAATTAACAAAATACATATACATACAAAGAAGTTACAAAAATTCATAAAATAAAAAAAAAAATATCACAAAAAAAGTTTAAAACCAAAAAAAAATTTACAAAAAAAATATAAAACATTAAAAGCCATTAAAAAAAATATAAAAATTTGAAAAATACAAAAAAAACTACAAAATTTACAAAAATCTTTCAAAAAATTTAAAAACATTGAAAAATCTACAAAAAAAAATACAAGTTTAAAAATTCTAAAAAAATATAAAATCAAAAATAGCATAAAAAGTTCAAAATCAAAAAATTACAAAAAAAAGTACAAAAGATTAAAAACCATTACAAAAAAATTTAAAAAATTTGAAAAAATCTACAAAAAAATTTCAAAAACCATTTCAAAAAAAAGTATAATATTTAAAATCATTACAAAATATATAAAACTGAGGAAAATTAACAAAAAACCTACAATTTGAAATTGCACAAGAAAAAAAACTTTTTACGAAATTAACAGAATTATGGCAGTGGTGGTGGATTTTTTTGGCCGTGGCTAGTCGATGAAAAAGAGAGAAGATTTGTGAGAATACATCTAATAAAATACTTAACTAAAGACAAAGATAATAAGAAAATGCAAACTGTAATAATATAAAAGTTTAAACGGCAGCAGAAATAATACAAAAACGAAAAAAAGGAGAAAAAACTGTAAAAACTAAAATTTTGAATAAAAAAGCTAAACTGTACCAAAATTTTTGTGAAACGACACTAGCCACGCCACCACCATAACGGAGAAACTTTGCGGAAAAAGGGTAAAGCCATCAAGCAGCAGCAGAGCAGCGAGCGCAGCAGCAAAACTCCGAGCGCAGCAGCAGAGCGACAAGCAGCGGTACTCGGTATGGCGCACAGTGTGCGAAAATAACGTATCATTTATATTTTTATAACACATAATTTTCATACTTTCATATTAACTTTTTTCAATCCAATACATTACTAAAATGTAAATACATTTCATATTATTCAACTTTTCAAAATTACTTACCTATATATATATATAAAAAAAAAAAAATATATATATATTTTTTTTGCATTATGTTCAAAAATTTTCTTTCACACACATAGGTATATGCGTAAAACCAGTTAAAAACCAATAATTACAATTTTTCTTTAACGCGGTGCGTCCGTGTATAAACATGACATAAATTTTTTAATCCCGGTGCGTCCGAGGATAATTATATTACAATTTTGAAAAGATGCGGTGCGCCCGTATCTATAAAAATAAAACCATACAATTTTGATAAAAGCGCTGCGTCCGTTTCAACCCTTATATAAAATTATTTGCCATTCTCCAATTTTTGCATTTAAATAATAAAAAATTCAATTAAAAATTATACATTTCAAATTCGAAATTCCAACTTTCTGCAATAAGTATTCGCTAACCAACTGTATTATAAAATCTAAAAGCTTTCAAAAAAATACATACTTTCACAAATTCCTTATATTTTCATAAATTTCCTTTAAAAATACTTTCATAATTTTCTTTTGAGCTCAACTCAACTCGTTCAAATTTAATTTCCTTTAAATTCAATTTCTATTCAATCTTCATAAACAAATTCCACATTTCTTGCAACAAAAATTTTTAATATTTTGTCTATTCGTTTCAACACGTATGGACCTAAGAAACGGGAAGGTAGTTTCTAAAAATTCCCATCCGAGTTCAAGTTCCAAAAATTCAGAGCAAGATTTAGATTCCAAAAACTCAGAGCAAGATACAAATTCCAATAATTCAGATTCTGATTCATCTTCAAGTGCATCGTCAACTGATACCTTAACAAGTGAACATAATTATAAATTATCCCTGAGTGCAGACTTTTTAGGATTTGCTGATCAACCTGTAATTCCAAATTCTAGTTTTTCTATTCTAACTCCGATTCTTAACATTACAACCATGGCCACAATCGAGGAGAAAAAATCGTTTATTAACACGTGTGCCTCGATTATGCGACACAACTACAGTGGAGACCCGTTAGCACTTGGCTCATTTATAAATAAAGTTGAATTAATGGAAGTATTCTCTAACGAAAATTTAACTCCTACTTTTATTGCATTTTTAAAATCCAAGCTCAAAGGCAAAGCTCGCGAAGCCCTACCAACGCATATAGAATCAGTCAACCAAATTAAAGAAGCGCTATGTAGTGAAATTAGGCCAGACAACTCGAAAGTTGTCGCGGGAAAAATTGCAGCCTTAAGAGTAACCAATAACAATTTTGCTGAATTTTCAAAGCAGGTAGAAGAGCTTTCTGCCTCGTTAGAGCGCTGTCTAATCTTTGAAGGTATGACGAAGGCAAAAGCCCATGAGATGGCAGTTGAACAAACCATTAGCGTTTGTAGATTAAATAGTAGGTCAGATATGGTGAAATCAATCCTTGTGTCAACAACCTTCAAAGATTCAAAGGACGTAGTAGCGAAAATGATTATAGAGCGAGAACAGGAAGTTAAAGAGCGGCAAGTGTTAGCGTTTCGGTCACGTCCAATAAGATATAATAATTTCCGTGGAAATTCCAGAGGCAAAAGTAATTTCAGATACAACAAAAATAGTAATTTTCGATTTAACAATAACGCAAATAGGCAACACAATAATACAAATTTCCGAAATAACAATTATAACAGAGGCAATAATCGCAATTACAATAGAGGCAATAGCAATTCCAACAATAACAATAATAATCGGTCCTGAAATAACAGAAATTCCAATAATCAGGGTTCAAATTCTAGAAATTCAGCCAATGTTCGTTCTTTAAATGCCGAAGCCCCTCAAGCGCGAACACTGAGGGAGCAGGAGCAATTCGACTAAATACTTCTCATAAAATATGTTCTTTTCTAGTAGATTCACAGGCAGACATTTCATTAATAAAAATTTCCAGTTTGGCAAACGATGTAGAAGTAGACGATAGTAACGTAATAAATATAACAGGCGTAACAACAGACACGGTAACGACACTAGGAACAGTTAATACAAGTATAATCGCATCAAATACATTTTTTCCTCTGACTCTTCACGTTGTCAATGACAAATTTAATATTCCTTCGGACGGTATACTAGGGAAAGATTTTCTAAAAACGAACAAATGCATAATCAATTATACTAATGACACAATTACATTCGGACAAGGGACAGAAAAGGTAAATATTTCAATTTTGCATAGCACTTAAACAAATACTCTTGTAATTCCACCAAGATGCGAAGTTTTTCGTGTTTTTAGTTTGAAAAATTCGACAAGTCCAGTTTTTGTTGATTCTCAGGAACTTTGTAACGGTGTTTTCACAGCAAAATGTATCGTTGATACAAAAAATCCAATAATAAAAGTTATCAACACCACCGACGAGGTCAAGTACGTAAAAGATTTCAATATTCAAACTGAAGACATTAAAAACTTCAATGTCTATCGCATAAATGATACACCTATCGATTCAAAACGTATAGAAGAGCTTAAATCAATTTTGGTAAAACAAATGCCTTCTTATGCTAAAAAGAAACTACTTGATTTATGTTTGAAATATTCTGATATTTTTGCATTAAAAACCGACTTAATGACGCTTAATAATTTCTACGAACAAAAGCTTAGATTAACTGACAAAACCCCTGTCTATATTAAAAATTACCGTTTGCCATACACACAACGCGAAGAAATAAATAAACAATTACATATATTACAGAATGATTTAATCGAACCTAGTTTTTCAAGTTATAACAGTCCTTTAATTTTGGTACCGAAAAAAGATCCAACAGGCAAAAAGTCGTATCGTATGTGCGTAGATTTCAGAGCAGTCAATAAAAAGCTTATAGCCGACAAATTTCCACTAGCACGCGTTGATGACATACTCGACAATCTTGGCAGAGCCAAATACTTTTCAACTTTAGACTTTTTTCTGGTTTCCACCAAATACCCCTTCACACTAAATCTAGAGACGTAACTTTCAGTACAGATCGAGGAGCTTTTCGTTGGAAAGTTTTACCTTTCGGGTTAAATATTGCACCAAACTCTTTTTCTCGTATGATGTCAATAGCATTTTCAGGCATTTCGCCAAATCAGGCTTTTATGTATATTGACGAAGTTATCGTCATTGGTTGTAGTGAGACACACCACCTTAAAAATTTAGAAAAAGTTTTCGAAACCTGTAGAAAGTTTAATTTAAAGCTGAATCCAAACAAGTGCAATTTCCTTCGTTCCGAAGTAAATTTTCTAGGCCATAAATGTACGTCAAAAGGTATGCTGCCAGACGATTCAAAAATAGACGCTATTAGAAGGTATACTAAGCCAAAACACAAAGATGCGGTTAGGCGATTTGTCGCATTTGCAAATTATTACAGGCGATTTATACCGAATTTTGCGTCACTGGCAGCGCCTTTAAATCGTTTAAATCGGAAAAAAGTTGAATTTGTTTGGGACGAAGCGTGCGAAAACGTTTTCGAAAAACTAAAACTAGCATTAATGTCTCCTCAACTACTACAATACCCTGACTTCACAAAAGAATTTATAATTACAGTAGATGCTTCTAAGAGTGGGTGTGGTGCTATATTAAGCCAAAAGCATGGTGATAACGATTTACCAATTTGTTTCGCGTCAAAATCTTTTAATAAAGCAGAACAGAAAAAATCAATTATCGAATTAGAACTCCTAGCAATACATTTCACTATAAAGCATTTTCGTCCATATGTTTACGGTACAAATTTCACAGTAAAATCCGATCATAGACCACTAGTTTATCTTTTTAACATGAAAGACCCTTCCTCTAAACTTTCTAGAATTCGATTAGAACTGTCAGAATATAAATTTACGATTGAATATATAAAAGGAAAATCTAACGTTGTGGCTGATGCTCTTTCACGCATTAGTATAGACGAAATAAAAGAATCTACAAAGCATGTTTTAGCAGTTCAAACGCGATCAAAAACCAAACAAAAGGAATTACAAAACAAAGACGATAACTTTACTGATACTTTTTGCGAAACGCCTAAAGTACAAGTTTATGACAAATTTTCATACAATTTTTCAAAAAAGATGCCGCGAATAAAGTCGACTATACAATTTAATAAGAATAATGGGATCTCTAATATAGAAATTTATGCGCATCTAAAACATAAAAAACTAAATTTACTTAATTTTGTGAATGCTAACGGAAAAACAAATTAGATGAGTTATTTTCGAGGCTTGAAAAAGCAGCCGGCAGTCACAATATTAAGCAGTTAGAATGGCCAAAAAATTGTATACTCGCTAACTGTTTAGCTCCCCGTTGTGCTATTTGAAACCTATAGGGACACTCATCGAAGGCCTTGAGGAGTGTTATCGATGTTGATGATCCTTTGCCGGATGCAGATCCGGTACGTTCCGGTACCAATCCCGATCATCTCGGGAGCGATGTGTTATGACCACATTCAACCATCTAGGCCATACCTCCCTCCCACCCCATAGATCCATGATCAGTTCGGGGTCGCCAGAGTGTCGGCAGTTAATGAAACAGGATTCGCCACGGATAGGTGAGGTTGAAAATTGGGTTGGAGAAGCTATGTATTGCGCTGGTAACCCCTTGAAAGAGTTTCGCTACACACCCCCTTGAATCTATTTGGTATTTTGGTCGCTCACGACAGGCATACTTACCGCGGGTATATACTAACCCTCTAAGGGACAGTAGCCGTGGGTTGTGGAAGGTGTTGCATTGTTAATTAAAATATCCATTCCAATTGTCTTTGTCAATGGACGGGCAGTACTATGAGCCGAGATCATATTTGCGCTAAATTGGATTTAGGTCATCAAAACATTAATCTTTGCACGGATGCTGGCTTCGATATGCAAACCTCCGTGCTCATTGGTAATTTTCGTTGCGCATCGAATTGCAGAAATAATCTACAACGTATCATATGGTTTTAGGTACAAATCCAGCAGCTTTAGCCAGAAGGGGAATACCAGCCGAGGATCTAGTCAACAATTCTCTGTGGTGGCAGAGTCCTTCTTGGCTCCGGGAAGAGAAGGAAAAGTGGCCAACACAGGACTTATACTTTAGCACGAATATTGAGGAAAAACGAGTGCAGCAACTTAATGATGACGACATTCTCTTCTCATTCATTTCTGCAGATCAAATTAAAACCACAACGACCCGTTTAATAAAACTTGCTCAGAAGCAATATAACGGATCAGAAACTTCGAGCTTGCAATCCAAAACCCCAATTGGGCACAAACGCGAAATAGAAAGAATCACAATTCACTGCTACATGAACCTCACAATATGTGTTTCCTTTAGCTTACAACTCGCTCGGGAGTCATACCCAGAGACACGTTTCGGTTCCAGGGTCTCGAATCCGAAGTCGAAAACCCGAAACTTTTCAAGATATCTGCAAAAAAACAAAAAATTACCCCGGGTCCTTCCAAAACAGCGGGCCGGATCTATAGTGTTTCTGCGTCGAACACCTCTCCGCATAACATTTTTACCAATAATTTTTTTTAGTGTATATAACAACCACATGAAAACTTGCAATCGATAACTATCAGGTATATCGGGTTTCCGACTTCGGATTCAAAACCCTGGAGCCGAAACACGTCTCTGGATGCCACTTCCGGATTTTTGCTATTTTTTTAGCAGTTGTAAGTCAAAGGAAACAAATACCAATATCACCTTCGGTTAAAATAGATTTGTGAATCAATGTACTTGAAAATGTATCTTGACTTTCAGCCTTCTTTTTTTTTTGGAAAGTTATAGCATTCAGACTATTGGTGATGACAATCGCTTCTGTCAAATTTTTCATTTCTATTGCAAAATTCTGGAAAGACGGTGAAGTTAATAATTATAAGGCTAATCATACACAAATTATCCATGGAGATTGACCTCATTACATGGGGTGGAAGGGTTGAGGGCCCTGTTGGCCTATTTCTGAGGAGGGCCTAGTCGGCAATGTCCCATTTGCCCCCCGTTAAATCATCCACTGCCCACTACTCAAAAGGCATTTGACTCGGTTGACATTGATCCAAAAGGCAATAGAATCGAAAGCAAGAATCAGCAATGGAATACTTGCATGTGTAATTAAAAGCAGAGCTCTATTAAAGAACTTATTTTTTTATCTGTAATGAATGTACATACATATTTATATTTATTAGCATGTACTTAACATATTGATATTCATATTAGTATGTAAGAACATTATTTGATGTACTGAAAATGAATTGCAACCGCTTCTCTGATATTAAGGGCACAGCTTGGAGAAAACTCTTTCTGAAGAGGCGCTACTGGCTGGTATCGCTAAAAGGCTTTTGGCTACTTTATATAGCAAAGGTAATTCCAATTGATGTAGCTGCCACCATCGAAAAACATTGAATTCGTCATAGGATGTGGCATTAGCCGATTTGTATTTAACAAGCTCATTTATACCATTATCTTTCTCATTGGAAAATTGAGTTGACTGTAAGAATGGAGTGAAAAGCGGCGATTTGCGAGTTGAAGGATTCGTCGAAGTACTTAGCAGATCTTTGCCGACCCACTCGTCGACGTAGCTCGACATTTGTGCTTTGCACTCGTTTCTGATTAGAAGCTTGCCATTTTCGTTAAAAAAATTTAGCTTGTTCTTTGGGGTGAGCAAAAATACAGCTAACTTGTAGTATATGGTCAGAGTTTCCAAAATAGTAGTGTTCAACAAATTATTCAGATTATCTTTAAATTGGTTAATGAAAGTTAAGTCAACCTCATTTGTTCTACAAATTTCTTTTAGTCTGTAAACATGTGGAAGGACCAAATGCAGGGTTGGATAGTTTTTACCTTCCAGTTCCTTTGACGATTTTTCGAAAACCTCCAATACTTTCAAAAATTCCTCCACATAGTTTAAGTTAATACCTTGTAGTCTTGATATTTGTTGTTTGTTTTGCAAAATACTAGTAATTTCCGTCCATTTTTTTTATTGAGCTCAGCATATAAAATATGGTGTTCCCTCTCGTAGGTGAAAAGCTTTTGAGGGATGAATGTAATACTGAATTTTCACCAGATTTTTTAAAAACTGTACGAGTTTAGTAGCTCCCTTTACAATTTCATTCACCTCAAGCCCACCTCTGACAGATTTTTCCAATACATTATTTAGCAAATGTGTTTAAGCTTTGGGCAATTGAGGGCGAGCAGTTTAATAAGAGTTATAAATGAGTAATTTTATGTGCTTGTAAGCGTATGAGTCGTGGCACAGTGGCTGACGTACCCGACCAAACGCTCGGGGTTGCGGGTTCAACTCCCACCGAGCATTCCCTTTTTTTAAATTTATAAATTATTATTATTAATGGACTGTATTGAGTTTATGGGGTTTTGATTTAATGTATTCCATTTATTGAGTTGGGTAGTTTTAGTGTTATTAGTGTATTTAAGTCATGGGAGGATGCATAGCATCAGTACACCTTTTATTTATTTAATTTGGGGGCGAGCACTGGGGGCTCTGAGGCTTCGCTCTACTGAGCCACCTCATCCTCTATTTGAAGAACCCTTTAAAATGTGATATGGAGGCGAGCACGGGACGGCTCTGAGGTATTGGCACCCCATTTTCTACAAGAAAAACCTCTATTTATTTAATTTGGGGCGAGCGTTGGGCACTCTGAGGTTTCGCTCTAATGAGCCACCTCATCTTCTATTTGAAGAACCCCTTCAAAGTGTGATATGGAGGCGAGCACTGAGCTCTGATGTATTAGCACACCATCCGAAGAACCTCCCTTTTAATTAAAAAACTCAAACTATGTCTTTAGAATATTTCACTAACCAGTTGAGAATTACAAGCACACTCAATGGCTACTGAAACAAACGAACGAAAAATGTTCATAGTTTAAGTCGCTTAAACATACTCCCCCCTTAGACGGCTTAGTCGTCTAATGAAACTTCCATACGAGCCAGTGATCCGGCTCGAAGGACCATGTTTAAGCTTTGGGCAATTGAGGGCGAGCAGTTTAATAAGAGTTATAAATGAGTAATTGTATGTGCTTGTAAGCGTATGAGTCGTGGCACAGTGGCTGACGTACCCGACCAAACGCCCGGGGTTGCGGGTTCAACTCCCACCGAGCATTCCCTTTTTTTAAATTTATAAATTATTATTATTAATGGACTGTATTGAGTTTATGGGATTTTGATTTAATGTATTCCATTTATTGAGTTGGGTAGTTTTAGTGTTATTGGTGTATTTAAGTCATGGGAGGATGCATAGCATCAGTACACCTTTATTTATTTCTTTGTGTTTATTTTAAGGGATTCAGTTTATTAAGATGGGTCGTTTTAGTGTTATTGGTGTGTTTAAGTCATGGGAGGATGCATAGCATCAGTACACCTTTTATTTATTTAATTTGGGGGCGAGCACTGGGGGCTCTGAGGCTTCGCTCTACTGAGCCACCTCATCCTCTATTTGAAGAACCCTTTAAAATGTGATATGGAGGCGAGCACGGGACGGCTCTGAGGTATTGGCACCCCATTTTCTACATGAAAAACCTCTATTTATTTAATTTGGGGCGAGCGTTGGGCACTCTGAGGTTTCGCTCTAGTGAGCCACCTCATCTTCTATTTGAAGAACCCCTTCAAAGTGTGATATGGAGGCGAGCACTGGGCTCTGATGTATTAGCACACCATCCGAAGAACCTCCCTTTTAATTAAAAAACTCAAACTATGTCTTTAGAATATTTCACTAACCAGTTGAGAATTACAAGCACACTCAATGGCTACTGAAACAAACGAACGAAAAATGTTCATAGTTTAAGTCGCTTAAACAAAATGGTTTATGCATGAGATATTTTTCAACCAATGTTGGATATTTTCCCCTAAACAGAAAATCACGGTTACTAGTGTTGTATGATTCAAAGTGCTTATATTTACTGAACAACTACTTACATATCGTCTGCCTAGTGGAATATCACCCTATCTGATTGATGAGCATACCATTCTTTACAGAATGAATTGTTAGGGACATATATGAAGTTCTTATGAAATTATCGGTCCATATATCAGAAGTCAAGTCATAACCTATCTTATCCCTATTTCTTAAAATAAACTGTAATTCAGTTTTGATTATGGCCAGAGTTTTGTCATATAAACTATTCATATTTCTAGATATTGTTGTCGGATGTGGTAGCAGTGCTTCAACATTTACGTGGGGTCCATATTTTAAAGAGAAAACATTTTCCCTTGTGCATTTATAACACTTGTGCCTTACAAAATTAGAAGTGCTACCTTGGCTAAACTTACATACGTTCCAACAAGTTCTGTAAGCAACTATATTGTCGAATTTGACACCCGTGCTAGTCCTAACCCTACCAAAAATATTCCAAACTGCGCCACGTCCTTTTTTATTGCAAATTTCGTACTCCTTGCTTAAAATCTTTGCTTTGATGTCTTTAAAGTTTTCCTGTCCAGTGCTATCACCATCGCCCTGTATTACTGAGCTACTGGAAGTTAACTATAACATAGATATTATTTCGTATACTTCACGCTAGTATGTGTGAATAATACTAATCCAAAAATAATTTGTTTGTTAAGGCCCGGCTTTTCAAAAGCAAAATACGCGGATTTACGTCTATATTAAGAATCCGAAAGCTGAAGTTAACATTTTTCACCCGTTTAAAAGTTATTCTTGAAAAACTGTTTCATTGGGCACGTTGTATTCCGGCCCAATTACGTTACTGTAGGCACATGAATCAATTCAATTCCGATATTTGGTATATTAATGTAATTTAATATACACGAATTTATGAAAAAAAAACTTTGAATTTTACTTATTTATTCTTATTAAGGAAAAGCAAATATCAAAAAAACTCGCATGTTTCTTTGTTGCAGTTAAACACATGAACACAGATGAGTACAGAGTAAATGGAGGTGAATAGTGATGCCAGCTCAGCAACAAATGAAATAGAAATGACTTTTGCTTTTCTCTAGTCGGAACAATGCAAGGTGGTGGCGGCTCGCAATAAATTCAGATAAACATCCCTACTCTATGACTTTGCTTTTGTATTTCAGAAGAATTTGCAACTTAATATACATATTTAAGGATATACATAAGTTTTTAAATTATCGAAGCAAAGCGCCGCAGCCGAAAATCTATTCATTAATCTTAAAAAAAAACCTTACAGGTGAAAATTTATGTTTTATGATGCGCAATTAAAAGAAGCAAAGAGATTTTTTCATTTAACGATATTTTTTCGTTGTCGTTTTGTCGGGTTTGACAAGACCTTTACCAGACCACAAATGACCATAGTTCACCAACGACGCTAAAGAAGTTTTACTCTTTGCATCTTGTTTGACTACGGTCGGGCAGATCCTCTTCGTACCTCTACGGGTGCTATCGGGCAGATCCTCTTTCTTCGCCTACGAGTACTGTCGGATAAGTCCTCTTTCTACCCATACAGGAATTCTAACCGATTTTATAATTTTTTTTTTTAACTGTAATATAATATTTTTATTTTCTTTTTCGTATTGGCATTGTAGAAAAATATAACAAAAACAAATCCTGCGATAATGAAATCTAGGATACTGGTATATTCGGCTCGTTATGTGGCTCCTTATATTAACGAAATAATTTGTTTCATATCCATTTAATTTTTTTGACTTTACCCATTTGGTTTTTTTTATTGTTTCTTAAAATTTGCTACATAAGTTTCAAACTGACTTATTTCAACTTTACCCAAAAGGGATAGAGGGCATCAATTATACCTCAATAAAGACAAAAGAGATCAATCGCAGAACACTCTCTTTAGGGATTAATCGCATGATTTTTTGTATACCCGAAAGAGTTTGATAGGACCAATGTGACGACTAGTCCCTTTTCGGTTAATAATGACTAAAATAGGCCCCAGTCACATTTTTCATAGCGTAAACACAATCGAAAGGTTTGTCAAGCCACCAAATCTATTTGATGTAAGTTGCTAGCCCGATTTTCAAAAAGGAATAAAAAATATTCTCCGAAAATTTAACCCTAACTGTTAAGTCCTAGTAATTTAGGTTCGGTATAGGGCTCTGAAGTTTTCTTAAATAATTCGATTCAATGAACTGTTATATTTTTTATTTGTCTCATTTCGTTTCCGTTTTTATTAATATTTCTAAACATGGTCTACATAGATTTCAAACTGACTAATCCCAACAGTCCCGAAAGGGACTAAAGGGGATCAATTATGCCCAAATGTAGACAAAAGGGGTCAATGAATCCAACTTTGTAGCATATATATGTACATATTCGTTTCGATTCGTTTTTTTGTGCACACAGTGCGATTTGATGTTATTGCCGATGTTAGCTTGATTCGGTTCGGCAAAGAATCAGCATTCACTAGACAAAAAGTGTGAACGAGAGTTGAGTGACAATGAAACTGCTATTTTCCATTGCGGATTGAGTGGTTTGTCTTATAACTATTTTAATCGCCTCTCGAGTAGAGAGCGAATTAACAGTTATAACAAGAAAAAATCATGCAAATTACTAGATTTATTCGATTAATTTGAACTGAGGTTCTGGATTTGACACGTTAACCTGAGGTGATTCGGAAGATCTATTGTTTATCACCCACCCTCAAGTTCGACGCAAAGGCCGGAAGTCTGGAGCTAAAGGGAGCATCGGTCACCGGTTCACACACCTAGCATTGAAAGTAAAGATATCAATCGAGCTGCTACAATGGCGGCCGCGGTGGTGTGGTTTGGTAGCTTATCTACTCCTCCTCCTACCATACCTAGAGCCTGGGAAAAGATTGGAAACAAGTTTTGCTAAACGGGGTCGCCCCTCGGCAGTGATTTAACAAACACACGAGTGTATTTCTGCAATGGAAAACTTTTCAACGAAAACTCATCTGCCGTGCATATGCCGTTCAAACTCGGCATTAAACAAGTAGGTCCCGTCCTGCTAATGTGTAGGAAAAACTAAAGGAGTACGACGCGAATTGGAAGAGAAGCTCGGCCTAAAATCTCTTAGGAGGTTATCGCGCCTTACATTTACTTTTGTTTTTTTATTTTAATATATGATCTGTTTCCTTTTTAACTAATACTACATCTCCTATATTTACTTCGTTACTGTGATTACTTTTATCATAATAATTTTTTTTATTTTTCTTGCGCTAACTATTTACCTCCCCGTTGTGCTATTTGAAACCTATAGGGACATTCATCGAAGGCCTTGAGGAGTGTTATCGATGTTGATGATCCTTTGCCGGATGCAGATCCGGTACGTTCCGGTACCAATCCCGATCTCGGGAGCGATGTGTTATGACCACATTCAACCATCTAGGCCATACCTCCCTCCCACCCCATAGATCCATGATCAATTTGGGGGTCGCCAGAGCGTCGGCAGTTAATGAAACAGGATTCGCCACGGATAGGTGAGGTTGAAAATTGGGTTGGAGAAGCTATGTACTGCGCTGGTAACCCCTGAAAGAGTTGCGCTACACACCCCTTGAATCTATTTGGTATTTTGGTCGCCTCTTACGACAGGCATACTTACCGCGGGTATATACTAACCCTCTAAGGGACAGTAGCCGTGGGTTGTGGAAGGTGTTGCATTGTTAATTAAAATATTCATTCCAATCGTCTTTGTCAATGGACGGGCAGTACTATGAGCCGAGATCATATTTGCGCTAAATTGGATTTAGGTCATCACAACATTAATCTTTGGACAGATGCTGGCTTCGATATGCAAACCTCCGTGCTCATGGGTAATTTTCGTTGCGCATCGAATTGCAAAAATAATCTACAACGTATCACCTGGTTTTAGGTACAAATCCAGCAGCTTTAGCCAGTAGGGGAATACCAGCCGAGGATCTAGTCAACAATTCTCTGTGGTGGCAGAGTCCTTCTTGGCTCCGGGAAGAGAAGGAAAAGTGGCCAACACAGGACTTATACTTTAGCACGAATATTGAGGAAAAACGAGTGCAGTCACGTCCAACAGCAATTTTAATGATGACGACATTCTCTTCTCATTCATTTCTGCAGATCAAATTAAAACCACAACGACCCGTTTAATAAAACTTGCTCAGAAGCAATATAACGGATCAGAAACTTCGAGCTTGCAATCCAAAACCCCAATTGGGTCTAAAAGCGAAATAGTTTCACCCCATATCTTGATGAAGACGAAGTAGAGAAAACGGCCGACGACTTGGCGCATCCAAAGATGTAACCGAGTCTGAACGCCATCCCATAATACTTCCGTACAATTGTAGGTTAACTATTCTGCATTTCCAGTTTGTCCATTAAATTTCTCTCCATAGTGTGAACCAACTGGTGCTGCGTATCATTAGGACGCAATACTGGATCCCAAAGGTGAAAACCATGATACGAGCCATAATTCATAATTGTAAGATCTGCGCGATCTTTAAGGAACGCTCTCAAAGTCAGCTCATGAGAGCTACATTTCGGGAGCCATATTTTCGCGTGCATTTACGAATACAGGGGTAGATTTCGTGGGGCCTTCCAATATTAAGAGTTACAGTGGGCGCGGGAGTCGTATCTCAGAAGGTCTTTTCATTTGTCTCTCGACCAAGGCCATAACGAGGCAAGAAACCAGACTTTGTCAAAATACTCCCATCAGGTATTAAATTGGCATTTCATACCAGCAGGAGCTCCACACATAGGGGTATTATGGGAAGCGAGGCTGAAAAGCTTCAAAAGCCACTTCAAAAATTTATCTTTAAGCATCAAATTCACATTTGAAGAATTTAATACATTTTATGTAGAATTGAGCCGTGTCTCAGTTTTCGCCCTCTTAGTCCCAGTTCAAATGAGCCATCTGACCTTGAACCTCTAACACCAGGGCACTTTTTGATTGGAGGACACCTCTTAGCACCAGCGGAAATCAACGTTGATGAATAGTTAATCGCTGGCAGCGACTCAAGGCGTTACATCTAAACTTCTGCATAAGATGGAAATCGGAATATCGTTCGGAACTACAGAAGCGGATAAAATGGAAACATGCTAAATCAAATATGCAAGTCGGAGATATGGTGGTTATACGGGAAGACAATCTTCCTCCTAACCAATGGAGATTAGGGCGTTTTATCAAGTTACACCCTGGTTCTGACAATCGCGTTCGGGTTGTGTGTATAACAGCACCAAATCTCCTTCCTGAAACCCTTCCGAATTAATTGCTTTATCGTATCTGGCTTTCATCTTGTCACTCATAATCTTTGCTCGTTGCCTTACCAGATCTTGTATCTCTCTCAGCTCTTCTTCCAAGACACCAGTGGATTTCTTGACATTTCTCTCCGCATCGGCATCTATCCCAAACTTCAAATCAGCTGGCAGTCGAAGATCATTTCCAAAAATTACCTTTGCGGGAGTTTAGCCCGTTGTCTCATGCACTGCCGATCGGTAAACCATCAAGAATAATGATATGTGTGTATCCCACTCCATATGGTACTTGTCTACTACTTTCCTTAACGGACTGAGGATGCAATGCAGTTGTCCGTGTTTTTCGAATGCCCAATGATTTACACTTTTCCTGGAACACAGCTGATTCGAAATTCCTGCCTTGGTCAGAATGTAACTCCATTGGTACACCATACCTTGCAACCAAATTGTTTATAAACACTTCTGCTACTGTTTCCGCTTGGATTGGGTATATCTCTTGCCATTTGTTGAAATAATCCATAACCACCAGTACATATTTGTTTCCGCAGTTGCTAGTAGGAAATGGACCTGCGACATCCATAGCGATTCTTTCAAATGGCGCACCTGAGTTATATTGCTTCATCTGGCCATGACTTCGGGTTTTGGGCCCTTTCGCTCTGCTGCAAACGTCGCAGTTGGCATTCCACTCAGTGACCGACTGACGGCAACCAACCCAATAGAATCTCTGTTTAATCTTCTCGAGCGTCTTCGTCATTCCAAGATAACCTCCGCTTGGACCGTTATGCAGCTCACTGAGCACGTCAGGAATCCTCTTTCTTGGAACAACTATCAGTTTCTTCTTGCATTGACCATCCTCACTCTCCCATACTCGATGCAGGCAACCGGATATCAATTCTAAACTGTTCCACTGTGCCCAATATGACTTCGCAATGGGACTCTGCTGACATCTCCTCTCTGTTTGTTGTTTCGTTTCGTTCGAGCCCTTGCATAACATGTGACAGATCTGTATCTTCTAGCTGATACTTTCTTAGTTGTTCCTTGTCCCATCATCCGTACACGTTATAGCCATTAGCCGGACATCTATAATGTCTTCTTTAGCCTCGGCCTTTGAACAGTGCTCGCATTCCAAACTACATGGCCTTCGTGACATTGGCATTCCCATGGGTACTACCTTTCCAATGCTCAATGGAAAAGTCATAGCTTTGTAGTCGCTCGATCCACCGTGCCAATCGTCCTTCTGGATTACGGAACTGCAGAAGCCATTTCAACGCTGCGTGATCTGTCCTGACGCGGAATCACTGACCGTAGAGGTATTTGTGGAAATGTTTAATGCACTCTACCAATGCCAACAGCTCTCTCCGTGTAACGCAATAGTTCCTCTCTGGCTTTCCAATTGAACGGCTGTAATATGCTATAGCATATCCGCTCGCATCTGTAGAAGAAACGTTGCTTCTGGAATCGGATATGCAAACATTAAAGCAGTGCACAAACGCTCCTTCAATGTTTGGAAAGCCAACTCTTGCTCCTTTTTCCATTGAAAAGCTTTAATTTTCATTGTAAGCTCATGGATGCTATGGGCTACGCTGAAAAAGTTTGGCACAAATCGGCGGTAATATGTGCACAGCCCAAGGAAACTTCTCAATTCATGCAGGTTCAGTGGTCTTGGCCAATCCTTTACTGCCTCTATCTTTTCATTCGCAGGACAGATGCCTTCTGTCGTTACCTTGTGGCCCAAATAATTTACTTCCTTTTTAAACAGCGAACACTTTTTGGGACTTAGTTTCAGATCAGCACCAGCTATTCTTTGGAAAACCTCCTCCAAGTTCTTCAGATGTTCTTCGAAGTTCTTTCCCAATACGATGATATCGTATAGGTTTCCAATGTAGTCCTTTCAGTACCTGATCCATGAGTCTTTTAAAAGTAGCTGGTGCATTACATAGTCCAAAGGGCATTACTGTAAATTGCCAAAAGCCATCTCCGACGATGAAGGCTGTTTTCTCTTTGTCTTCCTCCTTCACTTCCACTTGCCAGTAGCCACTTTTCAAATCCAGTGTGGAAAACCATTTCGTACCAGAGAGCGAGTCCAGGGTGTCGTCAATTCTTGGCAATGGGTAGCTATCCTTTTTCGTAACGTCATTCAACTTCCAGTAGTCCACGCAAAACCTCATTTTTCCATCCTTCTTCTTTACAAGTACTACCAGTGAGCTCCATGGACTAGCTGATGGTTCGATGACGCCTCTGTCGCTCATTTCTTGTATGAGTTGACTCACAACTTCCCGCTTCGCCAGTGCAACACTACGTGGAGCTTGACGGATCGGCTTCGCATCTACAGTGTCAATTTGATGGTTACAACGTGATGTCATTTGAAAGATCAGTATTAGTAGATCAAACGTGTTTCTGGAGCTGTTCACAGTTAATAACTACTTCAGCCTCTTGACATCTTCCCAAAATAGCTCATTTGGTCAGTTTGAGTGGTGACCTGAACTCATTGAGTACTCTTACCGGAATACGTCCATCTTGTTTTGTCATAGCCAGGGTGTTTCCTACAAGTATGTTCGGTGCTGATTTGTTTGCTGCTTCGACAACCCACAATTTGTTTGTCCCACAATCTCCATCAACCATTGCCCAGATGACTACTTCTGATTTTGGTGGTATTTTCTGACTCTCTTCCACCAGCACTCTTTTACTGCTGTAGCCCCTCTCGTAGCCGAAATTAAGTGACACATCCATGTTCTTATGTCGTATCGTCTTGCTTTGCATATCGATCTTGATGCCTTGGTCGATTAAGAAGTCCACTCCAATTATGATTTCATCAACAATCTCTGCCACTATAAAATTGTGTAGTACCGTGACGTTCCCAGTTGCTGCTTCACATGCTACTTCCCCAATTACCTGGGTGTCCTCTCCCGTGGCTGTACGTAATCTTGCTCCAAGCAATGTTCTTATCTTCTTGTTGACTAAATCTGATCGAATGATGGAATGAGATCCACCCGCATCTAGTCAGTAAACGTTCCTTTCCATCCACATGCCCTCCGACAGTAAGATTGCTTGACCTTCTTCCAATTTGCGAGATAGAAATTATGAAGCATTCAATTGAGGGAGCCAGCTGTCGCCCCTTGTGGCTGACTCGCTTTAGTTTAACGGTTGAGTGGACTTGGAGATTTGCTCATCTTCTTCAGCTCTGCGTTTACGGCCACCCACATTGTTGGAACTATTGGGACCAGTGCCGCAATGTCGTGGAATGTAACCTGGGTTGCAGCACTTGAAACATTTCATAACTCTGGCATTTTTCTGTTGTGACCCCTTAAGTTCGTCCAAAATTGTGTCTACCCAATCTGTTCTTTCCACTACCACACGATGAGCTTTGTATGCTGGTTTACTCAATAGTGAGGCAGTTTCCTGAGTTAATGCATGTGATACCGTTTCTGCAAATGTTGGCTTTGGGTTTACGTATGTGGCTCGCTTCGTTTCGACGTCCCTTATGCCATTTATAAAACTCTGAATTTTTACCCTTTCGGTGTATTCCACGGGTGCGTCGGCATTCGCCAAATGCGCAAGCCTTTCGACATCTGACGCAAACTCCTGCAAAGTCTCATTAGCTTTTTGGTAGCGGTTTTGCAACTCTGTTTGGTATATCTGCTTCCTGTACTTGCTTCCGTATCGCCTCTCTAGAGCGCTCATCAATGTTTCGTAGTTGTTCCGCTCTCCCTCGGGAATAGTCTGTAGGATTTCAGCAGCAGATCCTTTCAATGCCACGAATAGTGCAGCAACTTTATCTTCAGCACTTCAGTTGTTCACTGCTGCGGTCTTCTCAAACTGAATCTTAAACACCTGGAAAGGAACAGAGCCGTCAAAAGATGGAGTTTTTACCTCCGTATTGCTAGCTGAAACAACTGGGCGATTTAGTTGCAGCTCCTGTATATGACCTTTTAAAGCATCTACCTCAGCCTCGATTTTGTTCTCAAACTGCATTATTTTTTTGTCCATACGGGCTTCCAGTTGTGCAGAGATCTGCGATGATACCTGTGCTGAAATTTGTGCCGACATTTCTGATATACGTGCCTCTTGTGCTTCAATTTAAGATGTTATTTCTGACGACATCTCTGAGATACGTGTCTCCTGTCTTCTGATCTTCCAGTTGAGATGTTGTACGTGTCTCCTCTGCTTCCAGATGGGATACCATATACGTCTTCTGTTCTTCTAGTTGAGATGACATTTGTCTTTCCTGGGCTTCAATCTTTGATGTTATACAGTTCTCTTGGGTATCCAATTGTGTTTCAAGTTGTGTTTCCATCTTGGATGTTATACGTGTCTCCTGTGATTCCAGTTGAGATGCCATTGTCGATGTTTGAGCAGATATTGCAGCCAATATCATGTTCAAGTCTGTGCTGGTAACTGTCTGCGATGTTTCGTTTTTCTCTTCAATTTTTGTTGTTGATTCTTCCACATCAGGATAAAAGACATACTCGTCAACATTAATTCCTTCCAACTCCAATACTTCTCGTAGCCGTGCTTGAAGTTCAACTTATTTCCGGCTGTATTCAATCCACGGCTCTCCAACTCCTTCAGTTGCTGGATCCTCAATTCACTCAACTTTGCCATGTCCATGGTGTATTCCCAATCTTCGGAATTTATTCAACAATTTCTCTTCTGACACCAATTCTAACGAATTTAGTGCAATTCCTCTTGTTTGCAACCTTCTACTAACGCTCGAATCACTAAACTGTTGAACAAATAACTCCACTATTCAATAATGCAAAATGGCCTTTATTAAAGTACTTCACAATAACACTTATACTTCGCAACTGATAGCTTGCTTAAATCAAACTGACTGTCGTGCTTCTACTGTTGCCGTTTTTATACAGTCCGGTTTTCTCGCCGACATATTTCTAGGCGCTTCTATTTCCAGAATTTACTAGCTACTTATCAGCTATAAATTTCTCAGCTATAGCTACAGACACACGATTTTATAGCTTCTCTCATAGCCCATGCGCGTGTATATGTGAGTAATACTTACACAATTATTGCATACTTTCGGTAGTATCTCAGATATATGCATGTGGTTGTGCGCTGCTTCTCCGCTGCGTGTACGTACATATGTGTAGACATAATGATTAATTTGGTTATGCGCATACAAGTCACTGCTCAGTATCGGCTTAGAGATGATAGTACCCCTTAGTGTTGTTAGTATTTGTCACAATATGTACAAACATGTTTAAAATAACTATTGTAAGGAATGAATAATACATTTCATTTTTGTTTGGTGCTGTCGTAAGCACCTCGATCAATTGAATTCTTTATCGCACTTTTTCTCTAATTATACCTATTTAATATAAACAAAACTTATTTTCTGCGGTACATAATTATTACAAAGTTGTATACATATGTGTTCGGTGTTTTAAGTCATAAGCATAAAGCTTCGCTACGCTATATACACAACAATAACTCAGCATCTGACCCAAATCGTTCGCAAGCAAACAGCAGGAGTGCATCTCATTCACTGCACTGCTTGCTATTAAAGCAGCGATCCCCATTTAGTTGAATAATTATTGGCGCCACTTCATACGTATTATTATTCTCTTTCGTCTTTATTAATATTCAGTTGTCGCTGAACAACATTAGCTGTGTTTTTTTCTCATCTATATACGTTTACGCTTAAACTTTATATGGACTGCTAAGCGAAAAACTTTAAATATTCCTCTGAAATTGCTACGTATAAAATTAGTACTACTAAATTTCAATACGCATTATACTCAGATGTAAATGAAATATGTGTCTATCTTTCACCCTCTGCACTAATTTTATGTATTCTATGCGCGTCCACTATTTATCCCAACTGATTCAGCTATATGTTATACACAGAAATAAAACAGAGGGTTGTGTCTCCGCTTTTCGGTACACCCTGCTGCTGTAGCTAGTTGTTTAACCACAGCCGCTAGATGGGTCTCCTAAGCATTATCTAAGCGGCGATAGGCGTTTTTTTTCACGCGCAAACGAAACGTTTACGCGTTTAAAAAAAAGCACGGCTATTGTGTACTATATAGTTTGGCAGCTTAAATTGAGGTTATGTTGCGAATAAAGTGGAAGGCAGTGAAGTAGGTAGTCGAATGACATATAATGAAGGAGTGATGTTCGGAGTTTTTTTCAAAATATGCCCAACATCCTGAATTACAAAAGGGAGTGTAGTTAAGTACGAAAATGAAAAATGTAGTTAGGTTTTGCTCCTTTTTTAGCAGGAGATTTTCATTTTAAAAATGTAATATACAAACCAATGTTCATTTTATTACTTCTTTAGCGGGAGATTTTCATTTAAAAAATTTAATATTGTAACGAATTTACTTGCAAATCCTCTTATTTGCCCTTTTGCTAAGTTCGTATCACTAACTGTTGAATAAATAACTCCAATATTGAATAATGGAAAAATGGCCTTTATGAAAGTACTTCACAATAACACTTGTACTTTGCAACTAGCTGGCTTAATAACCAAACTGATAGCTTAAATGAAACTGACTTTCAAAATAATACTGCTATGGCTCGCTAGATAGCGTCTTAATCGAAACTGCTTGATAGCTCAAATCAAACTGAATTCCAGCGCCTCTACATTTGCTGCCTTTTATACTCTCTTATTTCAACGTTCGCATCTTCTAGCGCTTCCAGAATCTACTAGTTGCCATCAGCTCTCAAACTTCTCAGCTGTAACTACAATTGCACGATTTTATAGCTTCTCTCATTGCATACTTTCAGGAGTATCTCAGATATATGCATGTGTTTTTGCATTGACTCTCCGCTGCTCGTATACGTTCATGGTACATATGTGTAGACGCAATTATTGTTTCGCTTATGTAGATACATAATGATTGAATTATTGATGTGAATTCACGTCACTGCTTAGCATCGGCTTAGAGATAGCAGCACCCCTTAGTTTTGCTAATATTCGTAACAATATATAATCATTCTATTACTCAATTTATCTATGGGGCTTCACATATACTTTATAATAACATGATTTTTATTTTTACTCGATGAAAATAAATGAAATACATATAAATGTAGTCATTAATCATGTTTTTTACTTTTTACTTTATGTTAAAAAATAACTCTATGTTAAAAATAGCAGAACTAAAATCTCTATGTCATACTACTTTAATATAATACAAATGATTTTATGCATGCAGGCATTTTATACCTATGCATTATATCTTAAATTTTCTCTAACTTTTCGTTTTGGTGCTGGCTATTTTTTGCTTTCCGTATGAATAACTTTCTTGTGCTACATAAGATAGCAATTCCAGGGGCCGTTTTCGCCATCTTCGGTGAACGCTAACAAGCACAATTTGAAAGAAATCGTTCGGTGATTTATCATGCTAATGTTGTGCAACGTAGGGTATCAAGGTACCAAAAAAGATCCACAAAGGACATCAACAATAACTTTAAATGCATCTATTTATACATAAATAGCCTAGTAGCTAACAAATCAGAGTTGGAAGTGTTGGCGGAAGTTCATACACCAGGCATCATACTATGCTCTGAAACATTTACAACCAAAGATATTCTAGACAATGAATTAGAAATAGCAACCTATAAAATGATAAGATGTGATTCCCATAGCAGGCACACAGGAGCTGTGTTAGTTTATGTACATAGTACGATTGATGTTAAAGTAATTTATAATGATAACATAAATGAAAACGTATGGTGCATGTGATAAAACTGAAAAAGGTTGATAAAAAGTGGCAGATTGGAGTTCTGTACCACTCGCCATGCACTAGTGATGCAGCTTTTGTAGAATACCTAAATGAAATTCTAATTGGTAAGTATGAAAAAAGTAGCCATAATATAGTAATCGGTGATTTTAATATTAACATGAACTGCATTACAACATATAGTACCAAATTAAATGTGATATTTGCTGTGATGGGTATGAGCCAAAAGATAGAATTTAATACGCGAATCACAGATACAAGTGAATCGAAAATTTATTTATTATTTTAAAACTCGGATGAAATTCACTGTAATAATTTGCAGGAATACAAAATATCAGATCACGAAACTATTAAATTTAATATTTAAGAATTCATGAGCTTAACACCGTCTTATAATAATTGAATTTCAATTATTATGTTTTCTAAGAGAAACTGAAAAGAATGAAACATTTACTGGCATATTGCTATGGAACCATTTCGAAAACCGCCAACGTAATCATCATCAGGCAATTTTGTTATGTTATCAAAGGTTTCACCGGGATTCGAACCGTGAATAACATGGTGAAACTGCAGTAGCCTTTAACAACTAGGCCGTCCTGCTGGTATTTGTTTTCATGCTTAATTCAGTTTTTCGCATTTCCACACTAACAACACAATTGAGACATTTTGTCTCTGAATTAATTTGTGTGCCATGTAGATTTGTTTTTGTAAAGTTCTTCTTCGTTGCGAATGAGAAGCTTTGTAAACTCAGGCTCAGTTGTACATATTTATGAATGTTTGTTTAATGGTGTGTTCAGTTTATACTTATATCTAAGAATTCGTGAGCTTAACACCGGCTTATAATAATTGAATTTCAATTATTATGTTTTCTAAGAGAAACTGAAAAGAATGAAACATTTACTGGCATATTGCTATGGAACCATTTCGAAAACCGCCAACGTAATCATCATCAGGCAATTTTGTAATGTTATCAAAGGTTTCA
Source organism: Eurosta solidaginis (assembly GCF_040869045.1). Classification (NCBI taxonomy): domain Eukaryota; kingdom Metazoa; phylum Arthropoda; class Insecta; order Diptera; family Tephritidae; genus Eurosta; species Eurosta solidaginis. The sequence continues at coordinate 91,005,166 of NC_090324.1, forward strand.
CCGGGGTTCGAACCGTGAATCACATGGTGAAACTGCAGTAGCCTTTAACCACTAGGCCATCCTGCTGGTATTTGTTTTCATGCTTAATTCAGTTTTTCTCATTTCTACACTAACAACACAATTGAGACATTTTGTCTCTATATTAATTTGTGTGCCATGTAGATTTGTTTTTGTAAATTTCTTCTTCGTTGCGAATGAGAAGCTTTGTAAACTCAGGCCCAGTTGTACATATTTATTTATGTTTGTTTAATGGTGTGTTCAGTTTATACTTATATTTAAGAATTCATGAGCTTTGCACCGGCTTATAATAATTGAATTTCAATTATTATGTTTTCTAAGAGAAACTGAAAAGAATGAAACATTTACTGGCATATTGCTATGAAACCATTTCGAAAACCGCCAACGTAATCATCATCAGGCAATTTTTTAATGTTGTGAAATGTTTCACCGGGATTCGAACCGTGAATCACATGGTGAAACTGCAGTAGCCTTTAACCACTAGGCCATCCTGCTGGTATTTGTTTTCATGCTTAATTCAGTTTTTCTCATTTCTACACTAACAACATAATTGAGACATTTTGTCTCTATATTAATTTGTGTGCCATGTAGATTTGTTTTTGTAAAGTTCTTCTTCGTTGCGAATGAGAAGCTATGTAAACTCAGGCTCAGTTGTACATATTTATGTATGTTTGTTTAATAGTGTGTTCAGTTTATACTTATATTTAAGAATTCATGAGGTTAACACCGGCTTATAATAATTGAATTTCAATTATTATGTTTTCTAAGAGAAACTGAAAAGAATGAAACATTTACTGGCATATTGCTATGGAACCATTTCGAAAACCGCCAACGTAATCATCATCAGGCAATTTTGCAATGTTATCAAAGGTTTCACCGGGATTCGAACCGTGAATCACATGGTGAAACTGCAGTAGCCTTTAACCACTAGGCCATCCTGCTGGTATTTGTTTTCATGTTTAATTCAGTTTTTCTCATTTCTACACTAACAACACAATTGAGACATTTTGTCTCTATATTAATTTGTGTGCCATGTAGATTTGTTTTTGTAAAGTTCTTCTTCGTTGCGAATGAGAAGTTTTGTAAACTCAGGCTCAGTTGTACATATTTATGTATGTTTGTTTAATGGTGTGTTCAGGTTATATTATTATTATTATTATTATTATTATTATTATTATTTTATTTATTACGGCCAAAAAAGCCTAATTCATTGTATAGTACAATTTACAAAATTCATAATTTTTTCTTAAGACTATTTCATTAAAAAGAAATGAGTAAATTTATTGTTTAACTAGTATTAAATATTTAAATTTTTACAATATAGAAATAGTTTTTCTTTAAACTTAACAACGTTTTCACAGTCTTTTATCTCTGCTGGTAGTTCATTATACATTTTATAGCCTACGTATTCTAAGGTCCTTTTTGCGAACTCGGTTCTTACTTTGGGCAGTCTTAAATTTCTGCTACTCCTAGTTCCATAGTTATGGATCTCATAATTGCACTGTATCCTATCACTCAGATAATTGGGTAACATTCCCTGTGTTATGTAATGTATAAACTTCAAAGAGTAATAACAGATTAATTGCTTAATACTAAGCCAATTTAACATAGGAAGCATAATACTTTTTGATGTTCTATAAGAGCATTTTAGTATCAAACGCATTGCTTTGTTTTGCTGTATTTGGAGCTTATTAATTAACGTATCATTTGTTACTAGTAGTATTGATGGGCAGTAAATAAAATGTGGTTCTACAATTGATCTATATACTAATATTTTATGATGTTGGCTAATATGCTTACATGTTCGATACATAAATCCTATTTTCTGTGCAATTTTCTTCTCTAAATGATTCATGTGTTCTGTGAAACTTAGTTTCTCATCAATGATTACACCTAGGTACTTCATTTGACCTACTCTTTCAATTGCATTGGTTTTTATTATAAGCTTTTATTTACTTTCACTTTTGTTGTCTGTAATGGAATCTTGCAAGTTAAATTTGATACACTTCCCGGTGTCCGATTGAGCTGAAATTTTGCACACATGTATAACTCCGATGACAATGCAATATTACTTTCTTAGAATTCGATAAATTAATCGATAACACAGTTATCGGTAAAGATTTGTATTTACTTTGGCATAACAGCCTAAGTCCCATACAAACACGCCGGTACCTAGCCGTGGATTGTGATATTTGGACGTGGTGAATCACGTGTCACGCGTGGTGAATCTCATCGCTTGCGAAAAGCGGAGACACAACCCTCTGTTGTATTTCTGTGTATAACCAACATAGCTGAATTTTTAAGGCTGTTTAACCCTGTAATCTTTTCTGTAATTTATTTTGCTTTTGGAAAAATTACCTATTTGAAAAAAGCTGGCTGAAAAATATTGGCATAACAGCTTAAGTTAAATCAAGAATGGAAAATCTTTGGAAAATTTGAGCAGATGTGGCAATTTCGCGCGTCCGTTGAACGAAATATTGACAATCTGCTGATCATCGCTAAGAAATTAGCGACATTCCATCAACTAAGCAGCACTTTAGCAATACTACTGTTATTATTTGGCCGCTCAAACACACAAATATTAATTGTGCATTAAATCTATAATATACAAATACACCATAATAATTTACACGGCCAAAGCCATAATAATTCACACGGGTCATCAATTCTTTCTCTGATTCAAAATCTGAACTACCAGCGCTACCGTCAACAGCTCAGTGTCATCACTGCCAGTAGCGCCAATAACACCAAACTCGTGCCTGACACATAAAAGTCGTTTCACTCAATAGCGCAAGTAAAATGTACTACGCACTCACTACTAAGAAGCGTCAAAAATTCGCTTGGAGTAATTTCGTCAATGAGCTACCATTGAGCTGGCACCGCATTGGCGCTGGCGCCATGCAATTTACATCACTAAAATTGCGCGAATGCCCAGGCTCATGACTTCAATACTTATATTTACAATGCTTTAAACTTTAAATACACCTCTGAAGTTGCTGCGCATAAAATGTGTACTAATAAATTCCAATACGCATTATACGCAGATGTAACTGATATATGTGTTTTTGTTTCACCCCCTATACTTATATTTAAAGCTTTTATAAGAACAAGCTTCTATTACTTGTTAATAAAACGAACTAAAAAGTAAAAAATAAAATTAAAGAAAAAAAAACTTTTTTAAAAATAAGCTTTTATTATTTTGGTTAATAAAATTAACTAAAAAGTAAACAATAAATTGACTCTAAAGAAATATAACACTTTATAAGTTCATTGTAAGCTTAAACGATAATTAGGCTTTTTCGTCTGCGACAAAAAAATTCTATATTGTACATAATTATATATTTTTAACATTAAAACTTTACACCTAAATTATTAAATCTTACAGTTTATATCACAGTCCTAATTGTTCTAATAAAAGCGTGTTACATTGCGATAGCAAGAAAAGGAGATCCTAAATGTTCTTAATTATACCATCAAAATTTAACACGTTTTTTATTAGAACAATTAGAACTGTGATATAAACTGTAAGATTTAATAATTTAGGTGTAAAGTTTTAATGTTAAAAATATATAATTATGTACAATATAGAATTTTTTTGTCGCAGACGAAAAAGCCTAATTATCGTTTAAGCTTACAATGAACTTATAAAGTGTTATATTTCTTTAGAGTCAATTTATTGTTTACTTTTTAGTTAATTTTATTAACCAAAATAATAAAAGCTTATTTTTAAAAAAGTTTTTTTTTCTTTAATTTTATTATTTTATAAGCTTTTATTTACTTTCACTTTTGTTGTCTGTAATGGAATCTTGCAAGTTAAATTTGATACACTTCCCGGTGTCCGATTGAGCTGAAATTTTGCACACATGTATAACTCCGATGACAATGCAATATTACTTTGTTAGAATTCGATAAATTAATCGATAACACAGTTATCGGTAAAGATTTGTATTTACTTTGGCATAACAGCCTAAGTCCCATACAAACACGCCGGTACCTATCCGTGGATTGTGATATTTGGACGTGGTGAATCACGTGTCACGCGTGGTGAATCTTATCGCTTGCGAAAAGCGGAGACACAACCCTCTGTTGTATTTCTGTGTATAACCAACATAGCTGAATTTTTAAGGCTGTTTAACCCTGTAATCTTTTCTGTAATTTATTTTGCTTTTGGAAAAATTACCTATTTGAAAAAAGCTGGCTGAAAAATATTGGCATAACAGCTTAAGTTAAATCAAGAATGGAAAATCTTTGGAAAATTTGAGCAGATGTGGCAATTTCGCGCGTCCGTTGAACGAAATATTGACAATCTGCTGATCATCGCTAAGAAATTAGCGACATTCCATCAACTAAGCAGCACTTTAGCAATACTACTGTTATTATTTGGCCGCTCAAACACACAAATATTAATTGTGCATTAAATCTAAAATATACAAATACACCATAATAATTTACACGGCCAAAGCCATAATAATTCACACGGGTCATCAATTCTTTCTCTGATTCAAAATCTGAACTACCAGCGCTACCGTCAACAGCTCAGTGTCATCACTGCCAGTAGCGCCAATAACACCAAACTCGTGCCTGACACATAAAAGTCGTTTCACTCAATAGCGCAAGTAAAATGTACTACGCACTCACTACTAAGAAGCGTCAAAAATTCGCTTGGAGTAATTTCGTCAATGAGCTACCATTGAGCTGGCACCGCATTGGCGCTGGCGCCATGCAATTTACATCACTAAAATTGCGCGAATGCCCAGGCTCATGACTTCAATACTTATATTTACAATGCTTTAAACTTTAAATACACCTCTGAAGTTGCTGCGCATAAAATGTGTACTAATAAATTCCAATACGCATTATACGAAGATGTAACTGATATATGTGTTTTTGTTTCACCCCCTATACTTATATTTAAAGCTTTTATAAGAACAAGCTTCTATTACTTGTTAATAAAACGAACTAAAAAGTAAAAAATAAAATTAAAGAAAAAAAAACTTTTTTAAAAATAAGCTTTTATTATTTTGGTTAATAAAATTAACTAAAAAGTAAACAATAAATTGACTCTAAAGAAATATAACACTTTATAAGTTCATTGTAAGCTTAAACGATAATTAGGCTTTTTCGTCTGCGACAAAAAAATTCTATATTGTACATAATTATATATTTTTAACATTAAAACTTTACACCTAAATTATTAAATCTTACAGTTTATATCACAGTCCTAATTGTTCTAATAAAAGCGTGTTACATTGCGATAGCAAGAAAAGGAGATCCTAAATGTTCTTAATTATACCATCAAAATTTAACACGTTTTTTATTAGAACAATTAGAACTGTGATATAAACTGTAAGATTTAATAATTTAGGTGTAAAGTTTTAATGTTAAAAATATATAATTATGTACAATATAGAATTTTTTTGTCGCAGACGAAAAAGCCTAATTATCGTTTAAGCTTACAATGAACTTATAAAGTGTTATATTTCTTTAGAGTCAATTTATTGTTTACTTTTTAGTTAATTTTATTAACCAAAATAATAAAAGCTTATTTTTAAAAAAGTTTTTTTTCTTTAATTTTATTATTTTATAAGCTTTTATTTACTTTCACTTTTGTTGTCTGTAATGGAATCTTGCAAGTTAAATTTGATACACTTCCCGGTGTCCGATTGAGCTGAAATTTTGCACACATGTATAACTCCGATGACAATGCAATATTACTTTGTTAGAATTCGATAAATTAATCGATAACACAGTTATCGGTAAAGATTTGTATTTACTTTGGCATAACAGCCTAAGTCCCATACAAACACGCCGGTACCTATCCGTGGATTGTGATATTTGGACGTGGTGAATCACGTGTCACGCGTGGTGAATCTCATCGCTTGCGAAAAGCGGAGACACAACCCTCTGTTGTATTTCTGTGTATAACCAACATAGCTGAATTTTTAAGGCTGTTTAACCCTGTAATCTTTTCTTTAATTTATTTTGCTTTTGGAAAAATTACCTATTTGAAAAAAGCTGGCTGAAAAATATTGGCATAACAGCTTAAGTTAAATCAAGAATGGAAAATCTTTGGAAAATTTGAGCAGATGTGGCAATTTCGCGCGTCCGTTGAACGAAATATTGACAATCTGCTGATCATCGCTAAGAAATTAGCGACATTCCATCAACTAAGCAGCACTTTAGCAATACTACTGTTATTATTTGGCCGCTCAAACACACAAATATTAATTGTGCATTAAATCTAAAATATACAAATACACCATAATAATTTACACGGCCAAAGCCATAATAATTCACACGGGTCATCAATTCTTTCTCTGATTCAAAATCTGAACTACCAGCGCTACCGTCAACAGCTCAGTGTCATCACTGCCAGTAGCGCCAATAACACCAAACTCGTGCCTGACACACAAAAGTCGTTTCACTCAATAGCGCAAGTAAAATGTACTACGCACTCACTACTAAGAAGCGTCAAAAATTCGCTTGGAGTAATTTCGTCAATGAGCTACCATTGAGCTGGCACCGCATTGGCGCTGGCGCCATGCAATTTACATCACTAAAATTGCGCGAATGCCCAGGCTCATGACTTCAATACTTATATTTACAATGCTTTAAACTTTAAATACACCTCTGAAGTTGCTGCGCATAAAATGTGTACTAATAAATTCCAATACGCATTATACGCAGATGTAACTGATATATGTGTTTTTGTTTCACCCCCTATACTTATATTTAAAGCTTTTATAAGAACAAGCTTCTATTACTTGTTAATAAAACGAACTAAAAAGTAAAAAATAAAATTAAAGAAAAAAAAACTTTTTTAAAAATAAGCTTTTATTATTTTGGTTAATAAAATTAACTAAAAAGTAAACAATAAATTGACTCTAAAGAAATATAACACTTTATAAGTTCTTTGTAAGCTTAAACGATAATTAGGCTTTTTCGTCTGCGACAAAAAAATTCTATATTGTACATAATTATATATTTTTAACATTAAAACTTTACACCTAAATTATTAAATCTTACAGTTTATATCACAGTCCTAATTGTTCTAATAAAAGCGTGTTACATTGCGATAGCAAGAAAAGGAGATCCTAAATGTTCTTAATTATACCATCAAAATTTAACACGTTTTTTATTAGAACAATTAGAACTGTGATATAAACTGTAAGATTTAATAATTTAGGTGTAAAGTTTTAATGTTAAAAATATATAATTATGTACAATATAGAATTTTTTTGTCGCAGACGAAAAAGCCTAATTATCGTTTAAGCTTACAATGAACTTATAAAGTGTTATATTTCTTTAGAGTCAATTTATTGTTTACTTTTTAGTTAATTTTATTAACCAAAATAATAAAAGCTTATTTTTAAAAAAGTTTTTTTTTCTTTAATTTTATTTTCAGACTAGACTGGATTAAGTTATTATGGTTCTTGTTAAATATCATATACTTAGTTTTAACAATATTAAGTTTTAGCTTTCTACTGCATAGCCACTTAAATAAATTATTTAAGTCTTCTTGTATTTCCATGACAGCGCAATCTACATTTTTGTCACTAATGCTAACTAATGCATCATCCGCAAAAAGATTTATTTTACAATTTCTCAAGCAAGTTTTTATATCATTGATGTAAATTATAAACAATATCGGAGCAAGTACTGAGCCTTGTGGCAGCCCAATGTTAACATCAACAACCGATGAAACTGCGTCTCCAATTACCGTCCTCTGCTTTCTGTTACTGAGGTAACTACGAAACCATTCCAAAGCTTTTCCCTTGATCCCAATTTTATCCATTGACTTCAGCAATTCTTTTCGATCGATTGTTTCAAACGCCCTCTTTAAGTCTAAGAAGCAAGATACTACTACCTTTTTATCAGCAACAACCTCTTTCCACTCTGCAATTACCATATTCAATGCTGTTTCGCAGGAGTGGCCTTTCCTGAAGCCTGATTGCTCTGGTATGATTATATTATGATCGTCTAGGTATGCTACTAGTTGCTTTTTCACCACTGTTTCCATAATTTTTTCATCAATAGGTAGGGTATTAATCGGACGCAGCTCGTCAGGTTTCATTGTATTTTTTACTTTTGCCACTGGTATTATTGTGGATATCTTCCAGCAGCTGGGAACAATGCCACTATCAAACGATTCGTTTATAATGTCCTTATATAAGTGTGCAATGTACACCATAGAGTCCTTGATAACACCCTCTGACAATAGGTTCTTACCGACATATTTGTTTTTAAATTATTTTGTTATGTTCATTATATATTCTAACTCGATACTGGTGAGCTCAAGTGTTGCTACCGAGTTGGTTGTTTCACTTTCATCAACAAGTTCAATTGTTTCAATACTATCATTGATTTGAATTATGCTCTGAACAAAGTAACAATTCAAGACATTAGCTATATCGTTGCTATTTTCTAGACATTCACCGTTAAATACTATTTTTTTAATATGCTCTTTATTATCTGCAAGTTCCACAGCATCTTTCAAACATTTCCACATGGATTTCATATTTCCTTTATTAATAATCACTTGATCTTCCATGTATTTCTTCTTTTTAAGTATTATTGTTTTTTTATATATTTTTTAACGGCATTATAATCATCCCAGTGACCTGTGCTAATCGCAATTTTATATAATTCAAATTTTCTTTTATGTAGTACTGTTAGTTCACGGTCGTACCACTTATTTCGCAATTTTATATTGATCCTCTTCTCGTACGTCAACGTTTGCATGGCTTCAGACAAGATATCATTCAAAGCCTGAACCCTATTTTCTAACACTATATTAGATATAGAACTTATATCACATATCCGCAGCAGATTTATCAGGTTCTCCGCGCTGTAGTTCTCCCAACAGACAGCATTAGCATATTTTCTCATTCTGCAATATTTTGAAGTAGGTATCTGAAAGCAGATTGTCTCATGATCAGATATTTTATATTCGCTGGCACATTCAATTTTGATCTGGTCATTATTGGCAAATAGTAGGTAAATTTTTGTAGCTGAGTGCTCCGTTACTCTCGTATTAAAATCAATTTTTTGTACCATGGCCATTTGTGCAAACACACTTCTAAGCTGGTTAGAGTACGTGGATGGTATATTCATGTTTATATTAAAGTCCCCAATAATTAGATTATTATCCTAATCTTTAAGGTGCTCTGTGACGATCTCATTTAAATATTTAACAAAATCTACATCGCTGCTACTAGGTGAGTGGTAGATTACTCCAAGTTTCCACTTTAGAGCGCATTTTTTAATTTTTATAATAATACACCATATGTTCATGTCGAAATACTTATTGCATACAACGTTGAATTCTACTTGTTCATGTATATAAAATAACACACCGCCCGTGTGCCTACTGTGTGAATCACAACGGATTAATTTATATGTAGAAATATTTAATTCGGAGTCCATTATATTATCTGTTGTACAGGTTTCGGAGCACACTACTAAAGCTGGTTGTTTAACTTCCATAAGACGTTCTAGTTCTACTTTATTTGAAACAATACTATTAATATTAAGATATATGCACTGCAGTATACAGCCTTCCTTAGTACGTGTAGTATACGCTTTAGTTTTCCGTGATATAGTCACAGTATATTTGGTTTGTTGCTAGTATGCCATATGTTTTTTCCTAACATTCAGCTTCTGCTGATATACAGGGCAAAATCTATCCATAGTATCGTGGTTTATATCTAATCCCATATTTAGATCTTTGTTTGCTCTAATGCAGTTGATACATTTATTAATTGCTGTCTCATTGCATTCTTTGGAAGAATGGGCGCCATGACATTTAGTGCACACTTCCGTTTCTTTACAGTCTTTAGCTTTATGATTGAAACCTTTGCACTTAAAACAACACAAAACCTGCACTGCATCATATACTCGGCAACGTTCCCAACCTACATTAAGCCTTTCTCCAGCTAGTACATTTGCGAACGCTTCAACATTCATTTCTATCACGGCATTATAATAGTTTTTCGCGTTCTTTTTCACTTCATATTGCTAAACAATTTTGATGTCCATTTCACTTAAACAAATATTTTGTCGTTTAATTCTTTGTACCAGTTCCTCGTCGCTATATTTAAAATTTATACCAGTCACCATGACTGCTGGTTTCACTTTTTTGGGAATCTTAACCTCATAGTTATTTCCCAGATTATTCTCAATGGCATTTTTTATTTTGTCACGCTCATGGTCATTTTCGCTTTCAACAATAACAACTCCGCTTTGCCTTGCTACTATATTTGTTATTTGCAGCCCTTTAGGATCAACTTTCGAGTTTAGGTCAGTTTTGGTTATTTCTATATTTTGCCTTTTATTCGGCTTGACAATTAAGGGATGATTCTTTCTAATGTCTGGCAACACTTCTTTTTTTTTGTCCATCATTTTTTGTTATCGCTGCGTATGACACTTTGGCTTCAACACTATTAACATTTTTCTTTATTTCATTGCACATTTTTTTATTCTCTTTACTTATTTCTTCAATCATTTTCTTATTGTCATCCTTGTTTGTTTTCAATTCATCACAGACCTGCTCGCTGCTTCGCTTAAAGCCTTCAGCAATTTCCCGTATTTTGTTCACTTCTACAACACTCTTTTCGCATGATTCTTGCGCTTTTTGCATTGCCTTAATTCTGTCGCTAAATGCAACTTCCACTGCTTTTAAAACTTGCTTTATTTCTCTTTCATGTTTCTTGAGAGCATTATCAAATTCATTCCTGTACTCAGATAGTTGTTTGCCATTTTTGCTCACTACCATCTGCATATCTTTTAGAATGTCATCTACGTTATGAACATACTGCACACAATCAGTACACATAAATCTAAGCATTTCACATTCTTCTAATTTATTAACACTGTATTGGTCTATGCCAGAGCATTTTGGTGATAAATGATAATATTTCCCACACACCCCTTCGCAACGAATTTTTGACACTTCTCCACGTATTGTACTTTTGCATTTGTCGCATTTACTCTCCATTTTTTATATAGAATGAATATATGTATATATATGTATCAAACTTTGTAAGTGTATGCGTTTTGCTTTCTTTATTTAGAGTCACTTTCTCGCAAATATATTAAATTTAAAAAATCAAACTTTATTTGGTATAATATTCTTGAAACCAACTTCTGATTCCGCTTTTTGAGTCTCTGTCTCACACATTATTTATTCTTAAAAAGTATTTGAATATAGTTTTACCATTTTAAAATGTAAAATTCGAGGAGCAGAAATAAACACAATCGTACCGTTTGAAAGTCATCGAACTTATACTTATATTTAAGAATTCATGGGCTTAACACCGGCTTATAATAATTGAATTTCAATTATTATGTTTTCTAAGAGAAACTGAAAAGAATGAAACATTTACTGGCATATTGCTATGGAACCATTTCGAAAACCGCCAACGTAATCATCATCAGGCAATTTTGTAATGTTATTAAAGATTTCACCGGGATTCGAACCGTGAATCACATGGTGAAACTGCAGTAGCCTTTATCCACTAGGCCATCCTGTTGGTATTTGTTTTCATGCTTAATTCAGTTTTTCTCATTTCTACACTAACAACACAATTGAGACATTTGGTCTCTATATTAATTTGTGTGCCATGTAGATTTGTTTTTGTAAAGTTCTTCTTCGTTGCGAATGAGAAACTTTGTAAACTCAGGCTCAGTTGTACATATTTATGTATGTTTGTTTAATGGTGTGTTCAGTTTATACTTATATTTAAGAATTCATGAGCTTAACACCGGCTTATAATTTTATATTTCGAAATGGTTCCATAGCAATATGCCAGTAAATGTTTCATTCTTTTCAGTTTATCTTAGAAAACATAATAATTGAAATTCAATTATTATAAGTCGGTGTTAAGCTCATGAATTCTTAAATATAAGTATAAACTGAACACACCATTAAAGAAACATACATAAATATGTACAACTGAGCCTGAGTTTACAAAGCTTCTCATTCGCAACGAAGAAGAACTTTACAAAAACAAATCTACATAGCACACAAATTAATATAGAGACAAAATGTCTCAATTGTGTTGTTAGTGTAGAAATGAGAAAAACTGAATTAAGCATGAAAACAAATACCAGCAGGATGGCCTAGTGGTTAAAGGCTACTGCAGTTTCACCATGTGATTCACGGTTCGAATCCCGGTGAAACCTTTGATAACATTACAAAATTGCCTGATGATGATTACGTTGGCGGTTTTCGAAATGGTTCCATAGCAATATGCCAGTAAATATTTCATTCTTTTCAGTTTCTCTTAGAAAGCATAATAATTGAAATTAAATTATTATAAGTTTGAAATTCAATTATTATAAGCCGGTGTTAAGACCATGAATTCTTAAATATAAGTATAAACTGAACACACTATTAAACAAACATACATAAATATGCACAACTGACCCTGAGTTTATAAAGCTTCTCATTCTCAACGAAGAAGAACTTTACAAAAACAAATCTACATGGCACACAAATTAATATAGAGACAAAATGTCTCAATTGTGTTGTTAGTATAGAAATGAGAAAAACTGAATTAATCATGAAAACAAATACCAGCAGGACGGCCTAGTGGTTAAAGGCTACTGCAGTTTCACCATGTGATTCACGGTTCGAATCCCGGTGAAACCTTTGATAACATTACAAAATTGCCTGATGATGATTACGTTGACGGTTTTCGAAATGGTTCCATAGCAATATGCCAGTAAATGTTTCATTCTTTTCTGTTTCTCTTAGAAAACATAATAATTGAAATTTAATTATTATAAGCCGATGTTAAACTCATGAATTCTTAAATATAAGTATAAACTGAACACACCATTAAACAAACGTACATAAATATGTACAACTGAGCCTGAGTCTACAAAGCTTCTCATTCGCAACGAAGAAGAACTTTACAATAAAATTAAAGAAAAAAAAACTTTTTTAAAAATAAGCTTTTATTATTTTGGTTAATAAAATTAACTAAAACGTAAACAATAAATTGACTCTAAAGAAATATAACACTTTATAAGTTCATTGTAAGCTTAAACGATAATTAGGCTTTTTCGTCTGCGACAAAAAAATTCTATATTGTACATAATTATATATTTTTAACATTAAAACTTTACACCTAAATTATTAAATCTTACAGTTTATATCACAGTTCTAATTGTTCTAATAAAAAACGTGTTAAATTTTGATGGTATAATTAAGAACATTTAGGATCTCCTTTTCTTGCTATCGCAATGTAACACGCTTTTATTAGAACAATTAGGACTGTGATATAAACTGTAAGATTTAATAATTTAGGTGTAAAGTTTTAATGTTAAAAATATATAATTATGTACAATATAGAATTTTTTTGTCGCAGACGAAAAAGCCTAATTATCGTTTAAGCTTACAATGAACTTATAAAGTGTTATATTTCTTTAGAGTCAATTTATTGTTTACTTTTTAGTTAATTTTATTAACCAAAATAATAAAAGCTTATTTTTAAAAAAGTTTTTTTTTCTTTAATTTTATTTTTTACTTTTTAGTTCGTTTTATTAACAAGTAATAGAAGCTTGTTCTTATAAAAGCTTTAAATATAAGTATAGGGGGTGAAACAAAAACACATATATCAGTTACATCTGCGTATAATGCGTATTGGAATTTATTAGTACACATTTTATGCGCAGCAACTTCAGAGGTGTATTTAAAGTTTAAAGCATTGTAAATATAAGTATTGAAGTCATGAGCCTGGGCATTCGCGCAATTTTAGTGATGTAAATTGCATGGCGCCAGCGCCAATGCGGTGCCAGCTCAATGGTAGCTCATTGACGAAATTACTCCAAGCGAATTTTTGACGCTTCTTAGTAGTGAGTGCGTAGTACATTTTACTTGCGCTATTGAGTGAAACGACTTTTGTGTGTCAGGCACGAGTTTGGTGTTATTGGCGCTACTGGCAGTGATGACACTGAGCTTGTAACGTAGCGTTACAATAAACCACTTGTACTTATGCTTGTATAGCATAGTCAACAACCACTAATAGCAAACCAATGAAAAAGCACAATAATGGTGCGTTGACTTCTCAACCAGTTTCTATAGCATAGCCAAAAACCACTTGTATAGCATAGTCAACAACCACTGATAGCAAACGAATGAAAAAGCACAATAATGGTGCGTTGACTTCTCAACCAGTTTGCGGCACCACCCATATAAACATTGAATTTGCATTTTTGCAATTCAGTCCTCGCAGGTGAGCCAGCGGGAGTGGTTGTCTTTTTAAAGACAAAATTGCCACTCCGGCTAGCTAGCCGAGTGGAAGGGGGCGCTGTCATGGCGCGGGTCACCCTCCACCAGAGTTGGACGACGCGAGTGGTGTCTTCGGACTATCCTTCCCTCCGTCGCCCACCCTGGTGTTGAGCGGCCCGCTGCCTTAATGACCAAATAACCCCCCTCCCCGCGGCTCGGACTGAGCGGAAGGGGCGCTGTCATGGCGCGAGTCACCCTTCACCTGGGCTGGACGACGCGAGTGGTGTCTTCGGACTATCCTTCCCCCCGTCGCCCACCCTGGTGTTGAGCGGCCCGCTGCCTTAATGACCAAATAACCCCCTCCCCCCCTCAGCTCTGATGTTAGTAGGCTGGCCGGAGCGGAGGAACCACTCCCTCTAGTTAGCTGGGGAGAAGAGGGTGCGGCCGTGGCGCGAGTCACCCCCTGCTGCACCAGGGTGACGCGAGTGGTGTCTTCGGACTACCCTTCCCTCCGTCGTCCTGGTCTGGTAAGGAATGACTCGCCGCCCGAACGACCGCACGACCCCCTCTCCGCAGCTCTGGTTTCGGCCGTGAGCCGATGCGTGCGCACAAGGGGCTACCGCTGTGCCGTTAAGGTGCACTTCCCCTCCGCCACGGGTCGACCCACGGCGCCTCGGCTGGTACAACCCCACCCCCCTTACGCACCTTCTACTAGTGTGCAAGTAGGGAGGCGGGGGTGTCCAGCGGTGAAACCAGCACTAACCCCAGTCCTCGCAGTTTCTCCCGCAGGTGACTGACCCCGCCGAGTACCAAGCCTGCCGAAGACGTTCGATCAGCCCGATCCTGCCGAAGCCGACCGACCAATACAAGTCCGCTGGTACGTCCATCCTATCCCGCCCGGGACACGCTGCCGCTGTCCAGGTAAACCCCGTCGCCAGCCCATCTCCCCTCTCACCACGGCCCTGGTACGCGCTCCGTAGCCCACCGCCGCATCGTCGCCCCTCTGGTGCCGCCGCTGCTACGACGACCGTTGGCCGTTCGCCATCCTACCGCCGTTAAGCCGCTGCATCCGTCACGCCGCTGCTACGACGTCCGTTGGCCGTCCGCCATCATACCGCCGTTAGGCTGCTGCATCCGTCACGCCGCTGCTACGACGTCCGTTGGCCGTCCGCCATCCTACCGCCGTTAAGCCGCTGCATCCGTCACGCCGCTGCTACGACGACCGTTGGCCGTTCGCCACCCTACCGCCGTTAAGCCGCTGCATCCGTCACGCCGCTGCTACGACGTCCGTTGGCCGTCCGCCATCCTACCGCCGTTAAGCCGCTGCATCCGTCCCGCCACTGCGACGACGACCGTTGGCCATCCGCCATCCTACCGCCGTTAAGCCGCTGCATCCGTCCCGCCACTGCGACGACGACCGTTGGCCGTCCGCCATCCTACCGCCGTTAAGCCGCTGCATCCGTCCCGCCACTGCGACGACGACCGTTGGCCGTCCGCCATCCTACCGCCGTTAAGCCGCTGCATCCGTCCCGCCACTGCGACGACGACCGTTGGCCGCTTGCCATCCTACCGCAGTTAAGCCGTTGCTTCTATCCCGCCGCTGCCTCCGTACCGCCGTCCGTTACCCGCCCGTTCAGCCGCCCTACCGAACCTCCGTTAGTCGACGCTCCGCCCCCTCGCCATCTTGCGACGGAAAGCTGCTGTCCGCCTAATATCTCCAGCCGTGTGTGCGTGTGTTCGTAACACATAAATATCGTGTATTTATTCAGTAGGGGTTTGTGGGACCTTTACTCGACTCTGGATTGACTGAGCGTTACCCCAGCCTTAGACAAAACCCACCTCATAAATGGCGCCCGAGCAGGGACACTCCTCCGCAGATGACCGTGGAAAAACAACTGCAACCACCACCAACACTGCCGGGGCGGGTTCAACGAACACATCGCTAGAAACAACACACACACAGGCTCCGGAAGGCACGCTGCTGAACACCGACTCACTCAATTGGATCTACCTACTTAGGAAGGAGAAGCTGATCGAGGAGTGTAAGGAACACCGAATCGACGTGGAAGGCCAAACCGTAGCCGAGCTGCGTCGCGCCCTGAGTACTTACGTGCGAGCGAAACGCGCCAGGAAATCCAGTGAAGACCTGTTGAAAGAGCTGGAACGAGAAGTGAACGAGGAAGAGGGGAAGTTCGCTACGCTACCCCAGCCAACAACAAAGCCGATCCCTACAATCCAGATCAACAGCCCACAGCCGCACGGAGGAAAGGGAGAGAACGCACTACCGAAACGAGACGAAAAGAGCGACGGTGAACTTATGAATACCGTTCGCCGCTGGGACTTGCACTTTTCAGGGGAGGAGTCACTGCACGAATTTCTTGAGAGGATAGAGGAGCTTGCCGAATGCTACCGCATCCCCGTCGACCGACTCCTCCCAACACTGCCGGAGCTTCTACGTGGGAAAGCACTGCAATGGTACCGCGTCCGTAAGCAACACATACACCGCTGGAGCGATCTGCGGAGGGAGGTGCAAAATTTTTTTCTACCTAAGCGACACATACGACATTTGGAAGAGGCCATCCGACAACGCAAACAGCAAGGCCGAGAGAAGGCCAAGGACTACATCCTCGCACTGGAAACGCTGATCCGCCAACACCCGACGATGTGCGAAGAGAATCACCTCGAACGGATCTATGATGGTCTACGCGTGGAATACCGCCTTTTCGTCAAACGCAGCGAGTTTAGGACGATCGAGGAGCTCCTGGAGCTAACGGAAGAGTATGAGCTGTTAAGAGGCGAGGAAGCGAAACAGGGAAAAATGGTGGCCCACAGCCTATACCACCTACCCATGGAATACGACAGCAAAGAGTGCTGTTGGCGCTGCAAGGAACGCGGACACCACCGCTTCCAATGTAAGGGCCCCTGGAGGAAGTTCTGCTCCCGGTGTGGCCAAGACAACATCCTCTCCAGGGACTGCCCATGCCCTCCGACTAGCCCAATTACCGAGAACGCATCCCGAACGCCGTCCAACGCTATTAAAGGAAGCCGCCAAGCACCGTACGTCCGACCAGAGAAGCCGAGGGAACCACCCGCCAGCAAATCAACCGAAAAAACACAAGTAGATGGGCGATTCTATATACCAGTGGTCATCGAGGACATGAGCGTGCGCGCACTAGTGGACACCGGCGCTACCCTATCCTATGTAGATGACACCGTACGGAAACACCTAGAAAAGAACAACATCAAGGCACGCCCCAACAAGCGAAGTATCCAGCTGGCAGACCAAACGTGCGTCTTTACCTCAAATTCCTACCCGGCAAGGATTGTGTATCAAGGACGAGCCACAGACGCGATGCTGTCCGTTATCCCAAACTTGGCCGAACAGGTAATCCTCGGAATGGACTTCCTAAGAAAGAGGGGAATCATCCTCACGCTGGATGGCCAGCCGCTAGAGGCCACCGTGACCAAGAGAGCACCCGAACTGGATACGCTATGTGCATTGACGAGCCGAGAACACCTGAGCGACGAACAAAACACGGAACTGGGAAACTTCCTGGCGCATCACCAAAAGCGGTTTGGCGAAATCATCGGACCGAGCACTGCAGCCGAGCATACGATTCGTCTCAAACACAACCGACCGCTGAAGCAACGATACTACCCCCGCAACCCGGCCATGCAACAAGTAATCAACGAAGAGGTAGACGAGTTATTAGCCGGAGGAAGCATAGAACCATCACGAAGCGCGTACAGCTCGCCAATCGTGCTAGTCCGCAAAAAACAGGGCACGTGGAGGATGTGCATAGATTACCGTCAGCTCAACGCCGCCAGCGAACCAGACGCTTACCCGTTGCCGCAAATTGGAGCCATTCTCGACCAGCTGAAAGAGGCGAAATTCATCTCGACCATTGACTTGAAGAACGGCTACTGGCAAATCCCGCTCGCCAGAGCATCCCGACCATACACCGCGTTTACAGTTCCTGGCAGAGGGTTGTTCCAGTGGAAAGTCATGCCATTTGGCCTACACTCTGCTACGGCTACCTTTCAACGCGCTCTGGATTCGATACTTGGGCCCGAACTCCAACCAAAAGTTTTCGCCTACCTGGACGATATCATCGTATTGGGAGATACCTTCGAAGAACACTTGGCGATCTTGAGGGAAGTGTTCGAGCGCCTACAAAGACACAGGATGCAAGTAAACTTCGAAAAGTGCAGCTTCGTCCAGCAACAACTTCATTACCTAGGACACATCATCAGTTCGAAAGGAATTCACACCGATCCAGCAAAAGTATCCGCTGTACAGGAGATGCCCGCACCGAAAACGCTCAAAGAGCTCCGCCGTTTTCTTGGACTCGCGTCTTGGTACCGCCGCTTCGTGGCAGACTTCTCTACGCTCGCCGCGCCGCTTAACCAACTGCTGAAAAAGGGACAAGTCTGGAAATGGGAGGCGCAGCAAAATCACGCTTTCAAAGCACTCAAGGATAAGCTTTCCAGCGCGCCAATACTTTGTTGTCCGGACTTCTCTCGACCGTTTTTTCTCCAGACCGACGCGAGCGGAGAGGGCCTGGGCGTCGTGCTCTATCAACGCCATTCCGACCACGAGAACGTAGTAGCTTACGCCAGCCGAAGCCTAACCCAGCTGGAAAAGCGATACTCGGCCACCGAACAGGAATGCCTAGCCGTGCTATGGGGTATCCGTAAGATGAGACCGTACCTGGAGGGGTATCACTTCACCGTCATCACCGACTACCACTCACTAAAATGGCTGCACTCGCTCCAGAACCCCTCTGGACGTCTGGCAAGATGGGCACTGGAATTGCAACAATATAATTTCGAGATAGAATACCGAAAAGGAGCACAGAACGTGGTAGCCGACGCACTCTCCCGCTGCCCGCTACAACACGCCGATGATGACATTTTGTACACCATAACCAACGGAACAAACGACTGGCACGAGAGGAAAGCAAGACAGGTGCGGGAAAAACCTCAAGCACATCCAGATTACCAAATCGTCGATAACCGACTCTTCCGCCACATTTCCCCGAGAAATCAACTCTCGCGGTCACCGCAATGGAAGCTGTGCATCCCAGCCGACCGACGAAAGGACGTACTACAAGAAGTCCATGACGCCGCCGCCGCCGGACATCTCGGGGTGAAGAAGACGCTTAAGAGAGCACAACAGAACTATTACTGGCCCGGGATGTTCCGCGATGTTCTCAAACACGTACGGAAGTGTATCAGATGCGCAGAATACAAAGTCGAGCAAAGACGCCCAGCAGGATTGATGGCAACCATGCAATCATCACGGCCGTGGGAAATAGTAACCGCTGACTTCGTGGGACCACTGCCCCGTTCCAAGCAAGGAAATACTTGTCTCCTCGTCATGGTGGATAAATTCTCCAAGTGGGTGGAGTTGATCCCAGTGCGCCAAGCGACAACGACAAGCGTAATCAAAGCACTCCAAGAAAGAGTCATATACCGATTTGGCTGCCCGAAAACCTTCCTCACCGACAATGGTAAACAATTCGTCGGGAAGGCATTAGCAGCGTTTTTGAACGACCACCGCATCGATCACAAGTTTACGGCAGCTTACGCCCCGCACGAAAACCCCACCGAGCGAACCAACCGAGTCGTGAAAACCATGATAGCTCAGCGATGCAAGGACGACCACCGCACCTGGGACCAGGAGATTCCGCAAATAGCATTCGCGATAAACACGGCTAGCCACGAGTCGACAACAGCATCAGCAGCAGAAATCAACTTCGGTAGAGACCTTACAGCACCGCAGCAAGTGCGCACGGAGGGAGCAGTACCAGCAGAGCCACCAACCGTACCACCGTCCATCACCAAGTTATGGGACGAGATAAAAGGGCACCTAGCCAAAGCTTCAAAGCAACAGAAAAAACACTACGACTTACGCAGACGGCAATGGAAGCCACGCATAGGCGAGCAGGTGATGAAAAGGGACCACCCACTCTCATCCGCGGCCGACAAATTCGCCCAGAAGTTAGCACCAAAATTTTCCGGCCCGTACTTGGTGATGGAATATGTTTCCACGAACACGGTGAAAGTAGGCCACCCGGGGCAAACAAAGCAACAACACGCGCACTTGCAAGATTTAAAGCCGTACAAATTCTAAACAACCCTCGTTTTGCTTACTCACTGCAGGAACCAACTGTCCAACAATGAGTCGAAAACAGCGGCAACACACACCACCGGACTCACCGAAACCAATACGCCCGTGGCGCCCGCCGTTTGAGGCAACAGTGTGGCCGGCAAACAAACCAAAGATTCAGAGAATCCAAATTTTTCATGGGCCACCAATAGAGCAACTAATGGCCATAAAAGAAGACCCGCAACCAGAGCCACAGGGACGGGGCGACACCGAACACAACGAAATGAAGAAAACGACATACGAAGAGGGGCACCCCGATCCCGAACAATTTTTCGGGGAACTAAAACTAAAACGCCCGACAAAACGGAGCAAAAAGTGCTGGAAATTTTATTGGAAGAACCAGCGCGTCAAGGTGAAGATGATGGGCGAGAACCGGGCGAAAGTCTCGCTGATGGGAATCAACCGAATGGTACAAATCGAATGAGACAGCAAGAGAAGAGGCCGCCGCATTTCTTTTTTATATTTTTATATTTTCATACCTTTTACAAAAACTTGTTAGATTTAAGTCAGAAATGAATTGTAAATTATTTTCACAAAAAAAAAAAAAAAAAAAAAAAAAAAAAAAAAAATACATACATACATATCTACATAACATTAAAAGGGGAACAAGAGAAGTACGACAACGGACACAGTTTAGTACGACTCCACCCCCGACAAAAAAAAAAAAAAAAAAAAAAAAAAAACAACAACAACAACAGTGGAACATTTTTTTTTGAACAATTACAATAACATTAACTCTGTTAGATATAAGTGGAATGACTCTGTATATTTTTGGAAAAAAATTTTTTTTTTTTTTAAATAAAGTGCTTCGCCCACATGCACACCGGCACAAGACCTAGGCCATGCCTGGAGATCCATCTTTCCCCACCGCAGCTTTCCGTCAACCGAAGTGGGAGGGGGACTGTAACGTAGCGTTACAATAAACCACTTGTACTTATGCTTGTATAGCATAGTCAACAACCACTAATAGCAAACCAATGAAAAAGCACAATAATGGTGCGTTGACTTCTCAACCAGTTTCTATAGCATAGCCAAAAACCACTTGTATAGCATAGTCAACAACCACTGATAGCAAACGAATGAAAAAGCACAATAATGGTGCGTTGACTTCTCAACCAGTTTGCGGCACCACCCATATAAACATTGAATTTGCATTTTTGCAATTCAGTCCTCGCAGGTGAGCCAGCGGGAGTGGTTGTCTTTTTAAAGACAAAATTGCCACTCCGGCTAGCTAGCCGAGTGGAAGGGGGCGCTGTCATGGCGCGGGTCACCCTCCACCAGAGTTGGACGACGCGAGTGGTGTCTTCGGACTATCCTTCCCTCCGTCGCCCACCCTGGTGTTGAGCGGCCCGCTGCCTTAATGACCAAATAACCCCCCTCCCCGCGGCTCGGAC
Organism: Eurosta solidaginis; assembly: GCF_040869045.1. Classification (NCBI taxonomy): domain Eukaryota; kingdom Metazoa; phylum Arthropoda; class Insecta; order Diptera; family Tephritidae; genus Eurosta; species Eurosta solidaginis. The sequence goes on from NC_090324.1 coordinate 91,026,986, forward strand.
TGAGCGGAAGGGGCGCTGTCATGGCGCGAGTCACCCTTCACCTGGGCTGGACGACGCGAGTGGTGTCTTCGGACTATCCTTCCCCCCGTCGCCCACCCTGGTGTTGAGCGGCCCGCTGCCTTAATGACCAAATAACCCCCTCCCCCCCTCAGCTCTGATGTTAGTAGGCTGGCCGGAGCGGAGGAACCACTCCCTCTAGTTAGCTGGGGAGAAGAGGGTGCGGCCGTGGCGCGAGTCACCCCCTGCTGCACCAGGGTGACGCGAGTGGTGTCTTCGGACTACCCTTCCCTCCGTCGTCCTGGTCTGGTAAGGAATGACTCGCCGCCCGAACGACCGCACGACCCCCTCTCCGCAGCTCTGGTTTCGGCCGTGAGCCGATGCGTGCGCACAAGGGGCTACCGCTGTGCCGTTAAGGTGCACTTCCCCTCCGCCACGGGTCGACCCACGGCGCCTCGGCTGGTACAACCCCACCCCCCTTACGCACCTTCTACTAGTGTGCAAGTAGGGAGGCGGGGGTGTCCAGCGGTGAAACCAGCACTAACCCCAGTCCTCGCAGTTTCTCCCGCAGGTGACTGACCCCGCCGAGTACCAAGCCTGCCGAAGACGTTCGATCAGCCCGATCCTGCCGAAGCCGACCGACCAATACAAGTCCGCTGGTACGTCCATCCTATCCCGCCCGGGACACGCTGCCGCTGTCCAGGTAAACCCCGTCGCCAGCCCATCTCCCCTCTCACCACGGCCCTGGTACGCGCTCCGTAGCCCACCGCCGCATCGTCGCCCCTCTGGTGCCGCCGCTGCTACGACGACCGTTGGCCGTTCGCCATCCTACCGCCGTTAAGCCGCTGCATCCGTCACGCCGCTGCTACGACGTCCGTTGGCCGTCCGCCATCATACCGCCGTTAGGCTGCTGCATCCGTCACGCCGCTGCTACGACGTCCGTTGGCCGTCCGCCATCCTACCGCCGTTAAGCCGCTGCATCCGTCACGCCGCTGCTACGACGACCGTTGGCCGTTCGCCACCCTACCGCCGTTAAGCCGCTGCATCCGTCACGCCGCTGCTACGACGTCCGTTGGCCGTCCGCCATCCTACCGCCGTTAAGCCGCTGCATCCGTCCCGCCACTGCGACGACGACCGTTGGCCATCCGCCATCCTACCGCCGTTAAGCCGCTGCATCCGTCCCGCCACTGCGACGACGACCGTTGGCCGTCCGCCATCCTACCGCCGTTAAGCCGCTGCATCCGTCCCGCCACTGCGACGACGACCGTTGGCCGTCCGCCATCCTACCGCCGTTAAGCCGCTGCATCCGTCCCGCCACTGCGACGACGACCGTTGGCCGCTTGCCATCCTACCGCAGTTAAGCCGTTGCTTCTATCCCGCCGCTGCCTCCGTACCGCCGTCCGTTACCCGCCCGTTCAGCCGCCCTACCGAACCTCCGTTAGTCGACGCTCCGCCCCCTCGCCATCTTGCGACGGAAAGCTGCTGTCCGCCTAATATCTCCAGCCGTGTGTGCGTGTGTTCGTAACACATAAATATCGTGTATTTATTCAGTAGGGGTTTGTGGGACCTTTACTCGACTCTGGATTGACTGAGCGTTACCCCAGCCTTAGACAAAACCCACCTCATAAGCTGTTGACGGTAGCGCTGGTAGTTCAGATTTTGAATCAGAGAAAGAATTGATGACCCGTGTGAATTATTATGGCTTTGGCCGTGTAAATTATTATGGTGTATTTTTATATTTTAGATTTAATGCACAATTAATATTTGTGTGTTTGAGCGGCCAAATAATAACAGTAGTATTGCTAAAGTGCTGCTTAGTTGATGGAATGTCGCTAATTTCTTAGCGATGATCAGCAGATTGTCAATATTTCATTCAACGGACGCGCGAAATTGCCACATCTGCTCAAATTTTCCAAAGATTTTCCATTCTTGATTTAGCTTAAGATGTTATGCCAATATTTTTCAGCCAGCTTTTTTCAAATAGGTAATTTTTCCAAAAGCAAAATAAATTACAGAAAAGATTACAGGGTTAAACAGCCTTAAAAATTCAGCTATGTTGGTTATACACAGAAATACAACAGAGGGTTGTGTCTCCGCTTTTCGCAAGCGATGAGATTCACCACGCGTGACACGTGATTCACCACGTCCAAATATCACAATCCACGGATAGGTACCGGCGTGTTTGTATGGGACTTAGGCTGTTATGCCAAAGTAAATACAAATCTTTACCGATAACTGTGTTATCGATTAATTTATCGAATTCTAACAAAGTAATATTGCATTGTCATCGGAGTTATACATGTGTGCAAAATTTCAGCTCAATCGGACACCGGGAAGTGTATCAAATTTAACTTGCAAGATTCCATTACAGACAACAAAAGTGAAAGTAAATAAAAGCTTATAAAAAACAAATCTACATGGCACACAAATTAATATAGAGACAAAATGTCTCAATTGTGTTGTTAGTGTAGAAATGAGAAAAACTGAATTAAGCATGAAAACAAATACCAGCGGAATGGCCTAGTGGTCAAAGGCTACTGCAGTTTCACCATTTGATTCACGGTTCGAATACCAGTGAAACCTTTAATAACATTACAAAATTGCCTGAGGATGATTACGTTGTTGGTTTTCGAAATGGTTCCATAGCAATATGCCAGTAAATGTTTCATTCTTTTCAGTTTCTCTTAGAAAACATAATAATTGAAATTCAATTATTATAAGCCGGTGTTAGGCTCATGAATTCTTAAATATAAGTATAAACTGAACACACCATTAAACAAACATATATTAAATTTAATATTAAAACGTCCAAAGTATACAAGATGAGACTGACCAAGAAAATCATAGCTTGGGACAAATATAATAGTGATATATTAATAAGCATCCTTAGATCATTTAACTTCAACTTTACTGTAAACTTATCAATTGATGTAAAAGTTGAATTAATTAATAACATAATGATTCAGGCTATGGAAAGTTTAACCTACGAGAAAAAAAGTGCATATCAAGTTAATGAATAAATCGTATGACAGAGAATTGGCAGAAATGCATAAATACAAATACAATATGTACACGCGTGCGTTACAAACTGGAGAGTGAGATGAATATAAAAATATAAATAGGTCATACAAAAAATTAGTCAAATTAAAAAAGATAAAGCACATGGGGAACAAAATCATTATGAATGAAAATAATGCTAAAGAAATGTGGAAATATCTCAAACAAACGGTTAACCTAACTAAAGATAAGGAAGGGATAAAAAAGGTAATACTGGATGGCATACTGGTTGAAAGCGAAACCGATCTGGCTAATGGTCTAAATAGATTTTTTGTAAACAGCGTGATTGAAATTAATAATAAAATAGAAACCTGTCAAGTAGCACTAGAGGATACACAAGTACATTCAAAATTAAAGCTTGCTAAAATTACCACCTATGATGTTATTAATATCCTAAAAGACTTTAAATATTAAATAGCCGGAGGAAAACTTCTATCCGAAGGTGTACTAAAAGATTGTATATCGTATACCGGATATTTCTGTGCTCAAATAATCAATAACAGCTTAGAAGGTGGTGTGGTACCTGAAATGTGGAAAACGCCAACAATAATACCTGTGGAAAAAGTTAAAAAGACAATGCAACCTGAAGAACTTAGACCAATAAATACCCTGCCAAGTGATGCTAAAATTCTCGAACTCATTGTTAAGAATCAGTTGGTGAATCATCTTGAAGTAAATAATATACTAGTCTACCAACAGTCAGGATTTAGGAAAAAACATTCCAGTTGGCCAGCGCTGAACTTGGTGATATCTGATTGGAAAGAAGAGCTAAACAACAAAAAAGTAGTGGTTTCAGTTTTCCTTGACCTCAAAGAGCTTTTGAAACGGTGGATAGAGAGATATAAATAAAAAAAAAAGTAGCGGATTGGCATAACTGATATTGAACTTAAATGGTTCCGCAACTATTTGAAGCAGAGGAAGCAGAAAACAGTTATAAATGCTGTGACGTCGGATGAATTAGAGGTACTCATTGGGTCATTAGGTTACCTCAAGGCATAGTATTGGCACCTATACTATTTCTTATATACATAAATGACATAGTCAATGCTATCGAAGGTTGTGAAATTAGACTTTTTGCGGATGATGCATTAATTATGATAAGTGAAAATAATATTAATAATGCACTTGCCAAAATGCAACATGAACTAAATAACTTGTATAAATAGTTGTGTGGTAATAGACTGAAACTAAATATTAATAAAACAAAATATATGCTAATAACAAGGAGGAATATCAATGAGGATGATATAGCCGAGCTAAAAATAAATGATGAAATCATACAAAGAGTTAACAGTATAAAATACTTAGGAATAATAATTGATAATAAACTCAAATTTGAAGATCATATAAATTATACAATTGAAAAAGTTGCTAATAAAATAGGAGTCATGCAGAGAACAACTAAATTCATTCAAAAAAGTAAAAAATAATTTTATATAAATCAATTATAGAATCGCACTTCGTGTACTGCCCGTCCCTTCTATTCATAATATCGGATAAAGAAGTAGACAAGCTCCAAAAGCTTCAAAATAAATGCATGAGATTTATTCTTCAGAAACCTAGAGATACACGAACGTCTGACATGTTGCAGACTTTAGACTGGTTAAGCGTGAAACAAAAGATTTTTTTCCACTCCATGAAATTCATATTTAATATCAAACATGGAAATGTACCTGAGCATTTAAATAAAAATATAGCATTACTTGTGCAAACTCACAACATAAGTACGAGGAACAAACATAATTTCAAATTGCCGTTTTTTAGAACTGAAATCGATCAAGAGAATATTTTCTACAAGGGTCTAAAAAGTTACAATGATCTGCCTTTGGATATAAAAAGTTGCAACCAAATAACAGTCTTTAAAACAAAATTATAGGAATATTGTAAAACCTTAGCTATAAGATAAAACAATGTAATATATTCCAACTTACGAATTAGGCTTCTGGCCGTAATAAATAAATAAATAAAGTGTCACTTTGAAATAACGAACGTTAAAAGTTTCCCTGTAACAATATACGCAAAAGAAAGAGTCACATTTTGATTTTTTGTCATGATGAAAAATGAAATACAACTATTTTTATAACGTGGAGATAAATCGAAAATTTATTGGGGACTGCACTGCAACCATTGGTCTATTGTGCCCTCATAAGATTGCGTCGTGTTTCAGGAGGATATACTCCGCCGTCTCCGCTGATCGATCACGAAATCGACATGAATACAAAATTAAGTTTTTTATTTAGTTGAACGGCGATAGAAACTCAGTTTTTTTTTTCTAAAATGCAAGAAACTTCAAGAAGAACGTAAGTTTTGAATTATTTGTGTGTTGCTTTGACGTTGGCGTTGCGTCGCTTGTGGATTGAACCAATTAAAGCGCGTGTGTTCAAAGTCAGATGTAGACGCAACGCAAGTGCCAAAATGACGCAAAAGTTACCTTAAGCGTAGTTGCTTTACGTTTTAATTAAAAATGTTCGATCTCGTAAAAAGTTAAACTTAGGCAAGATACACACGAGACGTAGCTTCGTAGACGCATGCAAAATATGGCATGCAGCTAAGATCTCTCTACGCCTCAAGATTTCTTATGCTGTGCCTAAAACGTGTCTAAGAAGCTACGCCTCGTGTTCATCTACTCTTAGATTAGATTTCAAAGAAAAAGTTTTTAGTTTTAAGCTTTGTTCATAATATTCATGTACATGTCTACTACTATGGCAGTTGCTTGCATACTACTATTTCATTATTAAAAAAAATAAAGTTCTGAAAAATGCAACCTTGTCACATGCATTCTCAAACACGGTTGCCACACCATATTTTCATTTGGGACTAAAATACATCGAAAAAGGGACCAGACCTCAAACAAAGGGACCAAATTTTGGTTTTGTTGGTGTACAAACAATTCGGCAAGCTACCAGAGTGTCGTATTCGTTATAAAAAGCAAAAATTGTAGGATGTTTCCGTGATTTCCTATATAAAATTTTAATAAAGGAGACACTTGGCTTTAGTTCAAACTGCAAAAACAAAAGTAAAGTGTAGCGTTAGGTATTACATTTTCAAATTTCTAGGATAAGACTATGTCTTTCACCAATCAAACGTTGTGAACCTAGTTTTGCTTGATTGCAATGAAATAAAATGTATAGCGCAGTTAGGTTTTAGTAAGGAACGGTTAAAAAATTTGCTTTGTGGCAAACTCGGTAAATCGTAAATGAAACTAAGGAATTGTGTTAATGCTATTTTTATAGATGCTTTATTTTTCCCTAACAGTTTAAATTTCATACCAGAGCCTAGATTCAGTAAATATGAGTTTTTCAGACTAAAAATTAAGCGTCCTAAAAGTTTCAACTGTGTAATAACTGAATAACGATCGACATATCTAACCACTATAACAAGTCTTTTTTTCTGATAAGTCCGTTGTTTCATCAAAAATTAATGACAATGTGTTTGCCCGAACATTCAACACTTCCCTTTTTAATGCCTTGCCTACATTATCTACCGGGTGAAATGTCATTTTTTTTTTTTTATGAAATGTCATTGTTCTGCTACATTTTATAGATAGAGCAATTTTCGTGGTAAGAACTCCATTGAAGCAGATTGAAAATTATATGCGGGTAATAGGTTTGCGGCAAATTTTTTTAGCAGTATTTTGAATTTTTGTTTCAGTGAAAAAGAAATAAAAGTACCAAAACCGTACAGAAAAAGAACCAACATTGAGAAAAAGAGACCAGCGGACCATATGGGGTTAGAAGGGACAATTCTTGGTCCAAATGGACGAAAGTGGCAACCGTGTTCTCAAATGCAAGCTTCCACATCAAACACATATACATACATATAAGTACTTCGACATTACGAAACATATTGTCGCGTTGTGAGGCAAAAGTATTGTTGTATAAAACCTTTTTGACCATCGCAATACCACAGATTAGTATAAAATTTCACAAAAATAATATATATTTTCGCAAAGTTACACCGAATAACTGTAGCCATTGTTTACGAATTAACATACAATGGCATTGGCAAAAACGAACGTGTATGAAATGTAATGTCAAAACGTATATGCACATGGTGGTATTTATATGCACGAAAATGCTTTAAAAAACGCATGAATTGTTAAAATAAAGTTGAAAAAAAAAATATGATAAAAAATTTAATATAAATAAAAAGATTATTTTAATAACAACAAAAACGCCTTATATATTCTATATATACATAAATTCGTAAGGATTATCTCACTTTAAAATTTAAGCTAAATAATCTAAAGTTTTTTTTTTTTGAAACTGAGTCGATAACTGTGCGTGTGAATGTGCGAATTTTCACCGATCAGCTGTTAGTTGCGCTACTTGGTAAGATTTATAATGCTGAACAAGCAGAGTAGCAACATCGGGTGATGCTATTGTTTATTTGAGCATTTGCGAAAATATATTTTGCAAACAAACGCTCATGCGCAGAATGTTTTTATGGTTTAATGTTAACAATTTAATGTTAACACTTTCGTAGTGGAAAAAAATGTACGGTAGTAATCAAAAGTAATTTTTATCATAGATATGAACATAAACAATTATAAATTATATGATTTAATTTTTTTAGGTTTCCCAGATAATTAATGAGCCCAATTCTAAATATTCCCTCGGAATTTTGTTCTCGCCGATGTTTTTATTCCTTCGGAAAAATTCCTCCAATTCTTTTCTCCTAGGGAGAACAATATTAGGGAAAAGGAATTTCGAATTTTCGAAGTCAGCTGTTTTGTCAATTGAAATTTCGTTACGCATTTCTTATTTTGTTTAAAAAATTAAATAGCTTAATTATTATTGCGAATTTATTTGAAATTAAGAAATAAAGCATAAACAATTCACAGTAGTGCATTTCATATGGTATTCACTGAATTGAGTAATGAATTGGTGCCACAGCAACATCAAGAGAGGAGCATAAGAATAAGAAGACGGCGGGAACACACAAATCCGCTGGAGTTGCCTGCTTCCATTCAGCAAAACAATTTCGAGTTGAATTCGTTTTTCGTATAAGCCTTCTTAAAAAATCCTTGCGCAATTTTTGGATGGCTGCATCAAATATACCAAAAGCTCTTCCGTTGCTTATAATATACTTTTCTACTTAAAATAAAGAATATTGTGGTAGAATGTACATATTTTAGCACAAATTTGAACAAATAAGTGTTCTTTCTTAATGGAACCAATTTACTTTAACCATTTTGATGCATTCCTTTTAATTTACCAAGTGAAAAAACTCCTAAGAAATGGCGGAGAAATCTCCCTCTCACTCACATTCGTAATACCTAATTTTCTCCCATAACCGGTTTCCACCTTTTCGAACACCGTTCAGAATAAGAGGAAAGGGAGGAGTGAAAAAACACACAAGGAATTTTTATTTAGAATACGAGGAATGAGAGAAGGGAAAAAACTCGCAAGGAATTTTTGTTTAGAATTGAGCTGAGTATTAATAGAATGGTAAACATTGAATTATGTCACTTTGAATATCTTTGATAAAGTAATAACATAGTTTTTCAAATCATCCTGATTGAGATTTTTGAAAGTTTTTGGCATCAAAAAACCGAAAACGTCGTTTATTTCTTCGAATCCTTCCGCTCTTTGTTGTAGTTCGGTAGTCATTGTGTCCAAAACTTCATAGTAGTCCATTCGATGTTTTGCATGCGATTCTAATGCTGAATCGGCAGTCTTCTCATCGAACATTTTCCTGACTTTACGTTTTCTGATTATGGGAAAATCAGCATTTTCCCAGCCCATTTCTAGCCTTTTGTGCCTAGTTTTCAGCACGAATTTTTCATAAGTTCATTCATCTCTCAGATCTCTCAATTTTATTAAGGCCGTTGCCGTGCACCGCTGCGCCTTAATTAGATCGAGTTCCTTTTTTTGTAATTGAATTTAGACAGAACTGATTGCGCTAAGAACTGAATGCCACCATAACAAATTTAGTAAAAACAACCAGTTCATCGACGACAATAACGACTGAGCTTTGATGATATCTTCCCCAGATGCTCCGACTCTTGAAATTTCATTCTCCAGGCAGTTAACGATACATTCAGTATTTTATAATTATAAGCTTTTATTTACTTTCACTTTTGTTGTCTGTAATGGAATCTTGCAAGTTAAATTTGATACACTTCCCGGTGTCCGATTGAGCTGAAATTTTGCACACATGTATAACTCCGATGACAATGCAATATTACTTTGTTAGAATTCGATAAATTAATCGATAACACAGTTATCGGTAAAGATTTGTATTTACTTTGGCATAACAGCCTAAGTCCCATACAAACACGCCGGTACCTATCCGTGGATTGTGATATTTGGACGTGGTGAATCACGTGTCACGCGTGGTGAATTTCATCGCTTGCGAAAAGCGGAGACACAACCCTCTGTTGTATTTCTGTGTATAACCAACATAGCTGAATTTTTAGGGCTGTTTAACCCTGTAATCTTTTCTGTAATTTATTTTGCTTTTGGAAAAATTACCTATTTGAAAAAAGCTGGCTGAAAAATATTGGCATAACAGCTTAAGTTAAATCAAGAATGGAAAATCTTTGGAAAATTTGAGCAGATGTGGCAATTTCGCGCGTCCGTTGAACGAAATATTGACAATCTGCTGATCATCGCTAAGAAATTAGCGACATTCCATCAACTAAGCAGCACTTTAGCAATACTACTGTTATTATTTGGCCGCTCAAACACACAAATATTAATTGTGCATTAAATCTAAAATATACAAATACACCATAATAATTTACACGGCCAAAGCCATAATAATTCACACGGGTCATCAATTCTTTCTCTGATTCAAAATCTGAACTACCAGCGCTACCGTCAACAGCTCAGTGTCATCACTGCCAGTAGCGCCAATAACACCAAACTCGTGCCTGACACACAAAAGTCGTTTCATTCAATAGCGCAAGTAAAATGTACTACGCACTCACTACTAAGAAGCGTCAAAAATTCGCTTGGAGTAATTTCGTCAATGAGCTACCATTGAGCTGGCACCGCATTGGCGCTGGCGCCATGCAATTTACATCACTAAAATTGCGCGAATGCCCAGGCTCATGACTTCAATACTTATATTTACAATGCTTTAAACTTTAAATACACCTCTGAAGTTGCTGCGCATAAAATGTGTACTAATAAATTCCAATACGCATTATACGCAGATGTAACTGATATATGTGTTTTTGTTTCACCCCCTATACTTATATTTAAAGCTTTTATAAGAACAAGCTTCTATTACTTGTTAATAAAACGAACTAAAAAGTAAAAAATAAAATTAAAGAAAAAAAAACTTTTTTAAAAATAAGCTTTTATTATTTTGGTTAATAAAATTAACTAAAAAGTAAACAATAAATTGACTCTAAAGAAATATAACACTTTATAAGTTCATTGTAAGCTTAAACGATAATTAGGCTTTTTCGTCTGCGACAAAAACAATTCTATATTGTACATAATTATATATTTTTAACATTAAAACTTTACACCTAAATTATTAAATCTTACAGTTTATATCACAGTCCTAATTGTTCTAATAAAAGCGTGTTATATTGCGATAGCAAGAAAAGGAGATCCTAAATGTTCTTAATTATACCATCAAAATTTAACACGTTTTTTATTAGAACAATTAGGACTGTGATATAAACTGTAAGATTTAATAATTTAGGTGTAAAGTTTTAATGTTAAAAATATATAATTATGTACAATATAGAATTTTTTTTGTCGCAGACGAAAAAGCCTAATTATCGTTTAAGCTTACAATGAACTTATAAAGTGTTATATTTCTTTAGAGTCAATTTATTGTTTACTTTTTAGTTAATTTTATTAACCAAAATAATAAAAGCTTATTTTTAAAAAAGTTTTTTTTTCTTTAATTTTATTTTATTATCGCGTCCACAGCTTTAATTCGAGATGCCCAACGTGTTGTACTCAATCTTTTCACCACTGACAGATTCCTCACCAATTCGATCATAAGATGCGTCCCCTCCAGATTTATTAGTTAAACCAAATATTTTTTTCTTCAATTCTTTTAGAAGCTTGATACCAAAATCGTCAGAGGTTCGTGACGAACTTTGGCTCTCTTTCAAAATTTCTTCCCGTCGTCGATTTGAGTGGGCGAAATATACAAAAATGCTTTCAATTGATGCGAAAAAAAACTTTGATTGAGGAACTTGCATTTTTTTCGGCTGCATGAATCCAGACCAAGTTCACTTGATGACTGAGACAGTGAACATACGGTAGAAATGTTCCATCGCCGTCGTCGAGGAAGTCTTTTAATTTCACTTGAATACCTCCGCTACCCCCAGACATGACAGGGGCACCGTCATAGCTTTGATCACACATACATTTTTTCTCAAAATTAAAACTTTTAAACAAGATTGCTGTGATTTCATAGCAAATGGACCTTCCATCGCCTTTTTTCAATCGGACAAAGCATAGAAAACTCTCTTTGATTACAACTTTAGGAGGGTTTGAAATATCTTTGTTAATCACAACATATCTTACCAAAACAGCAATTTAATCCGGTGAGCGACATCTGTTGTTGAGTCTGCTATTAATGCAAAAAATTTCGCACTTTTGCATTCGTTGACGATTGCTTGACAGGTTTCTGTTGCTAATATCTTACGCAATTCAAATTAATGGTTTTACTCAAATATTTTACGCGCTCGGAAGATTCATTATGCGCTTGCAATATTCTGTTGTGTCTATAAATTAACTTGATAACACTTAAATAAATTCTATGATTCTCATCTTCCAATCAGTTCTCTCTGTGACCTCGTAAGGCAGATAAGGTTCTGACAGTATCCAAAAAAATGTTAAGAACCGTGCGCCATTTTGATTAGCAAAATGTGCCTCATAACTTATGAGGAAACAAAGGCTCAGATTGAGGACCAACTTCAGTTGATAAACCAAGCGAAAACCCCCGCGCCCCCTACCGTCCCAACAGGTCCATCTGATAACTCCGGTATTTCGTTAAAAGTCCCTCCCTGCGATACCGAAATATTTTATGGTGGTTACGAAAAATGGGATTCGTTTCGTGATATGTTCACAACGGTCTACATTAACCACCAGCACACAAATCGTATCACCTCAGATACAAAACGCAAGGAAAGACAGCTCAATAGTCAACCAATTTCCCTTGATGACAACTTTGCCTTAGCGTGGGAAGCCCTAAAGTCTCGATACGAGAACAGACGAATTCTCGTACATAACTAAATACGGGCCCTGATGAATTTAAAAACTATTACCGCGGAAAACAGTGAAGACATACAAAAGTTGCAATCGTCGGTAAATAATTTCCTACAAGTTCTCGCCACACAACAATTATCCACAGATAACTGGGACCCGATACTTATTTATCTGATGACCTCGAAACTTCCAGAAACGACAGTCACGTTGTGGGAGCAATCTCTGACCTCAAGAAGAGAACTTCCCAACTGGACCCAAATGGACCAGTTCCTCACAACTCGATATGAAGTGGTAGAACGAGTTGATGAATGGCGTAAAGTAAAAGTAAGGCCGCCATTTAAACTTCAACAGTCACATTCGTTCCAAAATAGATCGCCCGCTCAGACTCAGTCGCACATAACAGAGCATCGAACAATGTACAAATGCTCAATGTGCAAAACCTCCTCTCATCCCTTAATAAACTGTTTTAAATTAAAGAAATTGTCTACCTCTGACCGCAGAAAGTTTGTCAAAGAAAACAATACGTGTTTCAATTGCCTCTCTCAGTCACACTTGTTGAAAGATTGTCCCAGCACTCAAAACTACAATCAATGTCGAGATCGGCACAACTCAGTGCTTCATGAAGACACTTCACCCACGCCGAAGAGACAACCCTCCCGAGTGCAAAGGACAACCTCCCAAACGACAACGACAAACCCCATTAACCCATCCGATAAAACTCGGGATCAAGCAGATCTTCTGGATAAAGGACCTTCCTGTTCGCAAAAAAGCCAAGTCCAATCGTTCTGCGCAGAAACCGATTGCAAAATAATTTTACCCACGGCTATCGTCCCGGTAGAACATAGAGTGGAGATTTTTTAACTTAGAGCTCTCGTAGATCAGGGATCTGAAAGAAGCTTTATTTCCACAAGAGCCCAAGCCAGGATCAGACTCCCTTATAAACCCTCTAAATGGCATGGGAGGGAAAGTAGTTCAAACCTCATATAAACTGTGTTGCCTGACCCTAGTTTCCGCAAATATGCAGACAAAAATAAATGCGGAAGCAATAGTATTACCTCAGCTGACGAAAATGCTCCCCAACTTCCAACTAACCAACGAACTCCAAACGAATTGGGCACACCTTAACCTCGCGGATTCGAACTGTCACTCTCCATCCCAAATAGGCCTTGTTCTAGGTGGTGGGTGATATAATCCCCCATATAATTAAGGAATGCGTCAAAAAGCTTTCACTCCACCTGTTTAGCTCAAAACACGATATTTGGATGGATCATCAACGCCTGTGGAAGTATCATCCTACTCCATACAAGCGTCAGAGGTAACTAATAACGAGCTAAACTCCCTACTACGGAAGTTTTGGGAATTGGAAGAAATACCCAGCTTCAATGGCAAAACTCATGAAAATGATTTTTGTGAAAATTATTACACAGACACAACTACGCGCGCGGATAATGGACGTTATGTGGTCAGGCTCTTCTTTAAGCCTAGTTTCCCTGACGCATTCCCCTTATCAAAATCACGCCCCTCGGCCCTCAGCCAGCTTTTAGGGATGGAAAAAACTCTCCCAAGAAAAGGAAATCTAAAGGAACTATATGATAGTGTATTAGAAGAATACATCACCCTCGATCATATGGAAGAAACGGGCTCAAATGAAAAATTCAACGTAGGCAAATGCGCCTCGTTTTATCTCCCCCATAATGCGGTTATAAAACCCGAAAAAACAACGAAAGTAAGGGCCGTATTTAACGCCTCGAAAAAATCGGCATCAGGATACTCTCTTAATGATGTTCTTTATACCAGACCTATCCTCCAGCCGGATCTGATGCTCCTTATTCCCAAATGGAGGACACACCAGTTTGTTTTCAACGGAGATGTAGAAAAAATGTACCGTCAAATCATAATGTAAGAAAGACGACAGAGACTATCAGAGGATCGTTTTTCGCTCGTCTCCGGGCGGTCCCATAAAAGATTATCGTCTGAAAACAGTTACATTTGGTGTGAACTGTGCCCCCTACTTTGCCATACGCACCCTTCATCAATTGGCCAAAGATGTAGAAGAAGCTTTCCCCAAGGCTGTCCCTGTCTTGACCAAAGAAACGTATGTAGATGGCATTCTCTCTGGTAGCCATGATATTCTCTCGGCTGAACAGTCTCTCTCCCAAGTCATCCAAGCGCTCGGTTCAGCAGGATTCCCATTGCGGAAAATAACGACCAACCACCCCAGTATTCTGGGGGATATCGAAAAAGGGGACTTGCTCGACACAAATCTCTTAGAATTCGAGAAAACGAGTAACGCCAAAACTCTCGGTATTCAATGGAACGCCGTCACCGACACCTTCTCGTATACAGTCGACTCTATACCCCTGTCGTCTGCTAGGACAAAGCGTCAGATCCTCTCCTCTGTCGCTAAACTTTTTGACCCTGCAGGGTGGCTTACGCCGATAATGATTCAGGCAAAGATTCTCCTCCAAGAGTTGTGGATAGACGGAACCGACTGGTACGAGCAAGTGAAACCCCTCCGTCTCATAAAGTGGACTCAATTCACGAAAAATTTTTACGATATCTCGAACATTAAGACGACGCCCGACGCACAGTGTTCATGTTCTAGAAAATATTAATTAAAGTATATAATTGAATTTCAAAAATTCTTTTGAAATTCTATTTAGAAATGCGTAATTAAGCGAAAAAATAAAAAACTAGGAAATTTTAACTAAGTTGAATCGACTAACGAGGCTCTATTTGGAAGCAAATCAATTGAGAAAAAGTTTTAACTCGAATTTTTGCCATTGAATATGAAAGTTTAAATTGCTGGCCTGCTGTGAGTTATACTTCAATTGCTAAAATATTATATTGTTTTTATTTTCTTAGGTATACTAATTTTCGTAAATATACATTTTTGTGATTTTAATTGAACAGGAATTAGTTTTTCATGTTATAGTGGGATAATGTTAAATTAAGTAAAATTTTTGAAATGTTTTGAATTCATAAGACCAGCAATCTCGTTATCCGCATTTATCCGCTTTAATTGTTATCTAAGCTTGTTTCCTACTCTTCGTATAACAAAAGTAGTACAACTTTAGCTGCAGGAAAATGCAGGTTTTCATGTAATACTTTGTTTTCAGGAACTATGGCATTTTCAAAGGATGAACTTTTCGAAATTCGGTATAAGCAACATAACGCAAAAGAAAAAAATGACAGCTCAAAGTTGACTCCAATAAAAAAAGCCGTTTCAAAATTTGTGAGTGGAAAAGTTGCAGACATATTTTAAAGATGAAGGGATGAACACTGATATCTTTTTCGGAGACTAGTCATCAGTCCAAAAAACTCCCGTCCGATTTCGCCCCTATCCTAAGACCCCTCTGAATTCACTGCTCTCACCCCGGCCACTTCCTTAGAGGCTGTTCCCTCCTGGCCATCCCTGAAGTGGATCATGGAGATTTGTCCCTTATGAACCGTTGGGAAAGGGTAAAAAGCATCCATCACCAGTTTAGCAGAAGATGGAAAGAAGATTATCTAAAAGATCTCCAGAAAAGGCAAAAGTGGAAAAATTCACAAACTGAGCCTAAAGTCTGTGTATGCGTTTGTATTCACGACGACTCACTCCCCCGACAGAGTGGCGTCTAGGACGCATTGAAATATTATACCCAAGGCCAGACGGTCATATACGCGTTGTTGGCGTTCGCACTCAAACCGGCACCCTCAAACGCCCACTTGTAAAATTATGTTTCCTCCCTCATAACGAAAACCTAGATAGGGCAAGCACGGAAAACCCACCAAGTTACCACTGAACTACCTCTTCCACTCCTACCGCATTCCCGATGCAACCATATCATACTTCGTAGACTCAAGCAATCTGAGACCCCCTTCATTTAGCAGTTCTCTCCCCAAAAATATTTGTACAACTGTCATTTCAGGTTGTTATTGATCGCGTTCCGCAACCGGTACTACGACGTTCTTTGCGGTCAGAAATTGTCGCCCACAGCCCGCCGCTGCAAACCGATTATAGAGGATGCCTCATATGTACACGCAACCACGCCCTTCGCAATTGTAGTGTATTCAAGAAAATGAAGCCGCTACAAATTGTTTTGAGCTATCGCACGCCACCGAAGAATGCAGCTCGCATGATCGCTGCCGAACCTGCGGCTTAAGACACCACTCCCTGCTGCATCGACGGGGCGCAACCCCTAGCACCCCACGTCATACTCAGGCACCCCATCCTGGTCGCCAAGCAGTACCACCTCAGGTACCGCTGAACGCGACTAGGGCAGGTCGATGGCTGAGCGACTGTCGCAGTCGTCCATCCATGAGTTGACAGATCGGTTTGTGTGACACGAGAATTGTACAAACCCTTTAATATTAAAAAGAAATAATCTTTAAAATTTACAAAATTCCCTTTTATTCACGTCGAAAATATAGTTTCGCACTGAATTCACACGCGCTCGGTTACCAGCTAACTTTTTAACATAGTTCCAGTGCAGAAAGAGTATACACAAATCATTTTCAACGAGTACTGTGTATTATAAAGTGAATTGCCCCAGAAACCTCCAATAAACCGGAGTTGAAATCACATTCGAGGCTCTGGAAAAAGGGGTATATTCACCACCGCAACCATACTCAACCGCTGCTGTATCGCAATCATCAAAGCGCTATATCGCCATCACAGCCGTGCCATCACCGCCGCATCCGCAGCAGCCGTATTCACAGCCACAAAGGAGCCACACCCTAATCAAGCAGTAGGCGTAATTTTTTGTTACAGAATATGATAACCATTTACTTCGGTCATTGTTCATAAAAAGCTTTTCATTGTTCGTATAATAAAATGAAGATTTAAATCGGCGATTATCACTAGATTTTGGAAATTCTTTGTCGGGCATGTCAAACTTGTCTGGTTGACACGGACCAGTTAATGATAGACCTGCAATAATCTTTTTATCTAATAAATTGTTGTTATCACAAAGACCTTTGTCATTTTTGAATGGTAGTAAATTGTTTGGCAGTTCTTTTTGTTTCTCAATTTTACTATCTGCTCATGTTTCCTCCGTTCCAACAATTAAAGATGTGGATTTTTCACATTTATCATCTTGTGATCGGTCATTTGTATCGTATGACATATCAAATCCTGTTATGAAAGAATCACAATTCACTGCTACATGGACCTCTTGGTATTTATTTCCTTTAACTTACAACTGTTTAAAAAATCGCTCGGGTGTGATACCCAGAGACACGTTTTGGTTCCAGGGTCTCGAATCCGAAGTCGAAACTCCGAAACTTTTCGAGATATCCGCATCTACTGGTTATAATGATCCCGAGCCAGATAAACAATTTTGCATGTAAACGCAAAACCTTGGTCTGGTTCAATTTGTGAGCCGATAATTTGTTTCATTTGTCATCTTTTGTTTACACGCACTACCTTTTAATAAACCGACTTTTTCAAAAATAGGTCACGCTACTCCGCATGATATTCAAATTGTTATTTATGGCCAAATTATGTGTAACGCCTACATAAAAATTGCATAGGGAAAGGGCCCTCAACTGGAGGTTGAGAAAAGGTAATTTTACTATGAAATTTTTATGTAGGCAAAACAAGGAAAATAATTCTACCTGTATTGCAAAATTCTAGAAAGATGGTGAAGTTAATTATTATAAGGCTAATCATATACAAATTATCCATAGAGATTAAGCTCATTACATGGGGTGGAAGCGTTGAGCGCCCTTTTGACCTATTTCAGAGGAGGGCCCAGTCGGCAATGTCCCATTTGCCGCCCGTTAAATTCGCAACTGCCATCAGCCCATTACTTCTTGTTGCGATATTCAAAATCTTAAGATTTTTCGTATCCACCTTGTTGTTCAGATCTTGCTTTGTTTTTTCAGTAGTTTGTTTTGCTTTCGGTTTTACTATTATTGCGACGTGTTTTTTTAGCTGTGGTACTTCACTCTTTTTATTATTATTTTTACGGCATTTGCATATGACACTCTTGTTTCATTATTATTGCTGCTTATTTCAGTATGCACTTTTTCATTGTCCTTACCTCTGCCTGTGCCAATTAAATCAGTTTTATTTAATAATTTGGGAAAAATTTAAACATCGTGACACCTTGTAAATCTCTTCAAAGCCTTTTCTCCCAGGAGTGGGATTTCAACCCGCACTCCTACGATGGTTGAAGTGTTACAAACGCATTCAGCCACGTCATGCCTTAGTTGTTGTAAACCTTATCCCAATTGCCTTTGCATATTTTCTTTATGCATATTACATACTTCGTATGCACTCATGTGTTAAAGTTATGCGTTGGTAAGGCGTTTTCAAAGAAACTGGTATTGTTGCTTTTGTTCTATTTATAGAACTTCAACGAATTAACCAATGTTGTCTATTTGCATGAGTTAAGCGGGGATTGCCCTTATTGCTTTAAATGTATGAAAACATTTATTTGAAGCAATTTTTAATTTATAATTTATTTAATAATTTGGGAAAAATTTAACTCATATAAATCAGTTAATTTAGCTCATATAAATCGGTTTTATTTTTTACCTCTTCAACCATGGTATATAAACATTTCATTTCTCCAATTTTCTTTTCAAATTGTTTTTGGGATTTTTCTATCATCGCAGCACGTTGAGTGTAGCGACTCTCAACTGCTTCCAATAGAGCTTTTATTTCATTTTGGTTTGTTTTCATTGCACTTTCAAACTCAAGCTTATATTCACTTAGAATTGAGTTATTTTTTAAACGGTTTTATTTAACTTGACTCTGTGTAGCGAGCGGCCGGCCGACCGTTGCTTACGAATTTTGCAATTAAAATTTAATTAACTTCCCGATAACCTGCAAGCTTGAAACTTGGAATATGGTTCACAACCCAATGGCAATGCAAGTATAAGAACCAAAACTCCGATAGGTGGCGCATGGATCGAAATATTTCAAAAAATCGTATGTGTGGTATAATATACGAAATAAATTAATGTGTTCCGCTCAAGTTCAGCGATAGAAAACCGACGCTGACGATTGGTCAATGTGGCGGATTGAGTAAGGGTTAACAAATGTAAACAGATACGACTCCCCGCTGAGTTCAACATAACTTATCTATGCCGCTATGACTTGCCTGTGTGTGGTCAATGTTTGGTTATGCATAAAGAGTGCATAGAAAGTGAAACTCATTCGGGTATATACATAATTTTAATTAATTGAGTTCAATAGAATTTCTAAATTTTGTGAGATAGATTTTTCTTGTTCGAAAGATGGCTTTCTGAGTATTTTAAATACTTTTTAAATACTTTTTATAAGTAAGGTAATTTATATTATTATACATTATTAACTACTTTACACTTTTATAATTAGCCTATAAGATTCTTTTTTAATTGGCTTAAATAAATAAATAAATAAATACAAATACCTTGTATGTAAGGCTTATTCTGGTAATGCCACACCATCCACCTTAGTAAGAGTCATGTATAAATTGAAAAAAATTGTATATGACTCTTAAAGAGCCTTAATGACCCACTTAAGGTTTGTTTGAGTTTACAAAATTTTAATTGCTTTTAGTATTCTATTGTAATTTATTGCATGGCGGTAACTTGATACGGACAATTAAGAGTCTGTTTACATTTGTTTCAAATGTATTATTGTTTTGCCGATTTTGTTTGAATTTGGTTTTTTTTTGTGTTAAATTATGCGAGTTGCTAGCAGGTGTTTTATATTGGTTTAAGCCTATCCTTATGGACTATTATTTCCTTAATTTGTAGATAGGTTAAAGTAAAAATGTTTTCTATTAGTATTTCCTATTATAGCGGGGATTAGAATAAAAGATATTTCCCTATTAGTATTTCCTATTCTACTGGGGGTTAAAGTAAAAAATATTTTTCCTATTATGTAAAAGTATGACCTATCTAATAGCGAGGTTTTCCTAGATGAGACCCGGGAAAATTTATATTTATCTCTTCAATATAAGTTTCTCACAACTAATAAATGATTTAGATTTCCTTACTTTTTCTTTACTATTTCTATTAAACAAAAAAATGTTTATTGTTATTTCATTTCATTTGGCCTTTTTATTACACCTAGAAAAAAAATTTTGTAGCTAATTATTCGCAGGGTTTAGTAGTTGTAGTTGGTGGAAGAGCAACGTAATTTATAATATTAGTAGTTCAGCTAATGGGTAGTCGGAAGGTACAGTGGATGCAAAAATTTTTCGTATCTTAAATTTCTTTTCATATTTTCGATATTTTCCAGCAACATTTTAATTGGGTCTTATATGTCATACGATTTCTGCGGCGGCCACCAAGACAGAACCGTCATGATATTAATGAAGAATTATTTAATTTTTAACCGGGATTTGTCACATGCACAACCTCTTGGGTTTGTGCAATTATTTGATCTTAGAGAACGTGGGTACCTACTTTTATTATTTTAAATTTGCCTACTGGAGTACTGGACTGGTTTTTTTTCGTTCTTAGTTTTTTGCATATTTCCACTGTCCTAGAATTTCCTATTGCTTCATGGCCATCTTTGTCAGGAGCATTCAAAGGAAGTATGCAAATTTTTGATTTGCTATTGAGCTTAGACAGTGTTGATGAAGTTGTTTTTACTGTCGTCTGAGACATTGTAAGGGTAAATGTTTAAAATTTTATTTTCAAAAGTTTGTTGCTCTTCCTCAACATCAAATTGAGTTTTAAATTTAAATAAAAAAGCTTTAAATAATAGAGTTTATTTTATAATAGCGTGCTAAAAGCGAAATTTCTCAGATACGATCTTGGACGTTTAGTTGTCTGTGCTTATGCTTCATGTAGTTTTTGAGCATCATAGCTATTGTGATGATCAATAGCATGAATGCACAAATTATTACTGCTAACCAAACATCTGGGACGTTTCGGACGTTTTTCGTATCTGATTCTATTGGTGGTTCATACTTGATTATCCTGTCCTCTGATGTTTCAGAGTTTCCTTTACCTACTTCGTAGCCAGCTATGGCCATCATAATGCCATGTGATATTTTTGTCCACCAAGACGTTTTGAACCTTCTGTGATTATTTTCCTGTTTCAGTGAATAAGGGGTAAATTCCAATAAGATTTCTTTGATTTTTTTTTTCTTTATCCTAAGTACTCCAATTTTAAAATTTTTAAATTTTTTTAAATTTCTTAAAGATATTTTTATTTAGGTTAAAACAAATTTGAACATTTCAAAAATTTTATAATTTACTAGCTTAGTATAGTTTATTTTCTTTACAAAATATTTAAAAATTTATTCCTATGCGATTTTATTTAATTTTTATTTACTCGCAAATAAAATTTTCTTAGGGCTATTATAATTTTAATTATTGATCCCTCTCGGGGAAAGCCATCCTGTTCATCCTAGCGATTTCTTCTGCTCTAGTTGTAGGATTTTTCACATCCTCTATTGTGGGTTCCCTATTCATTCCTATCTTTTTCCAAAAAGGCTTTAACCATTCTAACTCTTTTTCGTAATCTACTTTTCCTGAGTCTAAAATTACTTTGTCATCCCACTCAATGGGGTATTTCCAATATTTCCTAGACATTCCAATTTACTCAATATACAAAAATTTCTAATTATATAAAAATAGTCTTATAATATTTTCTTCTAATTTTCTTTACGACAAAAATTTTTGAATTTTGAAATATTTTATATTATACTTTTTCAAAATGTTGATTCTAATTTAAATAAAATGCCTGACATTTTGAATTTAAATTTTTAATTATTTCTTCTTTTTCAATGCATTTTAAATTTTAACATTTAGTCTTAAGTTATTTTTCCGAATTCACCTAGTCCTAATTTAAAAAAAAAAATCCTAAGCAAAAACAAAAGTTTTTGCTAATGGTTTAGCGTCCATAAGACCGTTCAATTGATTCTAAAATTTAAAGTATACTTAAAAAAATTGCCCCAACTTGCTGCCAGTCTAATGTGTATATTGTGCTGCTAGTCCAATTTTTCCAGCTCTTATGCTGTCTGTTGTTAATTGCCTTTTGCGTTCTATTCCACTCTGATTTTATGCATTTGGCAGTCATTTGTTGTTGAAATCAGTGGCCCAATTAGATGCAATGTGATTTATTTCCTTTATATACACTGTTGGTTTCGTCGTCTTTGATGCGCTCCTTTATGGTAGCCAGTTTATTCGGTTGACAGAATTTATTTCCTTTGCCTTGTGGTAGGATAACGTTTTTAACTTTTAAAACTTTTAAAACTTCTAGGATCTCCTTTCAGTTGAATCCTTTTTAGCGATTTGCTTTCCAAATAATACTTTTACTGGTTTTTAAATCTAAACAGGCAGGATCTCGGTTCAGCTAGATTTTTTAAGCCATTTTCGCTTGTTCAGCAAATTTTATGCTTAAAGGTCGAACTGGCAGGATCGCCATATAATATACGAAATAAATTAATGTGTTCCGCTCAAGTTCAGCGATAGAAAATTATTCTCTTTATTAAATGAACGCCTTTCCTTTTATACAGAAATTTCTTAACTTACGCATGCACGATTATACTAATACAATTAAACTAAAAGTATTTACATTACTAATATGGATATGTAAAGTCAGCAATTTACTTCATTGACCTACTTATAACTAAAATGCAATTGGATATATGTATAAATGTTTTGGCAGTGCACATTGACAAACCGACGCTGTCGATTAGTCATACTGATCGATACGTGGCTGGTCAATGTGGCGGATTGAGTAAGGGTTAACAAATGTAAACAGATAAGACTCCCCGATGAGTTCAACATAACTTGTCTATGCCGCTATGAGTTGCATGTGTGTGGTCAATGTTTGGTTATGCATAAAAAGTGCATAGAAAGTGAAACTCATTCTGGTATATCATAATAATAATAATAATAATAATAATAATAATAATAATAATAATAATAATAATAATAATAATTGGTGGAGGCTGAGCTCAGGGCTCCACCGGGGTCACACGGCCTCTAGTAGGTTAGCTGCGAATAACCAATAAGCAGTCCCCGACCAAGAGGGACCATAGAGGAGGGCGTGGCGCAAAAGGCCACACATGCCCAATGAATCTTGGTGGCAGGGCGAGTGGATGCCGCCCTAAAACTTCAATAAGCATCCTCAGGATCGAGCCCAGTAAGATCCTGACGGCGACAACTGGAAAATGTTGAGGAAAAGATTGCTATGGGCTGGCGTGGACGGTATTCTACCATCTTAGTAGCCGAGGGTGACACCTCGTCGAAACGGGTGGTGGGCTAATATCGTCTTCGTCTCCGTCTCGTTAAAACCTTGGCAGGTCTCCAAGTACGTTCGAAGCCACGTCACCATTAAATTGGTGGTGCAGGATCAGTTGAGATGACTCCTGACTTACGCCGGATTCTGGCTCTGAGCACAGACTCTCATAAGGACCTGTGTCAACCCTCGCGTGGCCTCCCTGCACATGCAAAGATAACCACGGGAATCTAAAACGGCGACTGCACATCGGGCGGAGATAGCGGCTTGGAGCGGAGACCCAACCGAAAAGAAATGAACCAAATAATTGAAACGCATAAAAGTAACGAGGTTAATGATAGCGGTGTAACCGCTTTTCAAAGGAGCAGCAAGGTGCTCCGATTGCCGGTGTTAAAAGCCGCTAGCAATGCGACAATAGCACCAGCAGAGAAACAAGTTGGCGGGTCAGCAATGGCCAGGGACACCCCACGACGAACGCAAGGGGGGACAAAAGCTAGGGAAAACAGTAGGAAAGTAGATGCCACCCCATCTACCCCTGGACAGCAAGGTGACGGCAATGACGGGCGGGAAACCTCCGTATGCGGTGCAACACCGGGGAGGACAAGTCAAGTTGACCTCCTCGAGTATGCAAGAGTTGTGCTGCGCAGCATGCAGGCTGCTGCAGCCAAACAGAAGAATGTGTCGATGGACATAAAAACGGCATGGCACAACTTGAAGAGACACTGAGTCGCATGCGCTCTTTATTAGAGGGTAAAAGCGCAGAGTACACAGAACCGAAGGCGACTCGTGGGAACAAAAGAGCACGAACGAACTCTGGCTCGCAACCGGGGGCCTCGGAGGCCAAGAAAAAGTGCGATGAGGGCTCTGCGAAGACAATCTCGGGCGAGGCCTGGACGACCGTAAGGAACCGGAAAGCCAAACCACGCCCTGAGAAAGGACAAAGGACACCACCTGGGCAAGCCAAGAAGACAAAATGAAAAGGCAAGCCCAGAAACAGACGGGCCGCAACTTTCGTAGTTAGACCAGCCCAGGGAAAGAACTACGCTGAAGTCGTAGGAGCCATCCGGGGCGAGCTTCGGCCTGAAGATACAGGGACCGTCATACGCTCCGTCCGAAAAACCAAATCCGGGAGTGTACTTATCGAAACTGCACGTTGCGGCGATAAATCAGCGTTCATCCAAGCGATAGGAAGCGCTGTTGGAGAAGCGGGCGAAACCAAGCAGCTTACACGGCGAATGCGGATAGAGGTGCTGGGCATGGACTGTCTGGCAACCGCCGAAGAAGTTGCCCAGGCTGTTAGGAAAGCTGCTGGCGGGGAAATGACGGGGCAGGTCCGTGTGTCTATTTTCTCGGCAAACCAGCGTGAACAGAAGATGGCAGCCATTGAAGTGGACGAAGCTGTAGGCGTCCTTTTACTAGCCAAGGGCAAGATCTGTATCGGCTGGCTGCAATGCAGGCTTAGACAGAGGGTAGACGTGCAGCGATGCTTCAGGTGTCTAGGCTACGGACACCAAAAAGCAGACTGCAAAGGCCCTGATAGAAGCAGTGCTTGCTGGAAGTGCGGACAGAGTGGCCACCAGGCCTCGACCTGCACGGAAACTCCAAAGTGCTTTTTATGCCTGTCAGAGAAGGTCGACCACCTTCCCGGGTCTGGAGCATGCAGCACCTTCAGGGAGGCACTCGCTGCCGCAAAGGCCAAACAGGCGCGCAAGTGACCAGGTTCATCCAAGGCAACCTGAACCGAAGCAGGCTAGCCGATAGCCTGCTGGACCAATTGGTTCTTGAAAGCAGAGCCAGCTATGCCATCATCAGCGAACCTTATAGAGTCAGGAGTGACTGGCACGTAGACTCAACAGGTGCTGCTGCGATCTGGATCCTAGACGCTGGCGCCCACGTACGAAGCCGTGTTGTCGGAAACGGCTACGTACGCGTAACAGTGGCGCACACCACACTCTTGAGCTGCTACCTGTCCCCAAACGATCCAATTCAAGGGTTTAAAAATAAGCTAGAACTGCTCGAAGACGATTTGCGTGAGGAAACCGGTAACGTGGTCGTCGCTGGAGATTTCAATGCTAGGGCTGTTGAGTGGGGAATGCCCCAGACTAACTCCAGAGGAAGGCTAGTGCTAGAAATGGCTGCCCGACTCGGATTGGTCATTCCGAATACCGGCACGACCCCGACATATCGGCGACCAGGCTTTGGACACTCTATCCCTGATATTACATTAGTATCGGAAAACCTGCTGTCAAAGGCGGCTGGATGGAGGGTGATGGAGGATCTCACGGGTAGTGACCATAACTACATCGCCTTCCATCTTAATGACTCAGGGCAAAGTCGGACAGAGAGACCGCCCCGTATGAAAAGAAAATGGGACGCCTCTAAGGTTGACGCTGCAAAGTTCTCCGCTGTTGTACAAGCGAGCGCACGACAGATAGTCGACAGTGCCGAAGCGGCGAACGTTACGGTAGAAGCCACCATGCGTTGCCTGAACAACGCATGCAAGACCTCAATGCCACGAAAAGGGCCTAGGAGAGGTAAAAAACAAGTGCACTGGTGGAGTGGCGAAATCGCCGAACTACGCAGGGTATGCCACAGAAAGCGACAACCCGCGCATGCGCTAGAGCATGCGGAGGCATACAAAAGAGCAAAAAAGGTTCTCTGTCCCGCCATAAAGCAAAGCAAACTTGATAACTGGAAAAAGCTTTGCAAAGAAGTTGATCGTGATCCTTGGGGACAAGGGTATAAAATAGTAATGGGGAAATTTCGCCCACCGAACCAAACGATGGATGAGGGAAAGATGCGAAGTATAGTAGATGCTCTGTTCCTCACTCGCACAAGCAGAGAGGGTGACCACGTCACCAACGAAGGCCACGACGTGCAGCCGTTCAGTGAAGGTGAGCTAAAAGCGGCCCTACACAGAATGAAGCCCGGTAAAGGGCCAGGACCGGATGGGATACCAGCTGAAGCAATAAGACTGGCTGCTAAGAGCAGTCCTGAGTTGCTGTTGCACATGTATAACAAATGCCTGGAAGCCAGGATCTTTCCTACAAGGTGGAAGACAGCGCACCTCGTGCTAATCCCGAAAGGCAAGGGAGACCCGAACTCCCCGTCGTCTTTTCGACCATTATGCATGCTCGACACGGCCGGGAAAATGATGGAAAGCCTCCTTAAACAACGGCTGATAGCAGCCATTGACGATGGAGGTGGTCTGTCCCATCGGCAGCATGGGTTCCGGAAAGGTCACTCCACAATAGATGCCATAGCCGAGGTTATAAATGCGGTAAGGAAAGCCGAAACCGCGTGCCACCAAGTTAGGCCGGTTGTTACTGGTCACGCTGGACGTGAAAAATCCTTCAATTCCGTCAGGTGGGACGATATGCTCGATGCGCTGAAACACTCTTTCAAGGTACCTCCTTATTTACAAGCCATATTAGGGGACTACCTAAAAGATCGCTGGCTCACGTACGAAACAAACCAAGGTCAGAGAAAGGTGAGGATAACAGGCGGAGCAGCCCAGGGATCGGTGTTAGGTCCCGACCTCTGGAATGCTTCGTATGACAGCCTCCTTCGTTTGCACATGCCAGAGAGTGCTTTTTTTGTCGCTTTCGCAGACGACGTGGCTGCCGTAATTACAGCACGGAACTGCGAGCTGGCGCAGCTTAAATTAAACCAAGTAATGCGCAGTGTAAATAGATGGATGAGTGACCGTGGACTTCAGCTCGCGACAGCGAAAACTGAGATCGTAATCCTCACGAAGAGACGAATTCCCACCATTACGAATATGATGGTTGGAGAACAACAAGTACAAACACGCAGCTCCACGAAATACCTTGGGGTGAGGCTAGATAGCAAACTAACCTTCTCGGAACACTTTCAAGGAGCCTGTGAGAAAACTGCACGGACCATAGGATACTTAAGCCGATTAATGGCAAACACAGGCGGGCCAAGGCCATGATTGCTTCCGCTTCGAATTCTATACTCTTGTACGGGGCAGAAATTTGGGCGGATGCAATGAAATTCCGAAAGTATCGAGCATCTATTACTTCTGTCCAACGCAGAGGGGCGCTACGAATTGCCTCAGCTTACCGCACGGTATCCGCAGACGCAGTTCTTGTTATTGCGGGAACCATACCGATACATCTTCTCGCTGAGGAGAGGAAATCAATTTACCACCTCCGAGGAGATGTTGCTGCCGCGCAGGCGCGAAAAGATTCTATCCGACGCTGGCAACAGCAATGGAGCTGCAGCAGTGCAGGCAAGTGGACCAGGGAACTGATTCCCGAGCTGGAGCCATGGTTAGAACGGCCACATGGAGAGGTCGACTTCTACCTGACACAGTTTTTAAGTGGCCACGGCTACTTCCGGGAATACCTCCACAGGATGGGCAAGGTTGAAAATCCGAATTGCTTATACTGTGGGCTCATAGACGACGTACGCCACATCTTTTTCGAATGCGATCACTTCGCACAGCAACGAAGAAGAGTGGAAGTAACACTAGGCGACCTATCCCCGGGCAGTGTCATCCATAAAATGACCTGCGAAAATGACAGATGGGACATGGTCAGCAGATATGCAAGGAATATTCTCCTCGCTAAACGGCAAGATGGTTGCTTAGCCCAATAACGTGAGAGTAGCCAAAGAGCTCACGTAGCGCGCTTCCGTGCCCGAAGTTATGCTAAACGCGGTCCCTGGTGCGGAAAATGCGCGGGCCGTGGGAGGTTAGGTTTTAGTGGGTAGACCATGAAGAAAAAGAAAGGGAGTCCTACACTCGGAGAGGCTCGCTGCTACAGAGAGTAGCACCGAGGCTTAAAAACCCGGTTAGTGCATAAAGCATTTCCTCCTTCCACGTAACAAAAAAAAAAAAAAAAAAAATAATAATAATAATAATAATAATAATATTTATTTTGTCTTGAAATTATTACATTTCTTACAGACTAGTTACAGGTAAAAATAGACTACCAACTAATTTAGCAGATCATTTAGTAGCATTTTAAATCTTTTTTCACAGTAGGAGAAGTCCAAAACTGAAGAATTTTGGAGCAAGTTAAACTCTTTTAGAGCTCTAACAACAGGAGCATTGGCCGCATAATTGGTCCCCGCCAGCCCAACGTAAAATGTGGCATGAACTGGCCGGTCCATGAGGACCTCACATAGACTGATTGAGTCCGTAGTGTTGTAGCATGACTCCTTAAACAAATATGAGGAATAAGAAAGAATATACGTTCAAGTAAAAAGGGGCAGTCAACCACCCCAGATATTAAATTAAAAATGAAAGTGAGAGATAGGAAGGTTCTCATACAATCTAATGTCTTGAGATCAAAAAACATACATCTAGATGCATAAGCCGGAACAGGAAGATCAAAATGAAGTGGGCGCAGAGCGTACTTTATAAAGACTTTCTGAACACTCTCCAAACGACTTATATGACAGGAATAATACGGACGCCAAATAATAACAGCATATTCAAGTCTCTAGCGCACCAGTGAGGTATACGGATCCGAGAAATCTGAGCTGAAACGTCTGACAAAAGTCAGCATAGAGTAAGACTTAGCTATAATATAATTAAGATGGCTTTGAAACGAGAACTTCGAGTCAAAGACCACCCCAAGATCAGTGATTTTGGAAACAATGCTTAGTTGTGAGCTTACAATATAATATGAAGTAGGGATAGGGGAGCGGGATTTGGAATAGGAGACATGGGAGCATTTTTTAATATTTAAGGGAAGCATATTTTTCTGGCACCAAGCTACAACATTGTCTAGATCACTCTGAAGTTTCAACGAGTCAGCGGGACATGTAATATTACTAAAAATCTTCATGTCATCAGAATACAAGAGAAATTTTGAAAATTTAAAACAACTAGTAATATCGTTGATGAAAATCACAAAAAGAATTGGACCTAAAATGCTTCCCTGAGGAACGCCTGAAGAAGCAATGAAAGAGTACGACACCCCCCCAACTACAACTGAACAAGATCGATTTGAGAGGTACGTTTTGATCCAGCTTAAAAAACTTGAGTGGAAGCCAAACTACCGTAACTTCGATAATAAGATACGATGATTAGCTTTATTAAACGCTTTCGAAAAATCAGTATACACGGTGTTAACTTGGGCCCGGTTACTAAAAGCTTCAATGCAGTATTCGGAGAAAACTGCTAAGTTGGAGGTAGTTGATCTCCCCGACATGAAACCATGCTGGTCTACCGAGATGGGACGACTAATGGCAAAGAAAACTTTATTTTTTTTATACATTCAAAAAGTTTTTAGATAGTCGAAATGTTAGAAATAGGACGATAATTGGTGGTATCATTTTTATTGCCAGATTTAAAAATTGGCGTAATATAAGAGATTTTCCATGTATCAATGAAAACGCCTTGCCCAAAAGATTTATTAAAAAGCAGCCATATTGGGTAGGCGAGAGCTGAACAATTCTTAAAAAGGTGACACCAAAAACCATCAACATCAGTCTGGGACGACAAACTGATTTCACGAATCCCCAGTTCAACATCATCTAAAGAGATTTCAAGAGCCCCAAAGTTTAGCGCGGAACCACTAGCACCAAGGCCACTGTAAAAATTACTACTACTCAAATTAGAGTCTGCCTCAAAATTCGAGCTGAAGAAATCCGCAAAAAGATTTGCAGCAACTGATGCTGAATCAGCTTGTGTAACCTTGTAAAATACAACGGAGGGAACACTCGAACACAATTTTTTAGACTTCACAAAACGCCAAAAAGCTTTCGGATTCAGTTTAACATCCTCTTCGAATTTTCTTATATAGTTATGCTTCAAGACTTTGCTCAATGATTTAAACTCGTTCAAATATTTTATATACATTTCTTTGTACAAAGGAAACCTTGAATTTTTAAATTTTTAGAAACTTGTTTCTCAAATTCTTAAGTTTTTTCCACTCCTTCGTGAAACAAGGAATTTTGTAAACTTTTTTTTTTACTTTAGGAATGTGCTCACTACAAATACAATTTAGATTATTCTTAAAGATATTGAAACAACCGGTCGCATCAACCTCAGTAAATAGCGTATCCCAATCAATAAAGTCAATTGCCGCATTAACCACATCAGCATCATAATTTTTAAAACAAAACTTGGAAATTGTATCCTCTACCTCTACGTAAGTATTAAACTCATAAAATTCCAAATGAAGAACCAGCGGAACATGATGTGGACCAGGATTGGACAAAGGGTCCAGACATTCCTGGAGGCAAAAGTTCATGTTATCACTTAAAAATATGAGATCCAATATTCTATAAAAACTGTTATTAAAACTGTTAATCTGACTAAGGTCACATCTTGAAAACCCGTCAATCACATATGTTTCAGCAAACGCATTTGGTGGAGCAAGAATGGAAATATTCAATAAAATCGCATTTGTGGTCCAATTGTACTCATATTTGGAACACAGAATACATACTTGAATAGAAAGTGACCTATGCAAACAAATCGCCGCCAGGTGGCGAAGACTTAGGGCTCACGATGGGTATATTTACTGAACACATCATATGCTTATAAGTAAGGCCACGTCAGTAATAGCAGATATAGGAAGTGCGAGCTGCATGAAGAAACGGTTGGTTAAGTGCGTTCTCTGTTCGTGTCCTGCGCTCGCCAGGCCAAAGCTCCAGCTACTAGGGGCGCCAGAGTTGCCAGAACTAGAGTCAGCTAATGAGCTAGGTCCTAGAAAACTTTTAGCATTCGCCAAGAGTACGGAGATATCTTTTAACGCAAGTCCTGGTACCTAGTTGAAGTTTGTAATATTTGGTCGTCAAAGAAATTCTGGTAGCACTAAATACACATTCCGTCGATAAGGTCTTAATTGATCGGCCAGTTCAACCTAACCTAGATCCTAATGAAGTGCGGAGTATTTTTATTATGAGTTCTCACGTTGTGGCTTTTTTTCTTTTGAAGAAATTATTGGAAGTTTCTGAATGGAGACGTTTGTTACAGGGTGGGCTCGAACACAGAAACGACTAATATCTGATATATCCTTCAAGGTCTGGGAAAGGTGAGAGAATTTTCCTAAAATATCATCGTTTTCGACTTGTTTTCGCGATATGTACTTTTCCTCTATATTAGTGATATGAACTGTTTTCTGAATAAGCCATTCGGTCACATCTTGTTGAAGCCAAGAATGGCCTTCCCACCATAGGGAATTGTTGGCCAATTATTCGGCTGGTAGTCTTCTGCTGATGAGGTCCGAGGGGTTCAAGGCTGAGTCTACACTAGGTCAATTATTTTTTGATACGATGAGATACCAAAATTGACCATGAGTAGGGTGATTTTCGTATCCAGGGCAGAATAACAGTGCAATCCGTCCATAAGAAGCTTGACGTTGGCCTAGTTTGAGATTATTATTAATCGATTCTAAAGTTTCGGACACCGCATAACTGCAACCTAGGTAGAGATATGGTTTTAACTGGCGCTACGCAAGTAGCAAACTCCGGAAGATTGTATCATCTATCTCAGCGCGAAGGTTAAAACATCTGCATATACTTTCTCCGAGGCGTCGCACAACTCACGGATTTCTACTTTAGAGGTTGGTGAAAAGTGTACCCAGCAAAGGATACGTAATCGTTCAATGTATTTGTAGCTTTCCATTAATTTCTGCCAACTCTCAAGAGACACGGATGATACATCCTCACCCCACCGTGTACCCTCTAGCCAGATGCTCTGGATTGAAATTTTTGCAACTACTACGAAGGGAACTAACCAACCTAAAGGGTCGAATAATTTGGCGATAGCCTAAAGTAGCGATCACTAGCCTGCTTATCGAAGGGTTTTGCTGTAAATAAAAGTTATCAGCAAGTGCGTTCATCGAATATCCAATGCCTTGACTATACTCGCGTCTTCGAAATCCATTTCATTTAGGAGATGGAATCTTGGTATGGCCAGGAGTACCTCAAGCAGTTGGCTGTCCATTTCCGCAGCGAAAATCCTGCTGAGGCCATTAGGTTAATAAGACCTCACATAGACTGAATGTGTCCATGGTGTTCCCAGAATTTGTTTGACGACCAAGCGGAAGAACCCCAATAGAGCAACTCCGTCCTCTTAGCAAATACTAGAAGTTTTCTAGGACCTAGCTCAACTGCTGCCTCGATATCTGGCAACTCTTCCGACCCTAATAGCTGGAGCCTTGACCCTGCGATGCCGGACATGTTTTTTCTTGCACCTCACACTTCCTACACCTGCTGTTACTGACCAGGACTAACTTATAAGCATGAGACGCCAAAAGGCAGTGCCCGTTAGTATGCCCATCGTATTCCTTATATAAGTCTTCTCTCTTCAAAGATATAAGCCATTTGGTGAGTCTAATATCGTAGGCTTTGCACATGATCTCAGAAATTTTGTAGCCCCGCGCTACAAAATTTTTGTCTCATTTTGACTACTCCCAAAAGGATTGGGATCTCTACAGTCTATTCAGTGAGTGTTGCATCCTCCTTTGCCATCTCATCGACCTTTCCGTTCTTCTACCCATTTATGACCGGGAGCCCAGTATAGATGTATAGTCCCGCCCGA
This sequence comes from Eurosta solidaginis, assembly GCF_040869045.1. NCBI lineage: Eukaryota > Metazoa > Arthropoda > Insecta > Diptera > Tephritidae > Eurosta > Eurosta solidaginis. Next base: position 91,059,927 of record NC_090324.1, read on the forward strand.
GCGCAGTTTTCCAATGCTTCTTTGCATTCTAGAACTCTTCTCGATGAAGTACTGTATGAGATTATTGCCTAAATTTGGGCCACAATTTTCGAGTGAGGATCAAAAGACGCGTATTCACGGCTAGATTAAGGATCCTAAATCAGAAGTTAATTTCTTTTTACCCGTTTAAAACTTATCGGCGAAAAACAGGTTTGTGCAGTACATATTGTCCCCCACGTTTACAATCTTTTAAGCGCACACATCATTTTACTTTTTATATTATACATTAGCATAATCAAACTTGCACGAATTAACGAAAAAATAATGTTAAATTTCACTAATTTACTTATTATTATTTTTGTTATTTACGGCCTTTGAATTACAACTTTTTAAATATGAGCTCTAGGCCAAATATTTGTATATTCTTAATAAAACACAATACGTGAATTTTTGATATACAATTATATTATTTAATTTGTCGATATTTCGACTTCAGTCTGAAGTCATCATCAGGACTAGGTACGAAAAGAACAAACATACATATTAAAATCATAAAAATACACATTTGCACAAGTACAGAACTTACATTGTTGAATGCAATATGTCGACTAGTGTAACAAAAATATAAGTTTACGAACAGTGCAAAGCAAATAACAATAAAATGTAAATAATACAAAGCCGTTTTCATAAACAAAAAATGAACATAAGCAGAAAGTTAGCTAATGAGTAGTGAGCGCCGCTCAAGTGATATCAGCTGCAGCCTGCAGGTGAACTCTTTGGTAAACAGTGGGGGATGCTCTTATCTATTATTGTTGTTGTTGATGATCAGCTGCCTAAAGGCAGAGGCAATACCAATTGTATCAGATTTGATGTTCATGCGTTTATCGCTGGGTGTATCTATGATGTGTAGCATCTCTAATATGTAGCGTTTGTTGTAATTCCTCTCTTGCTGTAGAATTTCTAAATTTTCTAAATTGGGAGAGTGTCCAGTTTCTCTGCAATGCTGTGTTAGCGCCGTTTTGCCATCATTAGGCTTATGGCGATTTTTAATATTCGTTTTATGCCCGGAAAGCCTCGTTTTTAGTTTCGATTTAGCTCTGAATTCTCGGAACAATTGCGGTTACGTGCGCACCAAAACGTAGATCCTGATCAAACGTCACACCCAAGATTTTGGGGTGTAGGACAGTCGGTAGCGTAGTGCCATTGACGTGGATGTTCAATATGGTCGACATTTGGGGCGTCCATGTTGTAAATAAGGTCGCGGAAGATTTAGTCGGTGACAATGCCAGGTTTCGCAAGGCGAAAAAACTGGAGAGATCAGGGAGATAGTCGTTTATTTTATTGCATAGCTCATCGATCTCTGGGCCTGGGCCTGTGGCCATTATTGTGCAGTCATCGGCGTAGGAAACGATTGTGACTCCTTCCGGTGGTGAAGGTAGCTTAGATATGTAGAAATTAAACAAAAGTGGGGATAGGACACCACCCTGTGGCACCCCTTGTTTAATTCTCATTGGTTTTGATGTTTCGTTTCTGAATTGCACCGATGCCTGCCGATCACCCAGATAATTTGCGGTCCACCTTTTATGACATGGGGGAAGGGTAGACCCTTCCAGGTCTTGCAGTAACGAGCCATGGTTGACCGTATCAAAGGCTTTTGATAGGTCTAGCGCTACGAGTACTGTTCTATGGTGGGGGTATTGATTCAAACCGCAATTTATCTGGGTGCTAATGACATTTAGCGCGGAGGTAGTGCTATGGAGTTTTCTGAAGCCATGCTGATGAGGGGCTAGCTGCAAATGTGCTTGGAAATAAGGGAGCAAAAAGGCTTCAAGCGTCTTTGCCACTGGCGATAGGAGAGATATCGGACGATATGACTCACCTACGTTAGCTGGTTTCGAGTTTACGAGTACTGCGCTCACGATTGAGATATCTGGCGAGCTATGACAGCTTCCTACCATACGTGTGGGGGCGTCTCCGTTTATTGTGCAGAACGTCGTTTCTTCTATTTGATCCGCCAACATCTCACCCCTACTGTCCGCCCGCAAGTTTGAATGCCATAGGTCGTGATGGGCATTGAAATCGCCTAAGATAATGCGATTGTTGCCAGTGAGTAAGGCCTCGATATTAGGGCGGTATCCACTGGGGCAACAGGTGACAGGAGGGATGTAGATGTTGATGATTTCTAGATTTGCATCGCCTGACCGGACAGATAGGCCTTGACGTTCTAAGACATTGTCCCTGCGGTCGATGCCAGGATCAAATATATAATATTGCACAGAGTGGTGTATAATAAACGCGAGGCCGCCTCCATTTCCGCTCTCGCGGTCTTTCCTGTGGACATTATACCCATAGCAGGTCTGCAATGCAGATCTGTGAGTTTAGTCTCTTGAATCGCAGCAATGCGGATGTTGTGCCGCTTCATGAAATCGACTATCTCCGTAATCTTCCCAGTTAGTCCATTACAGTTTAACTGCAGAATTCTGAAGTGCATGAGGGGTGACGCCGCCACTCTAGGGGTAAGTGAAGGGTGACTACGCCTAGGTTGTGGAAGGCCAGGACGCAATTGTTGTTGTGGCCTTGGGAATGGGCGCCCTTGGGCAAGCATTGGGGTACCCGGATGATTTGGGTTTGCGACCTGGCAACATGGCGCGATGAAACCCGTCGAGGGGTTGCCGTCGCGGAGACCAGAACATCTAGGAAAGTGGCACCAGCCAAGGCAGGAGCTGCATTGAGCGGATGTCGCAAACCTATATATTCTGTGCTGGCAGACGGTGCAAACGGAGGTAGGGACTAAGAGTCTGTTTCCCTGACCTGCACGATTGCTGCCAGAAAAGAGGGGGGGGGGGGGGGGAGAAGAAGACGGGAGCAGGGGCTGATGCTCAGCATTGCTACCAGCTCTACTACGAAGGTAGTAGTTATGAGTGGTATCAGCTGTTTGAGTTGTTGGCGCCGTGGGGCGCGAGCAGCAGCGGGTACTTGTTGTGGCTTGCTGAGCAGCGAGGCTGCTGGAAGGTAGTGGGGGTGGGGGCGCTTAGGCGTAAACTACGGGACGCCCTTGGGCGTGAACAGCAAGGAGCCACAAAAGATTTATAAAAGTTACGTGGACGTCGGGTTTTGGGATCAAGCCCAGAACAACCTGTCCGATGCAACCATCCCTTGCTCGAGACACACTGAACAGAGTATGACCGTCCTAAAAAGATTCTTTTCTGGCAAATGCAGCAAAACCATTTCTCAGGACCGGGGTCAGGAGACGGACCCGGATTGGGTTCGATACCTTCCCGGAGTAAGAGAATATGTAGCAGTCCTGCTGCAAGGAGCTGCTGGGAGGATGACAATTTGTGGGAGGAACGAAACAAATTAAATGGGGTCACACTGAAATGACAGTCCTTGGTCGGGAAAAATCCCGAGTCGCTCCGGTACATAGAACCGACTGCCTTGGGAAGCGCTGTGGTTCTTTTCATTTCGTATCATAAAATATGAAAATTCGGAATAAAAAATCGCGCGATTTTAACAGTTTTAAGCAAGGAAATGTGATGCATATAAATGGACAGTTCAGAAGATGGTGAGATATAACAGATGGCTAAATAAATATGGATATTTGCTAGTTGAGTGCGTATGCACAAGAACTCAGTTGTATCGATGGCGGGTACGCTAATCTCTTCAGATATTATCGAAGAGTGTACAGCAAGCAGAACTCCACCTCCAACTCTGTTTAGGGGGTCATTTATATATATTTGGTAGTCATTACAGGGGTTATCAGAATTAAAGACATGGGGTTTCAGCCAAGTTTCAGTAAAAGCAAATATATCTTTACTTAAGTTGAATGATTTTGAAAACAGTTCTGTTAATTTGGTGTATAAGCCTCTAACATTTTGGTAAAGTATATCTAAAGCAGGCTTTACGTTCAATGTCATTAAGAGGGATCTTTGCTAAGTTTTTAAGACTCTTATTCCGCCTATATTCAAATTCCCGCACAAGAGCGCCAGGGGGCCGAAAATCGTTACTCAAGATAGTGTCAAAATGTTCAATAGGTACATCTAATCTAAAGGAAGATACATTTCTTTCATAATTAAATTAAATTTCCGAATTGTTACGTGATCGATTTTCCTTTTTGAGGAGATATAAGATTTCAGATCCTCATCAGTAGTATCCCGAATATCGAATCTTGACACGAATATGGATTTTTTAGGAGGGACTGCAACCAACTTCTTAGTTCCAGGCTCGGTCGCATGAGAACGGTTCAATTTTTTTTCTAGCTGCATGTTTTGTTGGACTTGGAGAAGCGAAGTTTATTAGTTCTAGCGTTCTGGATGCGGGAACGATTGGGTTCTGGATGTTTTGAACGGGGTCGATGGTCAGTACGCCAGCCGAGACATTAGTTCTTCGCTGGATTTCAGTGCTAAAAAAGGGTATGCAAGTAAAATGTATGTAAGCATGAATTCATGTATGGACATATGTACATATGTATATATATTCATCACAAAGTATAGTTCTTGCTTTATTTTGCAAATTTCTACACTATTTTGGCAAGATTAGGGATATTAACCAATATATGTACACACGTGTATAATCATTCGAGAAAATATTGCTCTGTAGATGCACTCACCAATCTCACGTTCTCCAACGGCGCCGCTGCACTTGAGTGGTTTTACTAGAAATGCTGAAAAAAAAATATTCTTGACATACATACATATCTACAGTCCACGCTCACTCAGCCAAGATCACTCGCTTGTGGTCGTTGGTAATAAGTGTTTTACTAGGATTAATTCTACCAACGTGATGCTTACACGCGAAATCTAAAACAAAATATATATTCTACAAAGCAAAAAAATTCTGGTGCTGAAGGCACCCTATGCAATCTCGGTGTGCGGCTAGTAAAAAGGTTGGCCGGAAGTATTACTGAAAAAATCTCTGTACTTCTTTTCATTTCGTGTTTTTTGATTATTCAAAAAAAAAATTTATAATACTAATAATAATTCCGGCCAACCTTTTTACTAGCCGCACACGGAGATATATTTTTTTTAGATTTCGCGTATTAGCATCACGTTGGTAAAATTAATACTAGTAAAACACTCATTACCAACGACCACTAGCGAGTGATCTTGGCTGAGTGGTTGAGGGCGGCTACGGTGAGCGTGGCCTGTAGATATGTATGTATGCCAAGATTATTGTTTTTCAGCATTTCTAGCACAACCACTCAACTGCAGCGGAGCCGTTGGAGAACGTGAGATGGTGGTGTGATGGTAGCGCGCTCCGCCTACCACACCGTATGCCCTGGGTTCACACACATTTTTTCTAAGCGGGGTCGCCCCTCGGCAGTGTTTGGCAAGCGCTCCGTGTGTATTTCTGCCATGAAAAGCTCTCAGTGAAAACTCATCTGTCTTGCAGATGCCGTTCGGAGCCAGCATAAACATGTAGGTCCCATCCGGCCAATTTGTAGGGAAAATCAAGAGGAGCACGACGCAAATTGGAAGAGAAGCTCGGCCTTAGATCTCTTCGGAGGTTATCCCGCCTTACATTTATTTTTGAGCCTTTTCCTACTAAAACCTAACTGCGCTATACATTTTATTTCTTTCCAATTAACAACATAATACTGGAACTAAGAGCTTTGTCAGCAAAACTACGTTCAAAACGTATAGTTAATGAAGGCATAGACTTATCCAAAAATTTGAAAATATAATACCTAAAAGTAGTCTTTTTGTTTGTGCAGTTTGAATTAAGTCTCCTATTCGCTTAGTTTATTAAAATTTTGTATAGGAAACCATGGAAACATCCTGAAATTTTATATTTAACAACGACTACGACACTTTTGTGAATTGCTTGTATCACAATCAAATAACACAAAAATTTGGTCCTTTTCTCTGAGATTTGGTCCCAAATGAAAACATGTGTGGCAACCGTGAATGCAAACGGTATATGCCAAGAGCGAACTGATCGACTCTCTTTAGTCCAAATACACTTGCTTCACAAAAAAAGATTTTTTGTTGGCTCGCTGTAGCTTGTGTTTGGCCACTGAAAAGTCTTATGCTTGCATTATTTAATGTTTCTAATCAACTTTACTACATACAAAAGTACATATGTACGGAATTGACTGTGTTGATTTTCAGTGTTTGTCGCAAAACAATATCAAAGCAAAAAACATTTTGGTTTGTGAGCAAAAAACTCGTGCATTTCTCAAGAGCGAAATGACGCATGTGCATCACATTTCCTTGCTAAAAACTGTTAATTTAATTATTTTCTAGGGTGAATTCAATATGGCGCACATATCATGGTGCATCTCTGACTTTAATATCGTACCAGTTTCTTCAAAGTCTTCCAACAATGAATTTATTGACGGAATGGCTGAACTGTGCCTCCAACAAATCAGCATCCAATCGAATAAATTCGGAAAAATATTAGATTTAGCTTTTGTGGAAGATCACTCTAAATATTCCATTAGTCGATGCGAACACATTATTGAACCTGAAGATGCTTACCACCCTTCCCTCAAAATAGTTTACGAAGTGGTAAGTAGTACTCGTAACCGCGGCAATAAACGATACAACTCCTATTATCGCTATGACTTTGCGAAGGCCAATTTCAAAAGATTAAATCGTGATTTATCTCGAACAGTGTGGCCAATATTTAATGCTGATGTGGAGGAAAGCGTTTCTCACTTTTACAATACCATTTACTGTCTTTTTGAAAAATACGTACCTAAAGAGCTGAAAATCTTAAAGAATAAAAAGTCTCGCTCTTTCAAGTTGTTCAAAAAGACGGGTTTACATAACCATTACTTACAGTACTAGATTCTACGCTACAAGTATTTTCAATTGAACAAAAAGTGTTACAAAGCTTGTCTTTGTAAAATGAAAAGAAATATAACTTGCAACCAGAAGGCATTTTACGGATTCGTAAACTCCAAACGCAGGATGAAAGGGTTTCCATCATCCATGAAATTCCAAAATAATATTCCCAGCGATGATCAAGAGATCGCCGGCTTCTTTGGGGAATTTTTCAAATCAAACTACTCTATTGAGACCAGCGTTTCGCCTAATGAATACCCTTACCATATTGATTTATGTTATTCCATCAGAGCTCCATTTATATCTTCAGGAGATGTATTGTCTTATTTAAAAACTTCGAAAGTATGATATTTTTTTTGGCGAATGTTGACATCACTAGGCTAGTAAATAATCACACAACAACAAAAACATGAAGGAGCCACTCTTATGCACATGTACACATTAAAGCTAGCCACACTTATGTACAAGGTAACGAAGAGATACCTCACACACACAGATGTAGTCATCAGCCGAAGTAGTTACTCACACATACACACGCATATATGTAGCTCAATTACCAAGCAGGAGATACCGCAGTTCTAGAAGGCGAAACGTCTAGACTTTAGTAGAAATATGCGAATGAAGCAACGGGGAGCATAAAAGAAGCGAAAGCTGAGTAGTCAGGAATCAGTTTGATTTAAACACGCACAGTTGCGAAGTGACGTATTATTATACTACTCCCAAAGTAGTGTAATAAAGACCATTTTGCAATACAGAATATTGGAGTGATTTATTCAACAGTTTAGCGATTCCAGCGTTAGCAGAAGGTTTCAAATAAGCGGAATTTCCCAAAATTCGTTACAATTGGTGTAAGAAGAGGAATTGTTGAAAAAATTCCGAAGATTCCGAGGACAACAAGGACATGGCCATGTTGAGTGAATTAAAAATTCAGCAACTGAAAAAAAGAGTCGGAAGCTCGTGGATTAAATACTACTGGCAATAAGTCCGAGCTGGAAACATGACTAAGGGAAGCTATGGAATTGGAAGGAATCGACATTGATGAACACCCTTTTCATCCTGATGTGGAAGAGTCGGCGACTAAAATGGGGGAGAAGATAGACATAGACACTACGAATCAGTGTAACGCGATACTAGCAGTGCTGAAGCAAATGTCGTCACAAATATCAACCGATATGTCAGCACAGCTCGAAGTACAGGAGACACGTTTAACATCCAAGATGGAATCACAGGAGACACGCATAACATCGAAGATTGAAGCACAAGAAACGGATATTCCGATATGTCGACACAGATTACGTCCAAGATGGAAACACAACTAGAAGAACAGAAGACATATATGGCCGAGCAGTCGAAAGCACAAGAGGCTCGCATATCCTCGCAGCTGGAGGCACAGGAAGCAAGGATATTATCAAACCTTGAAACGCAGGATGCAATTTCAGCCAGAAGTCGATGATTTAAAAGGTCGTATGGAGCAGTTAGAACTAAACCGCCCAGCTGTTCCAGCGAGCAATCCGAAGGTAAAAACTCCATCGTTTAACGGCTCTGTTCCTTTCCAGGTATTTAAGCTTCACTTTGAGAAGACGTCAGCAGTGAACAACTGGAATACTGAGGATAAAGTTGCTGCATTGTTCGTGGCGTTAAAAGAACCAGCTCCTGAGATCTTACAGACCATTCCATGGGGAAAACGTTGTTAATATGCAAATATGCAGTCGCCGTCAAGATTGCGGACGTGTTTATTTTTCGCTCCGCGTTTTTTGTACTATTTCTGCTATTATGGCAAGTTTTAATAAGTATAATTATAACAAGTGCACTGTTGACCTGAGATAGTGACTCTTGTTTCAATATAATTACTATTAACATTTTATTCAAATGAAGAAACAATTTTATTATCAATAAAATAAATTATTCAAAATGCCCTGCGAATGTGGACAAAGGGTTGATCGCAATAAACCGAAAGTGTTGTGTGCAAAGTGCAATGACCTTTTTCATTTGCAATGTGTTAACATGTCATCTGATGATCTTGATTATCTCATCTCTTCAAAGAAACCATTCTTTTGTAAATTGTGTTCTGTTGCGCGTCGCGCATCGATACGTACTCCTCCACCAAGTGCTCCACCCATTGTCTCTAATAATGCTGAGAGCATAGGCGAGCTGTGTGAAAATATCCAACAACTATCTCTGTTCGATATTGCTAATGACATTGCTGCTTTACGTTCGGAAAATGCCAGTATACTTACTACAGTGAATTCTCTATTAGCCGAAGTTTGCTCTTTGCGCTCATTAATTGTCGATAAAAATAATATAATCTCCTCGTTAACTACCGAACTAAAAGACATGCATACTGTTGCTGCTTCCTATGCTAGTGAACGCGAATCAACTCGCAAAGAAAAACAAAAAGTTAAACAGTCAACTTCTCATAAGAAAAACAATATGAGTGGCTTGGCTGCAAAAGCAAAAAACAGCAACAACGACTCTGCTGCAAAAGGTAAACAAATCACGAGTATAGAAAAGCCTGAATCTGATACAGAAACAAGGCAGTCAGAACCTATGATAGAATCTGATTCTCTAACTCCAATCAATGATGTCGCTGCTAAGGAGAAACCTGTTCTCATTGACAACAACAATGTTACACTATCTGTTGAACCAGCTAATACGTGTGTTGATGATAGCATTGTTATTATTGATACAACTGACATAAAAAGTGATGAGCCTACTGATGCAAAGTGGGTGGAAGTTATAAAGGAAAAGAAAGCAGGTAAAAATCGAAGTACTGAGAAGGATAAATCTGACTTAAATACCGCCGCATCTCCGTCTTTCTCTGCGTCAGCTGTTAATGGCACTAATGCTGAAGTTACCATTGCGAACGTCAACAACAATCATCAACATCAGAAGGTAGATGATGCAATGAAGAATAATGATGATAAACAAATGCGCATTATTGGTTCGAATGTAAGCACTGAGCTTAGGGTTGCTAAGACTAAGTGGCTTCATATTGCGTCGTTTTTGCCATCCGTTACAGACGAAATTATTATTGAATACGTCTTTAAGTATTCTGGGATACGAAGAGAGTTGCTTTCTTGTCACGGGCTTATCAGGAAAGGTACTGCCGTTGAATCATTGAAGCGAATTACATTCAAACTTGGTGTTCCCGATTCTTGGTTTGATAAGATGCTCAACCCTGAGCTTTGGCCTGCCGGTGTAACGGTTTGCCCTTTTCGGTTTGGCCGAAAAAGGTTCGAACCGAAGACATAGTCGCTAGTTCTTACTTAGAAATTAGTAGATCCATTAATAAATCAAAATCGAGTTATGCGCTTTATTATCAAAATGTTAGTGGTATGCGTACCAAATCGTCACAATTCTATTGTAACGTTAGTTCACACGAATATGATATATTAGCTCTGTCAGAGACCTGGTTGAATGAAAATTTTTCATCTAAAGAATTTTTTGACGGCTATTATAACGTATTTCGCAATGATCGGTGCCCGAACGCCACCGGTCTTGAGAGGGGTGGTGGAGTTTTAATTGCTATTAGAGCAGATCTATGTAGTAAACTGATTACTAATGATTTGATAGATGGTGGCATTGAACAAATCTGTGTAAGCGTTAAGTTTAATGACAATAAAACAATAATAATCGTTTTGTCTTATATTCCGCCAAGTAGTGAAATTGCTGTCTATCGAAAACATTTAGATAATATAAATAGTGTCATAAGTACTGCTAATCCGTCTGATGAGATTATATATCTAGGCGACTTTAACTTAAGTAATATCTCCTGGTCAAGTGGCTGTAATAATTTACCCACAAATATCAGATCCGATATCGATGTTCTTGTTGTTAGCACTTTGTTCTCGTATGGCTTAAAACAATATAATACTCAACCAAACAGTAATGGTAGGTTCCTTGATCTCGTTTTTGGATCTGATGATTTAAGAATATCTTGCCTGGAGTGTCTATCTCCAATCTTGGAAAACAGTTTACATCACAATGCTTTGGTTGCAAATTTCGAGTTTTATAGCTTTGATAAAAACCCAGTTGTAAATATTTCAGAATATAACTATTTCAAGGCTGATGCTCCAGCGATAAACGAGTTTATCCTCGACACTGATTGGTCCTTCTTGGACTCCGCTAATGGGCCTGAGGCTTCTTATGAACCATTAAAGCAAAGGCTTTCATTAGCAGTCTCGAATTTTGTTCCGCGAAAACGGAAAATTCTGAACAACAGGCCACCCTGGTTCAATACTAAACTTAATAATATTAAAAATAAAAAACGTAAGGCTTTTAAGAAATATAAAAGGAGCAGGAGTGAATCTGATCGTCTTACCTTTGTCAGGCTTAAATCGACTTTTAACTGTCTCAATAAGTTCTTGTTTATACAATATATGAATAATCTGGAATCAAAACTGAAGACGAATCCATCTAGTTTCTGGTCGGTGATTAATTCCAAGAGGCAGACTAACGGATTTCCGACGTGCATGGAGTATGACGGTGTATCGTCCAGTAATACGGTAGATATTTGTAACTTATTTGCCAAATTATTTCAGAAGGTATACTCAGATCCTACCTCTTCACCTAGTCCGACATTCTACTCTGGTTCTCTGCGTCAAATTTCTTCTTTTGATATTACAGCCGAAGATGTATTTCTGTCAATTTCAAAATTGAATAATAGTCCGAAATCAGATAGCGAGGGATTTTCTCTGTTATTCTTCAAACTATGTTCAAATACAATTTCTGAGCCCATGGCAATTCTTTTCCAAGGATGCTTGAACCATGGGATATTTTTAGACTCTTGGAAGTTATGCTCCATAAATCCGGTATTTAAGTCTGGTGACCGCAATGATATTCGCAACTACAGACCTATTGTTAAGCAGAGTACTCTGGCAAAACTATTCGATAGTATCCTTCATAGCAAATTGTTTGACTACATAGTCAAGGCTATTGTTGAGTGTCAGCATGGGTTTTTTCCTGGCAGGTCTACTTCTACCAATCTGGCTTTAGTCACTAGCCAAATTGTATATGCCTTGGAGAACCATGCGCAACTAGACGTCATCTATACTGACTTCTCGAAAGCATTTGACAAGGTCGACCACTCTATACTCTTGTAAAAACTGGGGATGTACGGAGTGACCGGAAGTTTGCTGAAGTTCTTCTCAAGTTTCTTATCGAATAGAAAGCTTTTGTGTCAATCGGAGCCAACCAGTCTACTGCGCTTATTAACGCTTGGTCTGGAATCCCACAGGGAACCCACTGTGGCCCTCTGTTGTTCCTAATTTTTATTAATGATCTACCTCAAAAATTCAAATTTGCTAAATGTTTAATGTTTGCAGACGACGTCAAACTCTTTCTAACCGTACGGGATACTTCTGACTGCATTAACTTGCAATATGATCTCGATTCTTTTAATGAATGGTGTTCAAGTAATAACCTACTTTTAAATACTAACAAATGCTGCGTGGTTTCCTATTCTAAAAGGGTCACTACCACCTTTTTCAACTACAAATTAAATGCTGGATCTTTAAACCGTTGTCGAGAGATAAAAGATCTGGGTGTAATTTTTGACAATCAACTCTCTTTTTCTGGTCACATCGACTTTATTATTTCCAAATCTTTTGCAATGGTTGGGTTTGTTATACGTAATTCCAGGGACTTCAGGGATCCGATGACTTTGACGGCACTTTTTACGGCATTGGTAAGAAGTCGTCTGGAATATTGCTCGATTATATGGAGTCCATTCTATGAAGGTAGCTCACATAAAATTGAGAGAGTTCAAAGAATTTTCACCAAAATTGCTTTGCGTATTCTTCACTGGCCCGATGGCCTCCCATTATATGTCAGCAGGCGTAAATTGCTCGGACTCCAGGCTTTGTATGATCGTAGAACTTGTATCTCACTCATGCTTGCCTATAACGTTATCAACGGTAATATAAACTGCCCTGATTTATCTAATTTATTCGTTTCATATATTCCACCACGTAATCTAAGGCACACCAGACTATTTGTTGAAGTAACTCATCGAACGAATTACGCGTTGAATGAACCCATATCCAAGGCTTTACACCTAGCAAATCGATATAGTGGTCTTCTTAACTTTAATAATAGCATTTATAAATTTAAGCTTGAACTTTTCTCTATTTTTAACTAGTCTGTAAGGAAGTTTGTACTTTTTAGACCGAAATATAAATATAAATAAATATAAAACGAAAAAACTACGAAACATTGATGGGCGCTCTAGAAAGGTGATACGGAAGCGAGCATAGGAAACAGATATACCAAATTGAGTTGCAAAACCGTTACCAAAAAGCGAATGAGACTTTGCAGGAATTTGCGTCGGATGTCGAAAGGCTGGCCCATCTAGCAAATGCGGACGCACCCGTGGAATACACCGAAAGGGTAAAAATTCAGAGCTTTATTAATGGAATACGGGACGTTGAAACGAAGCGAGCGACATACGCAAATCCAAAGCCAACATTTGCTGAGACAGTATCCCATACGCTGACTCAGCAAAACAGCATCGCCTCTGTGTAAGCCAGCTTTCAAAGCACGCCGTGTGGAAGTCGAAAGGCAAGACTGGGTGAACTCAATATTGGAGGCGCTGAAAGGATCGCAAAAGCGGAGTGATAGAGTAATCAAATGCGGCAAGCCAGGTCACATTGCACGTGATTGCGGTCTTGACCCTAGTGGTTCCAACAGCATGGGTGGTCTTAAGTGCAAATCTGGAGGAATTGAGCAAGAGCGAGTCAGATGAAAAGATCGAGAACTTGCCCAAACTATTGAATGTCCTGTGATATCTGTATCACAAATCAGAAGAAAATCGAGCAGTCTTACCGTCAGAGAAAACGTTGATGGCAAAGAGCATGTACTGACTGTAAATACGGGGGCAGCTCATTCCTTAATCCCATCTGACTTGATAAACTGGAGAGTAAAACCGTTACCTGGAGCAAGATTGGGTACGGTCACTGGCGAGTATAACCAAGTCCAAGGAGAAGTGGTATGTGAGGTCTTAATTGGAAATGTCGCGGCACTACACAAATTCGTTGTGGCAGAGATTGTTGATGAAATCATATTGGGAGTGGATTTCTTAGTTGACCATGGCATCAGGATCGATATGCAGAAAAGGATTATGCAGTATAAGAACAAGGATGTACCCCTTAACTACAGTTTTGAGAACGGGTTCAGCAGTAAGCGAGTGCTGGTGGAGGAGACTCTACAAAGACCACGAAAGTCAGAGACAGCAGGCCGGACAAAGACATGTGAAACGAATTGGCCAAACAAATCGAAACCGAAGGTACCTGCAAGAAAAACACTGGCATTGACAAACCCTAATGGATGCACAAAGGAAAGAATTTCACAGAAAGAATGCAAGGGTGGTTTCAACCCAGGGGGCACTACTGTTGTGGAACGGCGATACTGATTATGCAAAGACAATCCGTCAAGATCAAGCCCTACGAAGTAGTTCATTGCAGTGTAATTGGGATGGCCCATACAAAGTTGTATAACGGATCAACGACGTAGCTTACCGCATACAAACCATTGGCAAGCCACGAAACAAAATGAAAGTGGTTCATTCCCGATCAGACTTAGGTGGAGGGCTGTGTTGACATCACTAGGCTACTAATCACGCAACAACAAAAACATGAAGCAGCCACTCTTATATACATGTGCACATTAAAGCTAGCCACACTTATGTACAAGGTTACGAAGAGATACCTCACACACACAGATGTAGTCATCAGCCGAAGTTGTTACTCGAATATACACACGCATATATGTAGCTGAATTACCAAGCAGTAGATACAGCAGTTCTGGAAGGCAAAACGTGTAGACTTTAGTAGAAATATGCGAATGAAGCAACGGAGAGTATAAAAGCAGCGCAAGCTGAGTAGTCAGGAATCAGTTTGATTTAAACACGCTATCAGTTGCGAAGTGAAGTATAATTGTGAAGTTTAATTGTACTACTCCCAAAGTAGCCTAATAAAGACCATTTTACAATACAGAATATTGGAGTGATTTATACAACAGTTTAGCGATTCGAACGTTAGCAGAAGGTTGGGAATAAGCGGAATTTTCCCTAAATTCCTTACAATTGGTGTCAGAAGAGGAATTGTTGAATAAATTTCGAAGATTTCGAATACAACTTGGACATGGCAAATTTAAGTCACTTAAAGACCCAGCAACTGAAAAAGGACTTGGAGAACCGTGGATTGAATACAACAGGCAATAAGATCGAGCTTCAAGCACGGCTACGTGAGGTAATGGAGTCGCAAGGATTTAATGTGGACGAGTATGTATTTCATCCTGATGGGGACGAGAAAACAACAAAAATGGAAGAGAACGAAACATCGCAGACAGTTACGAGCAAAGACTTGAACACGATATTGGCTGCAATATCTGCTCAAACATCGACAGTGGCATCCCAACTAGAAGTACAGGATGCACGTATAACATCCGAGATGGAAGCACAGGTAGCACGCATAACAGAAATGGCATCACAAATATCCACAAATATGTAATCGCAACTGGAATCACAGGAGACACATATCTCAGAGATGTCGTCAGAAATAACATCTAAAATTGAAGCACAAGACGCACATATATCCGAAATGTCGGCACAAATTTCAGCACAGGTAGCACCGCAGATCTCTGCACAACTGGAAGCGCGAATGGGCGAGAAAATAATGCAGTTTGAGGAAAAAATCGAGGCCGAGGTGAATGCTTTGAGACAACGTATCCAGGAGTTGCAACTTAATCGCCCGGCTGCTTCAGCGAGTAATACGAAGGTAAAAACTCCATCTTTTGACGGTTCTGTTCCTTTCCAGGTCTTTAAGCTACAGTTCGAGAAGACCGCAGCAGTGAACAACTGGAATGCTGAAGATAAAGTTGCTGCACTGTTTCGTGGCATTGAAAGGGCCTGCAGCTGAAATCTTACAGACAATAACCGAGCACGAACGGAACAACTATGAAACATTGATGAGCGCTCTAGAGAGGCGATACGGAAGCGAACACAGGAAGCAGATATACCAAATTGAGTTGCAAACCCGTTACCAAAAATCGAATGAGACTTTGCAGGAGTTCGCGCCGGATGTCGAGAGGCTGGCCCAACTAGCAAATGCCGAGGCACCCTGGAATACACCGAAAGGGTAAGAATTCAGAGCTTTATAAATGGCATACGGTACGTCGAAACGAAGCGAACCACATACGCAAAACCGAAGCCAACATTCGCAGAAACGGTATCACATGCATTGACTCAGGAAACTGCCTCACTATTGAGTAAACCAGCATACAAAGTTCATCGTGTGGAAGTAGAAAGGCCAGATTGGGTAGACACAATTTTGGGAGCTCTGAAGGGGTCACAACAGAAAAATGGCGGTGTTATGAAATGTTTCAAGTGCGGCAACCCAGATCACATTGCACGTAATTGCAGCACCGGTCCTAATAGTTCCAACAATGTGGGTGGCCGTAAACGCAGAGCTGAAGGAGATGAGCAAATCTCCTAGTCCACTCAATCGTTAAACTAAAGCGAGTCGGCCGCAATGGACGACAGCTGACTGCCTCAATTAAATATCCCATAGTCTCTATCTCGCAAATTGGAAGAAGGTCATACAATGTTACTGTCGGGGGACATGTGAATGGAGAGGAACATTTACTGACTGTAGATATGGGCGCATCTCATTCTATCATTCGATCCGACTTAGTCAACAAGAAGATAAGACCATTGCACGGAGCAATATTGCGTACAGCCACTGAAGAGGACACCCAGGTGATTGGAGAGGTAGCATGTGAAGTAGTAATTGGGAACGTTACGGTACTACACATTTTTATAGTGGCAGATATTGTTGATGAAATCATAATTGGAGTGGACTTCTTAATCGACCAAGGCAGAAAAATCGACATGCAAAGCAAGACGATGCGATATAAGAACATGGATGTGCCACTTAATTTGGGCTACGAGAAAGGCTACAGCAGTAAAGGAGTGCTGGTGGAAGAAAATCAGCAAATACCAGCAAAATCAGAAGCAGTCATCTGGACAAAGGTTGATGGAGATTGTGGGACAAACAAATTGTGGGTTTTCGAAGCAGCAAACAGATCAACACCGAACGTACTTGTAGGAAAAACCCTGGCTATGACAAAGAAGGTGGACGTATTCCGGTAAGGGTACTTATTGAGTTCAAGCCACAACTCTAACTGACAAAAGGAGCTATATCGGGAAGATGTCAAGAGGCTGAATTAGATATTAACTGTGAACAGCTCCAGGAACACGTTTAAACTAGCAAGACTGATCTTTCATATGACATCACGGCATGGACGGAGGGGCTAGAGGAAAATTATGAGAGTAAGACAAAATAACTGCTCCCAAAGTACGGAAACATATTTGACCAGGATGGTTTCAAACCAAGCCGCACAAATGTTGTCACAACAAGTTGACACTGAAGATGCGAGGCCGATACGTCAAGCTCCTCGTAGTGCTCCATTGGCGAAGCGGGAAGTTTTTAGTCAAATCGTACAAGAAATGAACGACAGCGGCGTCATAGAACCACTAGCTAGTCCATGGAGCTCACCGGTGGTGCTTGTGAAGAGGAACGATTGTTAAATGAGGTTTTTCGTGGACTACCGCAAGTTGAACGACGTCACGAAAAAGGATAGCTACCCACTGCCAAGAATTGACGACACTCTGAACTCGGTCTCTGGTACGGAATGGTTTTGCACACTGGACTTGAAAAGTGGCTACTGGCAAGTGAAGATGAAGGAGGAAGACAAGGAGAAAACAACCTTCAGCGTAGGAGATGGTCTTTGGCAATTTCAGTAATGCCTTTTTGACTTTGTAATGCACCAGCTACTTTTCAGAGACTCATGGATCAAGTATTGAACGGACTACATTGGAAAACATGCTTGGTGTACCTGGACTACATCATCGTATTGGGCAAGAAATTTGATGAACATCTTAAAAACTTGGAGGAAGTTTTCCAGAGAATATCTGGCGCTGGTCTGAAACTAAGTCCCAAAAAGTTTTCGCTGTTTAAAAAGGAAGTAAATTATTTGGGTCACAAGGTAACGACAGAGGGCATCTGCACTGCGAATGAAAAGCTGTAAAGGATTGACCAAGACCACAGGACTTGCACGAATTAAGAAGTTTCCTTGGGCTGTGCACATATTACCGCCGATTTGTACCAAACTTTTTCTACAAGGCAAAGGAAAAAAATTCACTAAAACTCCATGTTCAACGCAAGAAATTTAATTTAAGAAAATCACATGTGCAAACAAAAAATGCGCGGTCGAAATACACCCACACGTGTATGTCCAAAAGACAAAACGAAAATACAAACCGTGCAAAATATTTGATGAAAACCACAATAAAGCACGTGCGCACGGTAGATACATTTGAAATCACAAAATGTATTCTGTAAAATGAACGAAGAAAGAAAATTTGAAGAGAAAAACATGATACATCATTGCCACAATTTTCTACTATGTTTTTGTTCAACGATACGACACACTTACAGAAGGAATTCCCAATATATTATAAATATTGATATGAATTCAATTGAAAATGAAGAAATACTCAATTGTGAATCGAAAACTACATAAATATTGAACACACGTGTTGATTCTCCATAGTTCATAACAAAAATACCTAATGTTAATATACACCGAAAATACGATGTGACAGATATGTTGTGTTGTGTATCTCTTTCCATTGTATCTGAAAAATCCCTATTGCCAAAACGGCAGCCATGTTCATTGTTCATACTCTTGTTTAAGAAAACTCGATCAGATGCAGATGAATCAGTGCAACACATCATAAATACATTTCTTCATTACTTTTTTTTAACATTTTTTTATTCTTAACTTCAGAGTAAAAAGTTAGTAAGTGTGTAGGAACAGCAATTTTCGGGACGCTGGTGAATATATTCGTTGAACTCGAGGGATCCATGAGTTAGGTTACCAAATAGTTGTAGCGATATTGATTCAAAAACAGGTGGGCGAATGATTCTAATGTTGACTTGATACGTATTTATTTATTTATTTATTTATTTATGCCAATTAAAAAAGAATCTTATAGGCTAATTATAAAAGTGTAAAGTAGTTAACAATGTTAATATAAATTACCTTACTTATAAAAAGTATTTAAAATACTCAGAAAGCCATCTTTTGAACAAGAAAAATCTATCTCACAAAATTTAGAAATTCTATTGAACTCAATTAAGTCTCTAGTAATTGGAACATTCCGCGCATAAAGAGCCCTAAGAACACCAATATGAAAAAACTCAGAAGCACGAAAAGCTCTAGCCGGTATATTAATGAAAATCCTCTCGAAGAGCACAGGGCAATCAACAACCCCGCGTAACAAATCGAAAACGAACGACAGCGATAAAATTGTCCTCCTGTCCTGCAATGATTTCAAGTTATTCAATAAGCAACGAGCTTTTTAAGTCGGGATAGGATCCGAGAAGCGCAGACTGCGTAATGCAAAGTGTACGAATACTTTCTGGATTCGTTCAATTCTTGCAACATGGCAGGAATAATACGGAGACCAGATGAAACAAGCGTACTCAAGTTTGGATCGCACAAACGCGGAATATAAAGGCTTTAGCGTATACGGGTCACTGAAATCCAAGCTAGGACGCCTAACAAAAGCTAGCATGGCACACGACTTAGCAATGCACACATTAATATGACTTGAAAACGAAAACTTCGAGTCAAATATTACTCCCAAGTCCTTAATTTCACTAACCCGCAACAGGGGCGAGTTTGATATTTGATACACGGTATCAATTAAGTTGACACGCTTCGAAAAAGTTATTTGAAAGCACTTTTTTAGGTTAAGTGATAACCGATTATTACGACACCAGTTAATAAGTTTATCCAAAACTTCTTGCAACAATACCGCATCATGAAGGCTATGAATAGACAAGTATATCTTAAGGTCATCTCCATACAGCAAGAATCTTACTTTAGAGAAGCAAGAGCGAATATCATTAATAAACATGACAAAAAACAGTGGACCCAGGACACTACCTTGTGGAACACCGGAGGAAGCAACGAATGGATGAGACCTAACACCATCAGCTACAACCATGCAACGACGATTAAATAAGTAGGATTCAATCCAACTCAAAAATACTGAGTGGAAGCCCAAACAGGCTAACTTTTTTATCAAAATAACATGGGAATGCCTTGGAAAAGTCAGTATACACAGTGTCAACCTGATATCCTGCCTGAAAAGCTGCGAGGCAGTCATCCGAGAAAATAATCAAATTAGACACAGTTGAACGTCCTGGAAAAAATGCATGCTGCTCTGGACACACAAAATTCTTTACACAGAAACGTAATTTATCTTGGATGATACATTCAAAGAGCTTCGCAATGGTGGAAAGTTTTGAAATAGGCCTATAATTAGTAATATCATTTGTATTGCTGCTCTTGAAAATAGGTGTAATGAACGCTAATTTCCACGCATGAATAAAAGTACCTGTAGATAACGAATTATTAAAAATTAACAACAGTGGATAGACTAGGGAATCAATAATCAAACAAAATTACAGACAACCCATCGATATCGGTACTCTTCGACGTCTTAAGCCGAATAAGCCCATTAAGAACATCTTCCTTAGACAGTACTACATTACCGAAGTCAATAGATGCCTGAATATTAAAAGTAATATTATCATGATTGACAGAATCAGAAGTGAAATTGTTCATAAAGTATTCAGCAAAAAGATTTCCAGCGTCCTCCGGAGTATCGACAGCTATTTCAGCAAGAAAAAGAGAGGACGGAATATTCGAAACTGATTTTTTCGAGTTGACAAAGTTCCAAAATGATTTTGGGTTAGATTTAAGGTTTTCTTTAAAATTTAAATTATAATTTCTGTGTAAGAATTTATCCAGACATGCGAATTTCTTATAATATTCTTTATACAAGAGGGAAAAATTGGATTTTGAGTTCTTTTAAATTTACGGAAAATTTTATTTTTCAAATTCCGAAGTTTCATCAAGGCTCTATTATGCCAGGGCACCTTGTATTTCTTTTTGGAAGCCAAGGGTATAACGTATCTACAAATATGCAGAACAGTAGACTTAAATATCTCAAACCTATTAGTGGTATCAAGACTGTAAAACAAATTATCCCAATTTATTTCCAGCAAAAGATTGTTCAAATTCGAAAAATCGCATCTCTTAAAATTAAAAGAAAAATTAGAGCTGGTAGTACTAGCTTCGGCAAATTTATAAAATTCTAGATCCAGAACTAATGGAACATGATACAAATCTGATTTTTTAATAGGAGAAATACATTCAAAAAGTGAAAAATTTAGATTATTAGATAAAAATATCAAATCCAAAGTGCGGCCTAGACTATTTGAAAAACGATTAATTTGTTTAATATCAATACTTAAAAAACTATCTATTAAATATATTTCATTGGAGCCAATGACCTCACATGCTATTAAAGCCGAGTTTGATAGAGTCTGTGACCATTTAACTTTACCCAGATTAAAATCACCCAGCACGCAGAGATGATCACCACCAACTTTGTTCAATGCCACTGACGTAATATTATCGACATGTGCAGTGTATAAGTCGTGGCTACTATTGGGCGGTATATATGAAGCACAAACAAAAACAGGGTTTGATGAGCCTCGAATGCATACACATAGCTGGTCAAGTAGCGCACTATTATTTTCCAGTATGATATCAGAAGCATGATGTTTGGAATGTACCGCAATGAGAACACCACCACCTCGTGCACAACCAGTAAGGTATGAATTTCTATCTTTGCGAAAAACATTGTATAAAATAGGATCAAAATATTCCTCGCTGAAAAAGTTTTAATTAGCCACGTCTAAATGAAGACGAAAACATCATATTCTTCATGGGAGCTAAATAGCCGCACCAGCTGGGATTTTGTTCTAACACCAGCCATATTCTGCATATATAATCTTATGTGCTTATTTTCTCCATCTCTAACCCAACCAATTGCCGTCGGACATCGGTTGGATTTCGTCGTTTTTTTGGCTTGAATTTAAACGGGCGCACAACAATATTTGCAGGCCATAGTTCAGGCTGCAGCAGCATCGCATATGAGTTGGCATTAACGCCTAACTTGAAATTAAGGTGTCTCAAAGAGCTCGGATCCACACCTTTCTTGCTAAGACTACTGCAAATAATGGAGTTTTCTTCCATACCAGTATGTCTAGCAATATACTTTTTTACCTGGTCAGCTGTTGCTGAAGTAGAAAAGGGAGATATATGGAGCCATTTTCTTTTGAAAATAGCTCGTAACTCACTACTGTAGCTTGACCCAATAACTAAGGGTTTAATTAATTTCCGAGCGTTTGCATTTTTTGGGGGGCTAGCGTTGATATTTGCCCTGGAATCAGCACTGTTACCAGAATTTTGCAACAGATTTGAATATAATCGCTTTGGGAAGAATTATCTGTACTATACCCAGAGGACTTATTTTTGCTTTTATTGGACCTCTTTTTTTTACGCACAGTGTTCCAATCACTTTGGTTATCAGCAGCTGCAGATGGTTCATCTAAATTAGTTGCACTCATATTGGTTGGAAACACTGGCGCCGCAGTCGGAGTACCAGTAGCGGGAGCAGCAACATGAGGGGACGGCAGCATTGTATTTTGGCCAGTAGAAGCAGAAGAAGAGATATAAGAAGAGGAAGTATTAGTAACTACATTAGTTGACAAAGCAGCAACGAAGGCGTATGGCATAATGGTTTTTGGAACAGAAGCTGTCTCAGCTGCAGAATAAGAAGTATTGACTGCACTGAGTACGCCATCCCTCAGACACAATTATTTCCTTTCCACTCTCCTTCTCTTTGGCCAAAGGGCCACTAACAATACCACGCACTTCACTGAATTCAGATAGCAAGTGCCACACAATCAATTTATTTTCAGCAAGCATAGAGCGCAATTCAATGACTTCAGTTTGAAGAGTCTCAACTTTATTGCGAAGGCATTCATTATCTTCTCTCACAGCATTAACCACACACATAATATTAGAATTAAGAGCTTTAACTTCAGCGAGCTCATCGACCAACAACGCAAGAGATTGCTTGTCAATGTTTTGGTTGCATTGGCGCTCATTACTTGTTGCATTATTTTTAAGCAGAGATCGCAGAGAACAACGGCGCACAGCTTTACACTCATCGCACAGAACCGGTATTTGAGGGTATTTGAATTTAACAGGTACTCTAAGTCAGACTGTTGCATACCAACACAATGTAGGTGGAAAGGCTCATTACAATTAGAGCACTGCACTTTGGCCTGAGCACGTTTCACTTTCGCCCCACAACTGCAAGTCATATTTAATTAAATAAATAGACAAATCATGCACAAATGAATAGATATAATTACTAATTATTTGTTGTTTTCTATACACACTGTGATCACAACGCACTATTCACATTATAAGAGTCAATATCTCAAACAGTTTATTATGCACCATGCATAAAAACATTGCAAAATTGCTAGTTATTGAGACATAATTAGGGCGCGATTAAAAACACGTCCTCTCCGAACGACGACTGATCGTTATTTCGAAGAAACATTGTATATGTAAATCTTATGGCTATCAGATTTGGTAGTCGTAAATTTCAGGGTGAATGTCAACAGCCAACGATTCGGTATATTCGTTTTCCTAATAAGTGATTTCTCGTCGTGAAAGAAGATTGAACACGTTGCGCCGAACCGTTGTTTGTTGGGACAGTTGTGTAATGAAGAGATATTGTAAATTTTCAGTAAGGAAGTGACCATTTGAAAAGAACCAGTTGAAATTTGCGGAATGTCGTGTTTTGATTTCGAGAAATCTAAAATATTGACCGAAATAATGCATCAGCGCTTCGTCGTAACAAATGCGATGAACTCGATACTCTTGAATTCTTGTTGCCAAAATTCCAGCCAAAAATGAATCTGCTGATGCGAAATGTATGACATCTTCATCAGAATGCAGTCGGTCAGCAATTTCCAAGATTATTTCAACTGTATGCACGGTTGTTTCTGAAGAAAAACAACGCAATTCTATTACAATGTTGTTTCTTTGACACAACAAAATCACACTTAATAAATTTAGTGGGACATTACTCACCAAATTGAAGCACAGCATATACCGAATTTACTTAAATCCAGTTCATTTAATTTTTTTGTCACAGTTTTTATGAAAAAAAAAAAAACAAAACAAATGACTTGCCGAACGTCAAATTATAATTCTAGAAACGTCAATTCCATTGAATAATGCAAAATTGAAATAAGCACCACCTATTCCATTTCATGAAATAACGCAAATATGCAAATAAACACCATCTACTGGTATGAAACGTAGCCGAATCAAACTTTACAGAAACCATCTACATGACAGCTCAAATGTACTGTAGAAATTTGGCTGAATTTGGTGGAGCCGGTCTCAAGTTATAAAGTAACACCAAAAATGTGGACTTATTTTTATATATTAGATAAGTAAATTTTATTTATATCTATTTGTGTACAAGTTTCGCAATATTACAAACTAAAGAAGAAAAGCTAAGACATTTTATATTTTATACTTAACATAGTGTCAAATGTCATCTTTATTGAAGATACAGTGGGGTGGACTGTTAAATATTGAAGTTAAAAATTGATTATGAAAATAGGTATAAATAAATCTATTTATGTAACAAATGCATTTAATAGAACTTTTGTAAAGATAAAGGTAATCCAAAGGAAAGCAATGAATATAAGCAACACGCAATGAAAGGCCGGCGATAAAAAGTGTACTTATTTTAAGAGTGAATAAAAGCGAATCTTATAAACATGCCCGTAAAAGTGCGGTAACAAATTAAAACGGCAGTTAAAGCTGAACTTATAATTTGTTGCCTTAAAACAAGGTCACATCCATTTATACAACAAAACATGGACATACCAGATCATTTAATTCAGAACAAGTTCAGGATCACTTCGGGGGTATTTCAAGTATCGTTTAGGAAAAACTTCAAAAACATTTCGAGACTGGTTTGGGAAAGCTTTTGGGCAGTTCCTTTAGGTATCATTTCGGGACAACTTAAGGATACTTTTAAGACTATTTCGAAACTATTTCGAGACAGGATCTCTAAAGTGATACATTTCGAGACAATTTCGGAACCAATTGGGAACAAGAGGACGATTCTGAGATTGCTGTTTCATCATGTAACTGTCCCAAAATTGGTTCCGAAATAGTTTCGAAATAATTCCAAAAATAGACCCAAAGTGTTCCCGAAAGGATACTTAAACCGCCCCAAAATTGGCCCTAAACAGTCTCGAAGTGATTTTGAGGTTAAATTATATATCACAGTGCCCAAATGGTCCTGAAATTGTTCCGAATTGGTCCCAAAATAGTCTCGAAAGTATTCTGAAGTCATCTGTAAGTGTAGCTGTCCCGAAATGGTTTCGAAATAGTCTTGAAATGATCCAAAAGTTGTTCTGAAATGATATCTAAAATCATCCGGAATTGTTCCGAATTGATTCCCATATAGTCTGGAAATGTTCACGAGACTGTGCCGGAGTAGTCCCTAAATGGTTCAAGAATATATGATACAGTTCCATCCCCTTTGGAAGTTTTATCGAAGTCCGAAGGGATAAAGGTGACACTTAGCTTTATATTTGAATCCGCTTTTTATGGAAAAAAACAATAAGTCCGCGTTTTAGTTTATAAATCGATGTGTCTTTGTTTTGAGGGTAAAAATTATAAGTCCAGCTTTTATTTAGTATTCTTATTTTTTTACGACGTTTTTACAGATATGTTTATAAGTTTTGCTTTTATTCACTCTTGAAATAGTTAAATACTTTTATGTTTACGTTATTGGCCTTGGTATTACCGTGTAGAAGGGTGAAACTAGAAAAAGTCTATTATTTTATTTATAGGAACCTCCCTAATGTACATTTTAGAACATATTTAATACCTCATTTAATTAAACCAAGATAATATTGTGTTCATGCTCTTTTAAGCATTTAGCATTTTCAACATAGGATTCGAAGAAGTGGCGCAAAAAATGCGCATTTTACAAATACCGAATTATATGTGTTTGTTTACAAACTTTCGAACCATGTGGGTTTTCTTTACATAACATTTTTGCCTTCGTTGAAAATATTTGATTTCTTTACTTTATTTAAACAATGATAATAAAAAATTTATCAGCTAAATACACACATCGATGAACCAATAACGCACAACAGGTAGTACAAAGTACTGTATGCAACAGTTTCTGATTGCTTTTATATCTGTACTGCTTTTGTTTGCATATCCTCTTTATCTTATTTTATTTTTTTTATCAATATTTTGAATCACATATTATCAGAGTGTGCATCAGTACAATTCAATTGTATAGTATTGGACTTTACCATGCACACTACTAAACACAAGACTATAAAATACTTGGCGATGCTTGAATTGTTGATGTGTATTGTATTTGTGTGGCACAATATTACACAAAACTCTTAGTGCGCATTGAAATACACGAAACAGGCAACTTATTGTGCATTCCCGAAAGCAGTCACCCTTAAGGAACACAGCGAAGGAGTTCTGCGTTTCACTACGCAGGCATCAGGGCAAGTTTTAAGTTTAAACGACAAAGGCTTATTTGGTTGAAACTTGGTATATAGGTAGCTTTTTGCTTAGGTTAATATTTGAAGAACTTCTTTTTCGGTAAATGGATCAGGGAACGACCTATTTCAAAAAAATTTATTTATTGAGTGACTTGCGTGCAATTTGGTACATAGGAAGCTTTTCGCTTAAGTTAATAATAAGGAAACGTTTTTTCCGGGAAGCGGATCAGGGATCGGCATATTCAAAACATTTTATTTTATTTATTATATTTTTATTTATTAATTATTTAGTTATTCTATGAACAAAAGATTCTTACAGACTAGTAACACTTAACAATGTAAAATAATAACTAAGACTAAAAACCTAGATTATAGTATTTAGAATCTTAGAAAAAACACTTTTCGAAGATGAAAAATCAAGTTGGATAGAACTCGAGATTAAATTAAATTCAATCAAGGCTCGCACACGAGGAGCATTACGCGAATAATCAGTTCTACAATTAACGCCATAAAAAGGTAAAAAGCTACGAAGATTACGCTGAGGAATGTTAAAATTACTTCTCTCCAAAAGAGCAGTCAATGTCGCCGCTGATAATATAAATCCTATTAACGTAGTTTTTGTGGCTCGGACCCCATATGAAAGCAGCGTATTCCAAATTAGAACGAACAAACGCCGTGTATAACAACTTGAGAGTATAAGGGTCATCCAAAATTGGACTATTCACAAATCCAAATACCGAGTAAGCTTTCGAAATAATGTGACTAATACGCCTACTGAAAGAGAAGTTAATAGATAAAATTAAACCAAGATCTTAAATGTCATTCAAACTTTGTAATAGTGAACGGGAAACGTGTTAAGATGTCGGCAAGATATTACGGGTTTTCGCATACGTGACCTTGAAACAATTTTTGATATTTAAAGAAAGCCGAGAAATAAAGCACCATACTTCTAAGCTGTCAATGTCTTTCTGAAGCTTAAGAGCATCATCCCGTTTTGCAATTTTCGAAAATACCTTTAAATTATCGGCATAGAGAAAGAACTCTGCAAAAATTGAAGCAGCTGCTTATATTATTAATAAACAAAATAAACAGTAGCGGGCCTAGTATACTTCCCTGAGTAACCCCAGAATAGGCGAATAATGGTTCAGAAGAAGTGCCGTCAACTGTTACCACACAGCTTCTATTACATAAATAAGACTGAATCCATTTCAAAAAACCGTATGAAATCCTAAACGACCTAACTAATGAATCAATAAAGAATGTGAAACTGTATCGAAAGTTTTTGAGAAATCAGTGTAAACACAGTCAACTTGAAGTCTCGAAGAGAAAGATTCAATACAATACTCACTGAATAATGTAAGATTCGAAACCTTAGATCGGTTTGAGCCATAGCCATGCTGGTTTGGCGAAATTAGACTCTTACACACAAAGTACATTTTATCTTTAACGATAGTTTCAAAAAGTTTCGAAACCGTAGAAAGCTTTGAAATGGGTCTATAATTACAGACATCATTCTTACAGCCCATTTAAGAATAGGACTAATCGAAGTAAATTTCCAATCATCAACGAAAACTTCAGTTGACAATGACAAATTATAAATTAGTTTTAAGGCACAAGCAGGACAATTCTTCAATAGTAGAACTGAAAGTCCATCGGAGTCCATTTTCGCAGATGGTATAATTTTATTAATGCCAGTAACCATATTTTTAAGAAAAAAGGCTAAAAGAACTAAAACTCAAAGTAGATTTTCAGTTATAGGTCAAGCTAGGCGGAAGATTGTCATCGTCAACAACAAAATTTTAACTGAAAAAATCTGCAAACAAATTGGCCACCTTAAATGGGGTGCTAGCAAACTGCTTATCGTAAAATACAGCCGTAGGTATAGAAGAGTTCGACTTTTTACACTTAATAAACTGATAGAAGGCCTTTGGATTTAATATTCTCCTCCATTCCAAGTATATAGCTTCTGGACACAAATTTATTTATACAGTTGAAATCTTTCGAGTATTGTTGATATTTGATAAAATAGGTTTGATTACCACATGATTTAAATTTCTTAAAGAATTTATTTCTTTATTTATTTCTTCTTCTTTAACTTTTTCAAGCTGATGTTATACCACGGAAGTTTTTAAGGCCTTTTCTTTACAGACGGAATATTTTTAAACAAAAGTTGGACATTAAAGTTTTAAAAGTATGATAGCAACTAGAAGCGTCAGGGCAGGACGATATAATTCCAAGTCGCAATCCATTAAAAAAGCGTTGATATTGTCAAAATCGCAAGCTGCGAAATTAAAAGAAACAAATAACGGGAATTCATAAAATTTAAAAGTAACGATCAAAGGCACATGATGCTTATCGCAGGATCATATAGGAGAAAGGCATTCAGCTATATTGAACATCAAATTATCACCAATAAAAATTAGATTTGGACTGGTACGATGAAGAATGCCGCGTTGCAACTGAAAGAAAAGACGCTGCCTACAGGGCTACGTTAAAAGCGAGCGCGAAAAGAGGAGTGTGTGAACGGTATCGTGAGTTGAAAAAGGAAGCGAGACGCCTTTTCAGGAAGAAAAAAGCAGAAGCAGAAAGGCGTCAGTGCGAGGAGCTTGAGCTGCTAGCCACCAGGAATAGCGCCCGAAAATTTTACCAAAAAAAAAAGGCGACATACGGAAGGTTTTAAGACCGGGGCAAACTCCTGTAGGAACGAAAACGGCGACCTTGTAACTGATGTCCAGAGAGTGCTTAGATTATGGAAGGAACACTTCTCTGTTCTCCTAAATGGAGGCAGCAATTCAGCGCGCAGAGATGAAGAACCCGATCCCGCAATCGATGATGATGGAATATATGTCCCCCCGCCCGATTATGACGAAGTTAGAATAGCAATAACTATATTGAAAAACAACAAGGCCGTGGGCGCTGATGGATTGCCTGCGGAGCTATTCCATTACGGTGGCGAGGAGTTGGTAGGGCGCATGCAGCAGCTTGTTAGCAAAATATGGGCGGAAGAGTGCATGCCCGACGGTTGGAATCTAAGTGTTCTTTGCCCAGTCCACAAGAAGGGGGATACTGCAAAATGCACCAACTATCGTGGAATCAGCCTTCTCAATATCGTCTATAAGGTCCTTTCAAGTGTATTGTGCGAAAGATTGAAGCCCACCGTGAACCGGCTGATTGGAGCTTATCAGTGCGGCTTCAGACCTGGTAAATCTACCATCGACCAGATTTTCACAATGCGCCAAATCTTGGAAAAAACCCGTGAAAAAAGAATCGACACACATCACCTCTTCGTCGACTTTAATCCGCCCTCGACAGCACGAAAAGGAGCTGCCTATATGCCGCTATGTCTGAATTTGGTTTCCCCGCAAAACTTATACGGCTGTGCAAAATGACGTTGAGCAACACCATCAGCTCAGTCAGAATTGGGAAGGACCTCCCGAGCCGTTCGAAACTAAACGAGGTTTCAGACGGGGTGACCCCCTATCGTGCGATTTCTTTAATTTGATGCTTGAGAAAATTATACTAGATGCAGAACTTAACCGCACTGGAACAATATACTATAAAAGCGTGCAATTACTGGCATATGCTGATGACATTGATGTCATCGGCCTAAACACCCGCGCTGTTAGCTCTGCTTACTCAAAACTGGAAAAAGAAGCGGTAAAGATGGGTTTGATGGTGAATGAGGACAAAAGCGAAGTATCTGCTGTCATCGAGCACAGAGTCAGCGCCTATGCGCCTTGGCAACCACGCTACTGTTGGCAGCCATAATTTCGAAATAGTAAAAGAGTTCGTTTATTTGGGAACCAGTATCAACACTAGCAACAACATCAGCACTGAAATCCAGCGTAGAATCAATCTTGCCAATAAATGCTACTTTGGACTAGGTAGGCAATTGAAAAGTAATGTCCTCTCTCGGCGAACGAAGATCATACTCTACAAGTCACTTATCGTACCCGTCCTGATATATGGGGCAGAAGCATGGACCATGACAACAGCAGATGAAGCGGCTTTGGGAGTGTTCGAGAGAAAAGTTCTTCGAAAGATTTATGGACCTCTACGCGTTGGCGATGGCGAGTGCCGAAGAAGATTTAATGATGAGCTGTACGAGCTATACGCAGACATCAACATAGTCCAGCGAATTAAAACGCAGCGGCTGCGCTGGCTAGGCCATGTTTTGCGAATGAAGGATGATGCTCCGGCCAAGAAAGTATTTCTATCGGAACCCGCCTATGGAGGTAGAGGTAGAGGGCGGCCCCCACTCCGTTGGAAGGACCAGGTGGAAAACGATTTAAACTCCCTTGGTGTGACCAATTGGCGCCGGTTGCCGGAGCGAAGGAGCGACTGGGGCGCCTTGTTGGACGGCCATAACCGTTTAGACGGTTAAGCGCCAATTAAGTAAGTAAGTAAGTAAAAGACTATCAATGAAATAAGGTTCATGAAAGTTAACGTTCAATGGTGTAAGACCTGATCTTGAAAAGCTACCAGACCAATTAATATTACTTAGGTTAAAGTCCACAAGATACATATTTGATATCACTTAACTTATTTACGACTATAAAAGTAATGTTGTCAGCATGCAGTCGATAGAGAAAATATCCTCTATTTGGCGGAATATATGAAACCGCAAAAAATAATGATCCATTACTCTTTACAAAAACACACAGTGGATCAATTAAAGAATCATCATTCTCAAGTGATACTAAATAAGCTTGATATTTACGTTGAATCGCGATGAGGACACCATCAACTCCTACGGCAAACATTATATAGATTGGCAATAAAAAGTTCCTCATCGAAAAAATTAGAATTAAGCCAACAAGGATTAATACATCATAATCAAGTTGCGAGCTGACAGCGCGAACATTTAGGGATTTCGTTCGCATACCGGATACATTTTGAAAATAAAGGTTCAAGCCATTAAAATTCCCCGTATTTACTTGGGATTTTGTTGTTTCTCCTCTTTTCGAAAAAAAAACGAAAAGGGCGTACATTTACATTTGCAGTCCAAAGATCAGCCGAAACAATTTATCAAAAAATGAAATAGAAACACCTAGCTTAAAATTAACTTTTCTAACGCTATTAGGCGGTGCATTTTGTTTAACTAATGCATAGCACAAAATATGTTTCTTATCAATAGCTGCATGTTTGACAATATAGTCAATAATATTGTAGGCAGAGCCAGAAGGCAAAAACTAAGAAAGATGTAACCATTTCATACGGCCAGCTAACTCCAAATCAGGATTCAAACCAACAACACTTAATTGTTTGCGATTGGATGATTATTGAGTCAAACGTGTAATAAATAACACCAAATTCAACGAGTTATTTAGGCAATGATCGTAATTAAACACAATGATTCAATTATTAGCTAGCAAATCACAAACATCTTTGCTATCCACCGTTGCACAAATATTATGATTTTTTTTTTTACAAACATGGTATGGGATTTCATAGCCAACACGAAGATATTTAGATCATTTGGCACAAGTTAAATTATTCATAGCAAGAGCGAACAAAAACCACGTCTGTTCACTTGAAACTCGGTGCAGAGGTATCTTTTCGCCTGGGTTAATATTTATAAGATTTTTTTCCGGGTAGTGGACCAGGAACCGACCTATTCCATTAAAATTTATATAATAAGCGCTTTGATTGAAATATGGCACATAGGTAGCTTCGCTCAAGTTAATATTAGAGAAACTTGTTTCCGGTAAGTGGACCAGGGACCGACCTTTCCCAAAAAAAAAAATATATATATATATTGAGCGGCTAGGCTTTTGCCAAAGTTAATGTTAAGGAAACTTTTTTCCAGAACGTGAACCAGGGACCGACCTATCCTTAGAAAAATTATTTATTGAGTGGTTTGTTTGAAATTCGGTACATAGGTAGGTTTTATGGCTTCTATGAGATTTTTTGGTATTCGACAAATTTATTTAAATAATTAAGTTGCAGGTCATGGTTATCATGCAAATTTCTATAAAACGGTATTTATGAGTGTTTTTTGGTACAACGGAAGGGATCGTTTCATTTGAAAATATTCTTCAAGTACCGAAAAATCTTACAGGTATACAGATAAATAAACAAATGTAAGGAGCGATAACCTCCGAAGAGATTTCAAATCGTTAAAAAAAATAAGCCTTCGCCATTTAAACTAAAATTCTTGCCCTGACTGCCTACTTAGTGAAACACAAAACTCCTTCGTAGTGTGCTGCTTTCGTGCATGCACGTTGCCTGTTTTGTGTATTTCAATGCGCACTAAGAATTTTGTGTAACATTTCGCCGCACAAATACAATACATAAAAATATTTCTAGCTTCAGCAAGCATTTTATTATTTTGTGTTTAGTAGTGTGCATCTTAAAGTCGAATACTATAAAATTGAATTGTCTAGTTTTGTACGGATGCACACTCTGCATATTATGCATCCGAAGCTATAATATTAATTTTTTTTAAATACAAATTTATTATAGAAAAACAAAAAACGCTTGCGAATTTGCAAACGCAATGAATTTTTTAACAAAGAAAAATAACAATGGATTGAGGAAATGAAAAATAAGCAGCATTGTCGCGCTCTTCGTGAATTTTTCCGAAGAATGCAAGGAGAATTTTCGCATTTATAAAATGCGCCATTAAAATCCAGTTTGTATGGAAAATGTGAAAATGAGTGCCGAATTTTGAGCAAATTGCGAAAAAAACGTTCAAAATGCTAAATGCGAGCATGAACAGGCTATAAGTTTATGAATGTGAGCTAGAAATGTTAATTAGAAGGGCCCATCTAAAAATAAACTAACATAATATTCCTATTGCTTTTTGGTGGTCAATCCTTTCGTCCGCAGATATGAAACATTGAATTTATCGAAATATACATCTTCCTCACCAACGTTTAGCCGCGCCGGAAGTCCGCTTAATAATGACTTACATGAAGACGGAGTGAAATGTTGGCATTTGGTGAAGCATCATGACAGCGACATTCAAAAGGAAGGAGAGCGTGTTAATAAGTTAGTATCGGAGATATACCTAACTCGTCTGTTGGCAACCAAAGGAACTTTGCAAAAGTTTGTTGACGATCTATTTGAAACAATCTTTAGTACAGCGCATCGGGGCTCGGCTTTACCTTTAGCGATCAAATATATGTTCGACTTTTTGGACGACCAAGCAATTTTACATGGAATAACCGATCACGAGGTAGTGCATACATGGAAAAGTAATAGTTTGCCTTTAAGGTAATATGTTATTATGTGGTGTAGTCATATGAAATTGATTTTAATAACATTAAATTAACATCAGATATCTTAATATGTGTGACCAATTTTATTTTTCAATTTATTTCTATCGTCTCATTGGTTTGCAGAGTTGTTAAGGAATGAATTCCATTTGGAATAATTATAAATTTTATTGCAGTCCCAGAGGATTGCGTCTAGACCGGGGGAAAATATGCGGACAAGGCAACAGAGAGTATAAAAGCAGCGCAAGCTGAGGAATGACTAATCAGTTTGATTTACACATCAATTAGTTGTGAAGTATAACTGTTATTGTGAAGTACTCTCAAAGTAGTCTAATAAAGACCATTTTGCATTACTGAATATTGGAGTTATTTTTTTCGACAATTTAGCGATTCGAACGTGTGCAGAAGGTGTATAATAACAAGGATTTCCCAAAATTAGTTACAATTGGTGTCAGAAGAGGAATTGTTGAATAAATTTCGAAGATTTCGAATACAACTTGGACATGCAAAGTTAAGTGAATTGAAGATGCAGCAACTAAAAAAGGAATTGGAGAACCGTGGATTGAATACAACCGGCAATAAGACCGAACTTCAAGCACGGCTACGGGAGGCTATGGAGTCGGAAAGAATTAATGTGGACGAGTATGTCTTCCATCCTGATGGGGACGAGACATTAACAAAATTGGAAGAGAAGAACGGAAGTCCGAATCCAGTCGCAAGCGGCGAGACTAATGCGATATTGGCTTTTGTTATTACAGATATCGACAAAAATAGAAACCCAGGAAACACGCATAACAGAAATGTCATCACAAATATCCACAATTATGTCATCTCAACTGGAATCGCAGAAGACATATATGGCATCCCAACTGTAATCGCAGGAAACCGTATAATATCGAAGATTGAAGCACAAGAGGAACGAATATCTGAAATGTCGGCAAAAATCTCAGCGCAGGTCTTTGCACAACTGGAAGAACAAGAAGGACGTATTTCTTCGAAGATGGAGGCGCAGGATACACAAATTTTACAACTCGAGAACAAAATCGATGCCGAGATTGAAACATTGCGAGGTCATATACAGGAGTTGGAACTAAATCGGCCAGCAGTTTTAGCGAGAAATCCAAAAGTAAAAGCACCATCCTTTGGCGGTTCTGTTCCTTTCCAGGTCTTTAAGCTTCAATTTGAGAAAACGTCGGCAGTGAACAACGGGAATGCGGAAGATAAAGTTGCTGCACTGTTCGTGGCATTAAAAGGGCATGCAGCTGAAATCTTACAGACTATTCGAGTTATGAAGCATTGATGGCCGCTGTCGAGAGACGTTATGGAAGGGAGCATAGAAAAAAGATATATCAAATTGAGTTGCAAAACCGTTACCAAAAAGCAAATGAGACTTTGCAGGAGTTTGCGTCGGATGTTGAAAAATTGGCTCATCACGAGAGAGTTAAAATTCAGAGCTTTATAAATGGAATATGGGATATCGAAACGAAACGAGCTACATATGCGAATCCAAAGCCAACATTAACTGAAACGGTATCCCATTCTGGAAACAGCGTCACTTTTGGTTAAGCCCGCATACAAAGCTCATCGCGTGGAAGTGGAAAGGCCACACAGGGTATACACAATTTGGAAGCATTGAAAGGAACGCAGCAGGAAAACGATGGTACCGTAAAATGTTTTAAGTGTGGTAAGCCAGGGCATATTGCAATTTATTTTACGCAGAGCTGAAGGAGATGAGCAAATCTCCAAATCTACTCAATCGCTAAACTAAAGCGAGTCAGCCGCAAGGGACGACACCTGGCTCCCGCAATTGAATGCCCAGTAATCTCTATCTCGCAGATTGAAAGAAGGTTAAGCAATCTTACTGTCGGAGGACATGTGGATGGAAAGGAACGTTTACTGACTGTAGATACGGGAGCATATCATTGCATCAATCGATCAGATTTAGTCAACAAGAAGATAAGACCATTTCTTGGAGAAATATTACGTACAGCCACTGGAGAGGACACCCAGGTAATTGGAGAAGTAGCATGCGAATTCGCAATTGGGAACGTCACGGTACTACACAATTTCATTGTGGCAGAGATTGTTGATGAAATCATAATTGGAGTGGACTTCTTAATAGAGCAAGACATCAAGATCGACATGCAAAGCAAGACGATGCGATATAAGAACAGGGACGTGCCACTTAATTTCGGCTACGAAAAAGGCTACAGCAGTAAACGAGTGTTGGTGGAGGAGAATGAGCAAATAGATATTGTGGGACAAACAAACTGTGGGTTGTCGAAGCAGCAAACAGATCAACACGATCGTACTTGTAGGAAAAAACCCTGGCTATGACAAAACAGGATGGACGTATTCCGGTGAAAGTACTCAATGAGTTCAAGTCACCACTCAAACTGACCAAAGGAGATATATTGGGAATATGCCAAGAGGCCGAAGTAGTTATTAACTGTGAACAGCTCCAGGAACACGTTTCAACTAGTAATACTGATCTTTCAAATTACATCACGGCATGGACGAGGGGCTAGAGGAAGACTATCAGAGTAAGGCAAAACAACTGGTTGTGAAACATCAAATTGACAGTGGAGATGCCAGGCCGATCCGTCAAGCTCCTCGTAGTGTTCCACTGGCGAGGCGGGAACTTGTGAGTCAAATCATACAAGAAATGAGCGACAGCGGTGTCATCGAACCATCAGCTAGTCCATGGAGCTCGCCGGTAGTACTTGTAAATAAGAAGGATGGAAAAATGAGGTTTTGCGTGGACTACCGCAAGTTGAACGACGTCACGAATAAGGATAGCTACCCATTGCCAAGAATTGACGACACTCTAGACTCGCTATCTGGTAGAAAAGGTTTTTTCACACTGGACTTAAAAAGTGGCTACTGGCAAGTGGAGGTGAAGGAGAAACAGCCTTCAGTGTCGGAGATGGTCTTTCGCAGTTTAGAGTAAAGCCCTTTGGACTATGTAATGCCCCAGCTACTTTTGAAAGACTCGTGGATCAGATATTGAAAGGACTACCTTGGAAAACATGCTTGGTGTACCTGGACGACATCATCGTTTTGGGAAATAACTTTGATGAACATCTTAAGAACTTGGATTAAGTTTTCCAGAGAATGGTCTGAAACTAAGTCCGAAAAGTGTTCACTGTTTAAAAAGAAAGTAAGTTTTTTGGGTCACAAGGTAACGAATGAAGGTATCTGCACTGCGAATAAAAAGATAGAAGCTGTAAAGGATTGGCCAAGACCACTGAACCTGCATGAATTAAGAAGTTTCCTTGGACTGTGCACATATTACCGCCGATTTGTACCAAACTTTGCCAGCGTAGCCCATAGCCTCCACGAACTTACAAGAAAAAATAAGGCTTTTGAATGAAAGAAGGAGCAAGAAGTGACTTTCCAAACATTGAAAGAGCATTTGTGCACTGCCCCAAAGTTGGCATATCCGACTCCAGGAGCAACGTTTGTTCTAGATACAGATGCGAGTGGATATGGTATAGGAGGCCTTTTATCACAACTGTTCGATGGACAGCAGAAGGTAGTTGCATATTACACCCGATCAATTGGAAAACCATAAAGGAACTATAGCGTTACACGGAGAGAGCTCTTGGCATTGGTAGAATGCATTAACCATTTTCGCAAGTACCCTCTACGG
Source organism: Eurosta solidaginis (assembly GCF_040869045.1). NCBI lineage: Eukaryota > Metazoa > Arthropoda > Insecta > Diptera > Tephritidae > Eurosta > Eurosta solidaginis. The sequence continues at coordinate 91,097,122 of NC_090324.1, forward strand.
GCGATTCCGCGTCAGGACAGATCACGCAGCGTTGAAATGGCTCCTGCAGTTCCGTAATCCAGAAGGTCATTTGGCACGGTGGATCGAGCGACTACGAAGCTATGACTTTTCCATTGAGCATCGAAGAGGTAGTACCCATGGAAATGCTGTGCAATGTCACGAAGACCATGTAGTTTGGAATGCAAACACTGTTCAAAAGCTGAGGCTAAAGAAGACATTATAGATGTCCGGCTAATGACTATAACTTGTACGGATGAATGGGACAAGGAACAGCTAAGGAAGTGTCAGCTAGAAGATACAGATCTGTTACATGTTTTGCAAGGGCTCGAAAGAAACGAAAGGCCAAATACAGAGGAGATGTCAGCAGATAGTCCTGTTGCGAAGTCATATAAGGCACAGTGGGCCAGTTTAGAATTGATATCCGGTTGCTTCCATCGAGTATGGAAGAGTGAGGATGGTCAATGTAAGAGGAAACTGAATGTTGTTCCCAGGAAAAGGATTCCTGACGTTATCAACGAGCTACATAATAGTCCAAGTGGAGGTATCTGGGAATAACGAAGACGCTCGATAAAATTAAGCAGAGATTCCTTTGGGTTGGTTGCCGTCAGTCGGTCAATGAGTGGATTTCCTGTGAGGTTTGCAGCAGAGCGAAAGGGGCCAAAACCCGAAGGCGCCACTCAGGTGCGCCATTTGAAAGGATTGCTATGGATGTCGCAGGTCTATTTCCTACTAGCAACCGCTGAAACAAATATGTACTGGTGGTTGTGGATTATTTCAGCAAATGGCCAGAGGTGTACCCACTCCCAAATCAAGAAGCGGAGACAGTAGCAGAAGTGTTCATAAACAATTGGGTCGCAAGGTATTGTGTACCAATGGAGTTACATTCTGACCAAGGAAGCAATTTTGAATCACCTGTGTTTTAAGAAATGTTTAAAACATTGGGCATTCGAAAAACACGGACAACTGCATTGCATCCTCAGTCCGATGGTATGGTGGAACGATTCAAGAGAACCTTGGAGGAGCACTTAAGGAACGCACATATTATTATTCTTGGTGGTTTAACGATCGGCAGTGCATGAAAAAACGGGCCAAACTCCCGCAAAGGTAATTTTTGGCAATGACCTTCGACTGCCAGCTGATTTGAAATTTGGGATAAATGCCGATGCGTAGAGAAATGCCAAGAAATCCACTCGCGTCTTTGAGGAAGAAATGAAGGAAATACACGATCTTGTAAGACAACGAACCAAGATTATGAGTGACAAGATGAAAGCCAGATATGGCAATGAATTTGGAAGGTTTTCGGGAAGGAGATTTGGTGCTTTTATACAACCCACAACGAAAAAAGTTTTGTCCCCGAAATTGCAGTGTAATTGGGAAGGCCCATACAAAATTGTAAAACATATCTATGATGTCGTTTACCGCAAACAAACCATTGGCAAACCACAAAACAAAATGAAGGTGGTTCATTTGGAAAGGCTGGCAGCGTTTAGATCAGAAAATTTGCCTGATCGGGACGATCCGACTTAGGGGGAGGGCAGTGTGGCGAGTTTTAGCATCACTAAGCTGTTAGTAAATAAAGGCACAACAACAATAAAGCAAGCTACCACTCTTGTGTACATGAACACATGAATTTAATCCATTTGCACACGTAGGGGAGGACGGGGTACATTTGACACTTTCATTTTGTAAGCATATACGAATAAGAACGCAATGTAGAACACGACCGGTTAAACAACATTTATTCAACTAAACCAATATTACAATATACATAGAACTTATACATAAGGAGAATGAATATAATAGAGAATGCAATGCTAACCTTAATTTAGCTGTTCGTCGGAAATGGTTGCATTTGTCGTCGTTTAAACCAATCGTAAACGCAAGTGATATTGTTGACTACGTCTCGTAAAATGCAAACATTTCACCCTCATTAATTCACTGTTTCAAATTGGTTAAGAAAGACGCTGATCGCAAATTATTATCTAGATGTAATTTCAAACTTGGAGTTTCGGCTTCTATTTATAAGCTGCTGACTCCTCGTTATTGCCATCAGGTGTCAAAATTAAACCTTCGTTTTTTTCAAAAAGCAAAGGGCTCAACTGCCAAGCCTTAGCCAAGTGTGACAATTTCATAGTTAATAAAAGTATAACCTTTCATTATCAAAATATATCGGGATTGAGAACGAAGTCAAAAGAAGTATTTTTAGCCACTTCACGGTGTGATTATGATGTCTACGTTATTGTCGAGACTTGGCCAAATGATGACTTTTCAGACTCAGAATTTTTTGATCAAAGGGTGTTCCACACCTATCGTAAGGATAGAGATCCCATCAAAACGGGACGTTTTAGAGGTGGTGGAGTATTAATTGCTATAAGGCGTCCCCTTCTCTCTTCCCTTGTTCCGCTCTCTAATAGTGACTCTCTTTTGGATCAGCTCTGTGTTTGTATTACGGGGTCGCCTGGCAAGCTATTTATTTGTGTCTCTTACATTCCGCCTTGCAGCGCAGATTCGCTGTACTGTGCTCATGTCAATAACATATTTGACCTTTACGAAAACAATGTTGATAGTCGTTTCTGCGTTTTGGGTGATTTCAATCTAAATAAGGTTGTATGGTCCAAAATTATTAATGATAACGTCCTAACGCCTGCTAATACCAATCATCCTCATGAGATCAATTTCTTGGACACCCTCTCTCGGGCTAACTTAATTCAGATTAACCACTTCGTTAACCAGTTAAATAATATCCTGGACCTTATTTTTGTTGATGAGAATCTAATTACTCACTTGACAGAATGTACATTTCCTATTTATAAGTCTGATATGCATCATGTACCATTATCGTTATCTATAGAATTCTTCGACCTGGTGCCGAATAACAACATTAATAATACTGTCCGCTCCTATAATTTCAAGGATGAAAATTATGATACTCTTAACTCACTCATATCTGAAACTGATTGGAACTCTATTTTCTTTGCTAAAAACCCTGCTGAATGCTTCGATGCTTTCTTGCTTGTCAGACATCTTCAGTAGGAATCTCGCTTTACTTCCGGTTAAAGTTCACAAGCTACCCTGGTACACTACTAGGTTAAAAAAACTGAAAAATCAAAGAAATAAGTACCATAAATTATATAAAGCGACTCTCGACATTTCTTTTAAAGATCAGTATACCTATTATATGACTCAGTTCAATGTTCTGGATAAGTTCTTATACAGTAAATACATTTCCTGATTTGAGGATGAGTTAAAAGCAAATCCTAAATCTTTTTGGAACTATGTTTGGTCTAAGAAAGGTTGTACCAATATCCCAACCTGTGTGAAATTTAACGATACCAGTTCAGAGAGCCTGGCTGTTACAGTAAATCTTTTTGCTAATTTTTTCAAATCTAAATTTGTTGTTTATGCGGATGATACTAACAACAGGTATTCCTTTGACACACCAAAGCCTTTAAACTTTGGGTCCCTGTCTGTATCTGAAATGGTCATTATTAAGGGTATCTCCTCCTTACAGTCCTCACTGAAAAACGATATAGATGGTTTGTCCTGTTCTTTATTTAAAAAGTGTAGTAGTTCCCTTTGTGTTCCATTGCGCCATATTTTCAATACTTCTCTTTCGACCGGAGTTTTTATTGATCGCTGGAAGCTGGCGTCCATCACCCCAATCTTGAAGTCAGGCAATAAAAATTATGTAAAGAATTATAGGCCAATATCTAAATTGTCGACCTGTTCCAAACTTTTTGAAAAGGTAGTTAAGGAAAATTTATCATTCGCTATGAATAAAATAATCGATTCATGTCAGCATGGTTTTATTGCAGGGCGTTCGACTGTCACAAATCTAGCGGTTTTTCCCAGTTTTGTGTCTCAGATGGATGTCAAGTTGACACCATATATACAGATTTTTCCAAGGCCTTTGACACAGTTTTGCATAAACTACTTTTGTGGAAACTTGAAAGCATGGGTTTTCATTCAAGTTTTCTGTTGTGGCTGAAGTCTTGCCTGGAAAATAGGATATATTTTGTTGGAATTGAGAAAACTAAGTCCTACAAATTCTTAGCAACTTCCCGTGTACCACAAGGTAGCATCCTTGGTCCTATTTTATTCATAATTTTTATTAATGATGTTGGCTCTTGCCTAAAATATTCTAATTATTTACTTTACGCAGACGATTTAAAACTCTTCCGTAAGATCACCAGTATTTCTGATGCTTTTCGTCTGCAGGAAGATCTGAATGCCATCAACGATTAAAATAAATAAATAAAAAAACGATTGGGCTTCACAAAATAACATGCGACTCAACATTAGTAAATGCTGTCACATAACGTTTACTAAGTCAATGAATATCCTTTCGTCCGTGTATTCGCTCTCAAACGTAACACTTGCTTCAGTTGATGAGTTTCGTGATCTTGGCGGAATTTTTGATTCGTCTTTTACCTTTGCTAATCATGTTAACTTTCTTATACCAAAAGCTTATGCCAACTTAGCTTTCTTACGACGATATGCGAATGATTTCAAAGACCCGTATACCAGAAAGATTTTGTATAATTCCTTAGTACGTTTAAAGTTAGAATATGCCTCAGTCATTTAGAATCCGATATGCTCTTCACACTCTTTAAAAATTGAACGAGTTCAGCGGAAATTCATGTGGTTTGCTCTTCAACCTCTACACTTTGATAATCCCATGCCACCCTACAATGCGAGATGCATGTTTATAAATGTCTTGTCACTTGAAGTCAGGCGTATCGTTCAAGGCTTAATGTTTATTTTTGATATAATATCTGGTGCTATTGATTGTTCCGAACTTCTGGGTCAGGTAACTTTCAATGTCCCTAACAGAGCCCTCCGCTTTCACAATACATTCCGTATTGAAGTGTTGCGTTCTAATTACTTCAGCTTTGCTCCTCTTCTAAGAGGACTTGTAGAATTCAATCACCTATCTAGGAGTCTAGATCTTGACTTTGCCATGTCTAGGTCTCTCTTCAAGGCATGCATTGAGTCTTACTATATATCACATTAGTCATACTTAAATTAATAATTTAGTTCTAAGTACACCTGTAATCTAGTCAGTAAGGTATGTTACCATTGACTCAATAAAGATATGAAATGAGATGAAATTTGGGTTGAGAATAATGTTACAATAAAGTTAGAACAGAAGGTTACCATGTGTCTACAAACTCTGCCACAACCCAAATGCTATATGTTAAGAACATGTAGATACCTACAAAAAATTTTAAATTTTTACAATATGTAAATTAAGTAGCTTTCTCACAAAATTTAAGCTTTAATCCTTTACAAAATTTATTATGTTTGTCTTTAGTTAGACATTTTGTAAATATATCTGCAACATTTTCCGAGGACGGTTTATATTCGATGCTTATCTCGTTGCTAATATATTTTTCACGTATGTAATGAAATCTGATATCTATGTGTTTACTGCGTTTATGCGCAAAAGGATTTTTTACTAAAAACTGTGCACCCTGTTTGCGCAAAAAATTTTAGTAGAACCGTTAACATAGGTATCAAAGCTCATTTCCTTAAAAAAACTTCGGTGAAACGAAATCTCTTTAGCGCCTTGACAGATAGCTATATATTCTGCTCAGGCGCGGATCTAGGGGATTTCCCCTATTCCCCCCCTATTTTGCATGGGAAATCTTTCAGTCTAAGGTGTGGAAATGAAAATATCTAGCATCAATACTGTGGGCCATTGTTTTCTCAACGGAATATCATAGAGAGTAAAATTTTGCGTATGTGCTTTTCCTTGCGTGCAAAACTGTGCTCAAGAACAATTTTTTTGCACGGTTTTTGCAACAATTTTAAAAATAGAAATTTATTTCACAGAAATAAAAAATGTGCTCTTAAAGAGTTTTTAATTACAAGAAAATTGGTGTTTGAATTGTCGGTAAAAGTCTAGTTGAGGGGTCGACTGCTAATACGCCAGCAAAAATATCGAGAGAGGTGTCAAAAGACGCGTATTGACCTCGACAATAATAATGTGAAAAATAAACTCAATTCAGTAAAAAAATAACATAACATACATAAATTTTCCAATTCACATTGTCAGTTTTATTTCATATAAAATAAGATTTACTGGAGCACTTACATAAATGAAATGTTATATTTCTTTGTTTGATTTGCTTACATTAACTTTTTCTAAATATGTACATTTTAAGAGCTTGAATCAGCCAAGGAAAACCTTCCGTGCTTTTTGGTCTGCGAATATGGAAATTACCGATTCAAAACTAATGCTGGGAGCAAGGCTGGAGTCCAACGCCAATGTTCCAAGGCTTGTCAAGCGATTGTGGCTCATAGTAGAACGTAAAAAATTTTTCACGCGGAACAATAGACTAAAAGAACGCTCCCCTTCAGCCACACTGACTAGAAGTGTGCAAAATATTCCTAATGCTATGCAGATGTTCGGAAATAATACTTCCATCTTCAAGTAATGAAATTTCTTCAGAAGTTGAAATGGTGGCAGCGAACCACATCCCAAATTTGCTAAGTGGATGGCTTTGAGATGAATGAATTCATCTATTAGATCCGTAGAAATATCGATACCATAAATCGTGCAGAATGCCGCTGCTTTTTCTCTGAGATCTTCTTCCGTCAGATCCTGATACTTCCACAAAATACTAAATTTAATCGCAATGTCATTTACGGCTTCGAAACGTCTTGTCATGTTACCAGTCAAGCAGTCCAAAAGAACGCGAAAAACTTGCTGTTTGAATTGAGTTTTGGAATCACACTCAGGTGATTCGCCAGGTAATTCATCGAACTGGCGCTTTCTTATCTTCCTTCTTTTCTCTGCGAAGGTATTCACAACTCCTATGCTCCCTGCAAGAACCTTACATTATTGAAGTATGATCGACCATTGATCCCTGAACTTCTTCAACTCATCAATGAGGCTACGTATATTTTTTGTTTCCACGTCCAGTGTGACATTTCTAGTTGCAGTACCAGATTTCGATGGTTGATTACCGTCAACACTTTGAGCCAAATGGAGGCCAAGAGGATACACTCAAATTTCCCCATATATGCTTCAATACCTTCCAAATCCGTTACTGTTTCTGAACTCAGATTTAAAAGCTTGATTTCATCAATAGCTTTCTTGCGGAATGTGAGTTAGGAAAGGTTTCACACTATCCACACGAGCAGACCATCGTATTTGTGACATGCTGTGCAAGGAGCAATTAGTTTTTTCCCATCTCTGAGGGCTTGCGCTAAAGATATTATACATTTTCTGCGTAATACCGAAAAATGTGATGACTTCTGCACAACATTCAGAAGCTTGCACTCCACATAAATTTAAACTGTGCCAGGGAGTTATCTCTCAGGATATGATTATGTGCTCCTTTTTAATGACCGCTCATATTACTGCCATTACCATACCCCTGCCCACGGCAGTCAACCAGGGGAATATTGTGCTTTTTTAGAGTGCTGCGAATCAGCTCAGCGATAGCTTATCCTGTTGCGTTACAATCGACAAACTCTAAGAAGCGTTCTTGGATTTTCCATTTTCCGGAGTCCCTGTCTAATAAAAAATAACGCAATACAAAAACAGTCTGCTCAATATGCTCCGAATCAGGGGTCGCATCCACTATTACTGTGTAATACTTGACGGACTTTCTCTCGCCTTCTATCTTTCTAATAACTTGACTTACACAGATTTCTATGAACTCATTTTGTATTCCATGAGACAAATAATGTGCTTGGAGACGATTCTTTTTCGTTTGAGATTCCCTCACCTTCTCCAAATGTTCATGCAATAGGGGGTCATAATTGCTGACCAGTTCCAAAACACTCCAGCGAGCTGCTTCATTTTTAAGGGTTTCCGCTAAGAGAAAATCCACTCAACTTGCATTTCGAATTCTCATTTCATATTGGCGCCACTCTATATAGCAAGTTTTATAATTTTGACTATTTTCGTGTTCAGGAATTTTGTCGTGTGACCTCTTTCAACCTTTTTCTTTAGAATAACCTGAAGATTTTGTCAAAACTGATCTGGTATTTTCGGAAATTTTGCAGAAAAGCCGGCATGGAAAACAAAAAAGCGCTTCTTTTGTTGCACTCGAAACGAGCCAATCACGCTTTACTTTTTCTCCGTTTTTTTAGAGTAGTATGGAGTGTGATTTGAAGGAAATGGCGGCCACTTAAGTCGTTCGGAAGTCGAAATAAAATGTGATTTTAAGTTAGTTGAAGCATTTTTGACAGATAGCGCTTATAAAATTGTGTCAAAAACGTTTATCTAACTTAAAATATCCCTCTCCGCGGCCCTGAAAGTATTTAAAAACAAAATACATACATACTTTCGAAAATACTTTGAAATCGAAAGCTTACATTTTGGTATTATTAAGCGCTGTGCGCAGATCAAAAAACATTCAAGAAAAATTTTGCATTTGACTTGAGGTATCGCAAAACATGTTTAGCAGCAATTAAGTTCTCTATGTGAGGATGCACGTTAAATTGCGCCAACTTCGATACGGTACGTGCTATGTCAGGCCGTGATATGACCGCCAAGTAAGTTAGGCCTCCAATCAGGGACTGATAGCTTTTAACATCAATTAATTCACAGTCATTCCCTTCACATTTTTCCAAAATCGTACCACTGGCGAATGGCGTTAAAGCTAGATTGCATTCGCTCATATTCCAACGTTGTAATAACTCATGCGTATATCGACTTTGATGAATGGTGATTTCCCCGCGCAAACCCTCTCGCTCTACCTCCATGCCTAAATAAAACTTCAATGGACCTCTGTCAACTGCTTCCACCTGTGCGACTAATTTGTTTACTATTTCGCACATCGTTGACTTAGATGAACATGCCAGTAATATGTCGTCAACATAAAGTGTAATAATGTTTATTTCGTATTTACTTCTCATTATATATACACAGGTATCGGTTTGACAACGAGTAAAAACCAATGCCTGTTAGAATGGAATTTATTTTGCTATTCCAATCTCTGCCAGCCTGCTTCAACCCGTACAATGATTTTTTCAGCTTACATACTTTGTGTGGATACTTTTCGTCCACGAACATTTCCGGCTGCCGCATAAAAACATCTTCCAACAAATCACCATTAAGGTATGCTGCCACGATGTCAATATGATTAACTAATAATTTATGTTGAACTGCTAGCGCCAAAATTAATCGAATTGTAGTGTCTCGCTACCGGTGCGTAAGTATCAAAAAAATCTTCATTTTGCTTTGACCAAAATCCTTGAGCGACCAAGCGTGATTTGCGCTTTTCCATAGTTCCATCAGCATTGAACTTTATTGTAAAAACCCATTTACAGCCGATGATGTTTTTTCCATGCGGACGATCAACTAGTTCCCAGGTTTGATTTCTAATAAGTGTGTTGATTTCTGTATTCATCGCTGCCCGCCACACATTTGCATTATCTGACTGCAAAGCATCAGTTACCGATATGGTATTCTCGCAAATGCTGTTTAACGACTCAGTTGGCTTCTCGATTATATACTTTTTACTCGGTCTTCCAGGCATTCCCGTTCGCATTAACTGCGGTCTACCTCTTCTTCGCTTACCAGCAACAACTTTCACCGCTTCGTCAGAATAGTATTCGAGCTCTCCGCCTTCGCCATCATTTGTATCAAACCTATTGTCACCAGTGTTGGTATTGCTTGCATTTGGTTCGTTGCCATTAGCATTTTCTGCGGCACCATTCGCTGCTTTATTGCCTACAGCCGCGCTTTTCTGTTGGTCTCGTCTAAAATCATTGTTTGTATAGTCGCTGCCTACACATGTGTTAGGGATTTCGTATGAATAAAATTTGCATTCATCTTCGCGTGACCGCTCTTCAGCATGAAGTTCTCTAAAAGAATTTTCAAAGAAAATAACGTCACGTGAAATTTCTATAGTTTTTGTTGTTTTATTGTACAACCTGTAGCCTTTTACATTATCAGCGTACCCAACAAATATTAATTTGCTTCCTTTTAGCTCAAATTTTGATTTACTGCGCTGCTTACCTAAAGCAACAGCTTCGCAGCCAAACGTCTTAAAATATGTAACGGACGGTTTCCTACCAAACCAACGCTCAAACGGTGTTTGATTTTTTAGTACTTTGGTACAGGAACGACTTCTTATATATGTAGCAGTACTTACTGCCTCAGACCATAAACTTTGTGCAAGATGAGCGTCCTCTAACATGCATCGCGCCATCTCTACGAGAGTTCTGTTTGCTCTCTCCGCTATTCCATTTTGCTGTGGGGTATAGCATACAGTTATTTGGTGTACAATTCCATTACGCTTGAAAAACTCTTTGAAATCAGAATTTACGAATTCCAGTCCATTACCGGTCCTCAGACATTTTAATTTCTTACCCGTTTGCTTCTCTACTCGTGTCATAAAATCTACGAAAGCTGAAAACGCTTGTGATTTTTGCCGCAAAAATTTAGTTTCTGTATATCTCAAATAATCATCGATAAAAGTGATGAAGTGTTTGGAGCCACCTTGAGAGCAAATCCGCATTGGACCACAAATGTCACTATACACTACTTCAAGAACTGATTTACTATGTACACTATTATAGTGCCTAAAAGGTTTGGTACTAATTTTACAAACCGCACAAGTAATACAATTAAAGTTATTTGCTATTTTTATGCTCAATCCCCGCACCATGTTATGATTTGCTAATTTGCACAAATCTCCGACGTTCAAGTGTCCGTACCCTCGATGCCATAAATTTATATCGTTGTTGTTTTCTACACTTGTACTCAAAAGTTTGTTACTCTCTTTTAAGGGAAAATTCGCATAAAATATTCCATCAACCATTTTAGCAGAGAAAAGTGATTTATTGTTCGTTTTTACATGGGCTGCATTTTTAAAGAACTGTACCGTATGACCATTGCTAATTATTTTACTCACTGATAAAAAATTAGAATGCAAACTCGGCACATACAACACATCACACAGAGTGATATTACAGTTATGTGACTTAATAATCACATTACCAATGCCAACTGCGTTTACACCTTCGCCCGATGCCAGAACCACTTTCTGTGTACATCTCGTCATCGAAGAGAAAATACTCACATCTCGACACATATGCGACGATGCGCCGCTATCTAGTATCCATGTACTCTGATCTAAGCAATACCGATCTGAAAGGCAGCAATGCTGGTGTGCTTTTTCCTCTTGATTTGCAGTCCGTCCGAATGTGGCCTCTCTTACCACATGCATAACACCTCAGATTTCTCTTCGCTGACATATCTCTTTTTTCGCTTTGGACCGACTAAAAATTATGTTTTCCGCCATGTTCGACCTGCTTTGCCTTCGCTGCAAATACACTTTCACCGTTTATTTCTTTCCGCTTCTCGCGGCGCTGTTCTTCCTCAAGTATTTTCACCTTCAAATGTTCTAGCTTTGGTAGCGTGTCTCTGCTTTCCATGACAACAATAAAACTGCCCATATCATCCGGCAGACTACAGAGAAGAAGAATGGTGAGGAAATCTTCTGGCACCTCTACTCCAATGTCTTTTAAATCATCCGCTAGAGTGCAACACTCATTTATTTGGTCGGAACATTTTTCACCATGTTTAAATCGATATCGCATTAGTTTTTTTAATATATTTACTTTACGTGAAGGCCCACTTGCCTTGTATAGGTCCCTCAATTTTAACCAAGCACCCTTTGCTGTTGCGCAATTTTTGATGTGGATAAGTTCCGATGCTTCGACACACAAAGTTATCATCGCCAACGCTTTTTGGTCACTTTTTAACCATGCCGCCTTAACTTCAGCCGATGCTGTTGAAGGGCATGTCTTATCCACAGATTCCCAATAATCTTGCGTTATTAGCAGACTTTTCATGCTAACACACCACGACGCGTAATTATCGCCATTTAATTTTTCGATTTGCGCGAATGTACTACTCATTTTTAATACCGATTTTGAGACAAGCGATTTAAATAAAAAATGTTTATCAGTTTACCGAAACACGTGTAATATTATTTAAGCCCTGGGCCCATAACCTTTGTAAGCATATACGAATAAGAACGCAATGTAGATCACGACCGTTCGGTTAAACAACATTTATTCAACTAGACCAATATTACAATATACATAGAACTTATACATAAGGAGAATAAGAAATTTGAAAAAAAAAGTGTAGCTAATTTTTATTTGCATTTGAAATTGTTATATAATTAGCCAAATGTGCCCACAGTGGGGCGCATTTGACTTTTTCCGGGGTACATTTGACCTTATTTTCTGCTAGGGTTTCTCAATAATTTATTTGTGAATATTTTATTTAAAAAAAATCAGTTTATTTGTACGTATTTAGACTTTTTTTAACAAAAGATAAAATTCAAGTTTAGGTAGGTATTTCTATTTATTATAACAAAAGATAGAATCGAAGTTTAGAAAAACTAGTTTATGTATAAGCTGTCAAATTTAACACAAATAATTATTTGGGGCTGTTGCGACAAATTGATGCTGGGTTATTGGAATCGGAAGTTTACACTCAATCTTGGCTGTAAGTGTTACATATATGTCTTTTATAACAGGTTGTATAAAAACTCAGTTGTCTGGAGATAGACTACGCAAACATTTTTTATATTGCGGGTGGAATAGCAAAATATCTCTACAAATAAAAGGGCTTCTTGCAATTTTCCCCGAAGTCGACCATAACGTATTCTCCAACCTTTAGTACCTCGTCGTCCAATAATTTGAATTTTGAAATGTCTAGCCAAGCTTTTTTTTCAAGCCTAGCCAAGCTTGTTTTTTGCAGGCTTTCTTAGTGTAATTCAAGGATTTCGCTTCAAAAATTCATAACGCTTGCTTTCTCTAGCCGCATTATTAGTTATCCAACTAGATGGACATGATATGTTATTAGCGACCATAAACTCATAAGCAAATCGTAAGACAATCCATATGCGAAAAAACGCACACTTATGTGCATATTCAACAAATTGTTCTTCTTGAAATTTTGTTAGCGTTTGATGGCTTGTTTATTTAGAGTAATAAGTAAAATTCTTGTTACAACTACAGCCGTTTCCAGAGTCCGAATCGTTCCTCAAAGGATCTAGTTTCTTCATTCGCATGATAAAAGTTGTTCGTTTTATATTATACTTCTCCGCTACGAACGTAGCTGTTTCGCGATTATGCCTAATATTTGACAGGGCTTTCTTCATATAGTTCTCATTTAACTGGCATCGGTTGGTCTTTCTCTTGTAGTTACGAACCATTATTACATTAAAACTGGGCAATAGAATATTTGTTTTATTATTTATCAATATATGTTTAATGGGGAACATTTGACAAATGTCAATGGCGAAAGTCAAAGGTTCCCCATTCTACTTACCGTTTCGTTTTCTTGAATTTTGCAAACTGTATTTCACTTCAGAAAAAATCATTATTTAATTTTATAAACACACGTGCAGTGGGGCTTATTTCAAAGGATGCTAAGAAATTATCGGTTCTTATTGTTTTGAAGAAAGCTTACATCCGATCTACGAAAAATTACAATAAAGATCGCGAAAATGTAAAAATACGTGTTACTTCCGTACGCGTTGGAATATAATAGTGAATTGTTTTGCCGTTTTTTTTCATAAGACTAAGGTGCCTTCCACATCTGTATATTTTTCATAAAGGCTCTTGAAAGCATCCTTGTTAATTCGAAAGTTTTTTTGAACCTAAATAAGAAAATAAGTCATTAAATTTTACCACTTTTAAGTTCAATTTCTTACAATTCATCACTCATCTCAAATGGATTACACAAAGCTCGCAATATTTGCCTTTCCATTCTCGCCTGGCAATTTTTGTATGCGTTGCTTTCCAACTCCATAAATAACGCCGCGGCTATTGATTCCATTATAATATACAGCTATATTGTGTCTGTTCGTTGGGTCCAGTTATATGCCAAAGCAAGCTGCCGGCGTAGAGGAAGGTGAAGCGAAAACGTAAACAATCCTTGCGGAAAGAATAAATAACCCTTTATAAAGTATTTTAGGTCAGTGCAATGAAATTAGCATCCTTAGAATTGAGAAAATGTCAACTATGTTCGTGCAGGAATCCGTTTTAACAAAACTTGGTGGCCACGGCAGGGAATTGGCCAAAAGAACGACAAAAACACCCTTACAATTATGAAAGCACTTCACTCAAAAAAATATAACACTGCGGCAATATATTCTATTGCTTTTTTTTGTACAAAATGGCGTGGATAATAAAATATAAACGTTTTTCAGTGTTTTTTTTACAAATTTTCTTTAAATTATTTTGTTCCAATGTTCACACATTCCGTACCAACAGCTGATTTCGAAAAATCATTTGCTCTTTCTCTTCTCTTTACGATTCCGTCGTAATGCAAAATACCAAACTTCCATTATAGCGGAGCGTAGAACGGGAACGTAATCGAAATGCAGAATAGGGGTGAATAACAAGGATTTTCCAAAATTCGTTACAATATGTTAGAATGTGAGCTTTAACCACTGTGCGATTATAGGGTTCTTGAAAAAAGTCGAGTTATTAGATTAAATTTCGCTTGAAATTTTTTATAATGACTCTAGAAAGTTTGCGCTCCTGATAGGTCAAATGAAAATTTTGTTAGTAGGTCATGAAAAAAAACCTTAAAAATCAAAGTCGAAAAAAGTAAAAAAAAAAAAAAATGAAATTTCGCAGGCTCGAAAATTTTTTTTTTGGGTATGCGTAGTGGAACTTTTTTTTCTGATCCCAAATCCTAAGGAAAAATCGATGGCGCTATATCGGTTAATAAATCGACCCAGTCTAATATACATATCAGTTTTAGGAAGCCTACATAATAAATATTTGTAGCCTGCATTAAATATCTTATTTGCCTCAAAACTTCTTTATAGTTATAGAATTCAGAACAATAGCAAAGGTTTCTTACGTTTTTTTCGCATCCGACCTAAGATTTTTGCCTATAGCACATGAAATTTGGAACATTACAGCTACGATTCATTATTTCTAAATATGGAAGTTTACAAAATAGAACTATAAAATAGTCTTTAAATATTGGTTGTTTTTCTAATAACAAAAAAAAGTAACTGAAAAACTTTTTTGAAAATTGCTTTTAAAATTTTTTTTGTCTTGTTTCAAACATTTGCGGCGCATTTTGTAATATTTGAAATATTTTTATAAAGTATATTTCATATATAATCTTTCCTTTGTATATGCTTACTTACAAAATCCACTTTTTCACAATTTTAGCGAAATGGGGAGAAGTTTACATATTTTTTACTTCCTTTATATGAGTTTCGTTTGATGTTTTTCGGTGTAAATTCTAAAAAACTTCCGAACTTGGAAATTTTGCTTTCGAGTTTTAAGGAACTTCCGGATAGCTCAGAGAACGAAGATTTGGGCTCATTAGGTTATTATATTTAGGACAAAAGAATGTTCTAGATGGGACAGTAAGGCTAGATTCTTAAAAAAAATTACTTCAGAACCCAATAACACTGCAATATGAGGGAAAGAATTTTTGCTTCCGAGTTTTAGGAAACTTGCTGATAACCCAGTGACCTGCAACTTTGAACATAGCTTCCTGCTTTACTACGTTGTAAAATTCTGGATAAAAAGTATTCTCGATGGGACAAGGATCGATATATTTAGAGATATTAAAAAGTCCATTTACAACATGTGGAATCCTGCGACCGCTATTTGAAAGGAACTTAATGCAGAGCTAGATTCTTGAAAATAGTAACATACTTCAGAACCGCTTGACAATGCAACATGAAGGGACTAAATTAGTTAGGTGGTCCAGGGATCGCGAAAATTCACAAAATGGTCTGAACTTTTTATCCCGTTATGAAACTTTGAACGAAGCTTTGGGCTCTATTCGGTTGGAATATTTTGAATGAAAATGTTTTCTATATGTGACAGGGATCGAGGTATTTACAGGTATTTAGGAAGCCTATTTACAACATTTGGAATCTTAAGATCGCGGGTTTGAATCGAGCTCAAGGCCTAACAATAATAATTTTTTAATTATTCTGGTTATGATAATTTTTTTCTTAATTGAAAAAATTATTAAATTAGAATAGAAGAAAGAAAAAATGTAGACAACTGCCGAATCTCGTTATATAGATCCATTTCGGGAACTGCTAAATTCCTTCATCGGCAACGTTTAGGCGCCGCTGCTATAAGCATTCAGCCATCACAGCGGTTTTTTGTTTGTCTTCATTATTCCTACTTCTATTCTGGTTCTTGCCAATCGATATTCACAGCACTGTGACATCTCTTGCAGAATGGATGTGAAAACTGGACTTGTTTCATGGCAATGATGCCATAGTGTCATATTTTAGTGACACTATTTCCCCGTGCTCTTGGATGTATTAACAATTTTTGTTGTTATATCGACCTACTGATTTGTAAAATCGCGGGTTTGAATCGAGCTCAAGGCCTAAACATAATTATTTTATCATTGTTATTGTTATGATATATTTTTTCTTAATTGAAAAAAAATTTTAAATTAGAATAGAAGAAAAAAAAAATTTAGACAACTGCCAAAGCTCGTTGTATAGATCCATTTCGGGAACTGCTAAATTCCTTCATCGGCAACGTTTAGGCGCCGCTGCTATAACCATTCAATTGGTAAGAACCAGAATAGATGTAGGAATAATGAAGACAAACAAAAAACCGCTGTGATGACTGAATGGTTATAGCAGCGACGCCTAAACGTTGCCGATGAAGTAATTTAGCAGTTTCCCGAAATGGATCTATACAACGAGCTTTAGCAGTTTTCTAAATTTTTTCTTTCTTCTATTCTAATTTAATAATTTTTTCAATTAAGGAAAAATTTATTATAACAATAATAATGGTAAAATAATTATTGTTAGGCCTTGAGCTCGATTCAAACCCGCGATCTTGCAAATCGGTAGGCCGATATAAGGTTTTTTTCATGACCTCGGACAGGGTATACATGAAAATTTTACAATCAAATGAAAATTTTTTTAGTATTTCATGCAAAAAAAAACCTTAAAAATCAAAGTCGAAAAAAGTCAAAAAAATGAAATTTCGCAGGCTCGAAAATTATTTTTTTGGGTATGCGTAGTGGAACTTTTTTTCTGATCCCAAATCCTAAGGAAAAATCGATGGCGCTATACCGGTTAATAAATCGACCCAGTCTAAGTAATATACATATCAGTTTTAGGAAGCCTACATAATAAATATTTGTAGCCTGCATTAAGTATCTTATTTTCCTCATAACTTTATTTATTTATTTATTTATTTCAGAAAGCAGATTTTAAAATATTTAACAGTTTCGCTTTTGGAGCAGAAAAGTCTAGAGGTACAACAGTACTTATAGAGTTAAACTCACGAAGAGCACGAGCAATGTGAGCATTACTGGAATAGTGGTTTTTAAAATTGTCACAATAAAATGGATAAAAACTGCGAAGACACCTCCGAGGAATATTAAATCGAATTCTATCCAATAAATATGGACAGTCAACGGACCCATTAATAAATGGCAAGCAGAGTATTGATCTGCGATTTTCTAAAGACTTAAGGCTTAAAAGCAGAAGTCGCGCAGAGTAGGCGGGTATAGGATCAGAAAAGTTTAAAGGACGAAGGGCATATTTGAGAAAAATTTTTTGTATTCTTTCAATTCTGGTAATAGCAGTTTGACTACTTGGTCTCCAAATAAATACGCCATATTCCAGATGAGATCTAACAAAAGACGTGTAAAGTAACTTAAACGTGTAGGGATCAGAGAATTTGGCAGCATTGCGCCTCACAAAGCCAAGCATAGAATATGATTTAGAGGTTATGAAATTTAAGTGCTCACTAAAAGAAAACTTATTGTCAAAGACAACACCAAGGTCCTTAATCTCATTAACACATTGAAGCTCACAATTATAAATACTAAAATTTGTAGTTAGAAGATTAATTGACTTCGAGTAGGTCATTTGAAAGCATTTGGACGGATTCAAAGAGATACGAGAGTTCAGGCACCATTGATGCAACTTATTAATATCATTCTGCAACATTAAGGCATCATCTGGCGTCTTAATGGCAGAAAATACATATCTTTAAGTCATCGGCGTATAGCAAACATTCGCGAATGAAAAGCAACTACTTGCGTCATTAATAAATAAGATAAATAAAAGTGAACCTAATATACTCCCTTGGGGAACACCAGAAGTGGCTACAAACGGACTAGACGATTGTCCATCTATCGAAACAACACACTGCCTGTTACTTAAATAAGACTTTATCCATAAAAGAAACGAAGAGTGGAAACCAAGGGAACCTAATTTTTTAATTAAACCACTATGATGGATTTTGTCAACAGCTTTTGAAAAGTCAGTATAAATGCAATCAACCTGAAAACCTGCAGAAAAAGATTCAACACAATATTCACTAAAAACAGCAAGATTAGAAACTGTTGATCTACCAGCGACAAAACCATGCTGGAAGGGAGATATTAAAGGCTTGACCGAAAAACTCAACTTGGCATTAACAGCATGCTCAAAATTTTTGGAAATAGTAGAAAGCTTTGAAATAGGCCTGTAATTACGCACATCATTTTTGTTACCACTTTTAAAGAGGGGGGGGTAATGGAGGTAAGCTTCCACTCGTCAGTGAACGTACCGGACGAGAGAGATTTATTAAAAATTATTCTTAAAGCGGCGATTCTAATAGCGACGACATATTAGCATCCTTCGATGTAGTCTCCCTATTCATCAACATCCCCATATACTTAGCAAAAAAGTTAATAATGGACAAATTCTAACAAGTACAATGTAACATACCAAAAAAACAAATTTTTAAAATTACTGAATTTTTGCCTGAAAGACAATAATTATTTTATGTATGATGAGAAAATTTACACCCAAAGTTTTGGTATGCCCATGGGTAACCCACTTTCACTGACAATAGCAGATATCATCATGGATGACTTACTAGACAATACTATTTTGGAATTGAAAAAACTACATAAAATAAATATCAAGTTCATAGTTAAGCACGTAGATGACATATTTGCTATTGTAAAACGAGATGACATTATATTGAGAACTCTAAATCAGTACCACAATCGGCTACAGTTTACAACAGAAAAAGAGGTAAACTCAAAAATCCCCTTCTTAGGTATGCTCATTCACAGAACTGACAATAGGATTTTACTCAACTGGTACTCTAAACCAGTAGCATCAGGAAGAATCATAAACTTCCTTTCTGTCCGACCTAAAAAATACGAAATAAACACGCCAAAAAACATAGTAAACAAAATATTTACATTGAGTCACAATCAGTTTTTAAATTCCAACAAGGAAAAAATTTACAAATTACTTACTGACAACAACTACCCGAGCCACTTAGTGAAGACCCTTTTAGAACAGAAATTAAAAGAGACTAACAAAAAGCAACATCATACAACAACCACACAAACACCTACCGAAACAAAACAATACCACAGCATCACCTACATACCAAAGTTCACAGAAAAAGTTTACGTAAACATAAGAGAATAAAAACAAAATATTTCTCTGGCATACAAATCCAACTGCACTCTCCACTATATTTACCAAGACAAAAAGCCCAGTAGAACCACACCAACAAAACAATGTAATCTACCAAGTACAATGCAAAGGTGGAGAAAACACACAATGCGACAAAATATACATAGGGACGACGAAAAGAAAATTGGGAGTTCGACTAGCAGAGCACGAAGCGGACAAAAACAAAAAGAAAAGCGGCACGGCACTTGCTCAACATATTCTAACACATGGACACACCGCTGATTTACAAAATACAAAAATAGTAGACACAGAGAGAAAAGAGAAAATGCGGTACACACTAGAGAGTCTTCACATACTAAAACATAGAGAGAAAACAGTAAATAGACGAGAAGATACTGATCAAATTGCGGCAGCATATCTATTATGCTTACGATTTGAACTTGTTTTTACAAATTTGTCTATGTTATTGTTATTGTTTTTAAATAAAGATATCTGCCCCCTGAGGATGCCAAGGAGTTTGGCGAAACGTCGGGTTTATAAGTGAAGTTTAATCTTGCACTGTTTAAATATCTGACCATACAAGCCTATAATAATTTTGAATTTAACTAGAGTCGGGCAGTTTTTTAACAGGACTGAAGAAAACCCATCAACGTCTGTTTGAGACGAAGATTTAATTTTGAGAATAGCTGTTCGGCCGGTGTGCGTCTAATCCTGGAGAGGTGGGCGCACCGGGTCGATCTCAGTGGGAACAAGCGGGTTGGAATAAAATAAGAGAATACGAGATTTCTCGTTATAATAGATACGGTTTATTGGGTAAATGTGAAAATAGCAAAGGTTACAATATTACCTGAATAAACGCAAACAATTACGGCAGAGATCGCTGGCGGCAGATGTGAACAGGTTGGCTGTTGAAATCAAAGAGGCCGGTTGTATAGCAAGCTACAACCGTTGACCCGCAAAATCCTCCGTTTTGGAGGGGAAAGGCACCCACAAATCAACCCCGACATGCATATGCATAAGTGCTGACAAAAAACACACATACACGTACATGTACATGCATGCACATGCATGTGGCGGTGATGGTGTGGGTGGTTACAACTTAATTCGAGTATCGATTCGCAGGGTTGCATTGGGGGGATCGCAGACAGATGCGGAAAAAGTTAGGCATCCTGCCTAAACATGCCGGCCCCCTTGCGATACGCAACATCGTTTTCCGCCAATGACCTCTGCTGAAACGAGAAAAATGAATATAAGACTTACACACTAAACTTAATCTAAATGAGGAGTTCGTCTGACGACGCAAAATGGCCAGGAATCCTTTCCGACTTGCTTCGCATGCCACCAGAGCTAAGATGAAAAAATTAGCGGTTATGAACAGTGATAAGTGCATATTTCCTGCCATTGAATTATACATAAATATAGAAATTCAGAATGTAGTATGTGTATAGTCGATGGCCAGTAAGGCTGGACGAAGAGGCCGAGGTCTCCGTTCCAGAGTGGCACCATTTTTTGTTATTCTTTGGTTTTTGTCGTTCCGGATGGAGAGGCCGAGGTCTCCATTCCAGATTTGCGGTTTTTTTTGTTGGTTGGACGAAGAGGCAGAGGTCTCCGTTCCAGACTCGAGGGTTTTGAGGTTTTTCTGGGCTGGACGAAGAGGCCGAGGTCTCCGTTCCAGCGTATAACGCGTTGTGTCGCTCTCAGGTCGACTGTGGCATTTTATGGATGTGCCAGCGCGAGTGGCCGTGAGGTTGGTTGGGTGAAGCGACGGTGTTTTATTACAAGAACGTATATTAAAATAGATGAATAAAAGCGAGTTTAAAGCGAAGCGTAGGGGCCGACGAAGGTATGTATTTAATTTTGTGCGAAAGCTCATGACGAGCAGCGCAAATCGTAATTAAATTGGAAAGTGTACCAACTGCCGGTGCTTGCATGCAGATTGGCGATGCGTTCTTCACGACGCGTTCTATCTGCACGTATCATTATGAGATTGCATGTAGCCCTGTCGTGTATTTATTGGTTAGCTGACAGCTGGTATGGTGAATTTGTGGTGTGCGAGTATATATATACATATATGTATTTGCTTGCCCTTGAAAAAAAAACTAGGTCACTGGGGCAGCAGCACACTAGGCCGGTAGAAACAGTTGACTTTTCCCATTTCGGGATTTTGTCGTGTCGGGATTCTTTTATTTCGGGACTCGGATTGTTTTTGTACCGAGCCCTTATAATGACTGTTTGTGATGTTTGTTGTTGAAAAACAGCAAGTCCTGCCCCCAGCCCCAACAAACATAATCAACTTTATGGAATTGTACAACTCTTAATACCCGCGTATCTACCGCGTGCGCTAGGTATTCTACGTTACATAAGCTGTATTTCGTTGCTAACTAGTACAATTAAAACACTAGCTAGCTTACCGAATTGCATGGAAATCAACAATAAAAGTAATCGAGTGGAGTTGGCTAAGCGCTTTCAGTTGAAACCGCTTAGGTAATTGACGACCTGCTTGATAGTGTTGTATAGTGTTGCATATTCAAAAATAGGGCACTATTTTGAACGAGCGAATGAAATGAACATACGAATGTGCAGATAAACAAAAATAACAAAATAACAGCGTGGCGGCAGGGTGACATACATACAAACACAAGCATTTCATGTATTTTGTTTTTGTAATTATCTGCATGAGTGTCAAAAACATACTGCGTCAGAAGTAGAAATGTCATAGCAGCTAAAAAAAAAGTAACCATTAGCTGATAAACTTCCACCATATATATGGTTTTGGCATAATGAAACTGTTTGAAGCGTTTTTCCAGCTCGCTAAAAAAAAAACACCTATAATCCGACCTGTGGTCAGTAGCTGTCGCTGAGTCGCGTAATAAATACTGCCGCCACACGGAACGGTTCGTTACTTGGATGAAAGGGTATAAAAATGCAATTGTATTTTCACCATTCAACATTATTTTCGACGTGTATTGTCCATAATATTGAAATTCGTGAAACTAAGTATTTTAAATCTCGACCAAATAACTTGATAGGTAGAGATATGTAATGCGCGACATGTGTGGCATGTAGCGCGCATGAGACCTAAAGTCGACATTCCCATGCATTCACAGTGAGAATGAAGTGTAGAAATTTTGACATTTGCTACACTTTTTCATTTCCTGAATGGAAAAAATGTCATTGATTTAAAAACACGCGGTGGTGAGTAGACTAGCTGTATATTTGACTATCTTTTCGTTAATTAAGTTTGCCTTTTTATTTTCAGATATACGGTTACAAACATATCGAAAAGATAATGCAAAGCTGTAGCGCAAATACTTTTACATAAGCGCACATGATTAACCTTCGGGCAGTAAAGTAGTTTTAAGGAACATAACATTTAACCTTAAATGAAGTTCTCTCGTGAAGTCTGTTTTAAGTGTTAAGCACTGAGATGTCTGATTAAATTTCATTGGCAAGATCAGGAAAAAATCGGACATGTTAAGAATATTACTTGGCGGTAAACTAGAAGCTTTGCTTTAATTCGTTGTGCAACAGTTGTGACAATAACAATGGATAATTTACTAATAAAAAGTTTTACCACGCATAGGATTGTGTCATACCATTTTTCCGTAACTTTATTGAGTGAACAGAAAAGTCTACTGGTAGCAAGTAAAAGGGGGAAAAAAATTGAACTTCCAACGAGCTACTGTTTACTTTTATGCCTTGTGATATGCAGGTATTTTGGTTAATAATAGAATACCGCTGGAAAATTTGACTTGTAAATGGGCTTTTCTGCTTCCAGCTGCTGTGGTTTCGTATAACTTGATGTCGTTTGCCTTTCCACTGCTACCGAGTTGAAAAGATCATTCAGACGATTTTGTATCAGATCATGCATTGGATCGGTGCGTCGTATCAATTCGTCAAGGTTACTCTCGCGGAATGTACGCACTATTTGCAGTGGCTTTTCGTTGCGCACGTGTCATTGCTTTCGTTGGCTCGGCCAGTGCACGTTTCATTGATTCAGGATTATCCCGGAGCGAGTGTTTTCTTCGAAACCCCTTGGTAGCTGGTAATACTAGCATCATCTGCATTGTGATATGCAGGTCAAGGTAGCGGAACTATTACGTCGGGGTTATTGTGGACTACTCACTGTCTATCCAAGAATGGCAATGGGTTGGATTGTCGATTTGATTTAGAGCATATGGCGTACCAGGTTGTAAAACGATTTGAACCCATACCGGCGTTGTGCAGACTTCCAACCAACGCCATTTCGTCGATTGTTAAATGTGGTAAGCAAATATTCATTCTTGTAGATGTATTTTGAGGGACGAGCAAAGGCCGAACGAAATATGATGATTCCTCGTTGCGAGCATTCATTATCTTTAGTGGGTATTAAAGTAATTGAGCATACACAAGGTCCACATTTAATCTCTCATACGTAGTTCCTTCTCATTTGTCGCCCAAAATCCTACAATGTCACTATTTCAGTTCTGAGGTTTTAATGCTCTAATTTGCCGCTGCCGAGAGAGTGGCGAACGAATAACGAAGAGTGGACAGGACACTCTTGGTAGCAGCGCAGTAAAATAATTTGGATGTCGTGTAAACACCATTTTCCATTTTTGTAATACATTACAATACCATATTCACCATTCATAAGTACTCCTTTTAATTCATTAAAGGCGAACAAATTGCCTTGCTAACGTGAAAAAGTCGTGTGCACTTTCTTAACATTAAAACTCCCAAAGACCCATACAATTTACATATTTTGTGTTCTTTAAATTTTAAAATATATGTCATGTCGATCCTTTTGATAAATCAAAAATTGTATTCATTACATTACTAGAAAAATGTACGGTAACTATGGTAGGGGAGGTTTACAAAAAGCAAAGGTTTACGAGACTGAAGTCAGCTGTCCATTGAGCACTGTATGCTAACAACCAAGGTAGATGCACATGTAAATAGGTTTTCAGCTTCATAAATGTGTGTTGAGTTGGAGTTGATGACTTGCCATTGATTAATGACTCACGTCTTGTGCTCCCGTTTCAGTGCATCCACGAATTTTATTAGGATTATCATTTAGTTTATGGCTGCGCTCATGTACTTACTGATGTCTCTTTCCTTAGGATTCACTTCCATAGACGCCGTATTCGCAATCGTGCAAATAACCATATGTACATAAATAGTTTATATATGCTTATGCGTGTAATTACACTCGCGGTTTGGTTTTGAAGATTGCCTTTGCTAAACTAAAAGATTGCTTTTGTTAAAATAAATATCCACCTTCTATATGTCTATTGGCTGAGGCAATAGGAGAAATGTATTCGTTTTCTATGTATATATGAAGTATGCGGGAGGGTCACGGCCTTGAATCAAATAAAATATCCTTTTGAATGGCGTTTTGGCTTGCTTACTATACACAAAAAAATGCGGATAGGCAGTGCATGGCTGATGAAGGACCCTAAAGCCATGAAGGTAATTTATTGGACATCCTGACTATCACCTCCCCTTTTCCGATGCCGTATGAGAGTTTTCACAAAAAACGCGGTCCCGCAAATAAAGTTGCTTGTGAAGCAAAAAAGCTCTTCGCTAGATACGCCAATGTGGCCCGATTAACTACTCAAATAGGAGGAAGAATTAATAATGGTTATTCCATGCTTAGAACCTTTTAATTAGACGAAGGTATGCACTGATAACAAATGAACCACCTGCCTAAGTTCATGAGGTTAGCTAAAATTGCGGAATCGTTTCGAGAATATACTCCACGTCGGTGATATTACCTGAATGAGCTTTTAGGAATTGGTAAGGGTAGATCGCCACGAAGATTGTGAGATGTTAATATGTCCCGGCGTATTCAACATGACCACCGGTTCCTTGCCCTGGGAGCTTCTGTAATGCTCACGGGCCAACGATAATCAGTTGTATGTAGTAACGACTGCTCCCGCTCGTGATAGGGATGCTGAAATTGTCGCTTGGGGTTATTCAATGGTTGTTGATCCACGGCAAAGGTTCAAAAAAATTATGGTGAGGGGGAAGCAATCATTTCAGCTGATGTTGATTTTTCATTGGTGAAACAATTTCGTTAACAAATTCCAACGTTAGGCAACGGCGTTTGGGCGTATGTGCGACAAAGGCTGTTAATACGTGTGGGGATTGGAAAAAAACGCGATTTTATATACTAAAAGAAAACTATTTTTATTGATGGCGGGCCACAGTTCCAAAATATGATTAAGTGTCACAAAGTAGCAATTTGAGTTAAGATTACAAATGAAATGAATTAACGCATAATTAATCGAAATTTGCATAAACAGATCTTAACGATATTTGTCTACTCGTTGACGGTTATTAGAGTTTTATTTCTCATAAGGAGTTAAAACTAAATTGAAGAAATTTAAAAATTTATTCTAAATGCTGTTGGCCTCGTGTCTTTGGCCGAGTGCATTCAAGTTTTGTGGCAGACAGTGGATCTGCGTTAGGGTCTGGCGTCCTCGTTCGGGGCGAGTGAATGGGGGTTGACTTTTGGAAGTTTAAAATATACAAAGGGCCGAAAGCCCTTAGACTCTGTGGCAGATCGGTTCGCCCTTCTGCGGTAGGCTTTTATGATTTCCTCGTTATGGGATAACGAGTGAATGGGATGGTTTCTGGTGTCCTCGCTCGGGGTGAGCGAGTGAATTGTGGGGTTTTCTGGTGTCCTCGCTCTGGGTGAGCGAGTGAATTTGGGGATTTTGTTCAGGGGCTCCGGTTAGTATTGTTAAAAAGAAAAAAAAAATGCTTTTTGTTTGCGAGCTTTTGGGAAGCTCGCCCGTGTCTTCGTGCGTCTCGCTCCCTTTCCCCATTGCCCACTAGTAGTCAGGTGTAGGATTCCCTCCGGTAGACTCGACACGAGACCGGAGGTAGAGAAAAAAAAGAGAAGATGTAGGATCGCCTTCCGGTAGACTCGCACCATCACGAGACCGGGGGGTTGATTATAATTAGGGCCTCGGGAGAGACAGAAGCTTAGGGATAGCGGGGCATCAAGGCGCGTGGTTGAACGCGTCTTTATGTCCCGCGCTCCCTTTCCCCATTGCCATCGCGTAGTACGCCTTAGGTTTCTCCTCCGGTAGACTCGCAACCTCACGAGACCGGGGGGTTGATTATAATATATGGCTCGGGAGAACCACAGGCTTAGGGATGGAGAGACACGAAGACGCGGGTTCCTTAATTTGCCTTCTACGCTATCACCAACCGTGGGCCTCTGATTTTAGGTAGCTGGGGGAAATAGAGTTTTGGTTTTTGGGTTTTGTAAGGCGGGCTTTGGCCCCTTACATTTAATCCTCCTTGTCGTGGGACGGAAGGAGTACCAATTTCGTAATTGGTCTAGTGGTCTGTCCCCTGGTTGTATGAACGTCAACAACACGCACACGGTTATCAGAGCCTGGGTGTGTGTTGACGATTCTCCCCATTCTCCATTCGTTGGGTTGGAGGTTGTCCTCTTTGATAACCACTAGGTCTCCGGGTTTCAGATTAGGTTGTGGATGTTTCCACTTGTATCGTTTCTGGATCTCGGTGAGATATTCGGTTTTCCATCGCTTGCAGAAAGTATGATGGAGGGCCTTGAGTTTCTGCCACCGATTGATCATCGAGGCAGGGCTCTCACTCGCATCCGGCTCTGGCGGAGCCAGGAGATGGCTGCCAGTGAGGAAATGTCCTGGGGTGAGCGGCTCTAGGTCCGTCGGGTCATTGGACGCCGGGCTGAGCGGCCGCGAGTTCAGGCATGCCTCGATGCGGCACAGTAGGGTATGGAATTCCTCGAAGGTGAATTTGTGTGGTGAGGCTATCTTTTTGAAATGGCTTTTGAAGCTTTTCACTCCAGCCTCCCACAGCCCTCCCATATGGGGCGCGCCCGCAGGGATGAAATGCCAAGTGAGTGATTGGTGGCTGTACTTCGAGACAGCATTGCCTCGGGCTTGTGAAATGAAAGTTTTGAATTCCGATCGTAGGGATCGTGAAGCTCCGACAAAGTTTGTACCGTTGTCGGAGTAGACGTTTTTGGGACATCCGCGTCTAGATATGAAACGGGCAAAAGCCGCAAGAAATGATGGGGTGCTGAGGTCAGTAGTGGCCTCCAGATGAATCGCTCGTGTGGAAAAACACAAGAAAAGGCAGACATAGCCTTTGGATAGTCGACACCCTCTGCCGCGGTAACTTTTAATGTCGAAGGGTCCGGCGAAGTCGACTCCAGTATTCGTGAATGCACGGCTGAATGTCGTGCGTTCCCGATGAAGAATACCCATAAGTTGGGTCTGAGCACGCTTTCGGTGTGTCGTGCAAACTTTGCAATTATGAATGGTTGCCCTAATCATGGTTTTCATGTTAGGTATCCAGTATTGGGTGCGTATCAGACACAACATGAGTTGGTTTTCCCCATGCAGACTTTGTTGATGAAACATTAGGACTGTCAGACGGGATAACCGGCAGTTGTATGGGAGGAGGATTGGGTGGCGTTCATTAAAAGCTAAGTCCTTTGACGCCCCGAGTCGCCCTCCTACCCGAATGATGCCATGTTGGTCTAGATAGGGATTAAGTGAGAGTATTGCACTCTTCCCTGCAATTGGTTTTCCGGCCTTTAGATCACTATATTCGGAACTATAGTGTTGTTTCTGATAGATTTTAATTAAGAGTTGGGTTACTGATTTGATCTCATCAGGAGAGATTAAACGTGACTCGACCTGAAATGATTTTTTTGTTTTGGGGTGAGTTCTTCGGTATGAGAGCACCCGTAAAGCCCTAGGTAGGTCTGAAAAGCGTTGAAGAACATCGATAGTATTTACTGTTGTTGTTGCGCAGGTCTTCGCCCTCTTTTCCTCTACGGAGGTGATGTAGTCACTTTCTTGTGCTGGCCATTGGGAAGTGTCTTCTTCCAGCCAAGAAGGTCCCTGCCACCACAACGAATTGTTGACCAATTCAGACGCAGGTAATCCTCTGCTACCCAAATCTGCTGGGTTAGATTCTGAGTTTACATGCAACCTGTCCTTATTTCCGACCATGTCGATGATCTTGGTGATCCGATGTGCGACGAAAGTGGACCAAGAACAGGGCGGTTTCCTTATCCATGCGAGGACGATAGTTGAATCCGTCCAAAGGTGCACTTTCACTGGTCCCAACTTGAGGTTCCTGAAAATTGATTCGGTGATTTCCGCTAACAGCACGGCTCCGCAAAGTTCCAAACGTGGAAGAGAAAGAGTTTTCACTGGGGCTACTCGGGTTTTGGCTAGAAGCAAGTTCGTGCAGACATTATCATCCGTTTTGACGCGCATGTAAATGGCTGCTGCATAAGCCTTCTCGGATGCGTCACAAAATCCATGGATCTCGATGTCGGTTCCTGGTGAAAAGTTGATCCATCTGGGTATCCGGATTTTATCGATTTCATGGTATTGGTCGGTGAAGGTTTTCCATCGTTCCAGCGTACTGGTAGATACTGGTTCGTCCCAAGCGGTGCCTTCCAACCAAATACTCTGCATGAGTATTTTTGCCACAATGACCATTGGTGCCAGCCATCCCAAGGGATCGAAAAGTTTGGCGATTGCTGATAGTATCGCTCTCTTCGTAATGTTTTCCGGGTTGTCCAGCGTCCCTGCTTTAAAATAAAATAAATCGGAGAGGGCATTCCATCGAATGCCTAACGCTTTAACTGAACTGGAATCTTCGAATGCCAGGAAGTTTTCATTGAGCAGGTCTGCTTTGGGGATGTCCCTTAGAATGTCCTCTGAATTGGATGTCCATTTGCGAAGTGGAAAGCCCGCTGAGTGTAGGACTTGACGAATTTCATCTCTGGCTTTAATAGTCGATGTGATCGTATGTCCACCCGCTAACACGTCATCTACATACATGTATTCTCGTAGTATGTTAGCCGCTGTAGGGTGTGAGTTTGACACGTCGTCTGCCAGTTGTAGGAGCGTTCTTATCGCGAGATATGGAGCGCAATTCACTCCGAAGGTAATCGTCTTTAATTCATAAAGACTAATAGGGTCATTCGGGGACGTGCGATGCACAATACGTTGAAATTTGGTGTGCTTATCGTTCACCCAAATTTGACGATACATCTTTTCGATGTCGCTATTGAAGACAAAACGGTATAGTCTCCACCGTAATATAAGGATGGGTAGATCGGCTTGTAGAACTGGGCCCGGGAGGAGAATATCGTTTAAGCTATTACCGTTGGCCGTAGGGCTCGAGGCGTTAAATACTACGCGTACCTTGGTGGTTGTACTTTCTGCTTTTACAACGGCGTGGTGGGGCAGGAAGTAATGATCCGAATCGTCGGATGGGATATTCTCTTTCAATTTTCTCATATGTCCGAGCGTTTCATATTCTGACAACACTCGAACATATTCCTTACCTAAATCTGGGTTTTTTATTAGCCGCCCCTCATTCCGGAAGAATTGAGAGCATGCACGCTTCAGGGATGGTCCTAAGTTAATATTGTTAGGGTAATCCTGCCGGAATGGTAGTGACACGGTGTACCTTCCATTCTCACTTCGCTGCGTTGTTTCTTTAAATAGTTGTTCGCAGTACCTTTCATCTTCATTTAATATTTTATTTTTGGGTACATTTTCTACCTCCCAGAAAGCTTTGAGTTGGTTGTCTAACGCAACCTCGTTGTAGAAAGACATAATGCTCTTCGTTGGATTCGGTGATTCGATACGACCGGCTAGTATCCAACCGAACACTGTCTCTTGGGCTAAGAGTGTGTTTAGCACATTCTTTTTTATACCGCTCATTATAATTTGGGGATATATGTCTCCGCCAAGTATGAGGTCTACGTCTTCGTTGACGTAGAACCTCTTGTCTGCCAAAACCAAGTCTGGGAATGCCTGCATAGTCATTGCGCTGATATGGCTGGATGGAAGATTCCCAGTGAGATTCGTTAGAACTAGTACGGGTGTAGTCAGGCTGAAGCAGGGATCCACTGGTGAACGTAGTTCGATGTTGGATGCTTCTTTCACCTGAGCTGACACCGCATTTGTGATGCCTGAAACATGGGCATGCATTTTCCTCGCTGGCAAATTGATTCTGCGTTTCAGTCTTTCAGTTATAAAGGAACATTCAGACCCAGAATCAGTTAATGCCCGCGCGGAGAAGTCGGTACCATTATAGTGAATGTGTACGCGAGCAGTTCCTAATAGCACGCCTGTGCTGGAATTGGCATGGCAGGATTTGACATTCTGATTCGCAGAGGAAGGTGGTTGTCCCGATTCCTGTCTTTTCCTTGCCTGTGCCGAAGTTGATGGGGCATTATCCGCATCTTTGAAAGGATTTCGTACCGCCGGTTGCCGAAGTGTGTCCGCATGCAGGAGCGTGTGGTGACGAGAGTGGCATTTGGAACAGTTGTATGAACTGGTGCACCTCGACTCTGTGTGTGCTGGGGATAAACAATTCAGGCAGCCATTTGTGGATTTGACGAATTTAATCCTTTCTACTGGGTTTAAATCGCAAAAACGTGAACAGTTGCGTAATCTGTGCTCCGTAGATTTGCACATTTTACACATTGATTTTGTTGTTTGCTTGGTTACTTTGGTTTGAAAAGCACCAAGTCTTTTTGTTGGGTTTTTCGTCGACTGGCGCGACGTGTTTGATTTTTGCACTTTAGAAGTGGCATTCCCTGTAAAACCAGACACGGTTTCAAGTGTCTGGAAACGATTTGACAAGAATTTGTCCATATCCTCCCACTTGGATATGTCCATCTTGTGGTCAATGCTCTGCTCCCATAGAGCCAACGTATTTTCAGGTAATTTTGTCGAACATAAATAGGTAATAATCGCATCCCAATTTGAAACATCGATCTGATGTGTTTTTAAAGATGCCAAGCAATTATTTATGTCGCGCTGTAAGGTTTTGATAGAGCTGCCGCACTCGCGATCTATCTTTTTTAGATTAAACAAAATTTGTAGTTGTGAGTTTACGAGAATCCGCTTATTCTCGTATCTCTCACATAGGTTTTTCCAGGCTGTTTCGAAGCCTTCATATGTCAAGGGACATTTCTTGACGATGTCCTTTGCCTCACCTTGAGTTTTCTGATTGAGGTGGAACAACTTTTCTACCGGGCTTAGGCGACTGTTGCTTTTGTATATGGCCGTGAACAGGTCACGAAACGTTGGCCAAGATAGGTAGTCGCCCTTGAACACCTCAGTATCACAAGCTGGCAGGCGGATACTGTGTTCGCGCGCGCGTTCTCCCTCAGGTTTGACTGCCCTATCTGTTTCCTCCTTCAATTTGGCTTGAAGTTCAGCCATGTTCGACATGCATCGCAAGAATACGGCATATGCCGCTTTATGCTTGATCTTGACCGCTGCAATTTTCTTTGCGTCGAGCGTGTCAGAGCCAAGCAACTCTTCTAGGGCATTCTCTGCTTTTCCCACTTAGCTTGCAACTCTTTTTGCTGTATTGCAAGAGTGTGTACAGTGTGCAGAGCCGCATTGATATCATTAAAATCGGCCTCGAATTCGATTATTCGATCGGCCAATCTAATGCAGGAGTTAATGTTCATGGCTGAAAAGTGGAGAGCGAATTAACCAAGGGATATAAAACTTGAAAACCTGAGCGAATCACCCAACCAACAACTATTAAAATTACGCAAAATTGACTTATTACTCTTAATTTGTTTATTTTTGTCTGACTTTGCAGATTATTTGTGCCTTAAAACAAGGAGCAGGGGGAATCAACACCAATGTGTATTGTGCGAAGTAGAGGGGGCCACTCGCCACTTCAATCGTCAATTTTATTATAAAACTAAGTGCGCGCGTTGATATAAAAACTCGACGAAAAGTGTAAAAACTCAGTGAAAACTGTTGTAAAAACTGTGTCGATTGAACAAGTGAAAATTAAAGTGCTTGAAAAGAAAATGAAAACTGCCACAGCCGTGTGGCGTTAGATTTTAATATGTGAGGTTATGTGCACCTCTTCCTTGTGCTGTGTCCGGAGAGCCTTACCGCTGGTGGGGGGACAGACCAGATAGTCACAAGGAATTTAAGACAACGTTAATGTGCCGCGTTTGCACTTAATTTTGGTTTTCGACACTAGTAAATTTTTCACACTTTTCGCGGTTATTCACAATCACGTATGGCAACTTAAATTGATTTTTCGCACTTTATTTATTATTTTAACCAAAAAAATGTGGCAAGAAATATTGCACTTACTCTGGCTTTTTGTGGCGAATCGTGTACTGGTGCTGATGTGGCAAGATGGCTTAAACTCTCAGTGTTTTTTTCACGCTGGTATGATATCATAGACTTTTCGTTGGTGGGCAAACTTCTTTTTCGGATGAATTTTTTGTGAGGAATTTGAAATTTGTGCGGTCAGCTATGGTCTTATGTTGTGGACTGTAATTTATATCGCTGTGGTTCCTTTTTCGGGGAGAAGGACCAAATGTTCGGCCGGTGTGCGTCTAATCCTGGAGAGGTGGGCGCACCGGGTCGATCTCAGTGGGAACAAGCTGGTTGGAATAAAATAAGAGAATACGAGATTTCTCGTTATAATAGATACGATTTATTGGGTAAATGTGAAAATAGCAAAGGTTACAATATTACCTGAATAAACGCAAACAATTACGGCAGAGATCGCTGGCGGCAGATGTGAACAGGTTGGCTGTTGAAATCAAAGAGGCCGGTTGTATAGCAAGCTACAACCGTTGACCCGCAAAATCCTCCGTTTTGGAGGGGAAAGGCACCCACACATCAACCCCGACATGCATATGCATAAGTGCTGACAAAAAACACACATACACGTACATGTACATGCATGCACATGCATGTGGCGGTGATGGTGTGGGTGGTTACAACTTAATTCGAGTATCGAGTATCGATTCGCAGGGTTGCATTGGGGGGATCGCAGACAGATGCGGAAAAAGTTAGGCATCCTGCCTAAACAATAGCATTACTAATATCATCAGAAGAGAGACAGAGGGCAACAAATTTAGAGCAGTGTTAAGATTCGTAGAGGCATCAAACGATTGATAACTATCGTCGGCAGAAAAATTTTATTTAAAAAACTTCGCAAATAAGTTGGCTGTATCACATGGTGTTCGCGCTGAGTGGCCATCAAGGAAGACTCCAGACGGTATACTGGAGCAACCTTTATTGGACTTGATATAGCTCCAAAATGTTTTCGGATTCAATTTAATATTAGACTCGATTGTATGAATATAGTTGGTATACAGAGGCTTATCCAAATTATTAAATTTCTTCTAATATTGCTTGTATTTAGTGAAGAACAAATGGTTCTCCGTATGTTTAAACTTACGCATATATTTATTTCTGAGATTCTTCAATTTTTTCAACTCTTTCGTATACCACGGAAGTTTGTAAGGCCTCATTTTTCTCATAGGAATTTTATGCAGGCAGTGATTTAATAGAATAGATTTGAAAGTTAGGAAACTATTAGAAGTATCCAGTCCCTCAAGTACTACTTCACAGTTTATTTCAGATAAAAAACCATTAAAACTTGGAAAATCAAACGGTTTAAAGTCAAAAGTAAATCTGCTTTCAGAAGTATCCTGTGCATAACTATAAAAACTAAAATTAATAACCAAGGGTAGGTGATGCCTGTCCTTATGAGTGATTGGATTAATACATTCACTGATTTCACAATTAATATTGTCACTAATAAATATGAGATCGAGTAAGTTATTTAAAGTATTCTTTATAGTTATAGAATCCAGAACAATAGCAAAGGTTTCTTACGTTTTTTTTCGCATCCGACCTAAGATTTTTGCCTATAGCACATGAAATTTGGAACATTACAGCTACGATTCATTATTTCTAAATATGGAAGTTTACAAAATAGAACTATAAAATAGTCTGTAAATATGGGTTGTTTTTCTAATAACAAAAAAAAGTAACTGAAAAACTTTTTTGAAAATTACTTTTAACATTTTTTTGTCTTGTTTCAAACATTTGCGGTGCTATAGCATTTTGTAATATTTGAAATATTTTTATAAAGTATATTTCATATATAATCTTTCCTTTGTATATACTTACTTACAAAATCCACTTTTTCACAATTTTAGCGAAATGGGGAGACGTTTACATATTTTTTACTTCCTTTATATGAGTTTCGTTTGATGTTTTTCGGCCATTTTCCATACAAAATTTGAGAATCTTGCAACCAAATTAAACTTTGCTAGGTAGTAGAGGGATCGTGTAAATTCTACAAAACTTCCGAACTTGGAAATTTTCGAGTTTTAAGGAACTTCCGGATAGCTCAGAGAACGAAGATTTGGGCTCATTAGGTTGTTATATTTAGGACAAAAGAATGTTCTAGATGGGACAGGGATCGAGATATTTTTAGAAAGTCTACTTATAAATGTGTAACTTCCAATAAGGCTAGATTCTTGAAAAAAAGTACTCCAGAACCCGATAATGCAATATGAGGGAAAGAATTTTTGCTAGGGGGTCCAGGAGTCGTGAAAACTCAAAAAATCCTCCGAGCTTGAGTTTTAGGAAACTTGCTGATAACCCAGTGACCTGCAACTTTGAACATAGCTTCCTGCTTTACTACGTTGTAAAAATTAGGATAAAAAGTATTCTCGATGGAACAAGGATCGATATATTTAGAGATATTAAAAGGTCCATTTACAACATGTGGAATCCTGTGACCGCTATTTGAAAGGAACTTCATGTAGAGCTAGATTCTTGAAAATAATAACATACTTCAGAACCACATGACAATGCAGCATGGAGGGACAAAATGGTCTGAACTTTTTCTCCCGTTATGAAACTTTGAATGAAGCTTTGGGCTCTACTAGGTTGGAATATTTTGAATGAAAATGTTTTCTATATGTGACAGGGATCGAGATATTTACAGGTATTTAGGAAGCCCATTTAGAACATTTGGAATCTTAAGATCGCGGGTTTGAATCGAGCTCAAGGCCTAACAATAATTATTTTATCATTATTATTGCTATGATACAAATTTTCTTAATTGAAAAAATTAGAATAGAAGAAAGAAAAAAATTTAGACAACTGCCAAATATCGCTGTATAGATCCATTTCGGGAACTGCTAAATTCCTTCATCGGCAACGTTTAGGCGCCGCTGCTATAATCATTCAGCCATCGCAGCGGTCTTTTGTTTGTCTTCATTATTCCTACTTCTATTCTGGTTCTTGCCAATTGATATTCACAGCTCTGCGACATCTGTTGCAGAATGGATGTGAAAATTGGGCTTGCTTCATGGCAAAGATGCCATAGTGTCATATTTTATTGACACTTTTTCCGCGTGCTCTGGATGTATTAACAATCTTTGTTGTTATATCGGCCTACTGATTTGTAAGATCGCGGGTTTGAATCGAGCTCAAGGCCTAACAATAATTATTTTATCATTGTTATTGTTATGATAAATTTTTTCTTAATTGAAAAAATTATTAAATTAGAATAGAAGAAAGAAAAAATTTAGACAACTGCCAAAGCTCGTTGTATAGATCCATTTCGGGAACTGCTAAATTCTTTCATCGGCAACGCTTATGCGCCGCTGCTATAACCATTCAGCCATCACAGCGGTTTTTTATTTGTCTTCATTATTCTTACTTCTATTATGGTTCTTGCCAATTGATATTCACAGCACTGTGACATCTCTTGCAGAATGGATGTGAAAACTGGACTTGTTTCATGGCAATGATGCCATAGTGTCATATTTTAGTGACACTATTTCCCCGTGCTCTTGGATGTATTAACAATTTTTGTTGTTATATCGACCTACTGATTTGTAAAATCGCGGGAACTGCTAAATTCTTTCATCGGCAACGCTTATGCGCCGCTGCTATAAGCATTCAGCCATCACAGCGGTTTTTTGTTTGTCTTCATTATTCCTACTTCTATTCTGGTTCTTGCCAATCGATATTCACAGCACTGTGACATCTCTTGCAGAATGGATGTGAAAACTGGACTTGTTTCATGGCAATGATGCCATAGTGTCATATTTTAGTGACACTATTTCCCCGTGCTCTTGGATGTATTAACAATTTTTGTTGTTATATCGACCTACTGATTTGTAAAATCGCGGGTTTGAATCGAGCTCAAGGCCTAAACATAATTATTTTATCATTGTTATTGTTATGATATATTTTTTCTTAATTGAAAAAAAATTTTAAATTAGAATAGAAGAAAAAAAAAATTTAGACAACTGCCAAAGCTCGTTGTATAGATCCATTTCGGGAACTGCTAAATTCCTTCATCGGCAACGTTTAGGCGCCGCTGCTATAACCATTCAATTGGTAAGAACCAGAATAGATGTAGGAATAATGAAGACAAACAAAAAACCGCTGTGATGACTGAATGGTTATAGCAGCGACGCCTAAACGTTGCCGATGCAGTAATTTAGCAGTTTCCCGAAATGGATCTATACAACGAGCTTTAGCAGTTTTCTAAATTTTTTCTTTCTTCTATTCTAATTTAATAATTTTTTCAATTAAGGAAAAATTTATTATAACAATAATAATGGTAAAATAATTATTGTTAGGCCTTGAGCTCGATTCAAACCCGCGATCTTGCAAATCGGTAGGCCGATATAAGGTTTTTTTCATGACCTCGGACAGGGTATACATGAAAATTTTACAATCAAATGAAAATTTTTTTAGTATTTCATGCAAAAAAAAAACCTTAAAAATCAAAGTCGAAAAAAGTCAAAAAAATGAAATTTCGCAGGCTCGAAAATTATTTTTTTGGGTATGCGTAGTGGAACTTTTTTTCTGATCCCAAATCCTAAGGAAAAATCGATGGCGCTATACCGGTTAATAAATCGACCCAGTCTAAGTAATATACATATCAGTTTTAGGAAGCCTACATAATAAATATTTGTAGCCTGCATTAAGTATCTTATTTTCCTCATAACTTTATTTATTTATTTATTTATTTCAGAAAGCAGATTTTAAAATATTTAACAGTTTCGCTTTTGGAGCAGAAAAGTCTAGAGGTACAACAGTACTTATAGAGTTAAACTCACGAAGAGCACGAGCAATGTGAGCATTACTGGAATAGTGGTTTTTAAAATTGTCACAATAAAATGGATAAAAACTGCGAAGACACCTCCGAGGAATATTAAATCGAATTCTATCCAATAAATATGGACAGTCAACGGACCCATTAATAAATGGCAAGCAGAGTATTGATCTGCGATTTTCTAAAGACTTAAGGCTTAAAAGCAGAAGTCGCGCAGAGTAGGCGGGTATAGGATCAGAAAAGTTTAAAGGACGAAGGGCATATTTGAGAAAAATTTTTTGTATTCTTTCAATTCTGGTAATAGCAGTTTGACTACTTGGTCTCCAAATAAATACGCCATATTCCAGATGAGATCTAACAAAAGACGTGTAAAGTAACTTAAACGTGTAGGGATCAGAGAATTTGGCAGCATTGCGCCTCACAAAGCCAAGCATAGAATATGATTTAGAGGTTATGAAATTTAAGTGCTCACTAAAAGAAAACTTATTGTCAAAGACAACACCAAGGTCCTTAATCTCATTAACACATTGAAGCTCACAATTATAAATACTAAAATTTGTAGTTAGAAGATTAATTGACTTCGAGTAGGTCATTTGAAAGCATTTGGACGGATTCAAAGAGATACGAGAGTTCAGGCACCATTGATGCAACTTATTAATATCATTCTGCAACATTAAGGCATCATCTGGCGTCTTAATGGCAGAAAATACATATCTTTAAGTCATCGGCGTATAGCAAACATTCGCGAATGAAAAGCAACTACTTGCGTCATTAATAAATAAGATAAATAAAAGTGAACCTAATATACTCCCTTGGGGAACACCAGAAGTGGCTACAAACGGACTAGACGATTGTCCATCTATCGAAACAACACACTGCCTGTTACTTAAATAAGACTTTATCCATAAAAGAAACGAAGAGTGGAAACCAAGGGAACCTAATTTTTTAATTAAACCACTATGATGGATTTTGTCAACAGCTTTTGAAAAGTCAGTATAAATGCAATCAACCTGAAAACCTGCAGAAAAAGATTCAACACAATATTCACTAAAAACAGCAAGATTAGAAACTGTTGATCTACCAGCGACAAAACCATGCTGGAAGGGAGATATTAAAGGCTTGACCGAAAAACTCAACTTGGCATTAACAGCATGCTCAAAATTTTTGGAAATAGTAGAAAGCTTTGAAATAGGCCTGTAATTACGCACATCATTTTTGTTACCACTTTTAAAGAGGGGGGGTAATGGAGGTAAGCTTCCACTCGTCAGTGAACGTACCGGACGAGAGAGATTTATTAAAAATTATTCTTAAAGCGGCGATTCTAATAGCGACGACATATTAGCATCCTTCGATGTAGTCTCCCTATTCATCAACATCCCCATATACTTAGCAAAAAAGTTAATAATGGACAAATTCTAACAAGTACAATGTAACATACCAAAAAAACAAATTTTTAAAATTACTGAATTTTTGCCTGAAAGACAATAATTATTTTATGTATGATGAGAAAATTTACACCCAAAGTTTTGGTATGCCCATGGGTAACCCACTTTCACTGACAATAGCAGATATCATCATGGATGACTTACTAGACAATACTATTTTGGAATTGAAAAAACTACATAAAATAAATATCAAGTTCATAGTTAAGCACGTAGATGACATATTTGCTATTGTAAAACGAGATGACATTATATTGAGAACTCTAAATCAGTACCACAATCGGCTACAGTTTACAACAGAAAAAGAGGTAAACTCAAAAATCCCCTTCTTAGGTATGCTCATTCACAGAACTGACAATAGGATTTTACTCAACTGGTACTCTAAACCAGTAGCATCAGGAAGAATCATAAACTTCCTTTCTGTCCGACCTAAAAAATACGAAATAAACACGCCAAAAAACATAGTAAACAAAATATTTACATTGAGTCACAATCAGTTTTTAAATTCCAACAAGGAAAAAATTTACAAATTACTTACTGACAACAACTACCCGAGCCACTTAGTGAAGACCCTTTTAGAACAGAAATTAAAAGAGACTAACAAAAAGCAACATCATACAACAACCACACAAACACCTACCGAAACAAAACAATACCACAGCATCACCTACATACCAAAGTTCACAGAAAAAGTTTACGTAAACATAAGAGAATAAAAACAAAATATTTCTCTGGCATACAAATCCAACTGCACTCTCCACTATATTTACCAAGACAAAAAGCCCAGTAGAACCACACCAACAAAACAATGTAATCTACCAAGTACAATGCAAAGGTGGAGAAAACACACAATGCGACAAAATATACATAGGGACGACGAAAAGAAAATTGGGAGTTCGACTAGCAGAGCACGAAGCGGACAAAAACAAAAAGAAAAGCGGCACGGCACTTGCTCAACATATTCTAACACATGGACACACCGCTGATTTACAAAATACAAAAATAGTAGACACAGAGAGAAAAGAGAAAATGCGGTACACACTAGAGAGTCTTCACATACTAAAACATAGAGAGAAAACAGTAAATAGACGAGAAGATACTGATCAAATTGCGGCAGCATATCTATTATGCTTACGATTTGAACTTGTTTTTACAAATTTGTCTATGTTATTGTTATTGTTTTTAAATAAAGATATCTGCCCCCTGAGGATGCCAAGGAGTTTGGCGAAACGTCGGGTTTATAAGTGAAGTTTAATCTTGCACTGTTTAAATATCTGACCATACAAGCCTATAATAATTTTGAATTTAACTAGAGTCGGGCAGTTTTTT
Organism: Eurosta solidaginis; assembly: GCF_040869045.1. Classification (NCBI taxonomy): domain Eukaryota; kingdom Metazoa; phylum Arthropoda; class Insecta; order Diptera; family Tephritidae; genus Eurosta; species Eurosta solidaginis. Next base: position 91,137,263 of record NC_090324.1, read on the forward strand.
AACAGGACTGAAGAAAACCCATCAACGTCTGTTTGAGACGAAGATTTAATTTTGAGAATAGCTGTTCGGCCGGTGTGCGTCTAATCCTGGAGAGGTGGGCGCACCGGGTCGATCTCAGTGGGAACAAGCGGGTTGGAATAAAATAAGAGAATACGAGATTTCTCGTTATAATAGATACGGTTTATTGGGTAAATGTGAAAATAGCAAAGGTTACAATATTACCTGAATAAACGCAAACAATTACGGCAGAGATCGCTGGCGGCAGATGTGAACAGGTTGGCTGTTGAAATCAAAGAGGCCGGTTGTATAGCAAGCTACAACCGTTGACCCGCAAAATCCTCCGTTTTGGAGGGGAAAGGCACCCACAAATCAACCCCGACATGCATATGCATAAGTGCTGACAAAAAACACACATACACGTACATGTACATGCATGCACATGCATGTGGCGGTGATGGTGTGGGTGGTTACAACTTAATTCGAGTATCGATTCGCAGGGTTGCATTGGGGGGATCGCAGACAGATGCGGAAAAAGTTAGGCATCCTGCCTAAACATGCCGGCCCCCTTGCGATACGCAACATCGTTTTCCGCCAATGACCTCTGCTGAAACGAGAAAAATGAATATAAGACTTACACACTAAACTTAATCTAAATGAGGAGTTCGTCTGACGACGCAAAATGGCCAGGAATCCTTTCCGACTTGCTTCGCATGCCACCAGAGCTAAGATGAAAAAATTAGCGGTTATGAACAGTGATAAGTGCATATTTCCTGCCATTGAATTATACATAAATATAGAAATTCAGAATGTAGTATGTGTATAGTCGATGGCCAGTAAGGCTGGACGAAGAGGCCGAGGTCTCCGTTCCAGAGTGGCACCATTTTTTGTTATTCTTTGGTTTTTGTCGTTCCGGATGGAGAGGCCGAGGTCTCCATTCCAGATTTGCGGTTTTTTTTGTTGGTTGGACGAAGAGGCAGAGGTCTCCGTTCCAGACTGGAGGGTTTTGAGGTTTTTCTGGGCTGGACGAAGAGGCCGAGGTCTCCGTTCCAGCGTATAACGCGTTGTGTCGCTCTCAGGTCGACTGTGGCATTTTATGGATGTGCCAGCGCGAGTGGCCGTGAGGTTGGTTGGGTGAAGCGACGGTGTTTTATTACAAGAACGTATATTAAAATAGATGAATAAAAGCGAGTTTAAAGCGAAGCGTAGGGGCCGACGAAGGTATGTATTTAATTTTGTGCGAAAGCTCATGACGAGCAGCGCAAATCGTAATTAAATTGGAAAGTGTACCAACTGCCGGTGCTTGCATGCAGATTGGCGATGTGTTCTTCACGACGCGTTCTATCTGCACGTATCATTATGAGATTGCATGTAGCCCTGTCGTGTATTTATTGGTTAGCTGACAGCTGGTATGGTGAATTTGTGGTGTGCGAGTATATATATACATATATGTATTTGCTTGCCCTTGAAAAAAAAACTAGGTCACTGGGGCAGCAGCACACTAGCCCGGTAGAAACAGTTGACTTTTCCCATTTCGGGATTTTGTCATGTCGGGATTCTTTTATTTCGGGACTCGGATTGTTTTTGTACCGAGCCCTTATAATGACTGTTTGTGATGTTTGTTGTTGAAAAACAGCAAGTCCTGCCCCCAGCCCCAACAAACATAATCAACTTTATGGAATTGTACAACTCTTAATACCCGCGTATCTACCGCGTGCGCTAGGTATTCTACGTTACATAAGCTGTATTTCGTTGCTAACTAGTACAATTAAAACACTAGCTAGCTTACCGAATTGCATGGAAATCAACAATAAAAGTAATCGAGTGGAGTTGGCTAAGCGCTTTCAGTTGAAACCGCTTAGGTAATTGACGACCTGCTTGATAGTGTTGTATAGTGTTGCATATTCAAAAATAGGGCACTATTTTGAACGAGCGAATGAAATGAACATACGAATGTGCAGATAAACAAAAATAACAAAATAACAGCGTGGCGGCAGGGTGACATACATACAAACACAAGCATTTCATGTATTTTGTTTTTGTAATTATCTGCATGAGTGTCAAAAACATACTGCGTCAGAAGTAGAAATGTCATAGCAGCTAAAAAAAAAGTAACCATTAGCTGATAAACTTCCACCATATATATGGTTTTGGCATAATGAAACTGTTTGAAGCGTTTTTCCAGCTTGCTAAAAAAAAAACACCTATAATCCGACCTGTGGTCAGTAGCTGTCGCTGAGTCGCGTAATAAATACTGCCGCCACACGGAACGGTTCGTTACTTGGATGAAAGGGTATAAAAATGCAATTGTATTTTCACCATTCAACATTATTTTCGACGTGTATTGTCCATAATATTGAAATTCGTGAAACTAAGTATTTTAAATCTCGACCAAATAACTTGATAGGTAGAGATATGTAATGCGCGACATGTGTGGCATGTAGCGCGCATGAGACCTAAAGTCGACATTCCCATGCATTCACAGTGAGAATGAAGTGTAGAAATTTTTACATTTGCTACACTTTTTCATTTCCTGAATGGAAAAAATGTCATTGATTTAAAAACACGCGGTGGTGAGTAGACTAGCTGTATATTTGACTATCTTTTCGTTAATTAAGTTTGCCTTTTTATTTTCAGATATACGGTTACAAACATATCGAAAAGATAATGCAAAGCTGTAGCGCAAATACTTTTACATAAGCGCACATGATTAACCTTCGGGCAGTAAAGTAGTTTTAAGGAACATAACATTTAACCTTAAATGAAGTTCTCTCGTGAAGTCTGTTTTAAGTGTTAAGCACTGAGATGTCTGATTAAATTTCATTGGCAAGATCAGGAAAAAATCGGACATGTTAAGAATATTACTTGGCGGTAAACTAGAAGCTTTGCTTTAATTCGTTGTGCAACAGTTGTGACAATAACAATGGATAATTTACTAATAAAAAGTTTTACCACGCATAGGATTGTGTCATACCATTTTTCCGTAACTTTATTGAGTGAACAGAAAAGTCTACTGGTAGCAAGTAAAAGGGGGAAAAAAATTGAACTTCCAACGAGCTACTGTTTACTTTTATGCCTTGTGATATGCAGGTATTTTGGTTAATAATAGAATACCGCTGGAAAATTTGACTTGTAAATGGGCTTTTCTGCTTCCAGCTGCTGTGGTTTCGTATAACTTGATGTCGTTTGCCTTTCCACTGCTACCGAGTTGAAAAGATCATTCAGACGATTTTGTATCAGATCATGCATTGGATCGGTGCGTCGTATCAATTCGTCAAGGTTACTCTCGCGGAATGTACGCACTATTTGCAGTGGCTTTTCGTTGCGCACGTGTCATTGCTTTCGTTGGCTCGGCCAGTGCACGTTTCATTGATTCAGGATTATCCCGGAGCGAGTGTTTTCTTCGAAACCCCTTGGTAGCTGGTAATACTAGCATCATCTGCATTGTGATATGCAGGTCAAGGTAGCGGAACTATTACGTCGGGGTTATTGTGGACTACTCACTGTCTATCCAAGAATGGCAATGGGTTGGATTGTCGATTTGATTTAGAGCATATGGCGTACCAGGTTGTAAAACGATTTGAACCCATACCGGCGTTGTGCAGACTTCCAACCAACGCCATTTCGTCGATTGTTAAATGTGGTAAGCAAATATTCATTCTTGTAGATGTATTTTGAGGGACGAGCGAAGGCCGAACGAAATATGATGATTCCTCGTTGCGAGCATTCATTATCTTTAGTGGGTATTAAAGTAATTGAGCATACACAAGGTCCACATTTAATCTCTCATACGTAGGTCCTTCTCATTTGTCGCCCAAAATCCTACAATGTCACTATTTCAGTTCTGAGGTTTTAATGCTCTAATTTGCCGCTGCCGAGAGAGTGGCGAACGAATAACGAAGAGTGGACAGGACACTCTTGGTAGCAGCGCAGTAAAATAATTTGGATGTCGTGTAAACACCATTTTCCATTTTTGTAATACATTACAATACCATATTCACCATTCATAAGTACTCCTTTTAATTCATTAAAGGCGAACAAATTGCCTTGCTAACGTGAAAAAGTCGTGTGCACTTTCTTAACATTAAAACTCCCAAAGACCCATACAATTTACATATTTTGTGTTCTTTAAATTTTAAAATATATGTCATGTCGATCCTTTTGATAAATCAAAAATTGTATTCATTACATTACTAGAAAAATGTACGGTAACTATGGTAGGGGAGGTTTACAAAAAGCAAAGGTTTACGAGACTGAAGTCAGCTGTCCATTGAGCACTGTATGCTAACAACCAAGGTAGATGCACATGTAAATAGGTTTTCAGCTTCATAAATGTGTGTTGAGTTGGAGTTGATGACTTGCCATTGATTAATGACTCACGTCTTGTGCTCCCGTTTCAGTGCATCCACGAATTTTATTAGGATTATCATTTAGTTTATGGCTGCGCTCATGTACTTACTGATGTCTCTTTCCTTAGGATTCACTTCCATAGACGCCGTATTCGCAATCGTGCAAATAACCATATGTACATAAATAGTTTATATATGCTTATGCGTGTAATTACACTCGCGGTTTGGTTTTGAAGATTGCCTTTGCTAAACTAAAAGATTGCTTTTGTTAAAATAAATATCCACCTTCTATATGTCTATTGGCTGAGGCAATAGGAGAAATGTATTCGTTTTCTATGTATATATGAAGTATGCGGGAGGGTCACGGCCTTGAATCAAATAAAATATCCTTTTGAATGGCGTTTTGGCTTGCTTACTATACACAAAAAAATGCGGATAGGCAGTGCATGGCTGATGAAGGACCCTAAAGCCATGAAGGTAATTTATTGGACATCCTGACTATCACCTCCCCTTTTCCGATGCCGTATGAGAGTTTTCACAAAAAACGCGGTCCCGCAAATAAAGTTGCTTGTGAAGCAAAAAAGCTCTTCGCTAGATACGCCAATGTGGCCCGATTAACTACTCAAATAGGAGGAAGAATTAATAATGGTTATTCCATGCTTAGAACCTTTTAATTAGACGAAGGTATGCACTGATAACAAATGAACCACCTGCCTAAGTTCATGAGGTTAGCTAAAATTGCGGAATCGCGTCTCGTGTCTTTGGCCGAGTGCATTCAAGTTTTGTGGCAGACAGTGGATCTGCGTTAGGGTCTGGCGTCCTCGTTCGGGGCGAGTGAATGGGGGTTGACTTTTGGAAGTTTAAAATATACAAAGGGCCGAAAGCCCTTAGACTCTGTGGCAGATCGGTTCGCCCTTCTGCGGTAGGCTTTTATGATTTCCTCGTTATGGGATAACGAGTGAATGGGATGGTTTCTGGTGTCCTCGCTCGGGGTGAGCGAGTGAATTGTGGGGTTTTCTGGTGTCCTCGCTCTGGGTGAGCGAGTGAATTTGGGGATTTTGTTCAGGGGCTCCGGTTAGTATTGTTAAAAAGAAAAAAAAATGCTTTTTGTTTGCGAGCTTTTGGGAAGCTCGCCCGTGTCTTCGTGCGTCTCGCTCCCTTTCCCCATTGCCCACTAGTAGTCAGGTGTAGGATTCCCTCCGGTAGACTCGACACGAGACCGGAGGTAGAGAAAAAAAAGAGAAGATGTAGGATCGCCTTCCGGTAGACTCGCACCATCACGAGACCGGGGGGTTGATTATAATTAGGGCCTCGGGAGAGACAGAAGCTTAGGGATAGCGGGGCATCACGGCGCGTGGTTGAACGCGTCTTTATGTCCCGCGCTCCCTTTCCCCATTGCCATCGCGTAGTACGCCTTAGGTTTCCCCTCCGGTAGACTCGCAACCTCACGTGACCGGGGGGTTGATTATAATATATGGCTCGGGAGAACCACAGGCTTAGGGATGGAGAGACACGAAGACGCGGGTTCCTTAATTTGCCTTCTACGCTATCACCAACCGTGGGCCTCTGATTTTAGGTAGCTGGGGGAAATAGAGTTTTGGTTTTTGGGTTTTGTAAGGCGGGCTTTGGCCCCTTACATTTAATCCTCGTTGTCGTGGGACGGAAGGAGTACCAATTTCGTAATTGGTCTAGTGGTCTGTCCCCTGGTTGTATGAACGTCAACAACACGCACACGGTTATCAGAGCCTGGGTGTGTGTTGACGATTCTCCCCATTCTCCATTCGTTGGGTTGGAGGTTGTCCTCTTTGATAACCACTAGGTCTCCGGGTTTCAGATTAGGTTGTGGATGTTTCCACTTGTATCGTTTCTGGATCTCGGTGAGATATTCGGTTTTCCATCGCTTGCAGAAAGTATGATGGAGGGCCTTGAGTTTCTGCCACCGATTGATCATCGAGGCAGGGCTCTCACTCGCATCCGGCTCTGGCGGAGCCAGGAGATGGCTGCCAGTGAGGAAATGTCCTGGGGTGAGCGGCTCTAGGTCCGTCGGGTCATTGGACGCCGGGCTGAGCGGCCGCGAGTTCAGGCATGCCTCGATGCGGCACAGTAGGGTATGGAATTCCTCGAAGGTGAATTTGTGTGGTGAGGCTATCTTTTTGAAATGGCTTTTGAAGCTTTTCACTCCAGCCTCCCACAGCCCTCCCATATGGGGCGCGCCCGCAGGGATGAAATGCCAAGTGAGTGATTGGTGGCTGTACTTCGAGACAGCATTGCCTCGGGCTTGTGAAATGAAAGTTTTGAATTCCGATCGTAGGTATCGTGAAGCTCCGACAAAGTTTGTACCGTTGTCGGAGTAGACGTTTTTGGGACATCCGCGTCTAGATATGAAACGGGCAAAAGCCGCAAGAAATGATGGGGTGCTGAGGTCAGTAGTGGCCTCCAGATGAATCGCTCGTGTGGAAAAACACAAGAAAAGGCAGACATAGCCTTTGGATAGTCGACACCCTCTGCCGCGGTAACTTTTAATGTCGAAGGGTCCGGCGAAGTCGACTCCAGTATTCATGAATGCACGGCTGAATGTCGTGCGTTCCCGATGGAGAATACCCATAAGTTGGGTCTGAGCACGCTTTCGGTGTGTCGTGCAAACTTTGCAATTATGAATGGTTGCCCTAATCATGGTTTTCATGTTAGGTATCCAGTATTGGGTGCGTATCAGACACAACATGAGTTGGTTTTCCCCATGCAGACTTTGTTGATGAAACATTAGGACTGTCAGACGGGATAACCGGCAGTTGTATGGGAGGAGGATTGGGTGGCGTTCATTAAAAGCTAAGTCCTTTGACGCCCCGAGTCGCCCTCCTACCCGAATGATGCCATGTTGGTCTAGATAGGGATTAAGTGAGAGTATTGCACTCTTCCCTGCAATTGGTTTTCCGGCCTTTAGATCACTATATTCGGAACTATAGTGTTGTTTCTGATAGATTTTAATTAAGAGTTGGGTTACTGATTTGATCTCATCAGGAGAGATTAAACGTGACTCGACCTGAAATGATTTTTTTGTTTTGGGGTGAGTTCTTCGGTAGAACCTCATTACGTATGAGAGCACCCGTAAAGCCCTAGGTAGGTCTGAAAAGCGTTGAAGAACATCGATAGTATTTACTGTTGTTGTTGCGCAGGTCTTCGCCCTCTTTTCCTCTACGGAGGTGATGTAGTCACTTTCTTGTGCTGGCCATTGGGAAGTGTCTTCTTGCAGCCAAGAAGGTCCCTGCCACCACAACGAATTGTTGACCAATTCAGACGCAGGTAATCCTCTGCTACCCAAATCTGCTGGGTTAGATTCTGAGTTTACATGCAACCTGTCCTTATTTCCGACCATGTCGATGATCTTGGTGATCCGATGTGCGACGAAAGTGGACCAAGAACAGGGCGGTTTCCTTATCCATGCGAGGACGATAGTTGAATCCGTCCAAAGGTGCACTTTCACTGGTCCCAACTTGAGGTTCCTGAAAATTGATTCGGTGATTTCCGCTAACAGCACGGCTCCGCAAAGTTCCAAACGTGGAAGAGAAAGAGTTTTCACTGGGGTTACTCGGGTTTTGGCTAGAAGCAAGTTCGTGCAGACATTATCATCCGTTTTGACGCGCATGTAAATGGCTGCTGCATAAGCCTTCTCGGATGCGTCACAAAATCCATGGATCTCGATGTCGGTTCCTGGTGAAAAGTTGATCCATCTGGGTATCCGGATTTTATCGATTTCATGGTATTGGTCGGTGAAGGTTTTCCATCGTTCCAGCGTACTGGTAGATACTGGTTCGTCCCAAGCGGTGCCTTCCAACCAAATACTCTGCATGAGTATTTTTGCCACAATGACCATTGGTGCCAGCCATCCCAAGGGATCGAAAAGTTTGGCGATTGCTGATAGTATCGCTCTCTTCGTAATGTTTTCCGGGTTGTCCAGCGTCCCTGCTTTAAAATAAAATAAATCGGAGAGGGCATTCCATCGAATGCCTAACGCTTTAACTGAACTGGAATCTTCGAATGCCAGGAAGTTTTCATTGAGCAGGTCTGCTTTGGGGATGTCCCTTAGAATGTCCTCTGAATTGGATGTCCATTTGCGAAGTGGAAAGCCCGCTGAGTGTAGGACTTGACGAATTTCATCTCTGGCTTTAATAGTCGATGTGATCGTATGTCCACCCGCTAACACGTCATCTACATACATGTATTCTCGTAGTATGTTAGCCGCTGTAGGGTGTGAGTTTGACACGTCGTCTGCCAGTTGTAGGAGCGTTCTTATCGCGAGATATGGAGCGCAATTCACTCCGAAGGTAATCGTCTTTAATTCATAAAGACTAATAGGGTCATTCGGGGACGTGCGATGCACAATACGTTGAAATTTGGTGTGCTTATCGTTCACCCAAATTTGACGATACATCTTTTCGATGTCGCTATTGAAGACAAAACGGTATAGTCTCCACCGTAATATAAGGATGGGTAGATCGGCTTGTAGAACTGGGCCCGGGAGGAGAATATCGTTTAAGCTATTACCGTTGGCCGTAGGGCTCGAGGCGTTAAATACTACGCGTACCTTGGTGGTTGTACTTTCTGCTTTTACAACGGCGTGGTGGGGCAGGAAGTAATGATCCGAATCGTCGGATGGGATATTCTCTTTCAATTTTCTCATATGTCCGAGCGTTTCATATTCTGACAACACTCGAACATATTCCTTACCTAAATCTGGGTTTTTTATTAGCCGCCCCTCATTCCGGAAGAATTGAGAGCATGCACGCTTCAGGGATGGTCCTAAGTTAATATTGTTAGGGTAATCCTGCCGGAATGGTAGTGACACGGTGTACCTTCCATTCTCACTTCGCTGCGTTGTTTCTTTAAATAGTTGTTCGCAGTACCTTTCATCTTCATTTAATATTTTATTTTTGGGTACATTTTCTACCTCCCAGAAAGCTTTGAGTTGGTTGTCTAACGCAACCTCGTTGTAGAAAGACATAATGCTCTTCGTTGGATTCGGTGATTCGATACGACCGGCTAGTATCCAACCGAACACTGTCTCTTGGGCTAAGAGTGTGTTTAGCACATTCTTTTTTATACCGCTCATTATAATTTGGGGATGTATGTCTCCGCCAAGTATGAGGTCTACGTCTTCGTTGACGTAGAACCTCTTGTCTGCCAAAACCAAGTCTGGGAATGCCTGCATAGTCATTGCGCTGATATGGCTGGATGGAAGATTCCCAGTGAGATTCGTTAGAACTAGTACGGGTGTAGTCAGGCTGAAGCAGGGATCCACTGGTGAACGTAGTTCGATGTTGGATGCTTCTTTCACCTGAGCTGACACCGCATTTGTGATGCCTGAAACATGGGCATGCATTTTCCTCGCTGGCAAATTGATTCTGCGTTTCAGTCTTTCAGTTATAAAGGAACATTCAGACCCAGAATCAATTAATGCCCGCGCGGAGAAGTCGGTACCATTATAGTGAATGTGTACGCGAGCAGTTCCTAATAGCACGCCTGTGCTGGAATTGGCATGGCAGGATTTGACATTCTGATTCGCAGAGGAAGGTGGTTGTCCCGATTCCTGTCTTTTCCTTGCCTGTGCCGAAGTTGATGGGGCATTATCCGCATCTTTGAAAGGATTTCGTACCGCCGGTTGCCGAAGTGTGTCCGCATGCAGGAGCGTGTGGTGACGAGAGTGGCATTTGGAACAGTTGTATGAACTGGTGCACCTCGTCACTGTGTGTCCTGGGGATAAACAATTCAGGCAGCCATTTGTGGATTTGACGAATTTAATCCTTTCTACTGGGTTTAAATCGCAAAAACGTGAACAGTTGCGTAATCTGTGCTCCGTAGATTTGCACATTTTACACATTGATTTTGTTGTTTGCTTGGTTACTTTGGTTTGAAAAGCACCAAGTCTTTTTGTTGGGTTTTCCGTCGACTGGCGCGACGTGTTTGATTTTTGCACTTTAGAAGTGGCATTCCCTGTAAAACCAGACACGGTTTCAAGTGTCTGGAAACGATTTGACAAGAATTTGTCCATATCCTCCCACTTGGATATGTCCGTCTTGTGGTCAATGCTCTGCTCCCATAGAGCCAACGTATTTTCAGGTAATTTTGTCGAACATAAATAGGTAATAATCGCATCCCAATTTGAAACATCGATCTGATGTGTTTTTAAAGATGCCAAGCAATTATTTATGTCGCGCTGTAAGGTTTTGATAGAGCTGCCGCACTCGCGATCTATCTTTTTTAGATTAAACAAAATTTGTAGTTGTGAGTTTACGAGAATCCGCTTATTCTCGTATCTCTCACATAGGTTTTTCCAGGCTGTTTCGAAGCCTTCATTTGTCAAGGGACATTTCTTGACGATGTCCTTTGCCTCACCTTGAGTTTTCTGATTGAGGTGGAACAACTTTTCTACCGGGCTTAGGCGACTGTTGCTTTTGTATATGGCCGTGAACAGGTCACGAAACGTTGGCCAAGATAGGTAGTCGCCCTTGAACACCTCAGTATCACAAGCTGGCAGGCGGATACTGTGTTCGCGCGCGCGTTCTCCCCCAGGTTTGACTGCCCTATCTGTTTCCTCCTTCAATTTGGCTTGAAGTTCAGCCATGTTCGACATGCATCGCAAGAATACGGCATATGCCGCTTTATGCTTGATCTTGACCGCTGCAATTTTCTTTGCGTCGAGCGTGTCAGAGCCAAGCAACTCTTCTAGGGCATTCTCTGCTTTTCCCACTTAGCTTGCAACTCTTTTTGCTGTATTGCAAGAGTGTGTACAGTGTGCAGAGCCGCATTGATATCATTAAAATCGGCCTCGAATTCGATTATTCGATCGGCCAATCTAATGCAGGAGTTAATGTTCATGGCTGAAAAGTGGAGAGCGAATTAACCAAGGGATATAAAACTTGAAAACCTGAGCGAATCACCCAACCAACAACTATTAAAATTACGCAAAATTGACTTATTACTCTTAATTTGTTTATTTTTGTCTGACTTTGCAGATTATTTGTGCCTTAAAACAAGGAGCAGGGGGAATCAACACCAATGTGTATTGTGCGAAGTAGAGGGGGCCACTCGCCACTTCAATCGTCAATTTTATTATAAAACTAAGTGCGCGCGTTGATATAAAAACTCGACGAAAAGTGTAAAAACTCAGTGAAAACTGTTGTAAAAACTGTGTCGATTGAACAAGTGAAAATTAAAGTGCTTGAAAAGAAAATGAAAACTGCCACAGCCGTGTGGCGTTAGATTTTAATATGTGAGGTTATGTGCACCTCTTCCTTGTGCTGTGTCCGGAGAGCCTTACCGCTGGTGGGGGGACAGACCAGATAGTCACAAGGAATTTAAGACAACGTTAATGTGCCGCGTTTGCACTTAATTTTGGTTTTCGACACTAGTAAATTTTTCACACTTTTCGCGGTTATTCACAATCACGTATGGCAACTTAAATTGATTTTTCGCACTTTATTTATTATTTTAACCAAAAAAATGTGGCAAGAAATATTGCACTTACTCTGGCTTTTTGTGGCGAATCGTGTACTGGTGCTGATGTGGCAAGATGGCTTAAACTCTCAGTGTTTTTTTCACGCTGGTATGATATCATAGACTTTTCGTTGGTGGGCAAACTTCTTTTTCGGATGAATTTTTTGTGAGGAATTTGAAATTTGTGCGGTCAGCTATGGTCTTATGTTGTGGACTGTAATTTATATCGCTGTGGTTCCTTTTTCGGGGAGAAGGACCAAATGTTCGGCCGGTGTGCGTCTAATCCTGGAGAGGTGGGCGCACCGGGTCGATCTCAGTGGGAACAAGCTGGTTGGAATAAAATAAGAGAATACGAGATTTCTCGTTATAATAGATACGATTTATTGGGTAAATGTGAAAATAGCAAAGGTTACAATATTACCTGAATAAACGCAAACAATTACGGCAGAGATCGCTGGCGGCAGATGTGAACAGGTTGGCTGTTGAAATCAAAGAGGCCGGTTGTATAGCAAGCTACAACCGTTGACCCGCAAAATCCTCCGTTTTGGAGGGGAAAGGCACCCACACATCAACCCCGACATGCATATGCATAAGTGCTGACAAAAAACACACATACACGTACATGTACATGCATGCACATGCATGTGGCGGTGATGGTGTGGGTGGTTACAACTTAATTCGAGTATCGAGTATCGATTCGCAGGGTTGCATTGGGGGGATCGCAGACAGATGCGGAAAAAGTTAGGCATCCTGCCTAAACAATAGCATTACTAATATCATCAGAAGAGAGACAGAGGGCAACAAATTTAGAGCAGTGTTAAGATTCGTAGAGGCATCAAACGATTGATAACTATCGTCGGCAGAAAAATTTTATTTAAAAAACTTCGCAAATAAGTTGGCTGTATCACATGGTGTTCGCGCTGAGTGGCCATCAAGGAAGACTCCAGACGGTATACTGGAGCAACCTTTATTGGACTTGATATAGCTCCAAAATGTTTTCGGATTCAATTTAATATTAGACTCGATTGTATGAATATAGTTGGTATACAGAGGCTTATCCAAATTATTAAATTTCTTCTAATATTGCTTGTATTTAGTGAAGAACAAATGGTTCTCCGTATGTTTAAACTTACGCATATATTTATTTCTGAGATTCTTCAATTTTTTCAACTCTTTCGTATACCACGGAAGTTTGTAAGGCCTCATTTTTCTCATAGGAATTTTATGCAGGCAGTGATTTAATAGAATAGATTTGAAAGTTAGGAAACTATTAGAAGTATCCAGTCCCTCAAGTACTACTTCACAGTTTATTTCAGATAAAAAACCATTAAAACTTGGAAAATCAAACGGTTTAAAGTCAAAAGTAAATCTGCTTTCAGAAGTATCCTGTGCATAACTATAAAAACTAAAATTAATAACCAAGGGTAGGTGATGCCTGTCCTTATGAGTGATTGGATTAATACATTCACTGATTTCACAATTAATATTGTCACTAATAAATATGAGATCGAGTAAGTTATTTAAAGTATTCTTTATAGTTATAGAATCCAGAACAATAGCAAAGGTTTCTTACGTTTTTTTTCGCATCCGACCTAAGATTTTTGCCTATAGCACATGAAATTTGGAACATTACAGCTACGATTCATTATTTCTAAATATGGAAGTTTACAAAATAGAACTATAAAATAGTCTGTAAATATGGGTTGTTTTTCTAATAACAAAAAAAAGTAACTGAAAAACTTTTTTGAAAATTACTTTTAACATTTTTTTTGTCTTATTTCAAACATTTGCGGTGCTATAGCATTTTGTAATATTTGAAATATTTTTATAAAGTATATTTCATATATAATCTTTCCTTTGTATATACTTACTTACAAAATCCACTTTTTCACAATTTTAGCGAAATGGAGAGACGTTTACATATTTTTTACTTCCTTTATATGAGTTTCGTTTGATGTTTTTCGGCCATTTTCCATACAAAATTTGAGAATCTTGCAACCAAATTAAACTTTGCTAGGTAGTAGAGGGATCGTGTAAATTCTACAAAACTTCCGAACTTGGAAATTTTCGAGTTTTAAGGAACTTCCGGATAGCTCAGAGAACGAAGATTTGGGCTCATTAGGTTGTTATATTTAGGACAAAAGAATGTTCTAGATGGGACAGGGATCGAGATATTTTTAGAAAGTCTACTTATAAATGTGTAACTTCCAATAAGGCTAGATTCTTGAAAAAAAGTACTCCAGAACCCGATAATGCAATATGAGGGAAAGAATTTTTGCTAGGGGGTCCAGGAGTCGTGAAAACTCAAAAAATCCTCCGAGCTTGAGTTTTAGGAAACTTGCTGATAACCCAGTGACCTGCAACTTTGAACATAGCTTCCTGCTTTACTACGTTGTAAAAATTAGGATAAAAAGTATTCTCGATGGAACAAGGATCGATATATTTAGAGATATTAAAAGGTCCATTTACAACATGTGGAATCCTGTGACCGCTATTTGAAAGGAACTTCATGTAGAGCTAGATTCTTGAAAATAATAACATACTTCAGAACCACATGACAATGCAGCATGGAGGGACAAAATGGTCTGAACTTTTTCTCCCGTTATGAAACTTTGAATGAAGCTTTGGGCTCTACTAGGTTGGAATATTTTGAATGAAAATGTTTTCTATATGTGACAGGGATCGAGATATTTACAGGTATTTAGGAAGCCCATTTAGAACATTTGGAATCTTAAGATCGCGGGTTTGAATCGAGCTCAAGGCCTAACAATAATTATTTTATCATTATTATTGCTATGATACAAATTTTCTTAATTGAAAAAATTAGAATAGAAGAAAGAAAAAAATTTAGACAACTGCCAAATATCGCTGTATAGATCCATTTCGGGAACTGCTAAATTCCTTCATCGGCAACGTTTAGGCGCCGCTGCTATAACCATTCAGCCATCGCAGCGGTCTTTTGTTTGTCTTCATTATTCCTACTTCTATTCTGGTTCTTGCCAATTGATATTCACAGCTCTGCGACATCTGTTGCAGAATGGATGTGAAAATTGGGCTTGCTTCATGGCAAAGATGCCATAGTGTCATATTTTATTGACACTTTTTCCGCGTGCTCTGGATGTATTAACAATCTTTGTTGTTATATCGGCCTACTGATTTGTAAGATCGCGGGTTTGAATCGAGCTCAAGGCCTAACAATAATTATTTTATCATTGTTATTGTTATGATAAATTTTTTCTTAATTGAAAAAATTATTAAATTAGAATAGAAGAAAGAAAAAATTTAGACAACTGCCAAAGCTCGTTGTATAGATCCATTTCGGGAACTGCTAAATTCTTTCATCGGCAACGCTTATGCGCCGCTGCTATAACCATTCAGCCATCACAGCGGTTTTTTATTTGTCTTCATTATTCTTACTTCTATTATGGTTCTTGCCAATTGATATTCACAGCACTGCGACATCTGTTGCAGAATCGATGTGAAAATTGGACTTGTTTCATGGCAATGCTGCCATAGTGTCATATTTTATTGACACTATTTCCCCGTGCTCTTGGATGTATTCACAATTTTTGTTGTTATATCGGCCTACTGATTTGTAAGATCGCGGGTCTGAATCGAGCTCTAGGCCTAACAATAATTATTTTATCATTATTATTGTATCATAAATTGAATAAAATTTGGGAATTTTTCTCGAGATTCAAGGTCCTTCACGACAACCCAAGGTACTGCATCTTTGAAAAAAACTTTGGGCTCTTATAGCTTTTAATACTCAAGATTAAAGATTTGTCTCTATTACAGAGAGAGATCGAGATATCTAGAGATATTTAGAAAGTCCATTTACACCATCTCGAATCTTGCTCCCTATTTGGGTAGCTTCCCGTAGAACTACAGAATGGTCCGAACTCGGAAATTTTGCTATAGTGTTTTAGGGAACTTTCCAATAACCTGGAGACCTGAAACTTTAAAAGAAACTTTAGGCCATAATAATTAGAATAAACGTTATTTCTATATAGGATGACGATCGAGATATTTAGAGTAATTAAGAAAGTCCATTTATGCAATGTGCGACCGCTATTTCAGTAACATCTCGTAGAGCCAGATTCTTGAAAGTAAGAACATAATTCAGAACCACACAACAATGCAACGTGAGGGGAAAGAGATTTTCAATAGGTGCTCTACTGATCGTGAAAATTCAAAACAAAAATCCGAGCTTGGAAATTTTGCTTTTGAGTTTTAAGGAACTTACCGATATCCCAGAGACCTGATACTTTGACGGAAACTTTGGGCTCTACTAAATTGAAATATTCAGGAAAAACGAGTTTTCTAGATGAGGCAGAGATTGAGATATTCAGAGATAATAAGAAAGTCTTATTTCAGTAACTTCCCGTGGAGCTAGCTTCTTGAAACTTAGGACACATTTCAGAACCCCATGACAATGCAACATGAGGAAAAAATTGTCGCTCACGATTCAGGGTTGTAATACTTAAGATAAAGGAGTTCCTACATGGGACAGGGGTCGTGATATTTAAATGTATTAAAAAGTCCATTTAGAATTCTAGGATCTTTCGATCGATTTTTAAGTAATTACTGACTGAGCTACAAACAGGTCACCTTGACAATGCAATAAAAGGGGAAAATAAAAAGAATATAAATAATTTTTAAGTACTTTTTTATATAAATGGACCAAAAGAAACGAAAACGTCTTTCGATGTTCCCTTTTAACGTATGGCGGCGCAATAGAAAGAATATGTCTTGGTTTATACCCACAACACATTTCTTTTATATCTCTGAAACTGACTTCGTGAATTTAAATTTCTGTGCTAGCTTTTTGCTTTGTTTAAATAAAAACTTAAGTTAATCATACTCCATAGTGTTTTAATATAAAGGTGGAGTGGAATATTTTATATTTTTATTTACCTAAAGAAGTGTGAAGTTTGATGGGAATGAAGGCGTTAATTTATACAAATTGATTAGAAAATTATTTTCTGAGTTGTTAAAATTGTTGAGCTCAAAAGCCTTGCACTCATTTCCTTGGTCTTATCAGAGAAAACCAAGATTATACGCGCGAATTGTGAAAAAAGTATCATACCGAAAACTATAAATTCATTTGTATGATTTGAAATATGGCAATATGAAATTTCTATAACTTTAATAATACCAGCAGGGGCGTAGACATACAATGTGATAATACAGCTGTTCTTGTTGTTGTTATTGTAGTAGCAGTGCTTCGCCCCATCCAGTTGAACCGAACACAAATTGTCATCAATATCCTCTAACGGGAGTCCAAGGAAACTTGCTGTTTCAACAGGGGTGGACCATAGTGAGAGGGGTGTTAGAGGCGTTGTTTCCACATTACAATTAAAGAGATGGTTGGTGTCATGTGGGGACACATTGCAAGCAGGGCATACATATAGTATGTCGGCGTTGATTCTGGAAGAGTTTAACCTTTTACAGTATCCAGATCGAAGTTGCTAGAGTGACTTGCGTTTCCCTGGGGAGTTTGCGTACCTCTTCCACAGGTTTTGGGTATTGTTCTTTTAGTATTGGATTCACTGGGCAATTCCTGGCATAAAGGTCCGGCGCCTGTTTGTGGAGTTCACTGGGGACCTGCTTGTGTTTTTTGACTTCATACGGCTGAGTTCTCAGGTGCCGTATTTCCTCATAATGCTTACGAAGATTACTCCTTAAGCCCCTGGGCGGTGTTTGCTCATCAATCAGATGTCTGTTGGGATGCCCAGGTTTCTGGGTTTTAAACAGGAACTGATTTGGGTTAGCATCTCATTTCTCTCCCTGATGGGGAGTATTCTCGCCTCATTATGTACATGGTGTTCTGGGTACATAAGAAGACAGCCCGTGGCGGTTCTGAGAGCAGTATTTTGGCAGGCCTTTAGCTTCTTTCAGTGAGTAGTTTTTAGGATTGGCGTCCATATAGGGGACGCGTAGCATGCAATCGGCTGTCCAATTGCTTTGTAAGTGGTAATGAGCGTTTCTTTGTCTTCTACCCAAGTACTGCCAGCAAGTGACTTAAGGATTTTATTTCTTGTCTGGATTTTCGGAACAATTGCGGCTGCATGCTCACCAAAATGTAGATCCTGAACAAACGTCAAACGCAAGATTTGGGGTGTAGGACAGTCGGCAGCGTAGTGCAATCGACGTGGATGTTTAAGATGGTCGACATTTGGGACGTCCATGTTGTAAATAAGGCCGCGGAGGATTTAGTCGGTGACAATGCCAGGTTTCACTATGCGAAAAAACTGGAGAGATCAGGGAGGTAGCCGTTTATTCTGTTGCAGAGCTCACCGATCTGCGGCCCTGGGCCTGTGGCCAGTATTGTGCAGTCATCGGCGTAGAAAACGATAGTAACTCCTTCTGGTGGCCAAGGTTGCTTTGATATGTAGAAGTTAAACAAGAGTGGGGATAGGACACCACCATGTGGCACCCCTTGTTTAATTCTTCTTGGTTTTGATGTTTCGTTTCTAAATTTCATCGATGCCTGCCGACCACCTAGATAATTTGCGGTCCACCTTTTAAGACATGTGGGAAGGGTAGACCCTTCCAGGTCTTGCAGTAGCGTGCCATGGTTGACCGTATCAAAAGCTTTTGATAGGTCTAGCGCAACGAGTACCGTTCTATGGTGGGGGTTTTGATTTAAACCGCAATTTATCTGGGTGCTAATGGAATTTAGTGCGGTGGTGGTGCTATGAAGTTTTTTAAAGCCATGCTGATGGCAGGCTGCAAATTTGCTTTGATGTAGGGGAGCAAAGTGGCTTCATGCGTCTTGGCAACTAGCGATAGGAGAGATATCGGGCGATATGACTCTCCTATGTTAGCTGGTTTCCCATGCTTTAGTAGCGGGACTACCTTGGCAATTTTCCATTTTTCGGGAATGACAAAGGTGGAAAGAGACAGGTTGAAGACATGTGCTATATATTTGAAACCCTCTTTCCCTAGGCTTTTAAGCATCGGAATGGCTATGCCGTCTGGGCCCACTGTTATAATTTATTTATTTATTTATTTTTGCACCCTCAACCTCTGTGGCGGTGATGGTAGTTGGAGACGCGCTGAATTTATGTTTATGTGCGTGTCTGTTGGCCCTCCGTCTAACTTTGTCGACCGTAGAATGCATTATATATTGTCGGCAAAAAGCGCTCGCGCATTTTTTCGCATCCGACAGCACTTTATCGCCAAAGGCGATGGTAACATTCAGTTATGAAAAAAAGATATGAAAAAAATCGGATATTAATAAAACTTTCAAGACTAGATATTGAAAAAAGTAATTAATTATTAAAAATAAACTAAAAAGTTATTTTTCTTTAAAATCCATAGATTTTGAGTTGCCGAACTAGAGTTTGTAAAAAAAAGTATAGATTACAACAGAAATTTTCACTATAAAGGTCGTCAAATTTTATGCGATTGATAGGTTTTCGCCCAAATAAATATCACCTAAAACCGAGGACATACACTTTGTTGGTACTTTTCGCGAAAATTATTGTTTGAACATACATATACATATATTGTTTTTACGAACATATTTCAAAATCTATTAAAAAATGTGTTCATATTATAACTACAACAGCTAAAAAATGTCAAAATTTCAAACAAGTTTTTTAATACTACTTTTGGAAACTTTTAATTGCATTCGTCTTTTTTCATATTGTAAATAGAGTGAAATTTAAGACTGTATTTGAAAATTCTTCAGATATAACAGGTAATTTTTAACGATATTGGATAAATTCGGTCATATAAATTGTACCACAGACCAACATCTTAACCTTCATTCGTACTGTAAGTGAAAGTTTTTGTGGGAACCCACACCCCATTTTTACATATTACAGATCGGCATCTCAAAATCTATAGAAGGCTTGGTTTTGAACAAAAATAAATATTTAATTTTTCTTTTATGAAACGTTTTTCAATATTTTTTTTCAGTAACTGATTTTTCTCACATCCCTAAAAAAGGGCCTTTCAAGCATTAATTGTTTGATAAGTATCGGTGCGGAGATATTTGATTTTGAGACAACTTTTTTCATTCTATTTATTTATTTGTATGTCTAATATACAGCAGACAGTCAAAGTTATAGTACAACTAATGCAAATTAAGTATTACTTAAAAAATAGGTTTTTTAGTTTGACCTATAACCGATTTGGTAATCCAGAAAATTTGAGAAATAGTTGTATTCAGACATAGTTCTATTCAAAGGAGATTAGCGCCTGTTAGCGCTGTTCTGTTAATTCCAACATGAAAAACGACAAAAATTAACTAGCTGAAGTAGGGAAGGACAATCTATCTTGCCAGAGACAAGATCAATAATAAATGTAACCGATAACAGCGTTCTCCTATCGGATAACGATACCAAACTAATTGATCGACAACGAACTACTGCGACGGAATCGGTTCAATAAAGTTAAGAGATCGTAATGCAAAATGAACAACCACTTTTGGACTTTCTCCAAACGATTTATATGGACTGAATGATATGGTCTCCAAATGACAGCTACGTATTACAGCTTAGAACGGACAAAGGCCGAATACAAAATCTTATAGGTATATGGGTCTGAAAAATTAGAAGAGTGGCGTACTTCTAGATCTTTAATTTCATTAATCTCAGAAAGGTACGAGTCCGCCAAAAAATGGCAAGTATCCAAAGGCTTGACCATTTTTGAATAAGTCACTTTGAAACACTTGTTAATATTTATACAAAGCCTGTTCACAGCACATTAATCAAAGAATTTATTAAGTTCACTTTGAAGCGCTGATGAATCACGCGAGCCTCTTACTTCAGAATATAATTTAAGATTGTCGGCATATAAAAGAAATCTAGACGAACTGAAACAAAAATAAATATCATTTATAAACAAGATGAATAATAAAGGACCTAAGATGCTACCTTGTGGCACACCAGATGTAGCAATGAATGGGTCATATAACCATCAATAGCAACCATGCAACCCCTGTTATGTAAATATGATTTTATCTATCTAAGGATACTGGAATTAAAACCCATGAATGCAAGTTTTTCAATGAGGATTAAGTGAGAAATTTTGTCAAACGCCTTAGAAAAATCAGTATAAATCATATCAAGCTGTAGACCATTACTGATATGTATCTAAACAAATTAACATGTATTTTAATACTTTACAACACTAACAGTAAGAACTGTCAATGACAGCTAAAAAAGCGGACAACCTCTTTTGCTTCTTCTCGATTTGACCGCCGAAAGAAAAAGATACGTATAGCACTTTACCCTCCACGTTTTGTATATAAATTATATTTAATAAAGTTATGTTATAGAAATCAACTCGTGTATTTAAAATTGTCAAACATAACATTACTGGCGACGAGGGAAAAAAAAAAAAAGAAAAGTTTCCATAAAGTAAAATGGCAAACGGTCAAGCTATTGAGGAAATAATCCAGCAGCAGCAAAGATTTGCAACATCATTGCTCGAACAGCAAAAGCAGTGGATGCAGGCCATGCAGCAATCGTTTTTTAATGCGAATGAGTCAAGTCGCACTGGAGAAGCGACAGTGGTCCCACCATTTCACTCGTTTAATAAAGACCAACAAAATTGGGAGTCGTACTTGGAGCAGCTTTCGCAACATTTCGTGGCATATTCGGTAAGGAGTCCAGATAAGCAAAAATCATTTTTTCTATCGTGGATTGGTACGGAATTGTTTGAGTTATTGAAGAATTTGTTTGGTGTAACAAATCTCCAATCGCTGACCTTCAAGGAATTAACATCCAAATTAACAGAACACTTCCACTCAAAAAGACATGTAGTGGCAGCTCGCTACGAGTTCTTCAAGCGGGAAATGAAAAACGCTCAAAAGCACAGAGAGTGGGTTGCTGACCTACGTGGTATCGCAAGAGAATGCAAATTCATTTGTACCGCAACCAATTGTACAGCAAATTTTGTTGATGAACTGATACGTGACCAAATCATAGTTCGTACCCCTTTTGATCAAGTACGTACCGCCGCTCTACAAAAGCTTCAGCCGTCATTAGAAGATGTGCTTTTAATTGCCGAAACATTTGAGGCAACAACTAAAACGGTAGCGACACTCAAAGAAAATAATAATTCATCCCTAGCGCAAGTAAACGCTATGCAAACACACAAAGTCGGGAGGAATGAAGCTAATAAGCAAAGTAATAAGAATGAACAACAGGTACATAAGCACTCAACAAAGCAAGTGAAATTTCAATCGTGCTCAGGCTGTGGCCATTCTCACTCAAGAGAACAATGTAAATTTCGAAATGTCATTTGTAACAAGTGCAGCAAAAAGGGACATATTGCAGCAGTCTGCATGTCAAAGCAAACAAAACAAATGAGTAAGAAAAGAAACACCGATAAAGGCAAAAAAGAAAATGAACATCGTATTGACACATTAGATGCAGTGAATGCAGTTACAGGTATAATAAAATTTGAACAAAGTAAGAAAATGATCGAATTGGAAATTAAAAACAAAACAATAAAGTTTCAATTAGATTCAGGGGCTACTGTGTCAATAATAAATAGAAAAACATACGATTTATTGAACCAACCAAAATTGGTAGAGTGCACCAAGAGTTTGTACGCATTTGGGCAGAAGCCAATTCCAATTTTGGGTGAATTACACACTGAAGCTAGGTGTGGAAACAAGCAGAAAAGTATTGTGATAATAGTAGCAAATGTAGAAAATTCTTACAATCTTTTTGGTTTAGACCTTTTCAGAGAATTTGGTTTTGAGATTACCGAAATAGCCAACGTTTCCGAAATGGAAGCTTATTCACAACAAATAAACGAATTGTGTAAGAAATACCACGATATTTTTGACAATACTACCTCAGGTTCGATACAAAACTTTAAAGCAACGATTCAAATGAAAGCTATGGCTACGCCCACATTTTTTAAAAGCAGGCCAGTACCATTCGCACAGGTAACAAAGTTTCGTCAAGAAGCTGATAGACTTATCAAAGCAGGTATTTGGAAACCCATCAAATTTAGCAATTGGGCGTCACCAATTGTATTAGCACCAAAGCCTGATGGCTCAGTGAGAATCTGTGGTGATTTTAAAATTGCGGTTAATTCGCAATTAGAAATTGAACAATACCCTTGCCAAAACGCGAAGAGTTGTTACACACCATTCGTCGGGGCACTCATTTTTCCAAAATAGATCTGAAAGATGCCTATTTACAGATGGAAATAGATGAAGAGTCAAAGCAAATGATGGTAGTGAACACTCCTTTAGGCCTCTTTCAGTACCAACGACTGCCATATGGCATCGCCAGTGCGCCCGCAATTTTTCAGCGCTATCTGGAACAACTCCTCCATGGCATAGAAGGATGTGGTAATTATTTAGACGATATAATTATAACCGCACCATCAATTGAAGAACACATAGGTCGCCTAGAGCAAGTCATGAAGGTATTAAAAGACAATGGCATAAAATGCAAAAAGCAGAAATGTTTTTTTTTGAAGAAAGAAATAGAGTATTTGGGTAGAAAAATTAGCGCAAAGGGAATACTCCCAGATGACTCAGGGGTACAAGCTATTAAATTGCTTAAACCGCCTAGTAACTTGGCGCAATTAGAAGCTTTTGTAGGTAAAATAAACTACTATTGCAACTTCATACCGAATTTTTCCCAGCTAGCAGCGCCACTCAACATGTTACGTCGTAAAAATGTGAAATTTGTGTGGGGTACTACACAGCAAGAGTCTTTTACTGCCTTGAAGGCACATATTATCAATGCTACACAGTTAGAACATTTTAATGAGAAGTTACCACTAAGCCTTGCCGCGGATGCATCGTCTTTTGGAATTGGCGTTGTCTTATCGCACATCAACCCGGATGGAAGCGAACGTCCGATTGCTTTCGCGTCGAAAACGTTGGATAAGCACCAACTTAAATACAGTCAAATTGAGAAGGAGGGTCTCGCCATTGTTTATGGTATTCAAAAGTTTCACCAATACTTGTATGGTCGGAAGTTTGTCCTCATTACTGACCATAAGCCACTTGTACATATTTTCAATCCAAGTAAAAGTCTGCCACAAATGACGTCGCACCGTTTACAACGTTGGGCTTTAATTTTAATGGCGTACAATTTCAGCATCAAATACCGCAACACACATGCACATGGTAATGCCGACGCACTTTCTCGGTTACCCGTGAGTACCGATGAACAATTCGACTTAAGTGAAGCTTGCCATAATATTTCAGAAATTAAAACACCAATCGATGCAGATGTTATTGGAAAGCATACAATTCAAGATGGCACCCTTACAAAAGTCCGTAACTTTGTCGAAAAGGGCTGGCCTGAAAAGTTATCTCCGGGGGATACGGACATCCAACCATACTTTCAGCGTAGGTTTTCGTTAACCATCTACAAAAATTTGTTGTGCTTAAACAGTGAGGTAAATCGAATTATCATTCCAAAAACTTTAAAATCAAGAATTTTGCAATTGTTACACGAGGGGCACTGGGGAATCGTCAGAATGAAACAGCTGGCTCGACATCACGTCTGGTGGCCAAAAATAGACGATGACATTGCAAAGGTAGCACGGGAATGCGACATCTGCAAAATGGCTAATGCGGCGCCTGCACGCGAATATCTCAGCTGGCCAGAAGCAAAAGGTCCTTGGGAAAGAGTCCACATTGATTTCGCCGGCCCAATATTTAATTCAATGTGGCTTATCTGTGTAGATGCTTATTCGCAATTTCCATATGTAACACAATTACCGTCGACTACAACGGATAATACCATACTTGCACTAACAGCTATTTTTGCTATTAAAGGTTTCCCGGTGACTATTGTTAGCGACAATGGACCACAGCTGACGTCCGACAGCTTTGAACAATTTTGCAAAGAACATGGTGTCACTCACATAACGACAGCGCCATTTCACCCTGCGTCAAATGGGCTTGCTGAACGTTTTGTGCAAAGCTTTAAAGCAGCTGTCCGAAAAAATATAAATGCCGGCCTAACAATCAAAACCGCCGTAGTAAAATATCTGGCAACTTATCGTTTTACCCCAAATGCTAAAGGGAAAACGCCTGCAGAACTCCTGCATGGCAGATCGGTTAGAACAATGTTAACTCAATTATTTGAGACATCAGCTCAGAAAAAATGTGCAAGCACCAACGCACACAGATTTGAGCCAAATCAACTAGTATATGCCAGAAATTATGCAAAAGGGGGCAAATGGATCAAAGGCACCATAATTCATCCGATAGGTAGAATGATGTTTATGGTAAACACCAAAACAGGCAAAATCAAGCGTCATATTAACCAACTCAAACCAAGATCGAAAACGGATTCTGATCAGGCACCCGGTTCCAACTTACCTCCGCCGTTGGTAAATACACCTGAATTAGGGTTATCCGACAACCAACACCAAGCTAGCTCAGAAAGGAATTTGGAAGACACCGAAAATAGTTCAGCCAGTAAAGAACAGCCAGTTTCTCAGTCAAGCAATTCGCAGAACTTATCACCGCAAACTATTCCTAGCTCATTAGTCGAGCAGCCAACAACGCCAACCGCAGGTATGCCAATTCGCAAAAGCAGCCGTTCCCGAAAACAGGTGAACCGTTTCACGGCTCCAGATTTTAGATCCACATAAAACTTTTAATATTGTAAATTAAAGGGGGAGGTGTGATATGTATCTAAACAAATTAACATGTATTTTAATACTTTACAACACTAACAGTAAGAACTGTCAATGACAGCTAAAAAAGCGGACAACCTCTTTTGCTTCTTCTCGATTTGACCGCCGAAAGAAAAAGATACGTATAGCACTTTACCCTCCACGTTTTGTATATAAATTATATTTAATAAAGTTATGTTATAGAAATCAACTCGTGTATTTAAAATTGGCAAACATAACAATTACTATAGCAAGAGTGGCAATCCTCAGTAAATACTGAATGATTGGTAACTATCGAACGTGCTGCCACAAATCCATGCTGGCTTGCACAAATAAGATGTTTCACGTGTAAATAAAGTTTATCTTTTACAATGGATTCAAACAGCTTGGCAACAGACGCCAACTTGGATATAGGCCTATAATTTAAAATATCACTTTTGTTGCCACTTTTAAAAATAGGAATAATAGAAGTGCTTTTCCAATCGTCTATGAAGAACACCAAAGCTAGGAACAGATTGAAAATAAGCATGAGAGGCCTTACCAGCGAGGTGCAATTTTTCAAAAGGTTCATGGAAAGCCCATCAACATCAGTCTGACAAGAGTCTTTGACATTCTTTAATCCTTCGATGACATCAACTTCACATAATACCAAAAATCAATAGAAGAACACGGTTTAACGTTGAGGCTAACACGTAAAGCAGATATTTCGTTTGCAGCCAAGTCCTCATCTGATACAAAATTCGATAAAAAGAATTTCGCAAGCTGAGACATTGTTATAGCACACGGGTTTGGGAATTCTTGATACATGTTTTTTATACTTAATATAAGTGCACAACTTTTAAGGATTACTCTCAATGTTTTTCTCAAAGTTATTAATATAATTATCATATAAAAGTTTATTCAAATCACAAAATTTTTCTTATAATAAGCGTACAACTCTAAAAAGTTGGCTCTTTTTGTGACTATACATTTTGAAAAACTTATTTATCAAATTGTTCAGATGTTTACGCTCTTTCGAGTACCAAGGAAACTTATACACTTTGCTCTTAATAGTAGGGATATATTTATTACACAAAGCTGCCAGAGAGCTTTTAAAGATACTAAAGCAGGTTGCAACTTCAATATTTTTAAACGGAATCCCAATCAATGTTGTTCAACTCTGCCTCAAAGGTATTAAAATTGCAAGGATCAAAATTAAATGACGGTTTGGTCATTGAGGGGGACCATTTGACAATTTCTAAAAAGTCAATTTCCATCAAGATCGGGAGATGATGCAAATTAGCAGGTGATATACTAGTTGCAGTCTGCGATAACACAAATTTCAAATCGTTACTAATAAAAATCAAATCAAGAAAGCGATGCAGGTTGTTATATAAACCATTAGTTTGTGTTAAGCCAATACTTAAAAAGTTATCTATGATATAGAATTCAATAGCACTGGTAATATTTACAGCAGTTAAGTAAGAATTGGCGGCCACCGTGGTGTGATGGTAGCGTGCTCGGCCTACCATACCGAATTGCACCGAACTGCTATTAGCACACTTCCACCTCTCTTGCAGAGATCCTGTCCTTACGAAAAACATCATAACAGCTTATATTAAAAAAGTCAGCATCGACAAATTTAATTGAGCCATGTCTCATTTGAAACAAACACATCATATACTAAAAGAGAGCTTATAATGCATACATTATTTCTTCTTAGACCAGAAGTGTTTTGGTTATAAATCTTAATTTTCTTATAAGCACTGCCTCGATCTATTAGGTTCGAGGTGGGTGCTTCTCTTCTTTAAAAACGAGATGGACGAACAGACGTATTCACCCGCCAAATCTCTGGTGATGGTAGCGTTTTTCATATTCGGTTTCAACCACACCCAGTTTGAAATTCACGAATCTAAGAGAGTTTGCATCTATCTCCTTCTTTACCAGCTTATGACAGCACAAACGTTGCTTACCAACGTGCGCATATTTTTCGACGTGCTCCATAATTCTCCGTTTGAACTGAAGGCTTAAATGAAGCTAAATGCAAGTATTTAAAGCGGGCCGCAACCAACAAATCATTCCTCTCAGCAGTACCTACCAGTGGTTTTACTTGCTGCCTCTGTTTCTTTTTATTTTTATACTCAGCCGAGCAGAGCTCACAGATTATATTAACTTTGTTCGCATAACGGTAATCCGTAACGGCATAAACTAATCGAGATAGATATAGACTTCTATATATCAAAATGATCTGGGCGAAAAAAGAAATTCATTTAGCCATGTCCGTCCGTCCGTAAGCACGATAACTTGAGTAAATTTTGAGGTATCTTGATGAAATTTGGTATGTAAGTCCCTGGGCACTTATCTCAGAACGCTATTTAAAATGAACGAAATTAGACTATAACCACACCCACTTTTTCGATATCGAAAATTTCGAAAAACCGAAAAAGTGCGATAACTTGTTAGGTGGGTTGACCTCATAAGGCAGAACAGAAAATTAGCAAAATGGGCGTGACAACACCCACTTTTAAAAGAAGATAATTTAAAAGTTTTGCAAGCTGTAATTTGGCAGTCGTTGAAGACATCATGGTGAAATTTGGCAGGAACGTTCCTCCTATTACTATATGTGTGCTAAATAAAAATTTTCAAAATCGGATGACGAACACACCTACTTAAAAAAAACAAAAAAACTAAAAGTCAAATTTTAACAAAAAATTTAATATCTTTACAGTATATATGTAAGTTTCATTTAATTTGTCTATAATACTTTTAATGCCATAAGTCGAACAAAAATTTACCAATCCTTGTGATCCTTGGTAAGGGCATAGCTCCTACGGCGGTAACTGTTTTCTGTGAAAATGGGCGAAATCGGTTGAAGCTACGCCCAGTCTTTATACACAGTCGAACGTCTGTCTTTCCTCTCTGCCGTTAACACGATAACTTGAGCAAAAATCGATATATCTCTACTAAACTTAGTTCACGTACTTATCTGAACTCACTTTATCTTGGTATTGAAAATGGGCGAAATTTGACTATGACCACGCCCACTTTTTCGATATCGAAAATTTCTAAAAATGAAAAAAATGCCATAATTCTATACCAAATACGAAAAAAGGGAAGAAACACGGGATTGGATTGGTTTTTTGACACAAAATATAACTTTAGAAAAAACTTTGTAAAATGGGTGTGACATGAAGAAATGAAAAAGTTCTGCAGGGCGAAATCAAAAGCCCTTGGAATCATAGCAGGAGTACTGTTCGTGGTATTACATATATAAATAAATTAGCGGTACCCGACAGATAATGTTCTGGGTCACCCTGGCCCACATTTTGGTCGACATGTCGAAAACGCCTCCATATATACGACTAAGGACCACTCCCTTTTAAAAACTTCATTAATACCTTTTTAACCATATCGTACAAACACATTATAGAGTCACCCCTGGTCCACCTTTATGGCGATATCTCGTAAAGGCGTCCACCTGTAGAACTAAGGCCCACTCCCTTTTAAAATACTTCCTTTCAAAAAATACCTTTCATTTGATACCCATATGGTACAGACACATTCTAGAGTCACCCCTGGTCCACCTTTATGGCGATATCTCGAAAAGGCGTCCACCTGTAGAACTAAGGCCCACTCCCTTTTAAAATACTTATTAACACCTTTCATTTGATACCCATATCGTAAAAATACATTCTAGAATCACCTCTGGTCCACCTTTATGGCGATATCTCGAAGAGGCGAACACCTATAGAACTATGACCCACTCCCTTCTAAAATACTCTTTAATACCTTCCATTTGATACCCATGTCATACAAACACATTCCAGGGTTACCCTAGGTCCATTTTCCTACATGGTGATTTTCCCTTATTTTGTCTGCAAAGCTCTCAGCTGAGTATGTAATGTTCGGTTACACCCGAACTTAGCCTTCCTTAATTCTTTCGCTTATTTTTTACCACCATCACGCATTATTATTATCCGAGGACAGCGTAGCTAAGGTTGATATTGACAAAGAGTACGTATTTTCTGCATTATCAATCCTCGATTTATGCATTGATTTGATTGTAGGAACATCAGCAAGTACATTATTGTTTACACAAACATTGACTTTTACTGCTTCAGGTCTTTGAACTCCAGCACCAAATCAGAAACAATGGAGTGCAAATTCTTATTGACACAGCTATCACAATTGAACACTACATTTATGTTGCATTTCATAAAATTTGTTATGTTGACATCAATGCTCGTGCGTTAATTATGAACTACGGCCTTGCAAAGTGAGCACCTTATTGCATTATCTGTACGAATTAAGCGGGGGTTGCCCTCATTGCTTTAAATTTATGAAAACATTTATCTGAAGCAATTTTTTAATTTATAATTTATTTAATAATTTGGGAAACATTTAAACATCTCTTCAAAACCTTTTCTCCCGGGAGTGGAATTTCAACCCGCACTCCTACGACGGTTGAAATGTTACAAACGCATTCAGTTACGTCATGCCTTAGTTGTTTTAAACTTTATCCCAATTACCTTCTTTGCATATTTTATTCTTTTGCACAGTACATACTTTGTATGTGTTAAGGTTATGCTTGTTGTTGTGGCGGTTTCAAAGAAACTGGTATTTAAGATTTTGTTCTATTTATAGAACTACAAAGAATTAACCAATGTTGTCTATTCGCGGTGGTTGCCCGCGAAAAAGAATCAATACACATCACCTCTTCGTCGATTATAAACCGCCTTCGACAGCACGAAAAGGAGCTGCCTATATGCCGCTATGTCTGAATTTGGTTTCCCGCAAAACTTATACGGCTGTGCAAAATGACGTTGAGCAACACCATCAGCTCAGTCAGAATGGGTAAGGAGTTCTCCGAGCCGTCCGAAACTAAACAAGGTTTCAGACAGGGTGACATCATACCGTGCGATTTCTTTAATTTGATGCTGGAGAAAATTATACTAGCTGCAGAACTTAGCCGCTCTGGAACAATATTCTATAAAAGCGTGCAATTACTGGCATTGATATCATCAGCCTAAACACCCGCGCTGTTAGTTCTGCTTACTCCAAACTGGAAAATGAAGTGGTAAAGATGGGTTTGATGGTGAATGAGGACAAAACGAAGTACCTGCTGTCATCGAGCAAAGAGTCAGCGCATATGCGCCTTGGCAACCACGCTACTGTTGGCAGCCATAATTTCGAAATAGTAAAAGACTTCGTTTATTTGGTAACCAGCATCAACACTAGCAACAACATCAGCTCTAAAATCCAGCGAAGAATCACTATTGCCAATAAATGCTACTTTGTACTAGGTAGGCAATTGAAAAGTAAAGTCCTCTCTCGGCAAAGGAAAATCATACTCTACAAGTCACTTATCGTACTCGTCCTGCTATATGGTGCAGAAGCATGGACCATGACAACATCAGATGAAGCGGTTCTGAGAGTGTTCGAGAGAAAAGTTCTTCGAAAGATTTATGGACCTCTACGCATTGGCGATGGCGAGTACCAAAGAAGATTTAACGATGAGGTAGGCCATATTATGCGAATGAAAGATGACGCTCCGGCAAGAAAGTGTTTCTATCGGAACCCGCCTATGGAAGAAGAGGTAGAGGGCGGCCCCAACTCCGCTGGAAGGACCAGGTGGAAAACGATTTAAACTCCCTTGGTGTGACCAATTGGCACCGGTTGGCAGAGAGAAGGAGCGAATGGCGCGCCTTGTGGGACGGTTAAGCACCAATTAAGTAAGTAAGTAAGCGGGGGTTGCCCTTATTGCTTTAAATATATGAAAACATTTATTTGAAGCAATTTTTTAATTTAATAATTTGGGAAAAATTAAAACAATCTTTGTCAATAGATTTACCGCATAAATTACAACGCGTACGTAAGAGCAACATTGTAAAGAAAAATAAATAGCAATATAAACACGGCGCTAAGAAAAAACACGTCCGTTCAGCTTGGCTTCAACGATGCATTTACCCCATAGTGCGCCTTGGTGTGATGGTAGCGTGCTCCTCCTACCACAACGAAGGTCTTGGGTTCAACTCCCGGGCAAAGTAATATCAAAAATTTAGAAACAAGTTTCTTCTGCTTTGCATATCCCTTCGGTATCGGCATAAACCATGTAGGTAACTTACCGCCAATTTGTGAGGAAAGTTAAAATCTCTTCGGAAGTTATCGCGCCTTGCATTTATTTATTTAGTACCTGCATTTTTATATCCGTTGTTTGCAGAAATTTTATAAATTATTTCAAGCTCTCCCTTATATGCTTCTTGTGTAAGAGGTGTTCTTTCAAGCCTATGTACTAAGTGTCCTAATGCTGCATTTTTGTGCTGTTGTGGGTGGTTCGAGGTATTATTTATCGTTGTGTCGGTAGCCGTTAGGACGAAAAATTACACTGATCATGACGCAACGCCGATTAATTTTGACAACCGATGACGGACAATCGCTCCGATATACATCATTTATCGGAAAATCCACGAAACAGAATGAATTATTTTTTGTTAATTATTTATGGTAAATTATTCGACCTTCACCTAAATTATTTGTGATTGAAAATTATTTTCTAATTTTTAGTTCGGTTAGCTATAAAAGGGTGGATTTTTAGCTTTTTAGACTATTATTTATTTCCACATCATACACATATTTAACAACTTTTGATGTGGTGGGCAAAAACAAAATGTGTGTGTGCCTAATCGAACAACAAATTAACCTTGTATCCTAGGTCCCGAGATAATTTGCTGTAAAGGTCCTGTTTTCCCTTTTAACTTTCGATTCACGAAACGCAGGACATTCTTATTAAATATTTTCCTTAACTCAACATCCAAAAATACCAGATTGATTTTAAAAGTCGATTTTGAGTGCGTCATATATAGGGGAAAATATAGTCCTTTTGACTTTGGCGCACTTTAGTCTTGTCCTTTTCGATATCAAGTTAAAACAGTTGAAGATTATCTTCCTTTTTAATTTGAGTAGTGCTCCTTTTTTATTTTCCTTACAAATAGGCGGGACGGGACCTATATGTATTGCTAGAACTTTTAAGAAAAGTTTCGATATATTTAAAATACTCGGCTCAAAGCTTCGATGTTAGTACTCATACTCAGTATATCCGGTCCAAGTGAGTACTTCGGGACATTTTCCAAAAGTGAGGAAACTTCTTTTTTATTAAACGAAATCATAAATTTTAAATGGAGAAGAAAACAAGTAAGGAAATTTAAGGTGGAGGGAAGCCAAACATTATATACCAAACTGGGCGCACAACCCAAAAAATTAGAATTCCAAAAATACACCAAAGCAAGTTTTTCTTTCGCGTTTTTTCAAAAAAAAAAAAAAAAAATATATGAATATTGAATTTACCTGGCAAAATGAACTGTAAATTTTTTATGTAAGTAAATACTCTTTAGTTATTTAGAGCAATGAAGCAGGAAGCCAGGATAAGGGACGGTTCTTTCAGTCCCTCTAGCGATCACCGCTAGGTCTTCGGTTCTGAAGTTAGATAGCATACACGAGTATAGGTGTTTCATTACCATGACTGCAGCTCTAACCCTGCTTTCCGTCTTTCCGTAATAAACGCTGAATCCGCTAGCTCTAAGTCCACAAACCTTTCCAGATCACTGCGTAGGAGGTTTATCTGTAAACTCGCAGTGCCATTGAACTGTTGTCTCTCTCCAAATTATCCGCCACTGCTCTCACGCAATGGGGTTTTTCCGCTGTTTTCAGAGTCTGGAGGTCCGTTTTCTACCTCCCCTGCTTCTAACGTGTTGAGGTTATTGTCCTGCGGACTCCTGAAAAGGAGCGCATAACTACCTGCGCCCCTTAACATTTTTTCCGAGCTGTGAGTGCAACAGATCCTCCAATTCCTTATTAAATTAAAGGATGTAGTACTGGCCTCCCTCCACGGTTCGGGATACATGAATTACCTTCCAATCAAGTGTTCATATATTCGGGTTCTGCCGCTGCAGCATGTTAAGCGTGTCCTACACCTTCACCACTTGGGGTATCCAAACCTCTTATGCTCCTTATCTCTTTGTTCCCGTTCTAACGTTAGTTCTTTGTCCGGGCTATTAGACCCTCCTTTACTGAGCTCAATTACTGCACACTATCATCGCTATCCGCTCCGAATCATCGCTAATAACGATTTCCTCTTCCCCGGCCTGCGACGCCATCACCTTTTTTCATCTCATCTTAGTTGTTTTAAAGTTTATGAGTTCATTTTGGTCGTACGATCACCTGCCCGATAAGCCGGGATCAGCGGTCTTATATTAAAAATTGGCTTAAAAACCGGCGGCCACAACAGCGCCCCTTGCTGTGGTAAGACCCTCATTTCTTCCCAAAGCAGCCTAGTACCGGGAAAGCTCCGTTTAAACACAGCTGATAGTGCCCCCTGACTGCAATTCATCCAAAAAGCGCGGTCCGCATAACACTCTGGATTAGGCCGCTGGCAGTTCTTGGTCAACGACATCCCGCCGCCCTCCTACGAACCGAAACAGCGTAGAAGCAGCCCCAAACCGATTAGCCCATAGTGAGGGGGTGTTACTATGTATAAAAATCCACGCAGTAAAATATCACTAAAACTACTATATGTTAATATTATTTTTGATATCTAACTGTGAAAATCATATATTGGTCTGTAGAGTTCGAGTTCATTCTTTAGTAGTGAAACGTGTTTCATGGCGATTCCTCGGAAAGAACTGTGCTTTGAATTTTTTTCATAGTTGGAGGGGTCTTGTCGAGTTATGGCCCGTGTTCTAGCATGTAATTATGGTTGGTTTCCCAAGAGCGAAGACTTTGGAAAATACCTCCTTGATGTTGGACCATCAAATTTATCCAGTATTAGTTCCAAAGTAACAGATGTGGAGTGTTTTAATTATTCTCCTCGCAAAAAGAAAAGGAAAGCGAAGTGTCCTCTAGCAGAAAAATGATTAGCATAACGGAAGCCTTAAAAACTACTCCGACAGCAGAATTGCATGCCATTCTACACATCCCGCCTGCAGACGTAAAGACCAAAATCATCGCATTAGTAACTGCAACAAGGTTTGAGGCCTCGGGCAGCTTGAGTGTAGGCCTTATGGCCACAGCAGTAAATCACCATCTAATATCGAGCAAACGAAAGAGATATTGAGGCCACAATTGAGCCGGAGGGTTGGTGCCGGGGTGCAGAAATGGCAGAACATACTATACACGCGTATACGGATGGTTCCAAATTAATAACTAGATCCTACAGGCTGCCAGATTAGTGTAGCGTTTTTCGGGCGGAAATTATAGCAGTCCGTTTGGTCGCCAAACAAATTCTGGTAACACTATGGACACATTTAGCCTATGTGAGGTCTTTATGGACCGGCCAGTTCAAACTAACCTGACCTTCCAGCAGAAATAAATAGCGAACAAGTGTAAATGACAGCAGATAGGGGACTTACATCAAGCGGTAAGAGAAATTCCGCAATATTATTTACAGAGCAGTGCTTGTTTTCACCGTCAAGAGGCACTGCTTCGAAAAAATCTCCACTTTCGAGAGAGCGCACAAAAGTTTATGCCCAGACCAAGCACTTGCGTTGATGACACACGATCTTTATTTGAGGGAATATGAGTGCTACATATGCCAGTCAGTCTGCATAGATATTGTTGATGTTGTTTCAGGAGATATAATATAGTCATGTTTGGTTCCTATTGGTCAACTTTCTGAAGAAGCTCAAGAGTCGAGAAATAAAGATGTCAGAAATTATACAGGGTATACAATGAAAAGTTCACGAACTGAAAGCAATGCGGAGTTATTGCACAGGCTCCTAATATCATCCGATCCCTACATTTGAAGCTTACGTATGCCATCGAAAACCAAGCGCGGAAATGTAATTGCATTGCTGGCCGACGAAGACTTGTTATGAATAATTGCTTTCGAACAAATATTAACGTTTTGTTATGTTTAACCTTTAAAAACTTTTTATTGGCTTACTATTAACAAAATGAAATGATCAACTCATTCATTGAGCAATAAAATGTAGTTTGAAAAGGTACACCTGGCTTGAATTTACATACATTCCGAACTTATTACAATAGTGCTTATGTTACTAAAATTAGGTTGTAAAGCTTTATTTATTTAAACAAATTTAAATATTACTTATTTTGACAAAATTTTAACATCATATCTATGAATGAGGTAAATATTTGAATTTTGGCATTCTAAATCTGTCAAAAGTAACACTGTGCGCCGTCTGCCAGATTTATTTAACTTTTAGAAATTCACCACATAAGCCGTTAGCAGAATATTTTAGGTAAAGAAAATTAGCTTAACTTTGTAACCCCCAAGAGAATATAGAACAAATTTTGCAGCAAACTAATTTCCTTGAGGGAGTTTGTACGAAAAATTACGCATTTAAAATATATTACTTTTGTGATACACGTCAATAGAGCTGAAAAAGTGAGATTATGGAAAAACTTCACCTTTATTATTGCACTATGATAATCTCGTTCCTAAGGATGCGACATACGTATATGACGATGTAGATAAAATTTTGGTGGTATATTGTAAATTAGTGCATGTGTAAGGATGGTCTAAGTTAATTAAATGATCTTTTTTTAAAGAGAGGTATGAGTTTTTCTGAGCCTCACATAACTTAGTGCCTTTTGTATTAATCATAAGAAATGCAGACCTTTCTGCAGTAATAATTTGTTCATGTCTCATGACAGAACACACTATGTAGTGCAAGCTAATTTTTAAAACTCCCATACAAGGCGAATAATGAGAGAAAGTAGAAGAACCCCAAGGCTGTTGAAATGGCATTAAATCTAGTACTTTTTTTTTAGCAAAGCACTTAATCCAAAGTGGTAACAAAACTAATATTTTGTAATTTGTTAATAAAAATAAAAAGTGAATATAGATCAAAGCGACTGCCGCGGTATATATATAATATAACGTCCCTCGACTTCTCAAAAATGGAACCTGC
Organism: Eurosta solidaginis; assembly: GCF_040869045.1. Classification (NCBI taxonomy): domain Eukaryota; kingdom Metazoa; phylum Arthropoda; class Insecta; order Diptera; family Tephritidae; genus Eurosta; species Eurosta solidaginis. The sequence continues at coordinate 91,173,627 of NC_090324.1, forward strand.
CGTTCGGAGCAGGAATGCAATATGTAGGTCTCGCTAATTTGTGATTATGCAAAATTCTGTTATGAAAAGGGGATCAGTATGCTTATCCTCCAATCAATATGCTTATAGACCAACTAGTGATGATATCAAGCGAGCTGCTACGATTTCCCATTATATTAACCGGGACAAGCCTTTAACGGCTATAATATCTAATATGGGTCCTACATTTATAGCTCATGTATTAAAGTACAATCCGCTAGTCACTACTAAGTAGCGTTTCCGGGATCGGGTATATTCTATGGGCCAACAGTTGGAACAAGGTTGGGAACGTGTGTAGAGGTGAAATATTTCTTTCCGCTTAATACTTTCAACTTAGTATTCCCCGTACTGGTCTTGTAACAGGTCTCGTTAAACGACATTGAATTGAAACAAAGCCTTACAAAAAGTCACTCATTTTAGTGCTGACCTTGGAAAACGTTTTAAAGCCTACGATTTGAGATCATACACGTAAAATATCTGGCCTATTATCGGGTTGGAAACGTGTCAAGAAGTGAAATCTCTCTTTCAGCTTTATACTTTCCACATAGTATTTCCCGTACTGGCCTTGTGACGGGTCTCATAAAACGGCATTGACTTGAACCAAGGCCTGGCATAATGCCACACCTCTTAGTGCTGACCACGGAAAACGTGTTAAGGCCTACGATTTGAGGTCATACATACATACACCTAAAATATAACATTATTGCAAGAAACCGCTGCCACCATCGCCATTCAATTAAAAAGCGCAGATTTGATGCCAGATTTGTGGTAAGATACTTTACCGCCAAATACTAATAATCCCTGATGGAGCCTGATGGGAAAGAACGCGGGAATTCACAAGCACTGCCCTTGCCATATTATATGTCATGCTTGGCGAAAACGCTAAAATTAGCCAATTTATGTATTTTAGCCCGAATTGGGAACATCTAGCCTCCGAGAGGACTCACAAGTGGCATTGGGGTTGATTGTCTCTACCCTAAGATGATTGTTGTTGTGTTAACAGTGCTTCGCCCCAATCAGTAGGTGCGACCACTAACAAATTGCAATCAAAGCCCCCTGACGGGTGTCCAAGAAAACTAGCAGTTTCAACAGTGGTGGACCATAGGAAAATACTGTTAGAGGCATAGGTGCCGGATCTCATCAAAGTGCTTACGGGGACATTTCTTTATCCCTTTTGGAAGCGGGGCTAGATCAAGCCGTTGTTTCCTAGGGTGTCCAGGTTTGTGACAATTTAGCAAAAACTCTATTCAGCGTTTCGTTATGCATTTTTATATTGAGTTCTTTTGCCTCACTATGAAGATTGTGTTTAGGGGTCATAAAAAGACATCCCACGGCTGGTGCAGCATTTTGACAGGCCTGCAGTATTTTCTAGTGTGTGCTCTTAAGACCAGGCGACCAGACTGGTGACGCGAAGCACATGAGTGCAACGTTTCTTTATCTTTTCCTCAAGTGCTCCCGGCAAGCGACTTGAGGATTTTGTTGCGGCTTTGTACAGCATTCCCACATCACAAATTCGATACGATTTCGGTGACATATGCCTTGAAGGTCAGTGTTATTGAACGTTACCCTTAAGATCTTTGGGTGATTGACAATCGGTAGCTTAACACTATCGACGCGAACCTCCAATATTTGCGCCATCTATTTCTTTCACTCCGTAAAAAGAGTACCGTGGTTTTGGTCCGTGATAGTAACAGGTCTCCCGAGTGAAGAAACTAGAAAGACTATAACGTAACGAATTCGTCTATTGAAGAGCCAAGTGCTGTTGTCGGTGTATGGAATGACAGTTACTCCTTCCGGTGCGCAAGGGAGCTTTGATATGTGGAAATTAAACAGAAGCGGGATTTATACACCTCCCTTTGGCACCCCCTGTTTAATTCTCCTAGAACTTAAGGTTTTGTTTCTAAATTGAACCGACGCACGATGGCGTCTGTGCTAAAAACGCCTGTCAAAAATTTAAAATTTCATGAAAGCTGATACATGCATCTAATGGGGAATTTTCGAGAGATTGCGAATAAATAACTTTTATTAAACAGAAAATTATAGTTCATACGGAGCCGTCAATGCTGCCAAATTTTCAACACTGGCTAGTTTTCGATGTATATAAAATGGATTTGTCTGTAAATGAAGGGGTCGTAAGTAAGGTAGTTTTAGGTTGTTGGGGATTACTACGAACCCATGTTTTGGCCACTAGCTGCCTAATATACCTGAAACTCATTTCCATAATTTGAGTATACAAAGCTACGTATGGCGGCCGCCGTGGTGTGTTGGTAGTGTGCTCCGCTTAGCACACTGAAGATCCTGGGTTCATGTCCCATCCAAAGCAACATCAATGTTTTTTTCAGTTTTTGAAATTAGATGAAATTTTTCCTAAGCGGGGTCGCCCTTCGGCAGTAATTTGTCAAGCACTCCGAGTGTATTTCTCAGTGAAAACTTATCTGCCTTGCAAATGCCGTTCGGAGTCGGCATCCAAAATGTAGGTCCCGCCAATCTGTAGAAAAATTAAAAGGAGCACAACGCAAATTGAAAGAAAAGACATTTTTTATTTTAAAGCTACGTACAATACAAAAATCAACATCAGTTGAAAATTCAGAACTATTTGAGATGTTAACAGACATACAAAACAACAGACAAAAGGGGATTTAGTTGATGATATTATGACAGAACTTGCGAGTGAAATGTGCAAATAAGAAGACAAAGGTCTAAAAAAAATAGTTTACTTACATACGTAATTGGCGCTTAACCGTTTAAACGGTTTATGGGCGTCCAACAAAAAATTGGTTACTTCACTTTAAATACAAAGAAAATGGCGATCGGTCAGTGGTTCAACTCTAAGATTTATAAGTAAACATGAAAGCTGGCTAGCTAGTATAAGTATTTTGGACAAAGAAACGCCTTCCACGTCAACCATTTGAATTAGAGGGAGACAAGCACAACCCATAGAGAAGTGTTCGACCTACACAAGAAAAAGGAAGCCGTGAGATACTACTAAAACTAAACTATCGCCACGGCTCATCTTTTAGAAGCATTGGCTACTAAATAATAAAAATATTAAGAAAACGTCAAGTCTTATATAACTGAAGGAGTTGCGTTAGCAATCCAGTGTCCAGTGAAGAGTCCTTGGAACTGTTTGTAGAACTCGGCTTAACGAGGGAAAAATATGCCATATAGTGTGATTTATTATTGCAACATAATGTCGATAATTTCCCTGGATACAAAGAAATTAATTAATGCGACCGCCGTGGTGTGATGGTAGCACGCTTCGCCTACCACACCGAAGATCCTGGGTTCACGCCCTGGTAAAATCAATATCAAAATTTTAGTAACAATTATTCAATTAAAAGAAAATTTTTCTAAGCGGGGTCGACCCTCGGCAGTGTGTGGCAAGCACTCCAAATGTATTTCTGCCATGAAAAGCTCTCAGTAAAAACTTATCTGCCTTGCAGATGCCGTCCGGAGTCGGCATAAAATAAGCAGGTCCCGTCCCGCCAATTTGTAGGAAAAATTAAAACGGAGCACTAGCAAATTGGTGGTTATATCGCCTTACATTTGGTTTTTGTTTATAACTAGCTGTACCCTGCCACCGTTTTCTGCGGCCCTTTGCCTACTATATGCTTTCGAAATAAAAAATGACACAAAGTTTTCTTTTAAAATAAATTTAATTTTGCAATACTTGTGTGTACACAATATTTTGGTTTGTCCATTTTCTGCGAACACATAAAGATTTTCGGGTTTACCGACGCCGGAACACACATCATACAGCTGCCCATGTGAGAAGCACTCCCCTTCTAAATCTATGCCACACTTTTCCAAGGATTGTCCCTGGGCTTTGTTTATCGTCATTGCAAATGCCAAACACATAATAATTGGAACACCAGTTTCCAACTTCAATATATGTGGAGGCTTTTCTGGTAGATCAAGCGCGTTCAAAAATTCCGTTGGATAATGAACTGCTTCATCTACTTCTGTAACAGTGTTTATGAAAATGCATAATAATTGGAACACCAGTTTTCAACTTCAATATATGTGGGGGCATTACCGGTAGATCAAGCGAGTTCAAAAATTCCGTTGGATAATGAACTGCTTCATTTACTTCTGTAACAGTGATTATGAAAATGTATGTTATTTCCTCACAATCAATTTTGGATTGAATAAAATTATTAAGTTGATACACATCATTATTCTTGGCCGCAAGAATAGCTCGTTGAATGAGCCAATCGCGATTTGTTTAATTTATTGATAGTTTTGGAAACACTTCTTCAATTAGTTGTTCTCTTGATGTTACTAAGTTCGACTGCAATCTTTCCATTCCCAATTTTGAGTAACTGTCGCGAGAATACTTCAGCTGATCGATCGTTATGGAGCTGGACACGCATATTTGTAGTCAACTGCAAGGCAGGCATTTATGTCATCCGCAGGTGTTGATCGAGCAGTTACAGGTAACGTGGAGAATTGTAGAGCGCTTTCTACAATTGTTTGGCGGCAAAAAATAAATGGGCGAACAATTTGGCTTCAATAATATTTTAATTTTAGCAACTTGACTTGGTCACGATTACAAACTGAAGGAATCTTAAAAACTAAGACACGGTTCAAATAGGTAAGCTGTAAAAAAAATTAGTCATAGGAATTTTCCATGGAAAAATCCTGTTATTTCAAATTGACAAAATACAAAAATTTAGATTCGGGTCGTTTCGTTCTGAACTTGTTCAATTGACCGGATCTCTCAACTGAAAAAGTGAACTAGATCTTCGATTTCGGTTCTATTTGTTCTCTTAGTTCGTTTTATCTAATGTTATTCTTTCTCTCTTCTCGTTCGCGAACATTGTAAATTCATACATAAATACGCAGAAATTCACAGTGAGCACGAATGTCGATGATGCCACTTACACTAAAGATATGTGTTGCACTGCTACAACAATATATGTGTGGACTATTTGTGAAAACATCTTTTGTAAGAAACTAATTATTACATTTATTAAACTTGAAAAGTTCATATTTACATTTTGTGTCTGTACTCTTTCAATTTCCTGGATCTTCCGAAATTTGTAACTTGTTTTGAAGTTAATTATACATATATATATGTGAGATGGCAGCCCTGAATCATACCAGTAACACCCCTGTACGAAGTAGGGAAGAGGAACAAGAGCAACGATAAAGAAGTCAGTCGTCATCGTAACCACTCAGCAGCAGCAGTCGTAATTTTGCAGTAATTTTTGCTAACCATTAATTTTCATTTCACTTTCATATTTTAATCATTCTTCTTAATGTACTTAATTACTATTTAATAATAAATGAAGCATATTCAAGCTTACATGGGGGCTCAACCGGGCGCATAACATTTTTTGTATCCTAAATCGGAATGCTACGCTCGGGCAAAGAAATCAGAAATCAGTTAAGCAGCAGAGAAACGCAGAACACAGCAGAAACTTCCAATAAGCAGCAAGCAGCAGAAACAAACACAAACGCCAGCAGAGTAGAAGAAATAGTGAGCAGAAGTGGTACAACGGGCGACAGTGAAGGCGAAAAAATCAAGCAGACCGACATTGAAACAAACATCACAGAAAACGTAAAAGCAGAACATCCAGCTGAACAAAACGCAGTCCAAGAAGGCAGAGAAGGTGAAGCAACGAACAGCGCAGTTACTACGCACGAACGGCAGCAGATCAGCGAAAAAAGTCACCTGTTACACAAAATGGATGATAAAAGCATGGAAAATTTCTTTAAAACATTTGTCGAGAAAATGAACCAAAACGATGGCAGTAAAAGTAATGTCACTATTGATGCATTCGCAAAAGTCGTACCTAATTTTGACGGGGTATCTATTCCAATTCGGCAATGGATATCTAATTTTGACGAGAATGCTGAGGCTTATGAGTTGACAGCGAAACAGAAGTATGTCAATGCGCGAAATAAAATGAAGGGCACTGCAGCTTTGTTGTTGGAAACAATTACAGTCTCCAACTATAACTCGTTGTGTGAAGCGTTGATAGAGGAATTTGACAAACCACTTAGTAGCGCAGAGGTACATAAGCTATTAAGGCAACGTCGAAAACAAGCAACAGAAAACTTCCATGAATACGTGTTACAAATGCGGAAAATAGCAGCACTAGGTAAAGTTGATGAGCAATCAATTATAACGTACATAGCTGATGGTGTTGAGTTGCGCAACGAACAAAAGTATCCATTATATAGTGCTCGATCCTACAAAGAGTTGATCAAAGCATATGAGTTGGTGGAGCCTTTTGCAAAATACAGCGAAGCGAATAAACGTCGGCAGATAGCAAGCGGTCGTAAAGAAGTAGACAAAGGCAGCAGTGACGGCGAGCGTAAAAATCAACATTGTTTTAATTGCGGGTCGACACAACACAAGAGGGCTGAGTGCAAAGAAAACACGAAATGCTTTAAATGTAATGGCTCTGGCCATATGGCTAAGCAGTGCACCGCCACGAAGCAAAACGTTGTAAACGTAGTATTCGACGAAAAACGCATGAAACAGCTGAAAATCAATAACAACAATGTGTCTTGTTTGGTGGACACTGGAGCAGACGTTTCGCTAATGCGTAAGGGTGTATATGACCAAATATGTAGCAATTGTGAACTGAGAAAAAGTTTTGCTAGACTGTATGGCTTAGGCAACGTCGCCGCCGATGTGTTAGGAGAATTTACAACACAAGTCGTTGTTGACGAGTTGAGTACACAACATACGTTTTTGGTTGTTAAAGATAGCAAAATAAATGTAGACGCAATTGTAGGGTATGATTTTTTGAAAAAGTTTTTGGTAATCTTAAATGCCAAGGGGTATAATTTTTCACGATCAGAAGATGACAAAAATGCAGGAGAAACTAGTTACAATGTTGTAAATGTTGTTCATAGCAGCAATGAGGTAGATGTAGAACCTAAATACAAAGAAGCAGTCAAACAGTTGATTGATAACTATAAGCCGAGTTTTATTCAATCAGACTGTCACATTAAATTAAATATTGTTCCGAAAAGCGACAATATTGTTCTTCGCGAATCACCTAGCCGATTGTCAGTAATGGAAAGGGAATTTGTACGTAAGCAAGTAGCTGAATGGCTGCAAAAGGGCATTATCCGCGAATCATGCTCAGAAATCGCTAGCAAGGTTGTGCTGGCAAAGAAAAAAGACGGAAGCTACAGATTGTGCGTTGACTTTCGTAAATTAAATTCCATGGTTATGAAAGACAGGTTTCCAGTACCGATTGTCGAAGAGGTTCTTGAGAAAATGCAGGGTGCAAAATATTTTACCGTGATGGACCTTGCAAATGGATTTTTCCACGTCGAAGTCGAGGAGCAATGCAAAAAATACACTGCGTTTGTCACAAAAGAAGGCCTTTATGAATTTAACAGGGCTCCATTTGGCTTTTGTAATTCACCCGCTGTTTTCATAAGATATGTTAACCACATTTTTCAAAAATTAATTAACGCAGGTATAATGGAAATTTATGTTGATGATATTGTTATTTTTGGAGGTACAGCAGAACAATGCTTGGACAATATGCAAATGGTATTGAACCAAGCCCAGCAGTATGGTTTGGAAATTAAGTGGGCGAAATGCCAATTTTTGAAAAAGAGAATCGCGTTTTTGGGACACGAAGTTGAGAATGGGCGTGTCTGGCCGGGGAAAAGCAAAGTCAAAGCTGTCAAAAACTTTCCGATACCAAAAAGCATTCGAGACGTACAGGCTTTTTTGGGTTTAACCGGATATTTTCGCAAGTTTATTCGTAATTATGCTGGTATAGCTAGGCCCTTGACACAACTGTTAAGAAAAGACGAAGTATTTCAGATAAAAGAAGAAGAAATAAAGGCAGTTGATGATTTGAAAGCGGCACTCGTTGCAGAACCAGTACTGCAAATATATAAGCAGAACGCTGAGACACAGCTACACGTCGATGCGTCGAAACATGGGTTCGGGGCAACGCTGATGCAGCTCCAGAACGGAGAATGGCATCCGGTTTTCTACTGGAGTAAAAAGACTTCTCCCCAAGAAGAAAAACTACACAGCTATTTTCTTGAGGTAAAAGCAGCATACTTAGCCACAAAAAAGTTGCGTCACTACCTGATGGGTATACAGTTTACACTAGTTACAGATTGCTCAGCTTTCAAGCAGACAAATGCGAAAAAAGATATACCACGCGAATTGGTTCAATGGTTGATGTATCTGCAAGATTTTGCGTACAATATAGAGCACCGATCTGGCAACAGAATGAAACATGTGGATAGCTTAAGTCGATTTCCCGTGATGACAGTGACCTCAGAAATTCAAGCCCAGATCGCAAGAGCTCAGAAGCAGGACGCACATTTGACAGCTGTAGCAGAGATTCCTAAAGAAAAGCCATATGAAAACTTTAAATTAAAAAATCAATTAGTTTATAAACAAGTCGATGGGCAGGATGTATTGGCTATACCAAAGAGCATGGAGAATGAAATAATTAAAGAGACGCATAGATTTGGGCACATGGGTTGCCAAAAGACAATGCATGCTATACGACAGAGTTACTATATTCCACATCTTGAAAAAAAAGTTCAGCAGGTAATTCAAAATTGTGTCGAATGCATTATGCACAATCATAAGCTGGGTAAGAAAGAAGATTATCTGCATTGTATCGACAAAGGGGACAGTCCCCTTTCTACCCTCCATGACGACCACTTGGGTACTCTGGATACAACATCAAAGTGTTACAAGTATATTTTCGCTATCGTCGATGGTTTCTCCAAGTATACGTGGATATACCCTACAAAGAGCACAGATGCACAGGAAGTTGTAAGGCACCTGGAGTCATGGGTGACAATATTCGGCAGTCCGCTGCGTATAATAAGCGACAAAGGCACAGCGTACACGTCGAAACTGTTTAAAGAATTTTGCGCAAAAAATAAAATCGACCATGTTGAGGTAACAACCGGCGTCCCAAGGGGAAACGGTCAGATCGAGAGAGTGAACCGCGTAATTATTTCTATTCTAGCAAAGATGTCAACAAAAGAGCCGGATAAATGGTACAAATATACGTCACAAGTGCAACGCGCAATCAATTCTCACGTTCACTCTTCTACAAAGTTTACACCGTTTGAAGTGATGTTCGGTGTAAAGATGCGAAACGAAGCCGATATAGAGCTGCTAAAAGTACTCCGAGAAGAACTGCTGGTAGTCGCACAAGATGAGTGAAACCAAATCCGCCAGGAAGCCAGAAAACAAATACTTAAAGCGCAAGAAGTGTACAAATCCAACTATGATAGAAAACGAAAAGGAGAGCATGGATATCAGATATCCGATTTAGTAGCCATCAAAGTCACACAGTTCGTAACAGGTAAAAAACTGGCCAGTAAATACATCGGGCCATACGAAGTAAGCAAAGTTAAAAGGCATGGCAGATATGATGTGAAAAAAGTTGGGAACTTTCGAGGCCCAAGTCAAACATCAACTAGCGCAGATAATATGAAGCTCTGGCGCTATTACGAGCACAATGAAGACGATCAAGACGAAGCGTCATCTGAGGCATATGACAATCAGGATGACCGAGTGTGAGATGGCAGCCCTGAATCATACCAGTAACACCCCTGTACGAAGTAGGGAAGAGGAACAAGAGCAACGATAAAGAAGTCAGTCGTCATCGTAACCACTCAGCAGCAGCAGTCGTAATTTTGCAGTAATTTTTGCTAACCATTAATTTTCATTTCACTTTCATATTTTAATCATTCTTCTTAATGTACTTAATTACTATTTAATAATAAATGAAGCATATTCAAGCTTACATATATTAACTTATTTATTCATAACATATTTAACCGTCCTGTGCATAGATGGGTACCCGGGTACCTTTTTATACCTTTCATGAAAATGAAATGGTATATTAATTTCGTCACGAAACCCAAAATTGTAAGTCCTTAAAGGAAAATAGATAGACCCACCAGTAAGTATACAGATATAATCAGGTTGAAGAGCTGAGTTGATTTAGCCATGTCCGTCTGTCCGGCTGTCTGTTTGTATGCAAACTAGTCCCTCAATTTTTGAGATATCTTAATAAAATTTGGTGAGCGGGTGTATTTGGGTGTCCGATTAGACATTTGTCGGAACCGGCCGGATCGGACCACTATAGCATATATCCTCCATACAACCGATTTTTCAGAAAAAGAGGATTTTTGTAATATCTTACTCAATTTAACAGATTGAAGCTTCAAACTTCACCATATACTTTCGTATATTGCACATATTGTTGCCTGCAAAAATTGATGAGATCGGTCGTATATATAGTATATATCCCCCACAACCGATTGTTCAGATAAGAAACTTTTCGTAATTACTGCCCTATTTTAAGAGCTAGAAGCTTCAAATTTCAACGAATGCTTACGTATATAGCATATATTGTTGTCTGAAAAAATCATACAGATCGATGGTATATATAGTATATATATGGTGGTATATATAGTATATATATATAGTATATATATATAGTATATATATGTGGCGACAGCCACAAATAGATTATTAGTTATCAAACACAATCGAGTGCTATCGAAGGTGTTATCGTTTTCACCTATCACCTTTAGCTAATTCCCACCAACAGTCAAATCATATTATGTACATTGTATTTTTACCTTTTCTTCTATTTACTCAAATTCGTACACTCTCATAATGCAGTTAAGACTGGTTTGATTTTTAAGTCCTGTTATTAAAAATCATACGATTCTAACGCTCTACAATATGGTTTGGCTTTAGGCTTAATATTTAGTCAAATGTAATTTTAGTTTTAGTTTCTTTACTGTACCAATAAAGACCAGTTCGTATTTTAGCTTACGCGTTATGGTTTTATTTTATATTCACCGGCCGCGCCGCTAAACTGGTGACCCCGACGTGATTCCTTTTTAAGGAAAGTGTCAATTCGCGTACGAACTAGTTTTTTTTTTTACAACCAAAAGCCACGCTAAAATTTTCTTCAGCAACTGGCATCAAAAAATTATATATTTTTTTTAAAAAAGTAAGTACATCAGAAAAAATGTTTTTTTTAAAGTGAGTGTTTAAAAAAAAACATCATAGAGATTATCACCGCTGGTGCATTGCGGAGCACCCAGGACGTTCTGCTGCACTGGTGTTATTTGAGGGACACTAATATGTGCAAATCAAATTGTGGTAATTACGATTATTCGGTGATATAATATTTAAAAGGGCTGCGTAATTCTGCCCATCAGCAAACCCTATATTTTTATATTTTTCGAGACTGCCGAAAATCAAATTCTGTAAAATGCCTAACAGTGACGATAATAATTCCGACATTAAACCAATAGTTCTCGGGTCCATAAAGGCTCCTAGCTTTTGCCCCGAACGTGTAAATTTGTGGTTTGCTCAGCTCGAGGCTCAGTTTATGATTCACAGCGTTAGTACTGAAATCGCAAAGTTTAATTACGCCGTGTCACTAATTGATACACGATACGCCGCTGAGGTAGAAACCCTTATAATTAAACCCCTAAAACTGAACCCTACACAGAACTCAAAAAAGTGTTGACCAGTTGTTTTACAAAGTCCGAAGAAGCTAAACTTCGCCAACTTCTTGATGGTGAACAAATCGGCGACAGAACACCGTCACAATTCCTGAGACACCTAAAATCTCTAGCGCCTAACGTAGACGAAGCAGTAGTTAAAACCAAATGGTTGTCGGGGCTGCCCGAGCAAACACGTGCCCTTCTCACCGTCCAAACAAACGCTTCACTAGAGGAGCAACCACGCATGGCTGACAAGTTGCACGAGATCGTAAAAGGACACGTTGCTTCCGCACAGGCAACCACTTCATCGACACATTCAGCCATGGAGCAGAAAATTAACGCACTCAGCCAGCAAATTGAAGCACTCACAATGCAGTTAAACCATAATAGAGGAAGGTCCACTTCTCGCAACCGTCCAAGTTCTAAAAATCGCAATTCTTCAGGTGGGCGTTTGAATAAATCTACTGGTACGTGCTGGTATCATACTAAATTCGGTAGCCAAGCACGTAAATGCGCCACAGGGTGCACATTTAAGGGAAACGCCAACCAGAATCCCTAGAGGCGGATAGTGATTCTGCAACTTCTTCACGCCGTCTGTTCGTTAAAGACCGAGCCACTGGCACACAATATCTCGTGGACACTGGTTCGGATCTCTCCGTGTATCCATATGGCTTGTTAAAGAAAGCCTCTCGTAGCCGCATTGGTTACCAACTCTACGCAGCTAACGGAACACTAATCCAGACGTACGGCCTTATAACTATGGCACCCGACCTCGGACTTAGGCGAGACTTTACCTGGCAATTTATCGTGGCTGACGTCACGAAGCCAATAATCGGCGCCGACTTTCTCAGTCATTTTGACTTATTAGTCGATTTAAAACGTAAATGCCTGCGTGATGGAATTACCAATTTGACCAGCAAAGTCATGCTGCTGGACACAAAATCAGCTGATTCAATCAAAGCTATTGGCGGTGATTCCATATACATAAGACTACTACGCGAGTACGAAGACATTACGCGACCTGATACCACCTATTCAAGGACCAAGAAACACGCGACGATGCGTCACATCAAGACGACCGACGGTCCACCCGTAAAAAGCAAACCTCGTCGCCTTTGTCCCCAAAAACTTAAAATCGCGCAAGAGGAGTTCAGAAAAATGATAGAACTCGGTATCTGCCGACCCTCGGATAGTCCCTGGTCTTCACCACTGCATCTTGTGCAGAAGAAGTCCGGAGAATGGAGACCATGTGGCGATTACCGCCCTTTAAATGCCCGAACGATACCGGATAACTACTCCTTACGTTACATTGAAGACTTTGCTGCAAATTTCTATAATAAGAACGTTTTCTCCGTCTTCGATTTAGTTCGCGCATTTCTACAAATTCTCGTGGCCCCCGAAGACGTTCCTAAAACGGCAATTATTACACCTTTTGGCCTATTCGAGTTTATGTATATGACTTTTGGTCTTAGGAACGCCGCTCAAACTTTCCAAAGGTTTATCGACGAGGTCACGAGAGACTTGGATTTCGTTTTCCCATACATTGACGACCTTCTTGTCGCATCCAAGGACGAGTTTGAACATCTCGAACATTTAAAAATTTTGTTTAAACGCCTCCGAGACTATGGGTTGGTTATTAATTTGCCAAAATGTCAAATCGCGCAACCAGAAGTAAAATTTTTAGGCCACCTTATCAATAAAGATGGAATAAGACCTCTCCCGGACAAAGTTGAGGCCATCATCAAGATGGAACCTCCCAAAACCATTAAATCTTTACGTGGATTTCTTGGCACCGTTAATTTTTATAGGAAATTTATTAGGAACGCAGCAGAACTTTTGTCTCCTTTAAACAAAGTCCTTGAAGGCCCTAACTTAAAAGGTTCTCATCCTGTCGACTGGACTCCGAATCTTCAACGCGCTTTCGACGCTGCCAAACAAGCTCTTGCCGACGCTACCCTGCTAGTTCATCCAAGCAACAACGCAAAATGGGCTGTTTTTACGGATGCGTCCGAATACGGAATCGGAGCCGTCTTGCAGCAACGAGTGAACAATGAATGGCAACCCCTGGCGTTTTTCAGCCGAAAATTGACACCTTCTATTCAGAAGCTTTCGACATACGACCGGGAATTGTATGCAATTTCAGATGCTGTAAAACATTTCCGTCACATCTTTGAAGGACGAAACATTACGATCTATACTGATCATAAGCCACTACAGCACGCATTCCAACAACGCACGGAACGAGCATCGCCGTGGCAATTTCGTAGGCTTGACTTTATCGGTCAATTCACAACCGATATTCGCCACATATCGGGTAATGACAACATCGTTGCTGATACGTTATCACGCCTCGAAGCCATCGCTGCGCCAATCACGCACCAAGAACTCGCCGATTCTCAAAGAGATGACAGCGAATTACAACAACTCCTGCGCAACACTACACCGCTCAACCTGAAAGCCATTCACATTGACGGCGGACCAGCAGTGTATTGTGACATCGCGACAGGTACAGTGCGTCTATACGTCCCAGCGCAACTTAGGAAAAAAGTTTTTAATTCCCTCCACTCACTCGCACACCCTGGCATTAGGGCATCACAAAAGTTAGTAGCAAAACGGTATGTCTGGCCCTCTATCAACAAAGATTGCCGCGAATGGGCAAGAGCATGTATCGATTGTCAACGCAACAAGATACAACGACACGTTTCATCTCCGATTGCTAACTTCCAACCACCATCCGAAAGATTCGAGCACATCCACATCGACCTCGGAACACTGCCAGTGTCAAAAGGTTTCAATCGTTGCCTTACTATAGTCGACCGCTTCACACGCTTTCCAGAGGCAATTCCGCTTGAAAACGGATCAACCGAAGTTGTAGCACGCGCCTTGATTCATCACTGGATTGCACGCTACGGAGTACCTAAACGAATTACATCTGACCAAGGCGGTCAATTTGAATCTATTTTATTTCGCACTCTCACTGAATTATTTGGAATAAAGGATTTACGTACGACAGCGTTTCATCCACAAGCAAATGGACTTGTGGAGCGCCTTCACCGACAGCTGAAAGCTGCACTTCTATGCCACAACGAGTCATGGTACGATGCATTACCAGCTGTTTTGTTAGTTTTACGAGCTGCATGGAAGGATGATATCGCCGCAACCCCGGCTGAACTTGTGTATGGCGAACCCATACGCCTACCAGGTGAACTTCTTACACCGTCAAAGAAGAATATATCGCCGTCTAATTTGTTAAGTATCCTCAAAAATCATTTTAATACGTTGGCACCGACAGAAATGTCGCGCCACGGAAAAAAATCTGTTTTTCTTTACAGAAACTTTCAAACGTGCACTCATGTTTTAGTACGCAACGACCTCATAAGACCGTCATTTTCACCACCCTACGAGGGACCCTATCGCGTCATCAGTCGCCATGAAAAGTACTTCGTCGTCGATTTCAAACGCTCGCCAACAGCAATATCGATCGACAGACTCAAACCTGTGTACGAAGCTTGCAGCGACGAAGTTTATGGCGATCAAGAATCATCCAAATCTGATAAGCAACGCAAAGATGTCAAAATTTCTAGTACGAAAACATTATACTATTAATTAATACAGTTATAATCATTCATAACATACATTTCATAACATACAATCATTTTAATGTATTCTTTTTTGAAGCTAATTTGTTTCTCTTCGCATTCAATGTACATTTTTGTTTAATAGTTATTCTTTTTAAGTAAAAAAAAAAAACAAGGGGAGTACTGTGGCGACAGCCACAAATAGATTATTAGTTATCAAACACAATCGAGTGCTATCGAAGGTGTTATCGTTTTCACCTATCACCTTTAGCTAATTCCCACCAACAGTTAAATCATATTATGTACATTGTATTTTTACCTTTTCTTCTATTTACTCAAATTCGTACACTCTCATAATGCAGTTAAGACTGGTTTGATTTTTAAGTCCTGTTATTAAAAAATCATACGATTCCAACGCTCTACAATATGGTTTGGCTTTAGGCTTAATATTTAGTCAAATGTAATTTTAGTTTTAGTTTCTTTACTGTACCAATAAAGACCAGTTCGTATTTTAGCTTACGCGTTATGGTTTTATTTTATATTTACCGGCCGCGCCGCTAAATATATAGTATATATATATATATTTTCGCAATTTTAGCCCCATTTTAGCAGCTAGAAGCTTCAAATTTCACCGAACGCTTACGTATATGGCATATATTGTTGTCTGAAAAAAATCATAGAGATCGGTTGTATATATAGTATATATCTCATACAACCGATTGTTCAGATAAGAAACTTTTCGCAATTTCTACCCCATTTTAACAGCGGCGGCCACCGTGGTGTGATGGTAGCGTGCTCCGCCTATCACACCGTATGCCCTGGGTTCAACTCCCGGGCAAAGCAACATCAAAATTTTAGAAATAAGATTTTTCAATTAGAAGAAAATTTTTCTAAGCGGGGTCGCCCCTCGGCAGTGTCTGGCAAGCGGTCCGATTGTATTTCTGCCATGAAAAGCTCTCAGTGAAAACTCATCTGCCTTGCAGATGCCGTTCGGAGTCGGCATAAAACATGTAGGTCCCGTCCGGCCAATTTGTAGGGAAAAATCAAGAGGAGCACGACGCAAATTGGAAGAGAAGCTCGGCCTTAGATCTCTTCGGAGGTTATCGCGCCTTACATTTATTTATTTTTTACGTATATAGTATATATTGTTGTGTCAAAAAATCATAGAGATTGGTGATATATATAATATATATATGATGGTATATATAGTATATATATACAGTATATATATACAGTATATATATATTTTTTTTGCAATCTCGGCCCCATTTTAACAGCTAGAAACTTCAAATTTCACCAAATGCTTACGTGTATAGCATATATTGATGTCTGAAAAAATCATTGAGATCGGTGGTATACATAGTATATATCTCATACAACCGATTGTTCAGATAAGAAACTTTGCGCAATTTTTGCCCCGTTTTAACAGTTAGAAGCTTCAAATTTCACCAAATGCTTACGTATATAGCATATATTGTTGTCTGAAAAAATCATAGAGATCGGTGGTATATATATTATATACTTCATATAAACTGTCATTTTTGCCCCTTTTTTACGGATAGAAGCTTCAAAATTCCTCAAATTTCATCAAATAGTTACGTTTACTTCAAATATTTTTGAAATGCGTGATTCGTAGTCATAGTTTTTACATGCAGACCACAAAAAACGTGAAGCTTTGCATCCTCACACAAAGTACCTACCTATTTTTATACCTTTCATGAAAATGAAATGGTATATTAATTTCGTCACGAAACCTAAATTGTAAGTCCTTAAAGGAAAATAGACAGACCCACCATTAAGTATACCGAAATAATCAGGTTGAAGAGCTGAGTTGATTTAGCCATGTCCGTCTGTCTGTTTGTATGCAAGCTAGTCCCTCAATTTTTGAGATATCTTGATAAAATTTGGTGAGCGGGTGTATTTGGGTGTCCGATTAGACATTTGTCAGAACCGGCCGGATCGGACCACTATAGCATATATCCTCCATACAACCGATTGAAGCTTCAAACTTCACCATATGCTTTCGTATATTGCACATATTGTTGCCTGAAAAAATTCATGAGATCGGTCGTATATATAGTATATATCCCCCACAACCGATTGTTCAGATAAGAAACTTTTCGTAATCACTGCCCTATTTTAAGAGCTAGAAGCTTCAAATTTCAACGAATGCTTACGTATATAGCATATATTGTTGTCTGAAAAAATCATACAGATCGATGGTATATATAGTATATATATGGTGGTATATGTAGTATATATATGGTGGTATATATAGTATATATATAGTATATATATAGTATATATATATAGTATATATATATATTTTCGGAATTATAGCCCCATTTCAGCAGCTTACTTACTTACTTAATTGGCGCTTAACCGTCTAAACGGTTATGGCCGTCCAACAAGGCGCGCCAGTCGCTCCTTCGCTCCGCCAACCGGCGCCAATTGGTCACACCAAGGGAGTTTAAATCGTTTTCCACCTGGTCCTTCCAACGGAGTGGGGGCCGCCCTCTACCTCTGCTTCCATAGGCGGGTTCCGATAGAAACACTTTCCTGGCCGGAGCATCATCTTTCATTCGCATAACATGGCCTAGCCAGCGCAGCCGCTGCGTTTTAATTCGCTGGACTATGTTGATGTCTGCGTATAGCTCGTACAGCTCATCATTAAATCTTCTTCGGTACTCGCCATCGCCAACGCGTAGAGGTCCATAAATCTTTCGAAGAACTTTTCTCTCGAACACTCCCAAAGCCGCTTCATCTGCTGTTGTCATGGTCCATGCTTCTGCCCCATATAGCAGGACGGGTACGATAAGTGACTTGTAGAGTATGATTTTCGTTCGCCGAGAGAGGACTTTACTTTTCAATTGCCTACCTAGTCCAAAGTAGCATTTATTGGCAAGATTGATTCTTCGCTGGATTTCAGTGCTGATGTTGTTGCTAATGTTGATGCTGGTTCCCAAATAAACGAAGTCTTTTACTATTTCGAAATTATGGCTGCCAACAGTAGCGTGGTTGCCAAGGCGCATATGCGCTGACTCTTTGCTCGATGACAGCAGGTACTTCGTTTTGTCCTCATTCACCATCAAACCCATCTTTACCGCTTCTTTTTCCAGCTTGGAGTAAGCAGAACTAACAGCGCGGGTGTTTAGGCCGATGATATCAATGTCATCAGCATATGCCAGTAATTGCACGCTTTTATAGTATATTGTTCCAGTGCGGTTAAGTTCTGCAGCTAGTATAATTTTCTCCAGCATCAAATTAAAGAAATCGCACGATAGGGGGTCACCCTGTCTGAAACCTCGTTTAGTTTCGAACGGCTCGGAGAGGTCCTTCCCAATTCTGACTGAGCTGATGGTGTTGCTCAACGTCATTTTGCACAGCCGTATAAGTTTTGCGGGGAAACCAAATTCAGACATAGCGGCATATAGGCAGCTCCTTTTCGTGCTGTCGAAGGCGGCTTTAAAATCGACGAAGAGGTGATGTGTGTCGATTCTCTTTTCACGGGTTTTTTCCAAGATTTGGCGCATTGTGAAAATCTGGTCGATGGTAGATTTACCAGGTCTGAAGCCGCACTGATAAGGTCCAATCAGCCGGTTCACGGTGGGCTTCAATCTTTCGCACAATACACTTGAAAGGACCTTATATGCGATATTAAGAAGGCTGATTCCACGATAGTTGGTGCATTTTGCAGTATCCCCCTTCTTGTGGACTGGGCAAAGAACACTTAGATTCCAACCGTCGGGCATGCTTTCGTCCGCCCATATTTTGCTAAGAAGCTGCTGCATGCGCCTTACCAACTCCTCGCCGCCGAACTTGAATAGCTCCGCAGGCAATCCATCAGCGCCCACGGCCTTGTTGTTTTTCAATGTGGTTATTGCTATTCTAACTTCGTCATAATCGGGCGGGGGGACATATATTCCATCATCATCGATTGCGGGATCGGGTTCTTCATCTCTGCGCGGTGAATTGCTGCCTCCATTTAGGAGAGCAGAGAAGTGTTCCCTCCATAATCTAAGCACTCTCTGGACATCAGTTACAAGGTCGCCGTTTTCATTCCTACAGGAGTTTGTCCCGGTCTTAAAACCTTCCGTCTGTCGCCGTATTTTTTGGTAGAATTTCAGCAGCTAGAAGCTTCAAATTTCACCGCACGCTTACGTATATGGCATATATTGTTGTCTGAAAAAGTCATAGAGATCGGTTGTATATATAGTATATATCTCATACAACCGATTGTTCAGATAAGAAACTTTTCGCAATTTCTACCCCATTTTAACAGCTATATGCCGATTGCTTACGTATATAGTATATATTGTTGTGTCAAAAAATCATAGATATTGGTGATATATATAATATATATATGATGGTATATATAGTATATATATACAGTATATATATATTTTTTTTGCGATTTCGGCCCCATTTTAACAGCTAGAAGCTTCAAATTTCACCAAATGCTTACGTATATAGCATATATTGATGTCTGAAAAAATCATTGAGATCGGTGGTATACATAGTATATATCTCATACAACCGATTGTTCAGATAAGAAACTTTGCGCAATTTTTGCCCCGTTTTAACAGTTAGAAGCTTCAAATTTCACCAAATGCTTACGTATATAGCATATATTGTTGTCTGAAAAAATCATAGAGATCGGTGGTATATATATTATATACTTAATATAAACTGTAATTTTTGCCCCTTTTTTACGGATAGAAGCTTCAAAATTCATCAAATAGTTACGTTTACTTCATATATTTTTGAAATACATGATTCGTAGTCATAGTTTTTACATGCTGACTACAAAAAAGGTGAAGCTTTGCATCCTCACACAAAGTACCTACCTATTTTTTATTTTATATTTATCTTGAAAATCGTTTAGATATGTTCAAATTTCACCAAATGTTCTCGTGTATAGCATATATTGTTGTCTGAAAAAATCATAGAGACCGGTGGTATATAAAATCTCATACAATTGATTGTTCAGATAAGAAACTTTGCGCAATTTCTTCCCCATTTTAACAGCTAGAAGCTTCAAATTTCACCAAATGCTTACGTGTATAGTATACATTGTTGTCTGAAAAAATCATTGAGATCGGTGGTATATATAGTATATATCTCATGCAACCGATTGTTCAGATAAGAAACTTTGCGCAATTTCTGCCCGTTTTAACATCTAGAAGCTTCAAATTTCACCAAATGCTTACGTATATAGCATATATTGTTGTCTGAAAAAATCATAGAGATCGGTGGTACATATATTATATACCCCATATAAACTGTATTTTTTTGCCCCTTTTTTACGGCTAGAAGCTTCAAAATTCATAACATTTCATCAAATAGTTACGTTTACGTCATATATTGTTGAAATACGTTATTCGTAGTCATAGTTTTTACACGCAGACCACAAAAAACCTGAAACTTTGCATCCTCACACAAAGTACCTACCTATTTTTTATTTTATATTTATCTTAAAAATCGTTTAGGTATGTAGATCTGTTCACTAGATATTTCTTATCTTATACATCCGATTATTCGGAGATTACGAACGGGATAAGATTATTGTTCAGCCCCATTCATGAAAGGTATGAAGTCTTCGGCATAGCCCAAGACAGTCCCGTCCTTACTTGTTCACATTCAAAAGCCATTTTTAAATAATCTACAAATAGAAACGAGTTAAAATTTTGTGGCATCGTATGGGAAGTTTTCTACAAAAAGGGGAGACAATTTTTTCAAATATAATTTCATAAAGATGATTTTTTTAATAAATTAGTTTTTTATTACTAGTTCTCATGGCTGGGATACCCAAGTACCACTCGTATTTCTCACGTTTTTACGTAATCTGCAAATAGAAACAAGTAACAATTTTGTGTCGTCCTATGGGAATAAGTTTTCTACAAGAGGGAGAGAAAATTTTTTCAAATACACTTTCATAAAGATGGTTTTTTAATAAATAAGTTTTTTATTACTAAAATTAGTTTTTTATTACTAGTTCTCATGGCTGCGATACCCAGGTACCACTAGTAGTTCTCGCGTATGAACTGCCTTGTGGTACCCGTGTACCCAGCCATGCGAACTAAGAAGAAAAATTATTCATGAATAGGACGGTTAAATAGAATCTTTTAGGACGGTCATACTCTTGTCAGTGTGTCTCGTGTAAGGGATGGTTGCTTCGGACAGGTTGTTCTGGGCTAGACCCCAAAACCAGACGTCCACGTAACTTCTATTAATCTTTTGTGGCTCCTTGCTGTTCATGTCCTAGGAGGTCCCGTGGTCTGCGCCTTAGCCCCCCCCCCCCCCCCGCTACCTTTCAGCAGCCCCGCTGCTCAGCAAGTCACAACAAGTACCCGCTGTTGCTCGCACCCCACGGCGCCACCAACTCACACGGCTGCTCCCACTCATACCATCCATAATCTCCGTAGTAGAGTCGGGAGCAATGTCGAGTATCAGCCCCTGCCCCCGTCTTCTTCCCCGCTCTTTTCCGGCAGCAATTGTGTAGGTCAGGGAAACAGACTCTTAGTCCCTACCTCCCTTTGCACCGTTTGCCAGCACAGAATATATACGTTTTCGACATCCGCCCAATGCAGCTTCTGCCATGTACGGTGCCACTTTCCTAGATGTCCTGGTCTCCGCGACGGCAACCCCCCGACGGGTTTCATTGCGCCATGCTGCCAAGCCGCATACCCAAATACACCGGGTACCCCAATGCCTACCCAAGGACGTCTAGTCCCAGGACCTCAACAGCAATCGCTTTCTGGCCTTCCACAACCCAGGCGTAGTCACCCATCACTTACTCCCAGAGTGACGACGTCTCCCCTATGCACTTCAGAATTCTGCAATTAAACTGTAATGGACTAACGGGGAAGATCACGGAGATAGTCGACTTCATGAAGCGGCACAACATCCGCATTGCTGCGATTCAAGAGACTAAACTGACAGCAAGATCTGCATTGCAGACCTGTTCTGGGTATAATGTCCACAGAAAAGATCGCGAGAGCGGAAATGGAAGCGGCCTCGTGTTTATCATACACCACACTGTGCAATATCATATATTTGATCCCGACATCGACCGAAGGGACAGTGTCTTAGAACGTCAATGATTATCTGTCCGGCCGGGCGATGCAAATCTAGAAATCATCAACATCTACATCCCTCCTGTAACCTGTTGCCCCAGTGGATACCGCCCTGATATCAGCGGCGTACTCACTGGAAACAATCGCACTATCTTAGGCGATTTCAATGCCCATCACGATCTATGTCATTCAAACTTGAGGGTGGACAGTAGGGGTGAGATGTTAACGGATCAAATAGAAGAAACGACGTTCTGCACTATAAACAGAGACGCCCCCACACGTATGGTAGGAAGCTGTCACAGTTCGCCGGATATTTCAATCGTGAGCGCAGAAGTCGTAAACTGCGTCAACTGGCAGCCGATGGTAACATTGGCATCCGACCACCTGCCTATACTTATTTCGTTCGAGCGTCCCGCCGACTTCATCGTTGCAGAAAACGCACTTTAATTAACTTTAAAAAAGTAAAGTGGGACGAATACAAAACCTATACAGACAACCGCTTTGCTGCCCTCCCTATCCCTCTTCCCGGAAGAGGCCGCAAGCTTAGCGAGAGAACGTGACCTTATAAGACAGCTCGATCCCGGCGACCCCCAAATAAGGGACATAAACCAACGCATCAGATTGCTTGTGGATGAACACAAGCGGGCGAAATGGGAGGAGCACCTAAGAGGTTGTAACCTCTCTACCGGTGTAGGTAAACTTTGGTCCACTGTAAAGTCCCTATCGAATCCGTCTAGGCACAATGACAAAGTTTCCATCGCCTTTGGCGACAAAGTGCTGCGGTCGACAAAAATAAACGGAGGGCCAACAGACGCGCACGTAAACATAAGTTCAGCGCGTCATCAATTACCATCACCGCCAAAGAGGTTGAGGATGCCATCGGTCATGCTAAACCATCCAAAGCAGTGGGCCCAGAGGGCATAGCCATGCCGATGCTTAAAAGTCTAGGGAAAGAGGGTTTCAAATATTTAGCAAATGTCTTCAACCTGTCTCTTTCCACCTTTGTCATACCCGAAAAATGGAAAATGGCTATGGTGGTCCCGCAACTAAAGCCTGGGAAACCAGCTAACATAGGAGAGTCATATCGCCCGATATCTCTCCTACCGCCAGTAGCCAAGACGCTTGAAGCCATTTTGCTCCCCCACTTCAAAGCAAATTTGCAGCTAGCCTGTCATTAGCATGGATTTAGAAAACTCCATAGCACCACCACCGCGCTAAATGCTATTAGCACCCAGATAAATTGTGGTCTAAATCATAAGCCACACCATAGAACAGTACTCGTAGCGCTAGACTTATTAAAAGCTTTTGATACCGTAAACCGTGACACGTTATTGCAAGACTTGGAAGGGTCTACTCTTCCCCCATGTCTTAAAAGGTGGACCGCAAATTATCTGGGTGGTCAGCAGGCATCGGTGCAATTCAGAAACGAAATATCAAAGCCAAGAAGAATTAAACAATGGGTTCCTCAGGGTGATGTCCTATCCCCACTTTAGTTTAATTTTTACATATCAAAACTACCTTCGCCACCAGAAGCAGTTGCTATCGTTTCTTACGCCGATGACTGCACAATAATGACCACAGGCCCGGGTCCAAAGATCGATGAGCTTTGCAACAGAATAAAGGGCTACCTCCCTGATCTCTCCAGTTTTTGCGCCTCGCGAAACCTGGTATTATCACCGACTAAATCATCCGCGACCCTATTTACAACTTGGACGTCCCAAATGTCGACCACTTTGAACATCCACGTCGATGGCACTACGCTACAGACTGTCCTACACCCCAAAATCTTAGGTGTGACGTTTTATCAGGATCTACATTTTGGTGAGCACGCAGCCGCAATAATGAAAATCCAGAGCCGTAATAAAATCCTCAAATCCCTTGCTGGCAGTACTTGGGGAAAATACAAAGAAACGCTCATTGCCACATACAAAACAATTGGCCAGCCGTTTGCGTGTTACGCGTCCCCTATATGCCCGCCAAGCCTAAAAACTACCCACTGGAAGAAGCTACAGGCCTGCCAAAATACTGCGCTCAGAACCGCCACGGGCTGCCTTCTTATGCCCCCAGAACACCATCTACATAATGAGGCGAGAATACTCCCCATCAAGGAGAGAAATGAGATGCTAACCAAACAGTTCCTGTTGAATACCCAGAAACCTGGTCATCCCAACAGACATGTGATTGATGAGCCAGCACCGCCTAGGGACTTAAGGGGTCATCTCCGTAAACATTTTGAGGAAATACGGCACCTGAGAACTCAGCAGTATGAAGCAAAAAAACACAAGCAGGTCCTTGGTGAACTCCACAAACAGGCGTCGGATCTTTATGCCGGGAATTGCTCGGTGAATGCAGTACTCGGGGTACAGTACCCAAAACTTGCGGAAGAGGAACGCATACTCCCCAGGGAAATGCGAGTAACTCTGGCTCAACTTCGTTCTGGATACTGTAACAGGTTAAACTCTTACATATCCAGAATCAACCCCGACATACAAAATGTATGCCCCGCTTGCAATGTGTCCCCACATGACACCAACCATCTCTTTATTTGTAATGTGGAACCAACGCCTCTAACACCCCTTTGATTATGGTCCACGCTTATCGAAACAGCAAGTTTCCTTGGACTCCCGTTAGAGGATATTGATGACAATTTGTGATCGGTCGCAGCTATTAGGTGGGGCGAAACATTGCTACAACAACAACAACAGGCGCAAACTTCGGTGGAAAGCAGCGGAGGTCACTTCCACCACACCACAAAATTTAACAGCATTTTTAACATTTTTATGTATACTCATTTTCATATTCTCCCTTTTCCATACAGCCTTATTTACTGCCTTGAAAGACCTCAAAATATCTATATGCATTCGATATTCGATTTTCGTGTGGTTGTGGTAATGTTGGGGAACCCACAAAAAAAAAATTGTGAACTTAAGTGTTTTGCGCGGATATAGTTTTGGTCTCCAAACCGGTGTTGGACCCACCCAGGATAATTTTTTATAAGAGCGGCCGAAGGCCGCCAACACAAAAAGGTGTTCTGCGCAAAAATACTATGGGTACTACCCCCGGTTTCGGAGGGATTCGCGGGTCATTTTTCGGTTTTTCGTTAATATCTTTTGAACGAGTTAAAATTTTTATTTTCCGTTTTCGGATTATTAATACTGATGTTGGATGCGTATTAGCAGTGTTATGCTGCCGGCAAGCGACTTGGGGGTTTTGTTGCGGCTTTGTACTTTAGATACAATTTCGGTGGCATGCGCCTTGAAGATCAGAGTATTATCGAACGTTATCCTTAAGATCTTTGGGTGACTGACAGTCGGTAGTGTGACAACATCGACGTGAACGTTCAAAATTTGCGAAATCGGTTCCTTCCACGTCGTAAACAGGCTGGCCGTGGATTTTGTCAGTGATAATGCCAACTTGCGCGAGGTAAAGAAACCGGAAGATCGGGCAGATAGCTATTTATTTTAGAAACTAATTCATCAACTGCAGGGCCAGGTCCTGTAGCCTGGATAGAGAGTTCAATCGGAAAAAGTTTGTCTGTCGCTATTATACCATCAATATGAAAGCACATTCTGAGTAATTTTAGGTATTATTATTATATCCAAATATTGGTATTTAAAAAATTTCAGTGTACATAATTAAGAATACTAAGTATCTTAATGGAATAAAATTTCTTTTACATGCTAATAAAAACAAAAATTCTCTATAGTTCAGTTGGAAGGTTTGGCAAGGTCAAGTTCGACCTAGAACTCTTTAAATTTAAAATCATTCTACTTAGTAGGTGTTTATTTGCTGTCTCAACTGAATAATTGGTTACTGACTAGAATTTTCACGTTTTTGGGAACAACACAATTGCAAAGATTTGCAACCTAACTTATAGCTCCTCCAACCCAATTATTAGCCTCACCTAACCATGAATAATCCTGTTTATTTAGCAGGCGAAGGTTTCGTGTGGTTCTTGCTGTATAATTGGAAGCCTTAGTCTCATCGTAATTACTTAAATATTTATTGTTAGTAACTGAACGCCGTTTGCAACATTGAACAATCCCGCCCCTAATACCCGACATTAAAAAATTATGCATGTTTTCATCAGTAAACAATTCTAATTCTATTCTAGTTATGTTGGGCATTGCGTCCCAAGATAATCCTGGAGATGTATAATATTGACAAGGGTCTAGTCGATAAATTCCTTTACATAATTTTCTAAAATTTTCAAAAATGTCACTGAGGAGTAGCACATCTACTTTTAGATATAATAATAAATAATCTAATAAATTGGAACAATTAAATGTTTTCCAAACATTTTGTGCATGCTGATAATCATCGATACTGCACAATTCATTTGATAATTTATTAAAGAAATGTGAACGATCAGGTAATTGTGTTTCGCTGAGACGTTCTTCTGAATCTAAGTAGTCATATGGAAGAATACCTTTACGTTTCATTAAATCAAAGTGTTGATGGTTGAGGAAATAAGCCTTTGTTATTTATAAATCATTATTACTTAAATTCTTAGCTAAACTGTCTAAGCTAGAAGGCATGAATCGAAATGAATCTAAAAACCTAAGTTCAATTGTATCTTTATTATTAAGATATATTCTCTTTGATATTGAAATATACAACTCTTTGTTTAAGGGAATAATATTTATATCCCCCTCTACAGATGAAAACTCTTTAATAAATAAAAGACAATCATATTTAGATAAATTATGGAAAAATACAGGAACAAAATTTGATGTCTGATATTCTGAATTATATTTATTATGTGCTGGACCTCTATATTCACCAGGTAAATGGCAATGGTCTGCTACCCTATCATTTAATAAAAGTTCCATTCCACAAATATGGCAAAATATATACTCGTTTTGACGCCTAACTTGGTTGGCAGTTAATGGATGCATTCTAACTATTTTACTCCAATATAGGTGGTAAATATCTAAAACATCATGGAAAATACTTTAAAAAAAATGTTTTGGAGCATCAACACCGCTATATATTTTAAAACGATTCAGTTGGTTATTATATGAGCACTTAATAAAATAACAATAGGCATAAGGAATATGTTCTTGTACACATTGAGTCCTACTAGAATTTTGAATATCTATTGGTTTTAGAATACATTCGAAATCTGCATATATAGTAAATGGTACATCTAATTGTTTTTTGAAGTTTTCAAATTTTAGCATTCTTTTCTCAGGTGTAGGCATGCGTGTTACAATTTTTCTACAATGCTTTTTATGAGTTAGTAATTTTTCTTCCTTATCAAAATGTATTAGATATGTATTGCAAAAATATAATTTATGTTCATCTCTTGTAACTTGATGCCCCATTAATCTACTTAAATTGTTTATCCAAACATAATGGCTTCCATTGAAATCATCACTGTATAAAAAAATAAGATTAATATGATGTGATTTTTCTTCTTTTGTTAAATAATAGGGTCCTACTACCAAATTGTGTTCTATACCACATTTACTCTAATATCTGGATTATTTGATTCAAATATTTCAATATCTTTTATTTGTAATGGGAAACTTAAATTTTCAAAATTGACTACTTTAGTATTAATTAAAGTTATAAAGGAATCTTGGATATTTCTAATGTGATATGAAGAACACTTTTCTCTATTTTGTTGAGAGTTGGTAAAGAGATGAAATTATGGCCCACTTAAAGCAATATATATCATTGTTAACAATATTAATACAAGCTCTTTTATGTGCTATTACTTTTGGTAGTGGTATATATAATGAGCCTCTAATTGGTTGGTATTTTTATGTTTACTTCTAGATGAATAATTTCACCACTATTCAACCACTATCTCGCTCTTGAAATGTTTTCAGTTTTTCAACCAATTTACTAAACTTTTCCTTAATTATTTCACCAACATTATTGTTCTCCATAAATGCATCAGCCATTAATATTTGGTGTGACATTATAGCAAATTCTTCAATATTTTCTTTTATTTGAATATATTTACAAAATAACATAAAGTTAAATTTGATGCTTTCATGCTTTTCTATAGATTTCTGTAAAAGTGCAGATAATTCGTTAAAATCTTTTTCAAAAAATGTTCAACAATTAAATCATTGGGTTGATCGTTTTCCAAAACGTATATCTCAATACGATTATTAAATATAGCGTTAATACATTTAACATTACTATTTACATTACACATACAATTATTTTTATGCATATTTGTTCTCAAGTGTACTGACCATACTTGAGTCTTACATTGCTTGCAAAAAATGGGGGCTTTTTTTTATAACTTGATGTTTCATTGTAATATGTCTATCTAAATTCCTCTTCCGAGTATATATATTTTCACAAGAACTGCACGGATAAATTTTTATTTTTTTATTAATTGGCTTTTTGAGCTTTTTTCCTTTGAAATTGCTTTTAAATCCTTAAGAGCTTGATTCATAATGTGGAATATGCCTACAATAAGCAACGGTGTTAAAGAAGTAACGATTTATAAGTATTAAAGTTTATTACTGTTTACTAGAAGTGATCCTGATTAAACACGGTTGAAAATTCTTATAAAATGATTATCCGTGAAATATAGATGAGTGCTACACATTTTTTTTACCGAAAAGATGTCCAATTTATATACATTGAGCCAAGAAGCCCTCATCTATATTTCACGGATAGTCATTTTATAAGGATTTTCAACCGTGTTTAATCAGGATCACTTCTAGTAAACAGTAATAAACTTTAATACTTATACATCGTTACTTCTTTAACACCGTTGCTTATTGTAGGCATATTCCACATTATGAATCAAGCTCTTAAGGATTTAAAAGCAATTTCAAAGGAAAAAAGCTCGAAAAAGCCCATTAATAAAAAAATAAAAATTTATCCGTGCAGTTCTTGTGAAAAGATATATACTCGGAAGAGGAATTTAGATAGACATATTACAATGAAACATCAAGCTATAAAAAAAGCCCCAATTTTTTGCAATGTAAAATTCAAGTGAAACACAATGTATGGTCAATACACTTGAGAGCAAATATGCATAAAAAGAATTGTATGTGTAATGTAAATAGTAATGTTAAATGTATTAACGCTATGTTTAATAATTGTATTGAGATATACGTTTTGGAAAACGATCAACCCATTGATTTAATTGTTGAACATTTTTTTGAAACAGATTTTAACGAATTATCTGCACTTTTACAGAAATCTATAGAAAAGCATGAAAGCATCAAATTTAACTTTGAGTTATCTTGTAAATATATTCAAATAAAAGAAAATATTGAAGAATTTGCTATAATGTCACACCAAACATTAATGGCTGATGCATTTATGGAGAACAATAATGTTGGTGAAATAATTAGGAAAAGTTTAGTAAATTGATTGAAAAACTGAAAACATTTCAAGAGCGAGATAGTGGTTGGAGTATAAGTGAAATTATTCATCTAGAAGTAAACATAAATAAATACCAACCAATTAGAGGCTCATTATATATACCACTACCAAAAGCAATAGCACATAAAAGAGCTTGTATTAATAATGTTAAAAATCATATATATTGCTTTAAGTGGGCCATAATTTCGTCTCTTTACCAACCCTCAAAAAATAGAGAAATGTGTTCTTCATATCACATTAGAAATATCCAAGATTCCTTTAAAACTTTTATTAATAATAAAGTAGTCAATTTTGAAAATTTAAGTTTCCCATTACAAATAAAAGATATTGAAATATTTGAATCAAATAATCCAGATATTAGTGCAAATGTGTTTGGTATAGAAGATAATTTGGTAGTAGGACCCTATTATTTAAGAAAAGAAGAAAAATCATATCATATTGTCACGGATATTAGCATCACCAAGCTATACCATCACTAAGGCGATGCTAAGGTCATGCTAAGCGGTATTTACGTCAATATTCAAATCATGTATACACATATATAAGGCAGCCGAGAGATGTCACACACAGATGCATTTACTTATACGCCTATGTGTGTGCGAGAGACTGTAAACTACAAACTCACATACATCTGAGAGACGCTAAAAAGTAGACAATTGTAAACAAGTAGAAACTATATGAGAACTATAAACACACGAAATAGTTGGTAAGTTCTGGAAATAGAAGAGCCTAGATGTATGTAGCGTAAACTATAAAAGCGGCGCAAGCGAGTAAGAAGTAATTCAGTTTGATTTGAGATTTCGATTAAGACGCTATCTAGCGAGCAAGAGCAGTATTATTTTGAACAGTAGAGTTTCATTTCAGCTATCAATCAGTTTGGTTATTAAGCAAGCTATTCGTTGCACAGTTTGAGTGTCGTTGTGAAGTACTTTAATAAAGGCCATTTTGCAGTATTAAATATTGGAGTTATTTATTCAACAGTTTAGTGATTCGAACTTGACAGAGGGTTGCAAATAAGAGGATTTGCAAGTAAATTCGTTACAATTGGTGTCAGAAGTGGAGATTGTTGAATAAATTCCAGAGGACAACAAGGGCATGGCAAAGTTCAGTGAATTGAAGATCCAGCAACTAAAGGAGTTGGAGAGCCGTGGATTGAATACAAGCGGCGTTAAGCTCGAACTTCAGGCACGGCTACGAGAGGCAATGGAAGCAGAAGGAATTGATGTGGAAGAGTATGTCTTTCATCTTGATGGCGAGGAGACAACAGAAATTGAAGAGAAAAACGAAACATCGCAGACAATTACCAGCACAGACTTGAACATGATATTGGCTGCAATAACTGCTCCAACATCGACAGTAACATCCAAGATGGAATCGCAGGAGACACGTTTAACACCCAAGATGGTAGCACAAGAAACGCGTATGTCAGAAATGTCGACACAGATTACATCCAAGATGGAAACACAGCTGGAAGAACAGAAGACATATATGGCATCCCAACTGGAAGAGCAGAAGACATATATGGCATCCCAACTGGAAGAGCAGAAGACATATATGGCATCCCAACTGGAATCACAGGAGGCACGAATGAGACTTTGCAGGAGTTTGCCTCGGATGTTGAAAGGTTGGCACATTTGGCAAATGCGAACGCACCCGTGGAGTACACCGAGAGGGTAAAAATCCAGAGTTTTATAAGTGGCATACGGGGCGTAGAAACGAAGCGAGCAACATATGCAAACCCAAAACCTACATGCGCAGAAGAGGTATCCCATGCACTGACTCAAGAAATAGCGTCGCTTTTGAGTAAGCCAGCGTACAAGGCTCATCGTGTGGAAGTAGAAAGGCCAGAATGGGTAGACGCAATTTTGGAAGCACTGAAGGGATCTCAACAGAAGAATGCCGGAGTTATTAAATGTTTCAAGTGCGCCAGCCCAGGTCACATTGCACGTCATTGCGACCTTGGTCCTAATAGTTCCAACAATGTGGGTGGCCGTAAACGCAAAGCTGGAGGAAATGAGCAAGAGCGTGTCGGATGTAAAGAACGAAAACTTGCCCCGGCTATTGAATGTCCTTTGATATCTATCTGTGTCGCAGATTGGAAGGAAATCAAGCAGTCTTACCGTCAGGGGGAATGTGGATGGCAAGGAGCGTGTACTGACTGTAGATACGGGCGCATCTCATTCCTTGATCCGATCTGACTTGGTCAACAGGAGAGTAAAACCATTACGTGGAGCGAGGTTGCGTACGGTCACTGGCGAGTATAACAAAGTCCGGGGAGAAGTGATCTGTGAAGTCTTAATTGGGAAGGTCATGATTTTACACAAATTCGTTGTGGCGGAGATTGTTGATGAAGTTCTATAGGGAGTGGATTTCTTGGTTGACCATGACATCAAGATCGATATGCAGAGAAGGGTGATGCGTTATCAGAACCAAGATGTGCCACTTAACTTCAGTTTGGAAAAAGGGTTCAGCAGTAAGCGAGTGCTGGTGGAGGAGATTCGACAGAGACCACGAAAGTCAAGGAAAGTAGATCGAGCAAAGGTTGATGGATCGAATGGGCCAAATAAAGCGAAATCAAAAGTACCTGCGAGAAAACCACTGGCATTGACAAACCCTAATGGACGCACTAAAACGACTGAAAGAATTTTCCAGAAAGAATGCAAGGGTGGTTTCAAGCCAGCGCGTACTACTGTTGTGAAACGTTAAGACGACACTGATGATGCAAATTCAATCCGTCAAGATCAAGCTCTGCGAAGTAGTTCTTCATTGGCCAAGCAACAGAGTGCGAGGGAACGATCCAGGATAATGAGTAGTAAGATGAAATACAGGTACGACAACAAGAATAATTCGGAAGGTTTCTTGGAGGGAGATTTGGTACTGTTGTACAACCCTCACCGGCGGAAAGGTGTTCCTTCCAAATTTTGGTGCAGTTGGGAAGGCCCGTACAAAGTTGTAAAAAGGATCAGTGATGCCATCTACCGCATATAAATAATTGGGAAACCACGAAATAGAAGGGTGGTTCATTTGGAGAGGCTAGTAGCGGTTAGATCGAGAGATTCGTCTGATCGGGACGATCAGACTTAGGTGGAGGGCAGTGTCACGGATATTAGCATCACTAAGCTATACCATCACTAAGGCGGTGCTATGGCCATGCTAAGCGGTATTTACGTCAATAATCAAATCATGTATACACATATATAAGGCAGCCGAGAGATGTCACACACAGATGCATTTACTTATACGCCTATGTGTGTGCGAGAGACTGTAAACTACAAACTCACATACATCTGAGAGACGCTGAAAAGTAGACAATTGTAAACAAGTAGAAACTATATGAGAACTATAAACACACGAAAAAGTTGGTAAGTTTGATTTGAGATTTCGATTAAGACGCTATCTAGCGAGCAAGAGCAGTATTATTTTGAATAGTAGAGTTTCTTTTCAGCTATCAATCAGTTTGGTTATTAAGCAAGCTATTCGTTGCACAGTTTGAGCGTCATTGTGAAGTACTTTAATAAAGGCCATTTTGCAGTAAATATTGGAGTTATTTATTCAACAGTTTAGTGATTCGAACTTGACAGAGGGTTGCAAATAAGAGCATTTGCAAGTAAATTCGTTACAATATTAATCTTATTTCTTTATACAGTAATGATTTCAATGAAAGCCATTATGTTTGGTTAAAAAATTTAAGTAGATTAATGGGGCATCAAGTTACAAGAGATGAACATAAATTATATTTTTGCAATACATTTCTAATACATTTTGATAAGGAAGAAAAATTAGTAACTCATAAAAAGCATTGTAGAAAAATTGTAACACGCATGCCTACACCTGAGAAAAGAATGGTAAAATCTGAAAACTTCAAAAAAAAATTAGATGTACCATTTACTATATATGCAGATTTCGAATGTATTCTAAATCCAATAGATATTCAAAATTCTAGTAGGACTCAATGTGTGCAAGAACATATTCCTTATGCCTATTGTTATTTTATTAAGTGCTCATATAATAACCAACTGAATCGTTTTAAAATATATATCGGTGTTGATGCTCCAAATCATTTTTTTTAAAGTATTTTCGATGATGTTTTAGATATTTACCACATATATTTGAGTAAAATAGTTAGAATGCATCCATTAACTGCCAACCAAGTTAGGCGTCAAAACGAGGATATATTTTGCCATATTTGTGGAATGGAACTTTTATTAAATGATAGGGTAGCAGACCATTGCCATTTAGCTGGTGAATATAGAGGTCCAGCACATAATAAATGTAATTTAGAATATCAGATGTCAAATTTTATTCCAGTATTTTTCCATAATTTATCTAAATATGATTGTCATTTATTTATTAAAGATTTGTCATCTGTAGAGGGGGATATAAATATTATTTCCTTAAACAAAGAGTTGTATATTGTAATATCAAAGAGAATATATGTTAATAATAAAGATACCATTGAACTTAGGTTTTTAGATTCATTTCGATTCATGCCTTCTAGCTTAGACAGTTTAGCTAAGAATTTAAGTAATAATGATTTAGAAATAACAAAGGCTTATTTCCCCAACGATCATCACTTTGATTTAATGAAACGTAAAGCTATTCTTCCATATGACTACTTAGATTCAGAAGAACGTCTCAACGAAATACAATTACCTAATCGTTCATATTTCTTTAATAAATTATCAAATAAATCGTGTAGTATCGATGATTATCAGCATGCTCAAAATGTTTGGACAACATTTAATTGTTCCAATTTATTAGATTATTTATTATTATATCTAAAATTGATGTGCTACTCCTCAGTCACATTTTTGAAAATTATGTACAAGAATTTATCGACTAGACCCTTGTCAATATTATACATCTCCAGGATTATCTTGGGACGCAATGCTCAAAATAACTAGAATAGAATTAGAATTGTTTACTGATGAAAACATGCATAATTTTATAATGTCGGGTATTAGGGGCGGGATTGTTCAATGTTGCAAACGGTGTTCAGTTGCTAACAATAAATATTTAAGTGATTACGATGAGACTAAGGCTTCAAATTATATAATTTATTTAGATGTTAATAATTTATATGGTTATGATATGTCACAGTATCTCCCTCATAATAATTTTGAATGGATTGAAAACGTAGAAGAATTTAACGTTTTTAGCATACCAGAAGATTCTTTAGTCGGATATATATTAGAAGTAGATTTAGATTATCCCATAACCACTCACAATATTCATAATGATTTACCATTTTGTTTTGAAAATAAAAAAGTTGGCTCAATTAAAAACTCAAAGTTGATTGGTGATTTGAGAAACCAAATAAAATATATTATTCATTATAGAAACTTACAACAACGTATTAATCATGGACTTCTTTTAAAGAAAATTCATAGAATTCTAAAATTTAATCAGTCAGATTGGCTAAAAAAATATATTGATTTAAATAGCTATCATAGAACATGAGCAGCAAATAAGTTTGAGAAAAATTTCTTTAAATTATTGAATTCTGCTGTGTATGGGAAAACTATGGAAAATGTAGATAAAAGAGTAGATGTTAAATTAGTAAAGGATTGGGAAAATACTAGTATTGGGGAAGAGGTAGGAAAATATTAGGTGCTAGGGCCTTAATAGCAAAACCAGATTTCCATAGTCTAAGCAAATTTTCTAATAATTTAATGGCGATTCAATTGAAACAAGTATCAACTCTGTACACTAAACTGATGCATATTGGTTTTACCGTACTAGAACTTTCTAAATTTAAAATGTAAAGTTTTCATTATGATTATATCAAAGAGAAATATAAAAATAATATTGCTTTGAATTATATGGATACTGATTCATTCATATATGATATTCAAACTGATGACTTTTATAATGATATTCGTGATGATATTTCAAAATTTTTCGATACATCCTCATATCCAAAGGAAAATATTTTTAATTTTCCTCAGTTGAATAAGAAGGTTTTAGGTATGATGAAGGATGAATGTAATGGGAAGTTAATAAAAGAGTTTATAGGTTTAAGAGCAAAAATGTATTAATTCAAAATTGGTAACGATATAAATGAAACTAAAAAAATTAAGGGAATAAAAAAGTGTGTAACTTCTACATTGAGTTTAAGTGATTTTAGAAAATGTCTGTTGGAAAATAAATTGTAAAGCATCAATGTATACATTTAGATCTAATTTACATACGGTTTATACACAAAATATTTATAAAGTAGCTCTAAGCAATATGGATGATAAGCGAATTGTACGAAAAAATCATATTAATACTTATGCTTATGGTCATTTCGAAACCTTATAGTAGTACTTTACTGTAATATACTTAAGAAAAAAATAATAAACAATTTATATTTTATATAATTTTTTTTATTAAATAAAAATTTTAAACATAATTGATCACATATTACTGTGTTGTGTTTTTGCTTTTTGCTCATAATTGTAATGTATTGGTGACTTCAGATAATTAATCAGTTCAATCGGTGGCTGTAAATTTCCAAAACTATCAAAATATTCTTTTTAGTTTTTCTTAATACTTTCATGGTCTTAGCAAGATTTGCTAATACAATCATATGATTATTTGACATGATTTTAAACGAGCGATCGAAAAAATCTGTTATCTATCAGCCGTGTATCTGATAAGAATCTGCTAAATCTGTTACCTAACAGTTGTGTATCTGATAAGAATCTGGTCTGATATCAATTTTACTTATTGTGAACTCTAATATATTAAACTTGACTAGGGGTTTGCTAACAAGGTCACTGTAACCTTTAATAATGTTACCGGTAATTGCCTTGTACATATTTGTTGTGAAGATCTCTTCTAATTATGAATCGATTTTGTTTTTGCAGATGGTAGGTTTTTATGTGTATATTAATCCAACAAGTTGCTTATGGATACACACCGACACACATATATACAGCAAAACAATTTCGTTGCCTACATTTAGGCGCATCCGTTCTTTCGGTTTGTGTTCTGGCCGATCTATATCATTTAGGTGCATACGTATGACACCGCACATCTACTTTTAGATATAATAATAAATAATCTAATAAATTGGAACAATTAAATGTTTTCCAAACATTTTGTGCATGCTGATAATCATCGATACTGCACAATTCATTTGATAATTTATTAAAGAAATGTGAACGATCAGGTAATTGTGTTTCGTTGAGACGTTCTTCTGAATCTAAGTAGTCATATGGAAGAATACCTTTACGTTTCATTAAATCAAAGTGATGATCATTGAGGAAATAAGCCTTTGTTATTTGTAAATCATTATTACTTAAATTCTTAGCTAAACTGTCTAAGCTAGAAGGCATGAATCGAAATGAATCTAAAAACCTAAGTTCATTGGTATCTTTATTATTAAGATATATTCTCTTTGATATTGAAATATACAACTCTTTGTTTAAGGGAATAATATTTATATCCCCCTCTAGAGATGACAACTCTTTAATAAATAAAAGACAATCATATTTAGATAAATTATGGAAAAATACTGGAATAAAATTTGATATCTGATATTCAAATTATATTTATTATGTGCTGGACCTCTATATTCACCAGTTAAATGGCAATGGTCTGCTACCCTATCATTTAATAAAAGTTTCATTCCACAAATATGGCAAAATATATCCTCGTTTTGACGCCTAACTTGGTTGGCAGTTAGTGGATGCATTCTAACTATTTTACTCCAATATAGGTGGTAAATATCTAAAACATCATCGAAAATACTTTAAAAAAAATGTTTTGGAGCATCAACACCGCTATATATTTTAAAACGATTCAGTTGGTTATTATATGAGCACTTAATAAAATAACAATAGGCATAAATGAATAAATGTTGCACGTTAGATTGTTTTTTTACTGCGCTGTCCGTGCATCCATTTGATTATGAATGTTACGTCATTAGTGGCGATTTCAATGTTAATTTACTTGTAAATGACCCGTATAGTAAAAAACTGTGTGATCAAGTTTCAACAGCTGGTTTAGTCATAGTAAATGACACAATGCCTACGAGGTATGCTAACAACTCCAATCCCAGCTTATTAGATTATTTTATGATATCTGACTTGACATATATTCTTAATTTTTTGTACTGTGAACGTTGGGTTTAATCGTCCTGAGCCATATGTTTATGTATATCGTGATTTCCGTTCTGTGGATACCAAAGTGTTGCTCAGCGATTGTTCCTGTATTCCTTGGAATGATTGTTGGTATTTAGATACGGTAGATAAGAAACTTGAACATCTTAACCAAAACATAAATGTCATATTTGATCGTCATGTCCCTACACGTACTGTCCATGTTTTAAATAAATCTTGTCCTTGGTTTAGTAGAAGAGTTATTTGTGCAATAAGAAAGCGCAATAAATTCCACGCCAAATGGAGAAGGTCCCGAAATGATGCTTCATGGGCTTTGTACAAAGTTGCTCGCAACGAAGCGACTGCCGTAATTAGGCAGGCCAAAAAGAATTTCTTTCATAGCAAATTGGATCCTTCTCTGTCATCAAAAGCGCTATGGCGTAACCTTAAAACCCTAAAGGTCCATGGGAGAAATAAGGTGGAATGCAGTATTGACCCTGACATACTAAATAATTTTTTCATCGGTTCCAGCAACAACTCCAGCTCTGTCTCTCCTGAGAGGATGCCTGAACTTGTTAATACTTTTATTAATACGTTTGAGTTTAAGTGTGTTAGTGAGTGTGACGTAATAAAGTCTATTTTGTCTATAAAATCGTGTGCCGTGGGTAATGATGGGGTTTCGTTAAAATTCGTAAAAATTGTTCTTCCTTTTATTGTAAATCCTGTGACCCGCATTATTAACCACTGTTTTACAAGTGGTTGTTTTCCTTCTGCTTGGAAGAAAGCAATAGTTGTGCCTGTCCCTAAGAAACCGCTTGCTGCGGATCCTTCCGACTTCAGACCGATTTGTATCGTACCATCGTTCTCAAAAGTGTGCGAATCTTTAATTGCTGAACAAATATCTAATTTTGTTAGAGAAAACAACTTGCTCTCTCCTCTACAGTCTGGCTTTAAGCCTAAACACAGTTGTGCCACTGCTATGGTAAAAATCATGGATGACATCAGAGGGCCATTTGATAATGGCTACCTAACCATTCTTTGCATGTTGGATTTCTCTAAGGCATTCGATTTGGTCAGCCACGAGCTATTTTGCTGGAAACTCCGTCACTTCTTTGCCTTTTCTGATAGTTCCATTAAAGTCATGGCTAGTTACCTCCGTTCTGCTTACTCCAAACTGGAAAAAGAAGCGGTAAAGATGGGTTTGATGGTGAATGAGGACAAAACGAAGTACCTGCTGTCATCGAGCAAAGAGTCAGCGCATATGCGCCTTGGCAACCACGCTACTGTTGGCAGCCATAATTTCGAAATAGTAAAAGACTTCGTTTATTTGGGAACCAGCATCAACACTAGCAACAACATCAGCACTGAAATCCAGCGAAGAATCAGTCTTGCCAATAAATGCTACTTTGGACTAGGTAGGCAATTGAAAAGTAAAGTCCTTTCTCGGCGAACCAAAATCATACTCTACAAGTCACTTATCGTACCCGTCCTGCTATATGGGGCAGAAGCATGGACCATGACAACAGCAGATGAAGCGGCTTTGGGGGTGTTCGAGAGAAAAGTTCTTCGAAAGAATTATGGACCTCTGCGCGTTGGCGATGCCGAGTACCGAAGAAGATTTAATGACGAGCTGTACGAGCTATACGCAGACATCAACATAGTCCGGCGAATTAAAACGCAGCGGCTGCGCTGGCTAGGCCATGTTATGCGAATAAAAGATGATGCTCCGGCCAAGAAAGTGTTTCTATCGGAACCCGCCTATGGAAGTAGAGGTAGAGGGCGGCCCCCACTCCGTTGGAAGGACCAGGTGGAAAACGATTTAAACTCCCTTGGTGTGACCAATTTGCGCCGGTTGGCGGAGCGAAGGAGCGACTGGCGCGCCTTGTTGGAGGGCCATAACCGTTTAGACGGTTAAGCGCCAATTAAGTAAGTAAGTAAGTTACCTCCAAGGTAGGGAACAAAAGGTCAGAGGAGAGAAAGCTTCGTCAGAATTCAAATCCATTAAAGCAGGTGTTCCGCAGGGATCAGTTCTTGGTCCTCTATTATTTAGTATGTTTGTCAATGATGTGTTTTCCGTGTGTAAGTATGTTAACGTCCACGCATATGCTGATGATATTCAGTTGTACCTTTCTAATCGTGTTGGCCCCGTTGAAGACTTATGCTTCAAAGTAAACTGTGATCTGTCTGCTGTTTTCTGTTGGGCTAAAAACAACGCTTTATGTCTTAACGCTGCAAAATCGTACGTTATGCCGATATCCAAAAATGAAATCGACCCTGAAAGTATTCCATCTTTAAAGATCGGATCGCAGGCCCTTAGTACCATTGACAAAGTTAAAAATTTAGGCTTTGTATTAAATAATAAATTAACTTCTTTCGACCAAGTTAATAAAGTAGTCCGCAATGTTTATGTAATACTGCGGACCTTACGCATATCGGCACCGTTCACACCACAGGAAACTCGCCGCAAGCTTGCAATGCAGCTAATTGTACCCCA
The DNA here is from genome assembly GCF_040869045.1 of Eurosta solidaginis. Lineage (NCBI taxonomy): Eukaryota > Metazoa > Arthropoda > Insecta > Diptera > Tephritidae > Eurosta > Eurosta solidaginis. The sequence goes on from NC_090324.1 coordinate 91,213,732, forward strand.
CTTCACATACTTTGAACTTGTGTATACTAAACTTGACTCGGAGTCCGCCAACAAGATCAATGTAACCTTCAATAATGTTACCAGGTATGTGTATGGGGTAGGTCGATATGACCACATATCACCCTGTAGGGATAAAATTGTGGGACGCAACATCCTTAGTTACTTTGCTGCCAGAAACTGCATGTTCATGTTTAAACTATTAGAATGTAAGGCCCCTAAGTATCTTTATGACAAACTGCATTTTACCAGGTCTCAAAGAAACCGTCAATTGGTGGTTCCAATGTTCAAATACTTAACGTCTAGCAGATTGTTTTTTATTAGCGCTGTTAGACTTTGGAAATCAATTCCCGAATCAATGAAAGTAGGACTGAATAATAGCAACTTCAAAAGCATTATACTGAAATACTTCGCTAATGTTGATATTTCTTCTATATTTTGACTAAAATACTATTTCTAAAATAATCTTTATGTCATCTAATTTCCTTGTTTCTCCTTTCATTGTTTACTGTACCTCTGCTATTCATGTGTCTAGATTAACTTGTAATAGTTATAAGATTAATTTAAGTAAATGCATATATAAACGCATACTTTTATGTCAGTACGTAATTTTAGTTTTCTTTAAATTTTATATTGTTTTTTTTTTTTTTATTGTTATTGAACTTCCCATTTACATAAAATGTATTAGCATACGTTTTTAATGTCAGTTGATGTACATATAAAAGACTTTAAGTTCTTAGTTGTACACATTTGTTAAATAAATGAAATGAAATGAAATAAGGAATATGTTCTTATACACATTGATTCCTACTAGAATTTTGAATATCTATTGGTTTTAGAATACATTCGAAACCTACATATGTATATAGTAAATGGTACATCTAATTGTTTTTTGAAGTTTTCAAATTTTAGCATTCTTTTCTCAGGTGTAGGCATGCGTGTTACAATTTTTCTACAATGCTTTTTATGAGTTAGTGAGTTGGTAAAGAGATGAAATTATGGCCTACTTAAAGCAATATATATCATTGTTAACAATATTAATACAAGCTCTTTTATGTGCTATTACTTTTGGTAGTGGTATGTATAATCAGCCTCTAATTGGTTGGTATTTATTTATGTTTACTTCTAGATGAATAATTTGACTTAGACTCCAACTATCTCGCTCTTTAAATGTTTTCAGTTTTTCAATCAATTTACTAAACCTTTTCTTAATTATTTTACCAACATTATTGTTCTCCATAAATGCATCAGCCGTTAATGTTTGGTGTGACATTATAGCAAATTCTTCAATATTTTCTTTTATTTGAATATATTTACAAAATAACTCAAAGTTAAATTTGATGCTTTCATGCTTTTCTATAGATTTCTGTAAAAGTGCAGATAATTCGATAAAATCTTTTTCAAAAAAATGTTCAACAATTAAATCATTGGGTTGATCGTTTTCCAAAACGTATATCTCAATACGATTATTAAATATAGCGTTAATACATTTAACATTACTATTTACATTACACATACAATTCTTTTTATGCATATTTGTTCTCAAGTGTACTGACCATACATTTTGTTTCACTTGAATCTTACATTGCTCGCAAAAAATGGGGGCTTTTTTTTATAACTTGATGTTTCATTGTAATATGTCTACCTAAATTCCTCTTCCGAGTATATATCTTTTCACAAGAACTGCACGGATAAATTTTTATTTTTTTATTAATTGGCTTTTTCGAGCTTTTTTCCTTTGAAATTGCTTTTAAATCCTTAAGAGCTTGATTCATAATGTGGAATATGCCTACAATAAGCAACGGTGTTAAAGAAGTAACGATTTATAAGTATTAAAGTTTATTACTGTTTACTAGAAGTGATCCTGATTAAACACGGTTGAAAATCCTTATAAAATGATTATCCGTGAAATATAGATGAGTGCTGAGCGGCTTTAAACAATTTACTACATTTTTTTTACCGAAAAGATGTCCAATTTATATACATTGAGCCAAGGAGCCCTCATCTATATTTCACGGATAGTCATTTTATAAGGATTTTCAACCGTGTTTAATCAGGATCACTTCTAGTGAACAGTAATAAACTTTAATACTTATACATCGTTACTTCTTTAACACCGTTGCTTATTGTAGGCATATTCCACATTATGAACCAAGCTCTTAAGGATTTAAAAGCAATTTCAAAGGAAAAAAGCTCAAAAAGCCAATTAATAAAAAAATAAAAATTTATCCGTGCAGTTCTTGTGAAAATATATATACTCGGAAGAGGAATTTAGATAGACATATTACAATGAAACATCAAGTTATAAAAAAAAGCCCCCATTTTTTGCGAGCAATGTAAGACTCAAGTGAAACAAAATGTATGGTCAGTACACTTGAGAACAAATATGCATAAAAAGAATTGTATGTGTAATGTAAATAGTAATGTTAAATGTATTAACGCTATATTTAATAATCGTATTGAGATATACGTTTTGGAAAACGATCAACCCAATGATTTAATTGTTGAACATTTTTTGAAAAAGATTTTAACGAATTATCTGCACTTTTACAGAAATCTATAGAAAAGCATGAAAGCATCAAATTTAACTTTAAGTTATTTTGTAAATATATTCAAATAAAAGAAAATATTGAAGAATTTGCTATAATGTCACACCAAACATTAATGGCTGATGCATTTATGGAGAACAATAATGTTGGTGAAATAATTAAGGAAAAGTTTAGTAAATTGGTTGAAAAACTGAAAACATTTCAAGAGCGAGATAGTGGTTGAATAGTGGTGAAATTATTCATCTAGAAGTAAACATAAAAATACCAACCAATTAGAGGCTCATTATATATACCACTACCAAAAGTAATAGCACATAAAAGAGCTTGTATTAATATTGTTAACAATGATATATATTGCTTTAAGTGGGCCATAATTTCATCTCTTTACCAACTCTCAACAAAATAGAGAAAAGTGTTCTTCATATCACATTAGAAATATCCAAGATTCCTTTATAACTTTAATTAATAATAAAGTAGTCAATTTTGAAAATTTAAGTTTCCCATTACAAATAAAAGATATTGAAATATTTGAATCAAATAATCAAGATATTAGTGAAAATGTGTTTGGTATAGAAGACAATTTGGTAGTAGGACCCTATTATTTAACAAAAGAAGAAAAATCACATCACATTAATCTTATTTCTTTATACAGTGATGATTTCAATGAAAGCCATTATGTTTGGATAAAAAATTTAAGTAGATTAATGGGGCATCAAGTTACAAGAGATGAACATAAATTATATTTTTGCAATACATGTCTAATACATTTTGATAAGGAAGAAAAATTACCAACTCATAAAAAGCATTGTAGAAAAATTGTAACACGCATGCCTACACCTGAGAAAAGAATGCTAAAATTTGAAAACTTCAAAAAACAATTAGATGTACCCTTTACTATATACATATGTAGGTTTCGAATGTATTCTAAAACCAATATATATTCAAAATTCTAGTAGGAATCAATGTGTATAAGAACATATTCCTTATTTCATTTCATTTCATTTATTTAACAAATGTGTACAACTAAGAACTTAAAGTCTTTTATATGTACATCAACTGACATTAAAAACGTATGCTAATACATTTTATGTAAATGGGAAGTTCAATAACAATAAAAAAAAAAAAAAAAAACAATATAAAATTTAAAGAAAACTAAAATTTACGTACTGACATAAAAGTATGCGTTTATATATGCATTTACTTAAATTAATCTTATAACTATTACAAGTTAATCTAGACACATGAATAGCAGAGGTACAGAAAACAATGAAAGGAAAAACAAGGAAATTAGATGACATAAAGATTATTTTAGAAATAGTATTTTAGTCAAAATATAGAAGAAATATCAACATTAGCGAAGTATTTCAGTATAATGCTTTTGAAGTTGCTATTATTCAGTCCTACTTTTATTGATTCGGGAATTGAGTTCCAAAGTCTAACAGCGCTAATAAAAAACAATCTGCTAGACGTTAAGTATTTGAACATTGGAACCACCAATTGACGGTTTCTTTGAGACCTGGTAAAATGCAGTTTGTCATAAAGATACTTGGGGCCTTACATTCTAATAGTTTAAACATGAACATGCAGTTTCTGGCAGCCAAGTAATTAAGGATGTTGCGTCCCAGAATTTTATCCCTCCAGGGTGATATGTGATCATATCGACCTACCCCATACACATACCTGGTAACATTATTGAAGGTTACATTGATCTTGTTGGCGGACTCCGAGTCAAGTTTAGTATACACAAGTTCAAAGTATGTGAAGTGGGGTACAATTAGCTGCATTGCAAGCTTGCGGCGAGTTTCCTGTGGTGTGAACGGTGCCGATATGCGTAAGGTCCGCAGTATTACATAAACATTGCGGACTACTTTATTAACTTGGTCGAAAGAAGTTAATTTATTATTTAATACAAAGCCTAAATTTTTAACTTTGTCAATGGTACTAAGGGCCTGCGATCCGATCTTTAAAGATGGAATACTTTCAGGGTCGATTTCATTTTTGGATATCGGCATAACGTACGATTTTGCAGCGTTAAGACATAAAGCGTTGGTTTTAGCCCAACAGAAAACAGCAGACAGATCACAGTTTACTTTGAAGCATAAGTCTTCAACGGGGCCAACACGATTAGAAAGGTACAACTGAATATCATCAGCATATGCGTGGACGTTAACATACTTACACACGGAAAACACATCATTGACAAACATACTAAATAATAGAGGACCAAGAACTGATCCCTGCGGAACACCTGCTTTAATGGATTTGAATTCTGACGAAGCTTTCTCTCCTCTGATCTTTTGTTCCCTACCTTGGAGGTAACTTACTTACTTACTTAATTGGCGCTTAACCGTCTAAACGGTTATGGCCCTAAAACAAGGCGCGCCAGTCGCTCCTTCGCTCCGCCAACCGGCGCCAATTGGTCACACCAAGGGAGTTTAAATCGTTTTCCACCTGGTCCTTCCAACGGAGTGGGGGCCGCACTCTACCTCTGCTTCCATAGGCGGGTTCCGATAGAAACACTTTCTTGGCCGGAGCATCGTCTTTCATTCGCATAACATGGCCTAGCCAGCGCAGCCGCTGCGTTTTAATTCGCCGGACTATGTTGATGTCTGCGTATAGCTCGTCATTAAATCTTCTTCGGCACTCGCCATCGCCAACGCGTAGAGGTCCATAATTCTTTCGAAGAACTTTTCTCTCGAACACCCCCAAAGCCGCTTCATCTGCTGTTGTCATGGTCCATGCTTCTGCCCCATATAGCAGGACGGGTACGATAAGTGACTTGTAGGGTATGATTTTGGTTCGCCGAGAAAGGACTTTACTTTTCAATTGCCTACCTAGTCCAAAGTAGCATTTATTGGCAAGACTGATTCTTCGCTGGATTTCAGTGCTGATGTTGTTGCTAGTGTTGATGCTGGTTCCCAAATAAACGAAGTCTTTAACTATTTCGAAATTATGGCTGCCAACAGTAGCGTGGTTGCCAAGGCGCATATGCGCTGACTCTTTGCTCGATGACAGCAGGTACTTCGTTTTGTCCTCATTCACCATTAAACCCATCTTTACCGCTTCTTTTTCCAGTTTGGAGTAAGCAGAACGGATGTAACTAGCCATGACTTTAATGGAACTATCAGAAAAGGCAAAGAAGTGACGGAGTTTCCAGCAAAATAGCTCGTGGCTGACCAAATCGAATGCCTTAGAAATTCCAACATGCAAAGAATGGTTAGGTCGCCATTATCAAATGGCCCTCTGATGTCATCCATGATTTTTACCATAGCAGTGGCACAACTGTGTTTAGGCTTAAAGCCAGACTGTAGAGGAGAGAGCAAGTTGTTTTCTCTAACAAAATTAGATATTTGTTCAGCAATTAAAGATTCGCACACTTTTGAGAACGATGGTACGATACAAATCGGTCTGAAGTCGGAAGGATCCGCAGCAAGCGGTTTCTTAGGGACAGGCACAACTATTGCTTTCTTCCAAGCAGAAGGAAAACAACCACTTGTAAAACAGTGGTTAATAATGTGGGTCACAGGATTTACAATAAAAGGAAGAACAATTTTTACGAATTTTAACGAAACCCCATCATTACCCACGGCACACGATTTTATAGACAAAATAGACTTTATTACGTCACACTCACTAACACACTTAAACTCAAACGTATTAATAAAAGTATTAACAAGTTCAGGCATCCTCTCAGGAGAGACAGAGCTGGAATTGTTGCTGGAACCGATGAAAAAATTATTTAGCATGTCAGGGTCAATACTGCATTCCACCTTATTTCTCCCATGGACCTTTAGGTTTTAAGGTTACGCCATAGCGCTTTTGATGGCAGAGAAGGATCCAATTTGCTATGAAAGAAATTCTTTTTGGCCTGCCTAATTACGGCAGTCGCTTCGTTGCGAGCAACTTTGTACAAAGCCCATGAAGCATCATTTCGGGACCTTCTCCATTTGGCGTGGAGTTTATTGCGCTTTTTTATTGCACAAATAACTCTTCTACTAAACCAAGGACAAGATTTATTTAAAACATGGACAGTACGTGTAGGGACATGACGATCAAATATGACATTTATGTTTTGGTTAAGATGTTCAAGTTTCTTATCTACCGTATCTAAATACCAACAATCATTCCAAGGAATACAGGAACAATCGCTGAGCAACACTTTGGTATCCACAGAACGGAAATCACGATATACATAAACATATGGCTCAGGACGATTAAACCCAACGTTCACAGTACAAAAAATTAAGAAAATATGTCAAGTCAGATATCATAAAATAATCTAATAAGCTGGGATTGGAGTTGTTAGCATACCTCGTAGGCATTGTGTCATTTACTATGACTAAACCAGCTGTTGAAACTTGATCACACAGTTTTTTACTATACGGGTCATTTACAAGTAAATTAACATTGAAATCGCCACTAATGACGTAACATTCATAATCAATTGGATGCACGGACAGCGCAGTAAAAAAACAATCTAACGTGCAACATTTATTCATTTATGCCTATTGTTATTTTATAAAGTGCTCATATAATAACCAACTGAATCGTTTTAAAATATATAGCGGTGTTGATGCTCCAAAACATTGGAGTAAAATAGTTAGAATGCATCCACTAACTGCCAACCAAGTTAGGCGTCAAAACGAGGATATATTTTGCCATATTTGTGGAATGAAACTTTTATTAAATGATAGGGTAGCAGACCATTGCCATTTAACTGGTGAATATAGAGGTCCAGCACATAATAAATATAATTTGAATATCAGATATCAAATTTTATTCCAGTATTTTTCCATAATTTATCTAAATATTATTCCCTTAAACAAAGAGTTGTATATTTCAATATCAAAGAGAATATATCTTAATAATAAAGATACCATTGAACTTAGGTTTTTAGATTCATTTCGATTCATGCCTTCTAGCTTAGACAGTTTAGCTAAGAATTTAAGTAATAATGATTTATAAATAACAAAGGCTTATTTCCTCAATGATCATCACTTTGATTTAATGAAACGTAAAGGTATTCTTCCATATGACTACTTAGATTCAGAAGAACGTCTCAACGAAACACAATTACCTGATCGTTCACATTTCTTTAATAAATTATCAAATTAATTGTGTAGTATCGATGATTATCAGCATGCACAAAATGTTTGGACAACATTTAATTGTTCCAATTTATTAGATTATTTATTATTATATCTAAAAGTAGATGTCCTACTCCTCAGTGACAATTTTGAAAATTTTAGAAAATTATGTAAAGGAATTTATCGACTAGACCCTTGTCAATATTATACATCTCCAGGATTATCTTGGGACGCAATGCTCAAAATAACTAGAATAGAATTAGAATTGTTTACTGATGAAAACATGCATAATTTTTTAATGTCGGGTATTAGGGGCGGGATTGTTCAATTTTGCAAACGGTGTTCAGTCGCTAAGAATAAATATTTAAGTGATTACGATGAGACTAAGGCTTCAAATTATATAATTTATTTAGATGTTAATAATTTATATGGTTATGCTATGTCACAATATCTCCCTCATAATAATTATGAATGGATTGAAAACGTAGAAGAATTTAACGGTTTTAGCATACCAGAAGATTCTTTAGTCGGATACATATTAGAAGTAGATTTAGATTATCCCATAACCACTCACAATATTCATAATGATTTACCATTTTGTTTTGAAAATAAAAAAGTTGGCTCAATGAAAAACTCAAAGTTGATTGGTGATTTGAGAAACAAAATAAAATATATTATTCATTATAGAAATTTACAACAACGTATTAAACATGGACTTGTTTTAAAGAAAATTCATAGAATTCTACAATTTAATCAACCAGAAATATATTGATTTAGTAGTTATCATAGAACATTAGCAGCAAATAAGTTTGAGGAAAATTTCTTTAAATTATTGAATACTGCTGTGTATGGGAAAACTATGGAAAATGTAGATAAAAGAGTAGATGTTAAATTAGTACAAGATTGGGAAAATACTAGTATGGGGGGAAGAGGTAGGAAGAAATTAGGTGCTAGGGCCTTAATAGCAAAACCAGATTTCCATAGTCTAAGCAAATTTTCTAATAATTTAATGGCGATTCAATTGAAACAAGTGTCAACTCTGTACACTAAACCGATACATATGGTTTTACCGTATTAGAACTTTGTAAATTTAAAATTTAAAGTTTTCATTATGATTATATCAAAGAGAAATATAACAAGTAAGGAAGGCTAAGTTCGGGTGTAACCGAACATTACATACTCAGTTGAGAGCTGTGGAGACAAAGTAAGGGAAAATCACCATGTTGTAAAAAGAACCTAGGGTAACCCTGGAATGTTTTTGTATGACATGTGTATCAAATGGAAGGTATTAAAGAGTATTTTAAGAGGAAGTGGGCCAAAGTTCTATAGATGGACGCCATTTAGGGATATCGCCATAAAGGTGGACCAGGCCTGACTCTAGAATTTGTTTGTACGATATGGGTATCAAATGAAAGGTGTTAATAAGTATTTTAAAAGGGAGTGGGCCTTAGTTCTATAGGTGGGCGCCTTTTCGAGATATCGCCATAAAGGTGGACCAAGGGTGACTCTAGAATTTATTTTGCACGATATGGGTATCAAATGAAAGGTATTAATGAGTATTTTAAAAGGGCGTGGGCCTAAGTTCTATATGTGGACGCCTTTTCGAGATATCGCCATAAAGGTGGACCAGGGGTGACTCTAGAATTTGTTTGTACGATATGAGTATCAAATGAAATGTGTTAATGATAATTTTAAAAGGGAGTGGGCCTAAGTTCTATAGGTGGACGCCTTTTCGGGATATCGTCATAAAGGTGGACCAGGGGTGACTCTAGAATTTGTTTGTACGATATGAGTATCAAATGAAAGGTGTTAATGAGTATTTTAAGAGGGCGTGGGCCTTAGTTCTATATGTGGACGCCTTTTCGAGATATCGCCATAAAGGTGGACCAGGGGTGACTCTAGAATTTGTTTGTACTATATGGGTATCAAATGAAACGTGTTAATGAGTATTTTAAGCGGGCATGGGCCTTAGTTCTATATGGGGACGCCTTTTCGGGATATCGCCATAAACGTGGACCAGGGGTGACTCTAGAATGCGTTTGTACAATATGGGTATCAAATGAAAGGTGTTAATGAGTATTTTAAAAGGGCGTGGGCCTTAGATCTATAGGTGGACGCCTTTTCGAGATGTCGCCATAAAGGTGGACCAGGGGTGACTCTAGAATTTGTCTGTACGATATGGGTATCAAATGAAAGGTGTTAATGAGTATTTTAAAAGGGAGTGGGCCTTAGTTCTATAGGTGGATGCCTTTTCGAGATATCGCCATAAAGGTGGGCCAGGGGTGACTCTAGAATTTTTTTGTACGATATGGGTATCAAATGAAAGGTGTTAATGAGTATTTTAAAAAGGAGTGCGCCTGAGTTCTATATGTGGTCGCCTTTTCGAGATATCGCCATAAAGGTGGAACAAGGGTTCACTCTAGAATGTGTTTGTACGATTTGGGTATCAAATTAAAGGTATTAATGAGGGTTTTAAAGGGGAGTGCTGGTAGTTGTATATGTGAAGGCGTTTTCGAGATATCGACCAAAATGTGGACCAGGGTGACCCAGAACATCATCTGTCGGGTACCGCTAATTTATTTATATATGTAATACCACGAACAGTATTCCTGCCAAAATTCCAAGGGCTTTTGATTTCGCCCTGCAAAACATTTTCATTTTCTTCTACTTAATATGTTATGTGTCACACCCATTTTACAAAGTTTTTTTCTAAAGTTATATTTTGCATCAATAAACCAATCCAATTACCATGTTTCATCCCTTTTTTCGTATTTGGTATATAATTATGGCATTTTTTTCATTTTCGTAATTTTCGATATCGAAAAAGTGGGCGTGGTCATAGTCGTATTTCGGACATTTTCTACACCAATACAAAGTGAGTTCAGATAAGTACGTGAACTGAGTTCATTAAAAATATATCGATTTTTGCTCAAGTTATCGTGTTAACGGCCGAGCCGAAGGACAGACGGTCGACTGTGTAAAAAAACTGGGCGTGGCTTCAACCGATTTCGCCCTTTTTCACAGAAAACAGTTAACAGTTCGACTTATGGCATTAAAAGTATCCTAGACAAATTAAATAAAAAAGGGCGGAGCCACGCCCATTTTGAAATTTTCTTTTATTTTTGTATTTTGTTGCAACATATCATTACTGAAGTTGAATGTTGACATAATTTACTTATATACTGTAAAGATATTAACTTTTCTTTTAAAATTTGAATTTAAAAAAAATTTTTTTTAAAAAGTGGGTGTGGTCGTTCTCCGATTTTGCTAATTTTTAATAAGCAGACATATAGTAATAAGAGTAACGTTCCTGCCAAATTTCATCATGATATCTTCAACGACTGCCAAATTACAGCTTGCAAAACTTCTAAATTACCTTCTTTTAAAAGTGGTCGGTGCCACGCCCATTGTCCAAGATTTTACTAGTTTTCTATTCTGCGTCATAAGTTCAACTCACCTACCAAGTTTCATCGCTTAATCCGTATTTGGTAATGAGTTATCGCACTTTTTCGATTTTTCGAAATTTTCGATATCGAAAAAGTGGGCGTGGTTATTGTCCGATATCGTTCATTTTAAACAGCGATCTGAGATGAGTGCCCAGGAACCTACATACCAAATTTCATCAAGATACCTCAAAATTTACTCAAGTTATCGTGTTAACGGGCAGACGGACGGACGGACATGGCTCAATCGAATTTTTTTTTCGATACTGATGATTTTGATATATGGAAGTCTATATCTATCTCGATTCCTTTATACCTGTACAACCAACCGTTATCCAATCACAGTTAATATACTCTGTGAGCTCTGCTCAACTGAGTATAAAAATAATATTGCTTTGAATTATATGGATACTGATTCATCCATATATGATATTCAAACTGATGACTTTTATAATGATATTCGTGATGATATTTCAAAATTTTTCGATACATCCTCATATCCAAAGGAAAATATTTTTAATTTCCTCAGTTGAATAAGAAGGTTCTAGGTATGATGAAGGATGAATGTAATGGGAAGTTAATAAAAGAGTTTATAGGTTTAAGAGCAAAAATGTATTCATTCAAAATTGATAACGATATAAATGAAACTAAAAAAATTAAGGGAATAAAAAAGTGTGTAACTTCTACATTGAGTTTAAGTGATTTTAGAAAATGTCTGTTGGAAAATAAATTGTATAATGCATCAATGTATACATTTAGATCTAAATTACATACGGTTTATACACAAAATATTTATAAAGTAGCTCTAAGCAATATGGAGGAGAAGTGAATTGTGCGAGAAGATCATGTTGATACTTATGCTTATAGTAATTTCGAAACCTTATAGTAGTACTTTACTGTAATACAGTTTAGAAAAAAATAATAAACAACTTATATTGTGACGATCATGAGTGACACTAAGTGATACTCACATCCCTAGTTTGATGCTAAGTAAATGAAATCACAACAACAATAAAGCAGGCAGTCACTTGTATCTACATAAACGAATCAATCATTTTGTCTACACATATGTACGTATACGCAGCTGAGAACCAACGCACAAGCACATGCAGATAACTTATCTGAAATGCTCCTAAAGGTATGCAATTGTGATTGGGGAGGTGTCGCTCACACATACAAGCGCATGGAGTATGAGAGAAGCTATAAAAACTATACATCTGTAGTTGTAGCTGAGAAATTTATAACTATATAAGTAAAATTCTGGAAGCGCCTAGAAGATGCCACGGGGAAATCACAGAGTATAAAAGCATCAGCGGTAGAGGCGCTATAGTCAGTTTGGTTATTAAGCAAGCTATTCGTTGCAAAGTATAAGTGTTATTGTGAAGTACTTTAATAAAGGCCATTTTTCCATTATTCAGTACTGGAGTTATTTATTCAACAATTTAGCGATACGAACGTTGGCAGAAGATTGCAAATAAGGGGAATTGCAGCAAAATCGTTACAATTGGTGTCAGAAGAGGAATTGTTGAATAAATTGCAAAGTTGCAGAGCACAACGAGGACATGGCGAAGTTAAGTGAATTAAGGATCCAGCAACTGAAAACGGAGTTGGAAGCCCGTGGATTGAATACAACCGGCAATAAACTCGAACTTCAGGCAAGACTACGAGAGGCAATGGAAGCAGAAAGAATTAACATGGAAGAATATGTCTTTCATCTTGATGGCGACGAAACAACAACAAAAATTGAAGAGAAAAACGAAACATCGCAGACAGTTACCAGCACAGACTTGAACATGATTTTGGCTGCAACATTTGCACAAACATCGACAGTAACATCAATGTCGTCGCAAATGTTAGAAATGTCGTCAGAAATAACATCGAAGATTGAAGCACAAGAAACGCGTATGTCAGATATGTCGACACAGATTACATCGAAGATTGAAGCACAAGAAACGCGTATGTCAGAAATGTCGACACAGATTACATCCAAGATGGAAAGTCAGAACGGAAAATGTATATGTCATCACAGATGGAATCCCAAGAGACACGTATAACACCAAAGATTGAAGCACAAGAAACGCGTATTTCGGAAATGTCGGCACAAATTTCAGCACAGATATCATCTCAGATCTCCACACAACTAGAAGGGCAGGAATTTCGTATATCAACTGGAAGCGCATATTGAAGAAAAACTAACCCAGTTTCATGAAGGCTTCAGTGGTCGACAGGATAAAATCGAGGCCGAGGATGCTTTGAGAGGACGTATCGAGCAGTTACAACTAAATCGTCCAGCAGTTTCAGCGAGTAATCCAAAGGTAAAAACACCATCCTTTGACGGTTCTGTTCCTTTCCAGGTCTTTAAGCTACAATTTGAGAAGACCGCAACAGTGAACAACTGGAATGCTGAAGATAAATTTGCTGCACTCTTCGTTGCAAAGGACCAGCTGCCAAAATCTTACAGACGAGTCCAGAGTACGAACGGAACAGTTATGAAGCATTGATGGCTGCTGTAGAACGACGTTGAGGAAGCGTACATAGAAAACAGATATTCCAAATTGAGTTACAAAACCGCTACCAAAAAGCAAATGAGCTTCATAAATGGCATACGAGATGTGGAAACGAAGCGGGCTACATATGCGAATCCAAAACTAACATTTGCTGAAACGGTATCGCATGCACTGACTCAGGAAACAGCCTCACTTTTGAGTAAGCCAGCGTACAAAGCTCATCGCGTGGAAGTGGAAAGGCCAGACTGGGTAGACGCAATTTTGGAAGCATTGAAGGGTACGCAGCAGAAGAATAATAATGTAGTCAAATGCTTTAAGTGTGGAAAGCCAGGGCACATTGCACGTCATTGCAGCACCGGTCATGGTAGTTCCAACTTGACGCTGGAGGAGATAAACAAGAGCGAGTCAAATGTAAAGATCGAGAACTTGCCCCAGATATTGAATGTCGTGTGATACCTTTCTCGCAAACCGGAAGGAAATCGAGCAGTCTTACCGTCAAAGGAAATGTGGATGTCAAGGAGCGTGTACTGACTGTAGATACGGGCGCATCTCATTCCTTGATCCGATCTGATTTGGTCAACAGGAAAGTAAAGCCATTACCTGGAGCAAGATTGCGTACGATTACTGGCGAGTATAACCAAGTCCAGGGAGAAGTGGTATGTGAAGTCTTAATTGGGGAGGTCAGGGTTCTACACAAATTCGTTGTGGCAGAGATCGTTGATGAAGTCATATTGGGAGTAGTTTTCTTAGTTGACTATGACATCAGGATCGATATGCAGAGAAGGATTATGCAGTATAAGAACCAGGATATACCACTTAACTTCAAGTTGGAGAAAGGGTTCAGTAGTAATCGAGTAATGGTGGAAAAGACTTGACAAAGGCCACGAAAGTCAAAAGAAAAGGTTGATGGATCGAATGGGCCAAATAAAGCGAAATTAAAATTACCTACGAGAAAAAGATCGGCATTGACAAACCCTAATGGACGCACTACAACGATTGCAAGAATTTTCCAGAAAAAATGCAAGGGTGGTTTCAAGCCAGCGCGCACTACTGTTGTGAAACGTCAAGACGATACTGATGATGCAAAGTCAATCCGTCAAGATCAAGCTCTGCGAAGTAGTTCTTCGTTGGCCAAGCAACAGGGTGCGAGGCAACGGTCCTGGATAATGAGTAGTAAGATGAAACACAGGTACGACAAGGAAAATAATTCGGAAGGTTTCTTGGAGGGAGATTTGGTACTGTTATACAACCCTAACCGGCGGAAAGGTGTTCCAGCCAAATTTCGGTGCAGTTGGGAAGGCCCGTACAAGGTTGTGAAGAAGATCAGTGATACCATCTACCGCATACAAAGCATTGGGAAACCACGGAGTAGAAGAGTGGTACATTTGGAGATGCTAGCGGCGTTTAGATCGGGAGATTTGTCTGATCGGGACGATCAGACTTAGGTGGAGGGCAGTGTGACGATCATGAGTGACACTAAGTGATACTCACATCCCTAGTCTGATGCTAAGTAAATGAAGTCACAACAACAATAAAGCAGACAGTCACTTGTATCTACATAAACGAATCAATCATTATGTCTACACATATGTACGTATACGCAGCTGAGAAGCAACGAACAAGCACATGCAGATAACTTATCTGAAATGCTTGTGATTGGGGAAGTGTCGCTCACACATACAAGCGCATGGTGTATGAGAGAAGCTACAAAAACTATACATCTGTAGTTGTAGCTGAGAAATTTATAACTAAGTAAAATTCTGGAAGCGCCTAGAAGATGCCACGAGGAAATCACAGAGTATAAAAGCATCAGCGGTAGAAGCGCTATAGTCAGTTTCGATTACGACGCTATCTAGCGAGCAATAGCAGTATAATCAGTTTGGTTATTAAGCAAGCTATTCGTTGCAAAGTATAAGTGTTATTGTGAAGTACTTTAATAA
Source organism: Eurosta solidaginis (assembly GCF_040869045.1). Lineage (NCBI taxonomy): Eukaryota > Metazoa > Arthropoda > Insecta > Diptera > Tephritidae > Eurosta > Eurosta solidaginis. Next base: position 91,229,255 of record NC_090324.1, read on the forward strand.
AGGCCATTTTTCCATTATTCAGTACTGGAGTTATTTATTCAACAATTTAGCGATACGAACGTTGGCAGAAGATTGCAAATAAGGGGAATTGCAGCAAAATCGTTATAATATTTTATATAATTTATTTTTATTAAATAGAAATTTTAAATATAATTGATCACATATTACTGTGTTGTATTTTTATTTCTGCTCATAATTGTAATGTATTGGTGACTTCAGATAATTAATCAGTTCAATCGGTGGCTGTAAATTTCCAAAACTATCAAAATATTCTTTTTAGTTTTTCTTAATACTTTCATGGTCTTAGCAAGATTTGTTAATACAATCATATGATTATTTGACGTGATTTTAAACGAGCGATCGAAAAAATCTGTTATCTATCAGCTGTGTATCTGATAAGAATCTGCTAAATCTGTTACTTAACGGTTGTGTATCTGATAAGAATCTGGTCTTATATTAATTTTACTTATTTTGAACTGTTATATATTAAACTTGACTCGGGGTTTGCTAACAAGGTCACTGTAACCTTTAATAATGTTACCGGTAATTTCCTTATACATATTTGTTGTGAAGATCTCTTCTAATTATGAATCGATTTTGTTTTTGCAGATGGTAGATTTTTATGTGTATATTAATCCACAACTTGCTTAAGTATATACACACCGACACACATATATACAGCAAAATAATTTCTTTGCCTACATTTAGGCGCATCCGTTCTTTCGGTTTGTGTTCTGGTCGATCTATTATATCATTTAGGTGCATACGTATGACACCGCAAACACACACACATGCACACATTTACGGTTTTGAACGGATGCGCCTAAATGTAGGCAACGAAATTGTTTTGTTGTTTTTTGCGGTTTGTTGATATATACATAATGTCATGTTTAAGGGGCTCGATACTAAGATAACCTTTAGTTAATTATGAAATTCTCACATGTATATATATGGACCAGCACCAGCATATGCACATAAACTTATAACCTAATAAAAAAGACAAATAAAATGTTCACCCTGATCGGGTTTCTATGTTTTATACTTACGGAAAATTCTGATAACGAATTTAATTAAATGAAATACAGCATGAAGTTTTATTTACATATATACATATAAATATGTTTCAGTGTTGTACGGTTAAGGTTTCTTATCAGTGTGGTTTAATAAAATTTCCATGTACAAACATATGTGATGGCATGTACATACAAACTTATAACCTAACAAAAAAGACAAATAAAATGTTCAATATTCATATTTAAAAAAATATAATTTATGTAAATGCTGTTATTTTTAAGGAGCTTAAATGGAAAATCATGAGTTCAATATTAAGATAACCTTTAGTTAATTATGAAATTCTCACATGCATATATATATGGACCAGCATGGACCAGAACTGGGCGGTACTACAGGTGTCCAACTGCTACTTTTTGCAGGCGTGGAAAAAGAGGGGGGATTGGGGAGCAGTCGCTCGATTAGAAATCTATGGGACTCTTTAAAGCGGTTCGGGTTAAGTCTAGGACTCATTAGAAATATGAGGGGACACTTAAAAATTTGCGGCCCTTTAAAAATGAAGGGCCCCCATTTAACGATCCTCTCCTGAACGGCAAAGCTCTGCTAAAAGCAAAAAGCTCTAAGCTTTTTTTATACATCGGCCAGAACAGAAACGAAAAGCCCTAAGCTTAAGAACGTGCGCGCCTAAAAGTAGGCAACGAAATTGTTTTGCCGTATATATATGTGTGTCGGTGTGTATATACTTTTCCTTTCTCATTTTTCCTTTCTCCATTTGAGTTAGAATCGGTATTTACATACTACTGAAGCTTGCTTCACACGATTTTTCGTCCCTGCAATATCTCTATATTATATTGTCCCCGCCTACACCATTGCAGCATACACACCCCCATCTATACTTGTTGACTTTTTTCGTGGGTGTGAGCAGCAGTGAACAAATTTGCTTCAAACAAAAGTAACAGATGAACAAAAAGAACAACTTGTTCATTCATCGGAAAAAGAACGAAAGAATCGAATATCTGAAATGAACGAAAAAGCACAACTCTACAAAAATTATACATCGGATGATTTCGTGAGATGGCTAATTATAATATGATAGGTGCGAAAAGTATGATGTGAACTTCTGCTTGTAATTGATCGTATGACCGTATGTAGGCACATATGTTTGCATCCATAGCAACATGTATGTATGTATGCTTGTGATGTATGCTGCTGCGAAGAAAGCGATGAAGGAGGATGGGCAATAGTTATGTATGAGCCAAAGCGAAGAAATAATTTGAATGCAAGCGACGACAACAACAAAAGCGATGAAGATATGTTAAAATTAGTGTGCGTGAAGTTAGAGAACAATTGCAATTTCGATGATAGCGAATACTGATTGGGAAGGCAGATGTGGCGATGATAATTTATTAGGTAGGGGCGCGAACATTCTCCCCCCTTTGAAAGTGTGTCGAACTTAAATTTTCAATTGGTAATTTACAAACCCTTGCAATGGCCCGTTTTTCAATGCCATCGGCTGTTTTTACTTCGACCACTCGAACTCTGCCATCATCACCTAGCGGCTGCGATGCGGCCCATAGGTTATTTTAGTGGTGCTGTAAGATCATCCTTCAGAATTACTAGGTCACTAACTGCCAGATTTAGAGAGACCGTGGTCCACTTTGAGCGCTTTTGTAACTCCTTGAGGTACTCCTGGCGCCAGCGAAGCCAGAATTGTTGTTGAACATATTGCATAATCTTAAATCGACTAAGTTTACCTACGTTTGCCTGCAGCGAGGGTTCTGGAATAGTTAGGACTGATCGGCCAATTAGAAAGTGTCCTGGTGTGAGTGGTCGAAGATCATTTGGATCGCTTGAGTTTGGAGTCAGGGGCCGACTATTCACAATTGCTTCGACTTGGCAAATGACAGTATGTAGTTCGTCTAGTTTCACTGCACTTTCCCACAGCCCCCCAAAATGTGGCGATATAGGTGGAATAAATTTCCATTCGATTCCCTCGTTTCTGCAAAATTCTTCGACTTGCTGGATGCGAGATTAGGTAGTAAATGACTCAAGCAGTTCGCGTAGTGCTCAATTTGCTCCAACAAAATTCGTAGCATTGTCAGACACAATTACCCGACACTTCCCACGTCTGGAAATGAAACGCATAAATGTTGCGTTGAATGCGTTCGTGGACAAATCCGAAGCAATTTCAAAGTGTACTGCCTTCGTGGTAAAGCATATGAATAGGGCCATGTATACCTTGATTGGCGACCGCCCCTGATGTTTTGGGTGACCAATAAGGGGCTACAGTAATCTCTTCCCGTTGTTTCAAATGGATACGATGTGGTGACTCGTGATGCCGGGACTGTCCCATCAGCTGTTCTGTGACTACGGGACGAAGTCGATAACACATAATGCAGTTGTGATAGTTGTGCGTTCCGGATAGTTGTGCGAGCGCCAATGACCCAAAACTTCTCCCTTAGGATATTTCATAAAGTTTGCGCTCCAGCATGAAGATTTTTTCGATGATAGTGTAAAATGAGAATATAGACGAATGGGTGCGAATGCGGTAGAAGAATTGGATGCTTGGCGTCGAAGCTGATAGTTGAATTTTTCACTCTTCCTCCAACTCGTATTGCTATTGTGCAAAAATGGCGAAAGAGATGCAAGTTTTGATGTTTTGTAATTTGTGGGTTAGCTTGTAGATTACGGCATTCATCACAAAAACTAACCTGTTGAATTCTTCGAGATATCATGTCCAGCGTTTCAGCAATGTCGTCAGCTGCGATTATGTCAATTGGTCTTCTCGAAATAAAGTGCCTCACGTAGGTGAAAATTCGCAGAAACTTGCTATAGTTGTTAATATATTTGTTTTCCATGAAAATGTCAGTTTTAGGTGTCGTGACAACTACCACTCGCTCTCGGCGTTGCTCTGGAATGTATGATAGCGTGTCGAATGAGTTGGTCCAATTTTCCTATGATTCTTTCAAAAATGGGGGACCTTCAAACCAGAGCTGATTGCCACGAATGCCAGCCACGGTCGTGCCACGCGAAACTAGATCTGCGGGATTGAGCGCAGATGGTACATGATGTCATTTATAGTGTTCCGTAAGTTGCTGTAATTTTGAAACACGCCACAAACACAGTCCACCGGCACGGCTCACCCCTAATCCAAGAAAAAGCGATCATCGAATCGGTCCAACAGTGAATGTTCTCCAATGGCAGTGAAAATATTGTCACGACGGAATGTAGAAGTTCAGCCGACAACAATTTAGCGCACAGTTCGAGGCGAGGCCGAATAAGTGGTCTGTTTTGGTGCTACACGCGATTTAGCGCAAAGCAACGACGATGCAATTTTGCTCTGCTCCCAAGTAACAATGTAAATCCATGGTCCATATGCTTTTTTACTAGCATCTGCAAAAGCGTGTATGTTAGTTGTGTTATTCATAGCTACATACCTTGGTAGTTCAATATTGTCTATTAGGCTGAGATGCTCTTGGAAATTGCGTCATTGTGTATGAATGTCTTGCGGTACGCTGCATGAAGATGTTTCCACTGATGATAAGGGGGTTCAGTAATCCAAGTGGGTCGAATAAGGCGACGATTTGCGATAATATGGTACGCTTGGTTGGTTTGCGTGATACTTCTGGTCTAGTGTAGCTGAATGTGAATAGATCCTGCGTGGGTGACCATCTGAGTCTGAGAGTTTTGATGTAAGTAGAGTCGCCAAGTTTTATGATTTCCTCTCTGTCTTCATGTGGCACGTCGTCAATTATTTCGTCATTGTTGGATGCAAAATTGCGGAACGGAAATCCTCCTTGTTGGAGCAGTGTGACTAGCTGCTTTTTAATTTCAATTACCGAATTTACCGTAGGACCACCGGTCATCAAATTGTCGACGTAAAAATCTTTCAAAGTAATTGCGGACCCAATTGGAAACTGGTCCAACTCCTTCTTCGCAAGATCCAAAAGGGATTTTTTGGCGAGATACGGAGCGCTGCTGGTACCATAAGTGACGGTTTTTAGTTTATACACTTTTACTGGATCGTTTGCAGAATCACGCCACAAGATGCATTGGCATGATGTATCAGCACTGTTGACTAGTACTTGTCTGTACATTTTGGCGATATCAGCCACTAAAACGAACTTGTGTCTACGAAATCGAATGATAATTGTGAAGATGCCATCTTGTAAGGTTGGGCCTAGTCGGAAATTCCATTTGATGTACGACACGAGGCGTCAAATACGACCCGAAGCTTGGTAGTGCTGCTGTCAGCCTTTATGACACAGTGATGAGGAATAAAGTACCGACCTTCTGTAGTATTGTCAACAAGCTCCATATGGCCCAACTCTTCGTATTCAGCGATAAACTCTTGATAACTCTTCAAAACAGAGGGATGTTTAAGTAATTTGTATTCAAGGGCTACTAATATTTTTAATGCAGTGTCATATAATTACCCTAGTGTTTCCGGCTCTTCTTTGAACGGCAGACGAACAACGAACTTATTGCTTATTGGGCAGCTCGCAGGCCTCTTCTTCCTCAGAAAGTATTTTTGCTGATTCGGAGTAACTTTCGGATATCCAGAAACGTTGCAGTAGTTCGTCCAAAGATGGCTGATTATTGACTGAAATAAATTTGTTGTATGTGGGCATCGATGTATGAGCGGGTGATAACTGGCTTATCTGACCCACCAATAGCACATCGAAGAACAAACCTGCCCCGATGAGACAATCAATTCGATCTGGCTCAGAGAAACTATCATCTGCATGTTTTTTATTGTTTGGTATGTTCCATGATTGTGGTGATGGGATTTTTGGTTTTTCACACGCGGGAGATGCGGTGCCACACGCTCAGTGACAAAGTTGAGTTCGGGACCTGAGTCTAATAGCGCGCGGACCATGATAAAGTTACCTGATGAGTTGTATAAAAAACGTGAGCTGTAGCAAGAATTACATCTTCGTAACATCCATTGACCTTGAGCACGGCTTTTGCGTTTCTGTCTTCTGATGAACCTTTATCTTCATTGTTTGATGAATTTGCGTTTTCTGGTGTTCTGTGTAGCAGCGTATGGTGGCTGACGCGACAATGTTGGCACCTACGATTAGAAGGGCATGTGTTAGACGTATGATTCTTACCTAAGCAGTTGAGACATAGATTGAGTTGTTTAACATGAAGGAAAAGACCATAAGCATCCAAGTTCATAAATTTCTCGCAACTAAATGGACTGTGATGAGGGCTTTTGTCACACAAAACACACTTGTTAATTGCATTTGTTGCAGCCATTGAGTGACCTTTGCTGCTAGCTGATTTCGATGACAACTTTTTGATGAGGGTGACGGCTCGAGAAACAAATTACTCTGCGCAAGTACATCGACTGCCTGGCAACGACGTTCCAAAAATGAGGCTAGATCTGTCCAGTCGGGAATCTGAAGAACTGTTGAATTAGCGGCAGTCCATTTCATAGCCACTTCCCCTTCTCATTTTGTTCGCGTTATTTTATCTCACTTACTTGACACATGATGTAGTAGAATTACATCACCAAGCTGTTGAGTGCTTGGCAAAGATTACATTGCTCGAAGATTAACATTTTTGGTGTCAATGAAGTTGCGAAGTGATGAGGCATTCGACGACGAACGTGGTGAGAGATCATAAATTTGCTGCATGTGGGACTGGAATATTAGACGACTGTTGTTAAACCGACTGACGATGAGATCTAATGCAGTGATGTAATTGGTGCTGGCGACTTCAAGGGACTGTATCAATCGCGAGGCTTGTTCTGTTAGACAAGACCGTAGGTATTGAAATTTTTCTACTTCGGTTAGGTTTCGGTTGTTATGCACCAGAGTGGTGAACACATTATAAAAATGTAACCACCGACGGCTTCCCACTGAATTTGGTTAGGTGCAGCTTTGGCAAGTTGATGCGATGAGCTGGGTGGCGTTTTACCCGTGTGCTGCTAAGCTGGGCCGGTGATGGAATTCTTTGTAACTCTTCCATTTGGTCGAGAATTGCTGTATTTGCTTCAACATATGACTCTTCAAATAGCACACAATGTTCTTCATTTAACTGCGATTCGTCAAGTTCTTCCAATTGGGTTTGCAAGGTATCGAGTGTACTAAATTTTCGCTCAACCAAACTGAGCTTTGCTGTAAGGTGGCGAAGCGAAAGTGATTCACCGTCCAGCACTTCATGTTGTATTGACCGCAAGCGTGTTAATAAGTTGTCACGCTGATGAATTTTAATGCGAAGCTCCCGAGAGATGGGTTCATTTGTGTGGGACGAGGATGCCCCAGATGCGCCATTATTTTCCGTGATGGGTTCTGGATCCATTTCCAAATGATGTTGATGGTGACGATAAATTAAAACGATGATTTATTGCGATTCTGTTGGGAGCCAGAACAATATCCGGCTCGAAGACCTTTGGAGAATTGTAGAGCGTTTTCTACAATTGTTTGGCGATAATAAATAAATGGGCGAACAATTTGGCTTCAATAATATTTTAATTTTAGCAACTTAACTTGGTCACGATTACAAACTGAATGAATCTTAAAAACTAAGACACGGTTCAAATAGGTAAGCTGTAAAAAAAATTTATCATAGGAATTTTCTATGGAAAAGTTCTGTTACTTCAAATTGACAAAATACAAAAATTATACATCGGATGATTTCATGAGACGGCTAATTATAATATGATAGGTGTGAAAAGTATGATATGAAATTATGCTTTTAATTACTTATGACCATATGTAGCCACATATGTTTGTATCCATAGCAACATGTATGTACATATGTATGCTTGTTATGTATGCTGCAGTGACGAAAGCGATGAAGGTAGGTGGGCAATAGTTATGAGCCCAAAGCGAAGAAATAATTTGAATGCAAGCGACGACAACAACAAAAGTGATGAAGATTTAATTTTCACGCCCAATAGGACTTGGGGAAGATCTTGTCTTTATGCTAAACGAAGATCTCGATAAAATATCAGTTTGGGCAGAAACAAATGGCCTTTGCCTGAATGCGGAAAAAACACAGGTCCTGCCAATATCGCACGATTCGGTTGATCTAACTGCGCTATCACCCATAGTTCTCGATGGAAATATATTACAGTATCAATCCGTCGTTACTAGTCTCGGCTTTAAAGTCAACACCCGCTTAACATGTACACACCACATTTCCTGTAGTATATCAAAAATATACAATACTTTAAGAAACCTGTGGCATGCCTGTTTTTGCCTACCTCATAACATAAAACTTAAATTAGTTAAGGCTCTGATTGTGCCTCAAATAAGATATTTTGAAAATGTGTATGGAGATTTAGACTGCGAATCTAAAAATAAACTAAGTTTGACTATTAACAACGTGGCAAGATTCATCTATTGTAAAAGAAAGTTTGACCACATTTCACCATACTCAAAAAATATACTTGGATTTAGCATAGAAGTCTATCTAAATGTCCGAAATGTTTTGTGTTTATATAAAATAATTAAATTTCAACAACCTAGATATCTTTATGAGAAACTAAAATTTGTACAATCTTCGCGAACTCACAACTTCGTAGTCCCTAGGCATAGCACAGTAGCGGCTTCTAGATTATTCTTTGTTAGTGCTGTGAAATTGTGGAATTCTCTACCTATTCCAATAAAATGCATTAAGTCATATGGATGCTTCAAAACGGCAGTAACAGATCTCTTCAAACACTAACCCTCCCCTCCTCCTGTTTCAACCTACCTACCTACAACGCCTGTGTCGTATTGTCTAGAACTAATGTTAGCTTAAGCTTAAATTTAAGAAGAAAAATTGTAATTAACCTCGTGAATATGTGCAATGAAAGACTCCAAGTCTTAATGTACTTTGAGATAAATAAATAATAATAATAAATAATAATAATAATAATAAATAATAATAATATGTTAAAATGAGTCTGTGTGAAGTTAGAGAACAATTGCAATTTCGATGATAGTGAAGACTGATTGGAAAGGCAGGTGTGTCGACGATAATTTATTAGGTAGGGGCGCGAACATAATGTTTGCCTAAAATCTCCCGCAAGCAATACCAATGTATTTTTATGTGCCATTGTGCACTCATCCCAAATAATAACTTTACATTTTTGTAATACCTTTTTCATATCGGATGCTCTTGAAATATTGGAGTTGTTGGAGTTTCGATAGTTTGTATGTTCAATGGCATCTTTAGGGCTGAATGAGCAGTCCTTCCACCTGGTAACATTGTCGCAGCAATTCCAGACGAAGGGATAGCTAGGGCTATCTCATTTTTGGATCTCACCGATGAGAGAATCAATCTGATAAGGAAAGTTTTCCAAGTTCCACCCGGGGCATCCAAGAAGAAGACCCCGCCACTTATCGTTTGCAATATGCAATCATAGACACCTTTCTGATCTCGCGTTAATTTATTAATGTTTGATTGGACATTTGACAGGAGTTCTGCATTGTTGTAATTTTGCTCACGTTGCAAATGAACATGGAATAAAGCAGTCGCAGATCGGTTGGGTTCTGGCATTCCTAATTAACTGAGACATTTACTTGCGGTAGCTAAGCATTTGCCTTCAATGTTTATTAGTGCTTTGTTGTAAATATCTTCTGTAAACTCCATTGTCATATTAATGTTTTCTATGCGTGCCCTATACAAAATATCTACAGCCATATGCGATCGATATTTCTCCTATAACTCTATTGGGGATGAAGGAAAGCAAGCGGCCAATATAATTGCAAATAATGTACGAATTTGGTTCGAGTGGGAAGTGCTGCATGCATCACTCATACATATATCCCACTGCTGATCGTTCTCCAATAAATGCAGTGCTGACACGTACTACGGAAAGTAGTATGCGCGATGCCGTTTACTATTTTCAATTGCTGGAAAGATGTAGGACCAGGCACATTTACCAGCAGCATGCGTAGGAAGAAACATTAATTCTGATTAAAATGCACTGTATAAAGTCATCCAATTGTATTCTCTCTAAAAGTACCAGGTTGACCTATGACTGGCTCCCTTCGTCTGCGTCTTGCGAATGCTTTTGTAGTTGCGTTCCACGTGTAATAAGACGGAACTTCTGAATACATTAGTGTTCTGGCAAAATCGTCCTGCTGACATAAAGTGAAGAAAGCAGTTAGAGAGGTATCTGGTGGACTGAGTGCTCTTTGTTCAGCATTAGCATCTGTGAAATAAACACGTTGATCGTTGGATGGGCTGCACGTATGGGAAACGAAAAAAAATCCTCCATATAGCCTTATTGCTGCTTATATATTTTTCAGCCTGGTACTGTTTATATAAACAGAGTTAGCAACTTTTCATAATTTTATTGGAGTTAGTGATTCTGGACAATAAACACATACTTTTCCTTTACCACCATATGCAGAAACCGTCTCCCATTCCACCATTATAAAAAGTCGGTTTATGTTAAATGCGGAGCTTTTACCGCATCATCCACGATCTCAACTTATGCTCAAGTGGTGGTGTTAATGGCATTGCGTACCATACCAAGTGTGTCAACTAAGCGATAAACGTCAAATTTACAAACATTATTCTACGGTATTCTTGATGGCTTCTTTGAAAGCTGTGTCCCCCTTCGATGTGTTAGTGTTAGAACAAGTAAACCACCTTGGTTCACAAGACAACTTATAAGACTCAATAACATTAAATCTAGGCTTTATAAACGTTTCAAGAGATCAGGATCTTCTGTCGATTTTTCTAAATATTCAGTTGCTCGTTGCAACTTTCATTGTCTAAACCAATAATGTTATATGTTATACTTAAGCAGTTGCAAATTTAAATTTTTCAACATCCGAAAAGATTTTACAGTTGCGTTAATTCTAAGAGGAAAACATCTGGTTTTCCAGATAGCTTTTCTTTTGGTTGCAAGAATGGCCAGTTTTGATAATGACATTGCGGAATTATTTGCAGAATTCTTCAAGTCGACCTACTCATCCAAACGTTTTCAACACAGTCAATACTCGGAAAGTTTCAATTGCATTCCTAATCCCGTAATTGATAAGAATACTGTTCTTCAGAGCGTTTTAGGTTTGAAACCGATTTTTTCTCCGGGTCCAGATGGTGTTCCTAGTTGTATGCTCAAGTACTGTGCAGTTAATTTATCCGAGCCGATGTATAAATTATTCCAATTATCTATGGACTTTGCCACTTTTCCATTGATTTGGAAAAAATCATTTATTATACGTTTGCACAAAAAAGGTAGTAGGTCTAGTATAGAGAACTATATATGTATAGCTAAGCTTTCAGCTATTCCCAAAACATTTGACCAAATAATTACATGTCAACTTCAACACATGTGTAGCTCCATATTATCGCCCTGCCAGAATGGTTTTGTGCCGCTTAGATTCAACCAATACCAAATTGCTAGAGTTCACTTCTTTTGTAATGGATGGATTTTTAAACAATAGGCAAACGAATGTGATCTATACCGACTTCAGTAAAACGATTGACTCTGTCAATCATGAGCTCTTAGTTCACAAACTTGATTTACTTGGGTTTCCGAAGCATTTACGTGTATGGCTCGAAGGCTATCTCGCGAATCGGACTCAACAAGTTTTGTTTAAAAACGGTCTTTCAAGATTGTTTGATGTAACGTCTGGTGGGCCTCAGGGTAGTCATTTGTGTCCTTTTTACCTTGTTTATAAACGACTTACCACAAGCTCTCATATATTCCCGAACTCGTATGCATGCGGATGATATTAAACTTTGCTACTCATACTTGCCTTCGGAGTTTTCCCACGTGAAGTTTCTTTAGGCAGACTTGGACTCATTTCAATACTGGTGTATTGCAAACTTACTAGTTTTGAACTGATCGACGTGCAAACTAATGACATTTCCCCGAATGGATCCAAGTTTGACATCGTATACGCTAAACAGCACTCCTTTGGAGCGTATATCTGTTGTAAGTGATCTAGGCGTTCTTTTTGATCCAAAACTGACTTTTAGTAAGCATATTTCATCAATGGTAAGCAAAGCAACGGGTATAATCAGTTTCGTGAAGCAATGGGCTAAGGAGTCTAATGATCCGTATCTGACTAAGACCCTCTACACATCGTTGGTACGACCAATCTTAGAGTGTTGTTCCTGTGTCTGGTGCCCAGGGTGTCAAAACTTTATAGAGCGTGTTGAGTCGGTACAGAAGCCACTCATTATATTTGCACTACGTGGTCTCAACCGGGATTCAAGTGTGCATTTGCCACCATATAGAAATAGGCTTCTCCTTATTAATCTGCCAACTTTAGAAAATCGATGAACTTTACTCGGGGTAATGTTCATTCATAAGCTCATTATGGGCGAAATTGACTCCTCTGATCTTGTTAGTCGACTAAATTTTGCTGTTCCTGGTAGAACGTCCAGGCACTTTGTGCCTTTTCATTTACCACTTTGCCGGCAAAATTTTGCCAAAAATAATCCACTGCGTAACTGGTGTTCTCACGTTTGGCCTAATAGTTTGTACTTTCTTTCATACGTATGGTTGAATTTATATATATATATATATATTTGTATTTAATTATTTTTAATTGTAATATTAATTTATGTTAATATTTATCTTAGTAGTCAACCTTTTGTGTCTGAGTCGAATTTAATCCAAATAAAATAAATAAATAAATAAAGACCTCGCTGCCATGTTATGATAAAACATAGGGAAACCAAAATTTATTTAAATTAGAGTCAAAAAAATTCAAGAGAAACTTAACCCCCAAACGGGCAAACTCGTGATACTGTTCAAATTAAGTTGGCTATGTATTAGTGGTGGGATTATTTTCGAATTATATTCGAATAAACGTTATTCGAAAAAACTAATAAATTTATTCGTTTCAAATAATACGAATAATGTTTATTCAAACTTTTTATTCATTTATTCGCTTCCATTTATGCGAATTTCTTTCCTTATTATTCGAATAGTGCGTGCGCGAATAGTAAAATAAAGAAATTCTGCTTATCTCACGATCATCGCTTGTACATATGAGCATGCACATGTATGTATACATATATATATTTATGTGTATATTGATCAGTGCACGGACTTTACCACCTTTTTGGTAGATCTACCAACTTTTTTTTAGCCAATTTTTATTTTCTACCATTTCTACCACCAAAGCCCAAAAATCTACTAACATTTGCCTTTGTAAGGAAATTAAGAAACAATTCAATTTCGAAGACGAAAAATTGCACCTTTTGGAATATTTTGAAGCAAAAAATATTCAATCAAGTCAAATGACAACGATTCTCCCTTTACTTAAAGCTTTTCCATTTCACAAGACTTCCATGGAAATTCTTAACAACGAATGGCGATCTATAATGTTATATGATAAGGAAAAAATAGAAGAGATATTTTCCGACGATATTCTTAAAGGACGGATAAAATTGGGAACTGAAAAGAGTCTTCTAGAATATTTTTTGTTTGAAAATTTGAGTGAATAAATGTGCTCCTTAAATATATTACCTCACAGTTATGCAGCCGCAGAAAGGTTGTTCTCTATTATGAACGACATAAAAACCGCCAAGCGTAATGGATTAAAAATTGCAATCATTTCCAATCAAATATTAATAAAAGAGTATTGTATCGGACGGACTTTATTTCAGCCTCCAACTGAATTAATAAGATTTTATAAAAAAATTTGTAGAAGGTTTTGTTCCTTGTATTTAATAACACTTATATTGTGTGATGGGTTTGGGCCTACTTGGCTGCCTCTGGAGTTGGCAAAATAACTTTCTTTGATGGTACAATGGACACAAATTTTTATATAACCTTACGAGAAGATAATTTGTTGCAAAGTGCCCCTAATTTAGGTGTACGTGATCGATTTCGCAATAACCAAGACAAATACCCTTAACACAAATCCAGGATTGTGCAGGCATGGGTAATATGGAACTGCCAACACCTCATGAATCACCTTCCACAATCTCTCGCCTTAAATGTCATTGAAAATTTGTGGTGAATTTTGGAATAGGCTACACGGCAAAGGCGGATTAGTAAGATTATCGATTAAAAAACTACTCTTGTCGAAGAAAGGAATATGATACCACGCGAAGCCGCTCAAAAACTAATTACATCTATGGAAAATCAATCAAAATCAAAATCAAAAAAGTAATTTTTTCTAAGCCAGGCACGAAATAAGCTGTGATCTTAGTTTTTGAGATAATCTTAGTTTTTATTAAATAACACTGGTCGACGGCCAAAATTTACCAGAGACGCCGTTATGAAATTCATATGTAAAACCACTCCCTGATTTCGAAAATCGAGTTCATTTTTGATTCTATGGTACCGTTTTTAAGATATTTGCAATTTACCGTTATTCGTTATTACATATATCTCACGAACGGGTCAAGCAATTGCAAAAAAGTTTACAGAATCGGAAAGCAGATAAAATTTATTATGAATGCATCATACATTAATTTTTGCTCAACCAGATAGTTTTCGAGATATTACTTATCATTTCAGATTTTTGTTTTTTTTTATGAAAAAATATGAAAAAAATTACTTTTTGCGAGGGCAGCATTCCAAAACCACAACTTTTTTCCATATATTTTTTCTTTACGTATAGCTCTGTTTAATTGGAAAAAAGATACGCTATCATCGAAGAGAATCGATGCCAAACTACGTAAGTTATAAGCGATCAAATAAAAATACCCAGGTTGCGCAACTTCAACGTATACCTCAAAACGTATGTATGGTATAAAGAAGAGTGAAATATCTAGCTATGCTCTGTTTCTATTTAGTAATCTTTATCTTAATTTGATTTTACTATGTAGTCGAAATAATTATGTGTTCTACTTTGATGATGCTTATTCAGTTTAGGATCGGTTTCTCTTATGAGAAACCAGCAGTAATTCCCATCATTGCGACGTCCCAGAATCTTTGATATCGATTCTCAATTAATTTCATATGCTGATTAAACCTTTCACCATGTTCGTCACTTTCGTCGTCAAGATTTGCCGGAAAAAAGCTCAAATGTGAGTGCAGAAAGTAAATTTTTAAAGACATATTTACGCCTGGAAAGAAATTATTAGTTAGGTAAACAAGTTATAGAATTTTGGGAAATTAATTTTAATAAGCCTATAATATTTACCCATTATACTATTGATTAAGTCGTTCACTATCGGCTCGTAGTTAGGGCTTTTGTGTCTACCGAGTAAAGAAGCAACGACCTTTTCAAAGGATTCCCACGCTGCTGATGAGAGTAGTCCTTTGAATTGATTATTGTTGATCAACTTTTTTATTTGTGGTCCAACAAAAATACCTTCCTTAATCTTGGCTTGAGAAATATCTGAAAAAATTGTTTTCAAATAGTCGAATGCTTCGCCTTCTTTGTCCAAAGCCTTAACAAAGTTTTTAATGAAACCGAGCTTGATGTGTAAGGGTGGAAGTATGATTTTCTCTTTCTTGACAAGAGGGGTTTATTTGATGTTATCCACACCAATGGTAAACTCGACTCTTTCCGGCCAATCCTTTCTGACGTAGGGGTCCTTACGAGCTTGGCTATCCCACTTGCAGAGGAAGCAGCAGTGCTTGCTGTAGCCACTTTGTAGATCGCATAGCATTGCAACGACTTTGAGATCAGAACATATTTTCCAATCATGCTCTTCATATTTGATAAATTTGAGTAGTTTTTGCATTTCCTCGTAGGTTTCCTTTGTATTTACTGCATGTGCGATCGGGATAGAAGGCTTTTTGTTACCAATATGCAATAATACAGCCTTCAAACTCAGTTTATTGCCGTCTATGAACAATCAACACTCTTTTGAACCATATGTTTGACCAAATTCTTTGAATAAACCAGGAATGTCGTTGGAGTAGCATATACTGTCTTTCTTGGTTTAGTGTTTGGAAAATGGTTCGTGACGAGTTCTACAATATATCACCTTAACATCGGATGACACAAATTTAAATTGTTGCATACGAGAAGTGTGGATCTCGGCCTTTTCCTTGGATAGTTCCAAATCTCTTATCCAATCATTAAGTTGTGCTTGTGACAGAACGTTTCTCTCGTTTCCAATGCGAAATTCAGTACAACTTGATTCCCCGCACTCAGATATTACTGTTGACAATGGAACTGGATCCGCAACTGCCGTTGAATGTAGTACTGGTAATGTCACTGCAGTTACGCTGGCATAGGTTACTCTTCTTGATTTTCCAACACCAAGTACTTTTCTTTTACAAATATAACACTCTATTTAATGGCAAGTAGGTTCTCTCCATATCATTGGTGTATCAAGTTTTATTTGTTGTCCTGATTCCGACTGAATCAATTCTACCCGACACGATGTACACAAAGTGTTCGGTGTCCATGGTTTTTCAGCATTTTTAGGCTCAATGCCAAAATACTTGGAGTATAAAGTTTTGATATGATTTGAGAACACTCGTCGTCGCCTTATGATAGTATATTGGCCACACATGAAACAGAATATATCTGGATCGTTATTACACTCAAATTCTGGCGTCCTTTTACTCATTTTATTTTTTTTAATAAATCACGGTTTTGAAATTTGACTTATGATAATTTCATTCATAAATTGAACTTTTAGCTAAATAGAAACAGAGCATAGCTAGATATTTCACTCTTCTTTATACCATACATACGTTTTGAGGTATACGTTGAAATTGCGCAACCTGGGTATTTTTATTTGACCGCCTATAACTTACGTAGTTTTGCATCGATTTTCTTCGATGATAGCTTATCTTTTTTTTTAATTAAACAGAGCTTTACGTAGAGAAAAATATCTGGAAAAAAATTTGTGGTTTTGGAATGCTGCCCTCGCAAAGTGTAATTTTTTTCATATTTTTTCATAAAAAAAGCAAAAATCTGAAATGATAAGCTAATATCTCAAAAATTAACTAGTTGAGCAAAAAAACAATGTATAATACATTTATAGCAAATTTTATTGTCTTTCTGTTTCTGTAAACTTGTTTCCTATTGCTTGACCCGTTCGTGAGGCATACGTAATTAAAGGGAGCCATCTTTTTGGTTTTTTCGAATAACGGTAAATTGCAAATATCTCAAAAACGGTGCCATAGAATCAAAATGAACTCAATTTTGGAAATCAGGGGGTTATTTTATATACGAATTTCATAACGGCGTTTCTGGTAAAGAGAAAAAGTTGAAATTCGTGGTCCAGTGTAATTAGCACAAACGTGTAAGCACGTGAAAATTAAGTATTTGTTCAAATAAAAGCATATTTTTATTAAAATTGTGCATTTGAATTTTTTTCACACCGTCACTAGTTTCCTTTCCATATAGCTCAACAATTTTGTTCTGTAGCTGCATGAAATAAGCTGTGAGCTACTGATATACAAATTTACATAAATTTTCTTGTTTTTTTACATGTTTTTTGTTTTAAGTGTTATTTCCGTGAAATGTGCTTTATTTGTTTTACAATAAAATATGAATTGTTTTGTACAAATATAAAGTGTAGCTACTGTTTTCTTGGAAAAAAAAAATTTACCAACTTCTACCCCTATTTTAATTTTTCGTCTACCAACATTCTCTTTTTAAAAGTCCGTGCACAGGTATAGATGCATAGGTGCATATAGTTTGGTTTGTTTGTGGTTGCTTTGTTAATATTCGTTTATTTACATACATATATTTATGTGTGTATAGATGCATATGTGCATATATTTTGGTTTGTTTGTGGTTGCTTTGTTAATATTCCCCAGCAGTATTGTGCAGCATGAAAATACTATATAATTCATACAGAAATATCAGCAGAGATGTAGTTACAAAACCTGAATATTCTCATTCGCTTTAACACAGGTGTGGCCGCGAAAAAGAACTATCTGAAAACTGATGATTAAGAAGTGAACGTTTCTATAGTGAAAAAAGTATTGAGCACGCAGTGAGAACTTCCACATGAAAAAAAACTACCCCATTGGAAGGTAAAGTATCCACAAGAAAAAGCGAATGAACAGGAAGTGGAAGTATCCGCAGGAATAATGTTGTTACAATTCAGTAATAATATCAATAGGAAAAAATATTTTAAACGCAATTATTTTATCAAATAGAGGTAATATTTATTTGACATAAAATATACTAAAAATATTCATTTGTAAAAATAAAAAAATTTAAATAATTATTCCGTATACATATGTATACAAAATTCAGTCAACTCACATTTTAAAGTCTTCTTCGTTATTTTTTTTAATTTCAGGTACACAATTTTATGTGCATAAATACATATATTGCTTTATTTATTATACTCAGTTGAGCAGAGCTCACAGAGTATATTAACTTTGATTGGATAACGGTTGGTTGTACAGGTATAAAGGAATCGAGATAGATATAGACTTCCATATATCAAAATCATCAGGATCGAAAAAAATTTGATTGAGCCATGTCCGTCCGTTAACACGATAACTTGAGTAAATTTTGAGGTATCTTGATGAAATTTGGTATGTAGGTTCCTGAGCACTCATCTCAGATTGCTATTTAAAATGAACGATATCGGACTATAACCACGCCCACTTTTTCGATCTCGAAAATTTCGAAAAACCGAAAAAGTGCGATAATTCATTACTAAAGACGGATAAAGCGATGAAACTTGGTAGGTGAGTTGAACTGATGACGCAGAATAGAAAATTAGTAAAATTTTAAACAATGGGAGTGGCACCGCCCACTTTTAAAAGGTAATTTAAAAATTTTGCAAGCTGTAATTTGGCAGTCGTTGAATATATCATGATGAAATTTGGCAGAACGTTACTCCTATTACTATATGTATGCTTAATAAAAATTAGCAAAATCGGAGAACGACCACGCCCACTTTAAAAAAAATTTTTTTTAAAGTAAAATTTTAACAAAAAATTTAATATCTTTACAGTATATAAGTAAATTATGTCAACATTCAACTCCAGTAATGTTATGGTGCAACAAAATACAAAAATAAAAGAAAGTTTCGAAATGGGCGTGGCTCCGCCCTTTTTCATTTAATTTGTCTAGGATACTTTTAATGCCATAAGTCGAACAAAAATTTACCAATCCTTGTGAAATTTGGTAGGGGCTTAGATTCTAGGACGATAACTTATTTCTGGGAAAAAGGGCGAATTTGGTTGAAGCCACGCCCAATTTTTATACACAGTCGACCGTCTGTCCTTCCGCTCGGCCGTTAACACGATAACTTGAGAAAAAATCGATATATCTTTACTAAACTCAGGTCACGTACTTATCCGAACTCACTTTGAATTGGTATAAAAAATGGCCGAAATCCGACTATGACCACGCCCACTTTTTCGATATCGAAAATTACGAAAAATGAAAAATGCCATAATTCTATACCAAATACGAAAAAAGGGATGAAACATGGTAACTGGATTGGTTTATTGACGCAAAATATAACTTTAGAAAAAAACTTTGTAAAATGGGTGTGACACCTACCATATTAAGTAGAAGAAAATGAAAAAAGTTCTGCAGGGCGAAATCAAAAGCCTTTGGAATCTTGGCAGGAATACTGTTCGTGGTATTACATATATAAATAAATTAGCGGTACCCGACAGATGATTTTCTGGGTCACCCTGGTCCACATTTTGGTCGATATCTCGAAAACGCCTTCACATATACAACTACCAGCACTCCCTTTTAAAACCCTCATTAATACCTTTAATTTGATACCCATATCGTACAAACACATTCTAGAGTCACCCCTGGTCCACCTTTTCGGCGATATCTCGAAAAGGCGACCACTATAGAACAAAGGCCCACTCCATTTTAAAAATACTCATTAACACCTTTCATTTGATACCCATATCGTACAAACAAAGTCTAGTCATCCCTGGTCCACCTTTATGGCGATATCTCGAAAAGGCGTCCACCTATAGAACTAAGGCCAACTCCCGTTTAAAATACTCATTAACACCTTTCGTTTGATACCCATATTGTACAAACGCATTCTAGAGTCACCCCGGGTCCACCTTTATGGCGACATCTCGAAAAGGCGGCCACCTATACTACTACCACCACTCCCTTTTAAAACCCTCATTAATACCTTTAATTTGATACCCATATCGTACAAACACATTCTAGAGTCACCCCTGGTCCACCTTTATGGCGATATCTCGAAAAGGCGTCACCTATAGAACTAAGGATCACTCCCTTTTAAAATACTCATTAACACCTTTCATTTGATACCCATATCGTACAAAAAAATTCTAGAGTCAAACCTGATCCACCTTTATGGCGATATCCCTACATGGCATCCACTTATAGAACTATGGCCCTCATAAAATACTCTTTTATGCCTTTCATTTGATACACTGTCATACAAGCACATTCCAGGGTTACCCTCGGTTCATTTCCCTACATGGTTATTTTCCCTTATGTTGTCACCATAGCTCTCAACTAAGTATGTAATGTTCGGTTACACCCGAACTTAACCTTCCTTACTTGTTTTTCTTTTGCAATGATACCGCTTTGTATTTCTTGTTCTTAATTTTCTGGAAGGCGCTGCGCACATCTCTTTTATAATCGGATATTGAATAACCGTCTCTTTGTATGGATTCTGAAAATTTTAAGATACAAATTATTTATAAATCTGACTAACAACAGAACACGTTAATGTTTGCAAAATTATAGGCAAACATATGAGGATAAAGATGGAGGGGGAGTTGGGGTGGGATGGTAGAGGAAGTGAAAGTGGAACAGGAAGAGCGAAAACATCATCTGCTGGGTATGCTAGTAAAAAAATAAATACTTGATACTCACCGTACAAAGCTCTGACAAGATTGACAAAGTCTCGCAGGCCTTTTTTGCTGGACCGCCCAGAGTAATTCATTTCGAAACACAATTCTTTCGAAAGTATCCTATGCAGATACTTATGAATGCGGCATGAGTATAGATCTAAAAATTATGACATTTAAATAGAAAATATTGTATTATTAAAATAAGGATTTTTAATTAAATTATTGCCACCTTACATATCTTTCAAAATCCGTTTTTACTTTATTTTTAAGTTCCTCAATTTCCAACAGACTTGAAACTGGAAAATTAGCTTTGGGACTTCGGATATTTTCGCAAACCTTTTCTAAAGCTGTTAAAATGTTTACATTTTGATTAGTGACCGTATTTCTTAAGTCTGAAAAGAAATATATATTTTTAAGAAAATTATTACTTTCCAAACAAGTGATGAATTTGAATGATTTACCCCGTTGGAAGTTAAAGGAACTTCAATATTTTCAGAATTCAATAGACGTAACAAATCATCTAGTTGAAGGTGTGCGACATTTAACATTTTATAAAACACTATAAGTTTTTCTTTCAAATTTAATTCTGGGTTACAAAAATCTTTAATATTCGCCGGGAAACTAAATTCTGCAATATCTTCATGCAGGAGTTCATCAGCGTGTTTGCTGGGAAACTCGGACGGACATGAAAAAGTGCTCTGAAGCATGTTTTTTTAAATTTTGCGGACAATCGCCTCAAATTTCGTTTGCTTAAACCACTCATTTAACAGATTTTGTTCAGTTTAGTAATATCACTGTATTATTAAGCACTTTAGATTATTTTTTAATTAAATATTTTATTTTATTTACACTTTCACTCCGACTTACAAAAAGTGACGCTTCAACTAATTCAATAGTCCTGAAAGTTTCACTGCGTGTTCAGCTGAAATTTCTGTATACCTGAAATATTGGCTTCCTATTCAATCCATTTTTCAGGCCATTAATTTCTTACTGAGTTTCAGAGAATTTTTAGTGCTGAAATTTTACCTAAATTTAAAACACCTTACCTCAAAAACTGCTGGGTCATTTATTTACATACATATATTTATGTGTATATAGATGCATATGTGCATATATTTTTGTTTGTTTGGGGTTGCTATGTTAATATTCATTTATCTAATCTAATCTAATTTCTAATATCTATATATTAATACGCTAACAAAATTTCCATACAATAAATTGACAGGCTGTTTCGAATAGTTAGCATCCGTAAAATTATATAAAAGTTATGTGAATCAATTCGTATGGATCAGCCGCAGTGCATAGACCTATTTTTGTTAACAAATATTACTCTATTTGTTTATAATTAATAGAAAAAGTTTTTTGTAAATTCGAACAATCTCTGCAAATATCGAAATTTACTTTCGTGCACAAAAGTGTGCCATCTGTAGGACCAATTATCTAACTGTTCTAAGACACAAACAGGCGGCCACCGTGGTGTGATGGTAGCGTGCTCCGCCTACCACACCGTATGCCCTTGGTTCGTACCCCGGGCAAAGCAACATCAAAATTTTAGAAATAAGGTTTTTCAATTAGAAGAAAATTTTTCTAAGCGGGGTCACCCCTCGGCAGTGTTTGGCAACCTCTCCGGGTGTATCTCTGCCATGAAACGCTCTCAGTGAAAACTCATCTGCCTTGCAGATGCCGTTCGGAGTCGGCATAAAACATGTAGGTCCCGTCCGGCCAATTTGTAGGGAAAATCAAGAGGAGCACGATGCAAATTGGAAGAGAAGTTCGGCCTTAGATCTCTTCGGAGGTTATCGCGCCTTACATTTATTTTTTTATTTTTTTTAAGACACAAACCAACATATGTAACCCCGCTGAATTCGAAATTCGAAAAGCTGCGTAGTCGTTTTGCTCAAATATTTCACCTACATACATTCATATACGTACGCGCCAGACGGTGTAATAATAAAACATGGTTTTCCATTGGTGCCACTTACCTATATTGGTCTGTACCAAAATCATAAAAAAATTGTTCCGAAATAATTGTTAGCGCACAAAAAAACTTTAAAGAGAAGTAATTTTTAACCGACCCAATTTTTGGACAAATTTTAATTACACGCAAATGCAATGCAAACAGATTCTTTGTTTTTTATTTTAGTTGCTTAAAAACAAACATGAAATCACAAATAATGAGTTAACTTTTGTTGAAACTAACGAAATTTATTTATAACAATTAATGGCAAATTTGCCCGAAAATGGTTTTGCATTTGCAGATTTAATCCTCATTTTAGATAAAGTACGTCTTATATTGAAAAAAAATAAAAATAAATAAATTTGCTACAAAAATATAACATAAAATTTTTTATATTGTCTTTTATGCAAATTTATTTTATTTCTTATTTAATTATATATTGTTTTATTTCAACTTAGGATCTTATTATTTAAATGCAACTTGACTGAATCGGAAAATTTCACGTTGTATATTAAACGAAAAAAAACGTCCCAAAAACGTTTTTGACTTTAGGTCAAAATGGCAACCGGCATCATAGCGGCCGTATCACATAGGTCGTATATTACCTACTGGCGGCCAACGTGGTGTGATGGTAGCGTGCTCGGCCTACCACACCGAATACCCTGGGTTCCCACCCCGGGTAAAGCAACATCAAAATTTTAGAAATAAGGGTTTTCAATTAGAAGAAAATTTTTCTAAGCAGGGTCGCCCTTCGGCAGTGTTTGGCAAGCACTTCGAGTGTATTTCTGCCATGAAAAGCTCTCACTCTCATCTGTCTCGCAGATGCCGTTCGGAGTCGGCATAAAACAAGTAGGTCCCGTCCCGCCAATTTGTAGGAAATATTAAAAAGGAGCACGACGCAAATTGGAAGAGAAGCCGGGCCTACAATCTCTTCAGAGGTTAGCGAGCCTTACATTTATTTTTTTATATTACCTAATATCTATATATTAATACGCTAACAAAATTTCCATACAATCAATTGACAGGCTGTTTCGCATACTTAGCATACCTAAAATCATATAAAAGTTATATAAATCGATTCGTATTGATCAGCCGCAGTGCATAGGCCTATTTTTGTTAACAAATATTACTCTATTTATTTATAATTAATAGAAGAAGTTTTTTGTAAATTCGAACAATTCATACAAATATCGTAAGTCATTTTCGTGCACAAGCGCGCCATCTTTAGGAACAATTATCTAAGCTTTCTAATGTGAATTTCAAATTGTGTGTATACTCGCTACATTCGAAAGCACAAATGTTTCACCTACATACAAATATGGTTCCCCATTGTTGCCGCTTACCTATAATAGTCTCTACCAAAATCCTAAAAAATTGTTCCAAAATAATTTGTAGCGTACCAAAAAATCTTAAATAGAATTAATTTTTGGCCGGCCCATTTTTTGTGGCAAATTTCACTTAAACGTAAATACATAAGTCTTTATTTAACAGATTCTTTGTTTTTTATTTTACTTGTTTTCAAAAAAAAACATGAAGTCACAAATAATGAATTAACTTTTGTTGAAACTAACTAATTTATTTATAACAATTAATGTCAAATTTGCCCGAAAATATTTTTGCATTTGCAGATTTAATCCTTATTTTAGATAAAGTACGTCGTATACTGAACAAAAAAAAAGTTACAAAAATATAACATTAAATTTTTTATATTGCTTTTTATGCTAATTTATTTTAGTTCTTATTTTATTTTATTATATATTCTCTTATTTCAAATTGGTTAATTATTATTTAACTGCAACTTGACTGAATCGGAAAATTTCACGTTGTATATTAAACGAAACAAAAAAATGTCCCAAAAACGTCTTTGATTTTAGATGAAAACGGCAACCGGCATCATAGCGTGCATAGTCAGTATATTACCCACTATATTTATTATTAGGCTAACTTTGTTGGATTATATATCCATTAATGGGATGCTTAGATCCCATAACCCTATTTTTTTTATGTCGCTTAAAGTTATGAAATCAATTTTATTTTAGTAAATATCTTTGCGTGAATAAATTTAATGTTTTTGTTTGTTCTTCTTTTCTTTCTAATTTATTCTGCTTTGTTATATCTTAGTTTTGTATTGTTCACAGACGATATTTTATGGTAGATATGGTCATATATACATATTCATGAAACGGACTGTTTACAAATTTAATACAAATTAATTACGTACATGGATCTCAATGGGAATCCCAACATTAAATATCCGAACATTAGAATCTTCATATTTCCACAATGATCACATTAAACCCCGGAAAAGTCTAAGTGCACTTATTACGTTTTTATATGGAACTGTTTGTTCACTTCACTTAATTTTTTCGCAATTTAAATATTTTATTTTTTTCTTTAATTAAACATTTTTTAGTAAACTCTGCTTTCTTTCTCATTGCATAATTTTTTTATATTTTTATTTTATTTTTTATGAAGGTATCCTCTATTCTATTCGAAATTTTTGTTTTGTGTCGCACTTACATATTATATATGTATTTATACAAAATTAAACGGGTGGCGTGAAATAGGCTAAATTCCTTTAGCAAGTTTCTTCGTTTTTAACTAAAAGTTTGTGTTTTTTGAATTATGACACTATTGAAGTAAATGGGCGATATATGTATATGGGTTATATAGGCCTACTGGGGAACCGAGCTCCCAAAACTAACTTCGGTAGCGCGCCAACGGGGAACTTCCGGATGGTGTGGAAAAGCCTATTTTTCAAATCAATTTCAAGTAATTTCACCATAATTCTATGTCAATTTCATTTGATTTA
The DNA here is from genome assembly GCF_040869045.1 of Eurosta solidaginis. Lineage (NCBI taxonomy): Eukaryota > Metazoa > Arthropoda > Insecta > Diptera > Tephritidae > Eurosta > Eurosta solidaginis. Next base: position 91,254,695 of record NC_090324.1, read on the forward strand.
ACATAATTTTTATATTTTTGTTTAAGGAGCTCCATACCAATACGTTATAATTACACGTGAAAAGTTTGTAGAAAATTTAAGAAAATACAATCAAAAAGTACAAAGTCTTAGATCAAATTCAAAATTTTAAAGAAAAAGTTAAGTAAGTTAGACCAGTTTGCTACATTTCCAACACTTGATGCATAGACTGAGTTGAAAAAAATACATGTTGGTCGAATTTCGACCACAGGCGATACTAGTATTTATTATTAGGCTAACTTTGTTGGATTATATGCCCATTAATCGGATGCGTAGATCCCTAATTTGTTTATGTCGCTTAAAGTTATGGAATTAATTTTATTTTAGTAAATATGTTTGCGTGAATAATTTCAATGTTTTTGTTTGTTTTTCTTTGGTTTCTAATTTATTCTGTTTTGTATTATATCGTTCACAGACGATATTTTATGGTAGATATGGTCATATATGTTCATGAAATGATGTGTTTACAAATTTAATATAAATTAATTACGTATAATTTTCTACAAATTAGAGTTTGAAATATAAATTGTGGGTTGTCTATTGAAAATAGTAATTTTAAATTGTAAAATAATTTCCGTTCCCTTAATTGAGTATTAAAGTGACTATGTTTTATTTCAAAACACATATATATAAAGAAAACCCTGACGAAGAAGAACGCAGAGATTTTTAAGCCCTGAAGAAGACCACAATAAACGGTCGAAACGTCGGCAATAAAATAATAAAGGCGTTTTTCCAATTATTTTGACTGGAAACCCGATTATAGAAAATTATACATAAAAACAAAACAGTCGGTAGTATCAACATAAATTAATTACGTACATAGATCTCAATGGGAATCCCAACATTAAATATCCGAACATTAGAATCTTTATATTTCCACAATGATAACATTAAAACCCGCAAAAAAGTCTATGTGCACTTATTGAGTGTTTATTCACTTCGCTTAATGTTGTCGCACTTTACGTACTTCATTTTTTTCTTTCATTTTAAATTTTTTTAGTAAACTCTGCCTTCTTTCCCATTACATAATTTTTTTATATTTTTATTTAATTTTTTATGAAGGCATCCTCTATTCTATTCGTAATTTTCGTTTGTGTCACACTTACATATTACATGTGTATTTATACAAAATTGAACTCGGTAAAGCACCAATAGCATACCTAATGGGTGGTGTGAAATAGGCTAAATTCCTTTAGCACATTTCTTCGTTTTTAACTATAAGTTCGTGTTTTTTTAATTATGACACTATTGAAGTAAATGGGCGATATATATTATGGTGATGTAGGCCTACTGGGGAACCGAGCACCCGAAACTAACTTCGGTTGCGCGCCAACGGCGTACCTCCCGGGTGGTGTGGAAAAATCTATTTTTCAATTCAATTTCAAGTAATTTCACCATAAATAAATGTAAGGCGCGATAACCTCCGAAGATATTTCAGGCCGAGCTTCTCTTCCAATTTACGTCGTGCTCCTTTTTAATTTTTCCTACAAATTGGCGGGACGGGACCTACTTGTTTTATGCCGACTCCGAACGGCATCTGCGAGGCAGATGAGTTTTCTCTGAGAGCTTTTCATGGCAAAAATACACTTGGAATGCTTGCCAAACACCACCGAGGGGCGACCCAGCTTAGGAAAATTTTCTCCTAATTGAAAAACCTTATTTCTAAAATTTTGATGTTGCTTTTCCCGGGGTGTGAACCCAGGGCATTCGGTGTGGTAGGCGGAGCACGCTACCATCATACCACGGTGGCCGCCATAATTCACGATAATTCTATGTCAATTTCATTTGATTTTACATTTTTTGTAAGGAGCTCCATACCACAACGTTATAATTACATTTGAAAAGGTTGTAGAAAATTTAAGAAAATGCAATCAAAAAGTATAACGTCTTAGATCAAATTCAATTTTTTAATGAAAAATTTAAGTAAGTTAGACCAGTTTGCTATATTTCCACTCACTGCTTAACTATTAACGCAATATTACACTACCCCCAACACTGGATGCATAGACTGAGTTGAAAAAATACAAGTTGGTCGAATCTCGACCACAGGCGATACTAGTTTATTCTAATCTAATTTAATATATATTATAAACTAGCTGACCCGACAGACGTTGTTCTGTCATTGTACCCTTTTGTAGTTGTTTAAAAAATTTTCATACCTTCCGAGCATGGAACTGATAACTTTACTTTTCCAGTACCTTGCACGCCTGTTGATGAAGATAATTTGTGGTTTACAGCCGTTAAGTTGAACTTACTGTCGTTTAAATGAAATACTTTTTAATTGTAAATAGAATAGTTGCTAAATTATTTTTTAAACCTTTTGAAAACAACAAACATTTTAGTGTTAAACAACAATCCGCAATATCAGTAAATTGGCCTACTATGTTTTCGTGTTAATTCAAATTATATTTTCCTATTTGAAATTTTATGTCACACCAAAAGATGCAACATTATCCGCTGGGTGTGCTACCATAAGTGAAACATTTATCTTCATAACGATGGATTTTATTCTGCTCAAAGTTATACAAAAAATCTTCAAAGTTTTAGCTAGTATACCTTTTGAAAAATCTGTGGCATAGAGTTATGGGACGTAAAATTGTTAGTTTTGCCAAAATAAATACAGGATCTTGAATTTTAAAAATATTTCTACATTTTTGATAATCTTGGGATGATTAAGTTATTTCCTCGATTATATATTTTTGGTATAACTTTAAGCGGCAAAAAATCTATCAATATAAGAACACATTTTTACTCCAAATAATTCATTTGACACACAAATAGTCATTTTTATATATAGATTACAAAAGTCTTGTGGAATTCTCAAAGGTTGGCATTGGAAAAATTTAAATTTATGTTGCATATACGAAAGGGTTATATAAAAGAAATTTATTTAGGGCGTCATCTGACAAAATTTTTTCCATCCACTCTGATTCATATACTGGTGCGTAAAACAACCAAAGCCGCATGAATAATAACAACCAAACTCGTACTATTAGCTAAATTTTGATAAATTGAAGATTTTCCAATTTTTTTTTGCTGTAAATGAACAGTCAGTCCGTTCGAAATAAAGGAAAGAAACAATTTTTGAAATCGGTCTAACCGTTTTTGGGTAATAGCTAAAATATTTTTTAAGTGAAGTTTTTTAAATAAATTTTTTTGTCGCAAATGATCCGTGAATCAGATCGAAAATAATAGAAAAACAATTATTCAAATCGGTGTAGCCGTTTTTCAGTTTTCAGTTTTGAACGACCTAACGCACACAAATTCATTTTATAAGCTTTTATTTAGTTTCACTTTTGTTGTATGTAATGGAATCTTAAATTTGATACACTTCCCGGTGTCCGATTGAGCTGAAATTTTGCACACATGCATAACTCCAATGACAATGCAATATTTCTTTGCGAGAATTCGATAAATTAATCGATAACACAGTTATCGGTAAAGATTTGTGTTTACTTTGGCATAACAGCCTAAGTCCCATACAAACCCGCCGGTACCTAACCGTGGATTTTGAGACTTAGACGTGGTGAATCACGCGTGTCACACGTGGTGAATCTCACGCTTGCGAAAAGCGGATACACAACCCTCTGTTGTATTTCTGTGTATAACCAACATAGCTGAAGTTTTAAGGCTGTTTAACTCTGTAATCTTTTCTGTAATTTATTTTGCTTTTGGAAAAATTACCTATTTGAAAAAAGCTGGCTGAAAAATATTGGCATAACAGCTTAAGTTCAATCAAGAATGGAAAATCTTGGAAAATTTGAGCAGATGTGGCAATTTCGCGCGTCCGTTGAACGAAATATTGACAATCTATTGATCATCGCTAGGAAATTAGCGACATTCCATCAACTTAGCAGCCCTTTAGCAATACTACTGTTATTATTTGGCCGCTCAAACACACCCATATTAATTAATTGTGCATTAAATCTAAAATATATAACTCAAAAATGACTACAGTTGTTATGTCCGCAGCATTTATTTGGTGCAAATACACCATAATAATTTACACGGCCAAAGCCATAATAATTTGCACGGGTCATCAATTCTTTCTCTGATTCAAAAGCTGAACTACCAGCGCTACCGTCATCAGTTCAGTGTCATCATTGCCAGTAGCACCAATAACACCAAACTCGTGCCTGACACACAAAAGTCGTTTCACTCAATAGCGCAAGTGAAATGTACTACGCACTCACTACTAAGTAGCGTCAAAAATTCGATTGGAGTCATTTCTTCAATGAGCTACCATTGAGCTGGCACCGCATTGGCGCTGGCTCCATGCAATTTACATCACTAAAATTGCGCGAATGCCCAGGCTCATGACTTTGTTAATCCAGATGGTGAAAACGAAGACTCAAAGGAATGCAACCTTGCAAACAACAGCCGTCATTTTCAAAGTGTAAAAATTCTGTGATACAACGAACGCTAACGCGGTTAGGCTGTTATCGGTAAGTGTTGCATACTTTTCTGCGCACTTGATTTTGTTTTACAGATTTTTGGCGATGGAATTTTAGCTAAGCGAAAGTTGGAATATTGGCGGTTTTTTTATACACGCGTATATGTTTACGTTTGCGCGTGAAAAAAAAAACGCCTATCCTCGCTTAAATAATGCTTAGGAGACCCATCTAGCGGCAGTGGTTACACAACTAGCTACAGATACAGGGTGTACCGAAAAGTGGAGACACGACCCTCTGTTGTATGCCTGTGTAGAAAATATAGCTAAATCAGTTGCGATGAATTCTGGACACACATAGAATACATAGAATTAGTGTATAGGGTGAAACAAAAACACATATTTCAGTTACATCTGAGTATAATGCGTATTGAAATTTAGTAGTACACATTTTATGCGCAGCAACTTCAGAGGTGTAATTAAAGTTTGACGCTTAGCAGTCCATATAAAGTATAAGCGTATAGACGTTTACGTGTAAAAAAAAAACACGGCTATTATTTTAAAACAGATTTAATCCACAGAGCAGAGATCTGCAATGAGTAGTTGTAAACTAAATGCGACATAGGCAAAGTCACAATAAAATATGACTTTAAGTTAGTTAACACTGTTTGACACAATTTTATATGTGCTCTCTGTCAAAAATGCTTCAACTAACTTAGTTACATTTTATTTCGATTATGAATATGCCCCAATATATTCGGATCATGATATAAAAAATCGTGTACTCATACTCAATCAGGGTTATTCAAAACGTAGCGATTCGTATCAGTAATTTGGTTGAGAGTCTTTTTTCATCCTGACACCGCGTTAGCGTTGAACGCGAAAGATCTGACAACCGAAGATGCTGATATCCGAAGTGAAGCTACTTTTGACAAACACATACGATATGTTTTCTCGAAAATCTGTATATTCATATGTATGTATGTATGTATTTAACGTTTTGTTGTTGCGGGAACACGTGAACATGTGTATGCACATACCTATATACAAATTCATTTGAATGAGTTGAACAAAGCATAGGGCGCATTCCAAAAGCAACACTGCTGGCGAAGTTGATTAGTGATAACTTCTTGGAACGCAGAGTTGCAACTTTACGGCAAATTACTGAGCATAAAAATTTTCCGCTCCATTCACTCAACGTTTTTATCGATGGGTTGTTGACAGTTGGCTCAACGTATCGTTTCAAAAGCACAATTTCTTTCACTCAGTTGATAACTGATTAGCTGAGCTAGCAGTTGCGCTTTGAAATTCACTCTTCGAAGCAAACTTTTGCTTCGTATTTCAATTAAGATTTCATACGAAAACAAACCAAACACGAGAATAGTTCGTGAGAGACCGTTGTAGCTTGTATCCATATGCATCATAGCTTATACTTACACAATAATTTTTGTATGTAAACGAATAGATCAGGCTAGCTGCGCTTGGATGTTTTATACGCAATCATACTCAAATTGCTGCGGATATATTAGAGTATCAAAAAAGTTACCTGATACCGATCTCTGCCACAGAGAAAATTTGTTGGTTATGAATGTGGATTTTTTCTGATTTATTATTAGTATTTATGACCCAATGCCAAGGTGAGCACGTGCCGAGGGCTGAATGATATGAGGGTGTATAAAAATTTCATATCGCTAACGTTGCGCCTCAGGGTACAAGGGCGAACCCTGTTGTACTGAAGCCCCTATCCCTTTACAGTGGGCCTCTGGAGGGATGGACCGTTATTGTCCTATACTCGTGGGAACAAAATGAACAATAAAAATAAAGAAAAAAAAAAACTTTTTTCAAATTAAGCTTTTATTATTGGTTAATAAAATTAACTAAAAAGTAAAAAATAAAATTAAAGAAAAAAAACTTTTTTAAAAATAAGCTTTTATTATTGGTTAATAAAATTAACTAAAAAGTAAACAATAAATTGACTCTAAAGAAATATAACACTTTATAAGTTCATTGTAACCTTTAACGATAATTAGTCTTTTTCGTCTGCGACAAAAAAATTCTATATTGTACATAATTATATATTTTTTTAACACTAAAACTTTACCCCTAAATTATTAAATCTTACAGTTTATATCACAGTCCTAATTGTTCTAATAAAAGCGTGTTACATTGCGATAGCAAGAAAAGGAGATCCTAAATGTTCTTAATTATACCATCAAAATTTAACACGTTTTTTATTAGAACAATTAGGACTGTGATATAAACTGTAAGATTTAATAATTATATATATAATAAAGGTGTAAACTTTTAATGTTAAAAATATATAATTATGTACAATATAGAATTTTTTTGTCGCAGACGAAAAAGCCTAATTATCGTTAAAGGTTACAATGAACTTATAGTGTTACATTTCTTTAGAGTCAATTTATTGTTTACTTAATTTTATTAACCAATAATAAAAGCTTATTTTTAAAAAAGTGTTTGTTCTTTAATTTTTTTATATATATAGATGGGAAAGTTTGGATGTTTGGATGTTTGTCCAGACGTTTGTGTTTGTGAATCAATCACGCAAGAACGGCTAGACGGATTTGGATGTAATTAGCACACATATAGCCAATAGTCTAGAAGGATCTACTAGCTATATTTTTTTGAAAACGGGAATTCCCCGCCCCCTAGGAACAGTTATAATTTAATTATTGTATTTCTTCGTCTTTGTGAGACAACAGTCTACTGGCGAAATTTTTTCGAACATGGAATGGGTGGGAGGGGTCCACGACCCCTTCGAATAATTACTTTTTATTAATTTATACACATTATAACTTCACGTATACCGACATTCACCAATATTATAAATCAATGGGTCAAATAAGTCGAGGGCTTACAAATTGAGCAAGGACAACCTCCCCCCCCCCCCCTTCCTTCTCTCCCCCGCTGGTGTAAAATCTATAAATTGTTATAACTCAATATAAATTTTCTCCTTAATCAATAGTTTTTGGTATCTGGTACATACAGATCGAGATCTAAACAATTTTGGAAAATCCATCAGTGGTCCTCTCCTTCTCCTCCCGCCATCCGCCCTCCTCAATTGTTTTATTACCACGCTTTTATTAGCTTTACCTGTATGTTTCTTTGTAACTCTTCATTCGCTCCAATATAATTACTTACTTACTTATTTACTTACTTAATTGGCGCTTAACCGTCTAAACGGTTCTGGCCGTCCAACAAGGCGCGCCAGTCGCTCCTTCGCTCCGCCAACCGGCGCCAATTGGTAACACCAAGGGAGTTTAAATCGTTTTCCACCTGTTCCTTCCAACGGAGTGGGGACCGCCCTCGACCTCTACAATATAATTAGCTTCACCTTAATTGTAATCCCGTTGTTGTCATATCGAGACCCTTCCGGGATCATTTATGGATGGTTTTCGGGATCCGTCCGGGATCCCGCCGGGGTCATTTCGGGGCTATTTCGGGATCACTTGGGGTATCTTCCGGTATCATTTCTGGATGGTTTTCGGGATCCCGTCGGGGTAATTTGGGGACTTTTTCTTGACTAATACGGGATAATTTGGTGTACCTTCCGGCATAATTTCTAGATGGTTTTCGGGATTCGTCCGAGATCCCGTCGGGATCATTTCGGGACTCTTTCGGGATCATTCGGGGTACCTACCGGCATCATTTCTGAATGGTTTTCGGGATCCGTACGGGACCCCGTCAGGTTCATTTCGGGACTTTTTCAGGATCATTTAAGCATGGTTTTCAGGATCCATCCGAGATCCCGCCAGGGTAATTTCTGGACTTTCCTGAGACTATTTCAGGATCATTTTGGGACCCTTCCAAGATCATTCTTGGACGGATTTCGGGATCTGTCCGTGATCCCGTTAGAGTCATTTAGGGATCCGTTCGAGATCCCGTTAGGGTCATTTCGGGACTTCTTCGGGGCTATTTCGGGATAATTTTTGGGTGGTTTTCGGGATCCGTCCGGGAGCCCGTCTGGGTAATTTTTCAGGGCTAATACGGGATCATTTGGGGACCCTTCCGGCATCACTTCTGAATGGATTTCGGGATCTGTACGGGAACCCATCAGGGTAATTTCGGGACTATTTCGGGATCATTTGGAGACCCTTTAGGGGTCATTTCATGACTTTTTCTGTATTATTTCGGGATCATTTGGGGACCCTTCCGGCATCAATTCTTCATGGTTTGCCGGATCCATCAGGGTATTTTCGGGACCATTTTGGGATCATTTGGGGGCCCTTCCGAGGTCATTTCTGGATCCGTCCGGGATGCCGTAGGAGTCATTTCGAGATTTTTTTGTTACTTTTTCGGGATAGTTTTGGGACCCTTCCGGGATCATTTCTGTATCCGTTCGGGATCCCATCGTGGTCATTTCCGGACTATTTCGCGACTAATACGGGAACATTTGTGGTCCCTTTCGCCATCATTTCTGGATGGTTTTCGGGATCCGTCCGGGATCTCGTCAGGGTCATTTCGGGACTATTTGGGGATCATTTGGGAACCTTTGGGGCATAATTTCTGGATAAGTTCCGGGATCCCTCTGGGATCTCGTCAGGGTAATTTCGGGACTATTTCGGGATCATTTTGGGGTACCCACCTGCATCATTTCTGAATGGTTTTCGGTATTCGTCCGGGATCCCGTCAGGGTCGTTTCAGGACTTTTTCCGGATCCGTCCGTGATCCCGACGGGGTCATTTCGGGACTATTTCGGGATAATATGGGGTACCTACCGGCATCATTTCTGGTTGGTTTTCGGGATCCGTCCGGGATCCCATCGGGGTCATTTCGGGACTTTTTCGGGATCATTTGGGGTCCCTTCCGGCATCATTTCTGGAAGGTTTTAGGGATACATCGGGGATCCCGTCGGGCTCATTTCAGGACTTTTTCGGGATCATTTGGGGTACCTTCAGGCATCATTTCTAGATGGTTTTGGGTATCCGTCCGGGATCCCGTCATGGTAATTTCGGGACTTTTTCGCGACTAATACGGGATCATTTGGGGACCCTTTCGGCATAATTTCTTAATGGTTTTCGGGATTCCGTCAGCGTCATTTCGGGACTATTAGGGGGTCATTTGGGGACCTTTCCGGCATAATTTCTGTATAGTTTTAGGGATCCGTCCGGGATCCCGACGGGGTCATTTCGGGATCATTTGGTGTACCTACCGGCATCATTTCTGGTTGGTTTTCGGGATCCGTCCTGGGTCCCGTGGTGGTAATTTCGGGACTATTTCGGGATCATTTGGGGTATCTACCGGCATCATTTCAGGATTGTTTTCGGGATCCGTACGGGATCCCGCCAGGCTCATTTCGGGACTTTTTCGGGATCATTTAAGCATGGTTTTCAGAATCCGTCCGAGATCCCATCAGGGTAATTTCTGGACTTTTCCGAGACTATTTCAGGATCATTTTGGGACCCTTCCAAGATCATTCCTGAATGGATTTTGGGATCTGTCCGTGATCCCGTCAGGGTCATTTAGGGATCCGTTCGAGATCCCGTCAGGGTCATTTCGGGACTTCTTCGGGACTATTTCGGGATCATTTTTGGATGGTTTTCGGGATCCGTCCGGGATCCCGTCTGGGTCATTTCGAAACCTTTTTAGGGCTAATACGGGATCATTTGGGGACCCTTCCGGCATCACTTCTGGATGGATTTCGGGATCTGTACGGGAACCCATCAGGGTAATTTCAGGACTTTTTCGGGACTATATCGGGATCATTTGGAGACCCTTTGGGAGTCGTTTCATGACTCTCTGTATTATTTCGGGATCATTTGGGGGACCCTTCCGGCATCAATTCTTGATGGTTTCCCGGATCCATCAGGGTAATTTGGGGACCCTTCCGAAGTTATTTCTGGATCCGTCCGGGATGCTGTAGGAGTAATTTCGAGATTTTTTTGTTACTTTTCCAGGATAGGTTTGGGACCCTTCCGGGATGATTTCTGGATCCGTGCGGGATCCCATTTCGGAACTTTTTCTGGACTATGTCGGGATAATTTTGGAACCCTTCCTGGATATATTCTGGATGGTTTTTGAGATCCGTCCGGGAGCCCGTCAGGGTCATTTCGGAACTTTTTCGGGACTATTTCGGGATCATTTTGGTACCCTTCAGGGATCATTTCTGTGTGGTTCTCTGGATAAGTCTGGAATCGTGTCGTTGTCATTTCGGGTTTTTTTTCGGTCTATTCCGGGAACTTTTGAAGACCCTTCGGGGGCATTTCTGAATGGTTTTAGGGATCCGTCCGCGATAGCGTCGGGGTCATTTCATGGCTTTTTATGGATAATTTCGGGATCATTTGGGGATCCTATCAGGTTATCAGCTCATTTAGTTATTTTTTTACTCAATTACAAATATAAAATGCATTACACAGAAACAAAATTGTAAACAGATAACTTGATAAGCAGGCTAACGCGAATAGCCCATATTTTTCATTTTCTCCTTGCAGACGGATCCTCGGGTAAAGGCTAAGTATGTTTTTTGCCTCAATCACGCAAGAGGGGATGAACGGATTTGGATGAAATTTGTAACACATATAGCCAATAGTCTAGAAGGATCTACTAGCTATATTTTTTTGGAAAGGGGGGAGGTCCCCGCGCGCTAGGAACAGTTATAATTCAATGATTATATTATTTGGTCTTTGTGACTGAATCACGCGAGAACGGCTACACGGATTTTGATTAAATTCGGGACACAGATAGGCAATAGTCTATTGGCGAAATTGTTTTCGAAAATGGAAAGGGGCGGGGGTCCCACGACCCTTCGAACAATTACTTTTTAATAATTTTTACACGTTATACCTTTACGTTTACTGACCTCCAATATTACAAACTCAATAGGTCAAATAAGTCGGGGCTTATAAAGTGAGCAGTGACACCCTTCGTCTCGTTTAGTTATTTTTTTACTCTATTACAAAAATGAAATATATTAGACAGACATTTTTTTAAAAATAAATAACTTGATAAGCAGGTTAACGTGAATAGTCCATATATTTTATTTTGTCCTTGCGGACGACGCCGCGGGTAAAGGATAGTGTATGTATATGGGAAACAAAAATCCTACCATATTAATCTTAATAAAATATGTACATGTGCATTTATGCATAAACATTTACACACTTGTTTACTAATAAACAAACTTCTATAATCAGTACAGTGGATAACGACGCCAATATTTCTAGCTTAAGACTCAAGCACAACTTTGGTTACGTAAATACAGCTAAATAAATGAATATCAACAAAGCATCCCCAAACAAACAAAAATATATGCACATATGCATCTAAACTAAACGAACCTTCGCGGTGTTCGGACGTGTTTCTAAGCGCTCGCTTGTGTTTTTGTAAATTCTAAATCATTTTTGATTGTTTTTGCTTTAGTTCAATACGTAATACAAAATGCCGTGTATTTGTGGAAATAGGGTCGATCGCGGTCAACCTAAAATTCAATGCGCTAAGTGCAGTGAACTTTTTCATTTGCATTGTACCGGTGTTTTGCCTACTGATCTCGAATATTTGAGTGAAACCAATAGTGCTTATTATTGCAAGGTTTGTGCATGTGAACGACGTCGCTCTATTCGCTCGCCACCCCCCACTGTCAGTGCTACATCAACAATAAATACAACTGAAAATACAGTAATTGATTTGTCTGCGCTGTGCAATGACTCAATTGTCGATGCTGTAAACAATGATAATGAGCGAAGTGTTGCTAATAATGTTAATATTGAACAAACACTAGTATCTTTAGTGAGTGAAATTAACCTGCTTAAAGCTAAGAATGCAGAGCTCATAACCGCACTGAAGTTATCACTCGACGATGGCCATCGTTTGCGTGCTCAAATTAGCGATTGGCAAGCAGAGATTCGCTCTGATTTTAAATACCTTAATGACAACAACACTGCTGTCGCAAATGATGTGAAAGTCTTGAGAGAAGATTTTGCGAAGTTTCATGTTAAACAGCCATTGCCTTTGAACAGCTTTCGTTTTCGCTCTTTGTCTGACACTCATCTTCATGGCGCTTCATCAACACATTCTAACATACATAGAACATCATTAAATATTAATGAGATAAATTCTGCTCCTGTATCTAAAGCGGTGGTCAACAGCATTGGTCGCGCTAAAGCTAGTACCTATGCTTCTTCTTTAGTTAAAAATAATAATAACAATGACACGCACAACAAAACTGCAAACAATACTACATTAAAAACCAATAACACAAAGCATGCTGTTGAGTCACAGTATGTTGATGAGGGTAATAAAGGCAAACGTGCAGGTGTTAGCAAACGTCGTAAGAAGTCGACCACAGTGGGTTCGTCAGCTGCATCTACATCAACTTCTGCATCTACATCAACTTCAACATCAATTTCTGCTTCGACAGTGGGCTCATCACCTGCATCTACGTCAACTTCTGCATCCACATCAACATCTATTTCTGCTTCGACAGTTTCCGTGGTGCAACCTGTTGGTCCTAGGGAGGTGACTGCCGTTCCGCCTCGCAGAGCAATTTTTGTTTCTCGGTTGCATCCTTCATTGACTGTCGATGATATTTCAAATTATATATGCTCTAAACTTAATATTAATAATTCTAGTGTTGAAGTTTTCAAATTTAACTTTAAATATGAAAGGGAAATTTCATCTTTTAAAATAACTGTGCCACACCTTTATGTTGATAGTGTTCTTGACAGTTCTTTTTGGCCGGAGCATTCTGTGGTGCATTTGTACAAGAGAAATACCAATATAGTGCCAAAAAACTCTATTACCTTCACCGCGGGTACAGCAAAAAAGTAGTCACCGACTCACTCTCTATAGTCGTTCATTACCAAAATGTTCGTGGTTTACGATCTAAATTAAATACCTTTTTTCTTAACATGACTGTCGATGATATTTCAAATTATATATGCTCTAAACTTAATATTAATAATTCTAGTGTTGAAGTTTTCAAATTTAACTTTAAATATGAAAGGGAAATTTCATCTTTTAAAATAACTGTGCCACACCTTTATGTTGATAGTGTTCTTGACAGTTCTTTTTGGCCGGAGCATTCTGTGGTGCATTTGTACAAGAGAAATACCAATATAGTGCCAAAAAACTCTATTACCTTCACCGCGGGTACAGCAAAAAAGTAGTCACCGACTCACTCTCTATAGTCGTTCATTACCAAAATGTTCGTGGTTTACGATCTAAATTAAATACCTTTTTTCTTAACAGTTTCGCTTTTACAGCGCAGGTTGTTGCTTTCACCGAGACCTGGTTAAAACCTGACAATTTTAACGCTGAGCTTTTTTCAAGTAACTACGTCGTTTACCGGCGTGATCGTATATCTAGAGCAGGCGGTGTTCTTATTGCTGTGGACTCAAGTCTTTCATCCGAGTTGCTGTTGTCGGACAACGCATTTGATATTGAGTTTATAGCAGTAAAGATTTCAATGCGATGTTTTAACTTATATATTTGTTGCTCATATATTCCGCCCCGGTCGGATATGTATGTTTACAATTGCCATAATTTAGCTATTCGAAACTTGTACTCTCAGTTGCGAGACAAAGATCGCTTAGTCGTTCTTGGTGATTTCAACTTACCCTCGGTAAATTGGATTAGCTTGAGCGACTCAAACATTTTGACTCCCACCTGTCAGCATGATTTCGTTAAGACTATTTTAGATACATCTCTCGTACAGATCAACAATGTTTTAAATTGTAAAAACAAGATTCTTGACCTGGTATTTGTGGATGAATCAGTGGGTATTGCTCTCAATCGTATTTCTCCTTTATCTTTTCCAGAAGATCCCTTACATCCTACGCTTGAAATAGAAATTGATATTATTCAGCCTCCTATGGAGCTGTGCTTTACAAAATTAAAATCTCGATCCCGCTCAAGATGTTTTTATAAGGCGGACTTCATAAAACTCAACGAATTGATTGCTACTCATGACTGGTCAGATCTTTATTCGAGTAAGGACGTCAACTCAGCGACTTCATTATTTTACGGTATTCTTGATGGCTTCTTTGAAAGCTGTGTCCCCCTTCGATGTGTTAGTGCTGGAACAAGTAAACCACCTTGGTTCACAAGACAACTTATTAGACTCAATAATGTTAAATCTAGGCTTTATAAACGTTTCAAGAGATCAGGATCGTCTGCCGATTTTTCTAAATATTCGGTTGCTCGTTGCAACTTTCATTGTCTAAACCAACAATGTTATAAATTGTACTTAAGCAGTTGTAAATTTCAATTTTTCAACAATCCGAAAAGATTTTTCAGTTTTGTTAATTCCAAGAGGAAAACATCTGGTTTTCCAGCTACTTTTTCTTTTGGTTGCAAGAATGCTAGTTCTGATAATGATATTGCGGAATTATTTGCAGAATTCTTCAGGTCGACCTACTCATCTAAACGTTTTCAACCCGGTCAACACTCCTACAACTTGGAAAGTTTTAATTGCATTCCTAATCCAGTAATTGATAAGAATACTGTTCTTCAGAGCCTTCTCGGTTTGAAACAGATTTTTTCTCCGGGTCCAGATGGCGTTCCTAGTTGTGTACTCAAATACTGTGCAGTTAACTTATCTGAGCCGATACATAAATTATTCCAATTATCTGTGGAATCTGCCACTTTTCCATTGATTTGGAAGAAATCATTTATTATACCTTTACACAAAAAAGGTAGTAGGTCTAGTATCGAGAACTATAGAGGTATAGCTAAGCTTTCAGCTATTCCCAAAACATTTGAGCGAATAATTACATGTCAACTTCAACACATGTGTAGCTCCATATTATCGCCCTGCCAGCATGGGTTTGTGCCGCGTAGATCAACTACTACCAACTTGCTAGAGTTTACTTCTTTTGTAATGGATGGATTTTTAAACAATAGGCAAACGGATGTGATCTATACCGACTTCAGTAAAGCGTTTGACTCTGTCAATCATGAGCTTTTAGTTTACAAACTTGATTTACTTGGATTTCCAAAGCATTTGCTTGCATGGCTCGAAAGCTATCTCGCGAATCGGACTCAACAAGTTTTGTTTAAAAACAGCTTTTCTAGGTTGTTTGATGTAACGTCTGGTGTGCCTCAGGGTAGTCATTTGAGTCCGTTACTTTTTACCTTGTTTATAAATGACTTACCACAAACTCTCATACATTCCCGAACTCTTATGTATGCAGATGATGTTAAACTTTGTTACTCATACTTGCCTTCGGAGTCTCCCGTGTGGAGTTTCTTCAGGCAGACTTGGACTCATTTCAATGTTGGTGTACTGCAAATTTACTAGTTTTGAATTGCTCGAAGTGTAAACTAATGACATTTCACCGAGTGAAGCCAAGTTTGACATCGTATACGTTAAACAGCACGCCTTTGGAGCGTATATCTGTCGTAAGTGATCTAGGCGTTCTTTTTGATCCTAAACTGACTTTTAATACGCATATCTCATCAATGGTAAGCAAAGCAACGGGTATACTCGGTTTTGTGAAGCGATGGGCTAAGGAGTTTAATGATCCGTATCTGACTAAGACCCTCTACACATCGTTGGTACGACCAATCTTAGAGTATTGTTCGTGTGTCTGGTGCCCAGGGTATCAAAACTTTATAAAGCGTATTGAGTCAGTACAGAAGCAATTCATTATATTTGCACTACGTGGTCTTAACTGGGATTCTAGTGTGCATTTGCCACCATATAGAAATAGGCTTCTCCTTATAAATCTGCCAACTTTAGAAAATCGAAGAACTTTACTCGGGGTAATGTTCATTCACAAGCTCATTATGGGCGAGATCGACTCATCTGATCTTGTTAGTCGACTAAATTTTGCTGTTCCTGGTAGAACGTCCAGGCACTTTGTGCCTTTTTATTTACCACTTTGCCGGCAAAATTTTGCCAAAAATAATCCACTGCGAAGTTGGTGTTCGCACTACAACAACTTGTATAACTGCATCAGTTTTGAATGTTCGTTTTCCGAGTTGCATAATTCAATACTGTCACGTCTGGCCTGATATTTTGTACTTTCTTTCCTATGTATGGTTGAATTTAAATATTTTTAATTATAACATTAATTTTATGTTTTATATATCTTAGTAGTCGACCGCATTGTGTCTGTGTCGATTTTAATCCAAATAAATTAAATTAAATTAAATACACATAAATATATGTACGTATACATACATTTATGTATATATGCAGGCTCATATGTACAAGCGATGAGCGTAAGATAAACAGATTTTTTTATTTTACTATTCGAACCATTCGAATAGGACGCACTATTCGAATAATAAGGAAAAGAATTCGAATAAATGGAAGCGAATAAACGAATAAAAAGTTCTAATAAATATTATTCGATTTGCGAATACTTGGCGAATAAAAAAGTTTATTAGTCGCATAATTTTTATTCGAATAGTCCCATCCCTACTATGTATGCTTATAGATAAGTTTTCAGTAAAAAATAATGTCTGGAAAAATATTTATGGGCGAAATAGTGAACACAGTCTCCAGACGGTCTTGCCGGTTCACGTGTGTATAAAATTACAAAAAACTAAGCACGTGTTTTTAAAATATTTTTATTATGAAAAGATGGCAATTCAAACGAATAAATTTAATTTAAATAAAACTTACAAAAACATAAACTAATAATGCACTAAAACTTGGCGTTAACAATAAAAACGAACAAAACGCAGATATTTTTAATTAATTTCGAAATATTATGGGAGGATGGGCACGACTGGTCTCATCTTAAAATTTATTTCATTTTGTGATGGTAGTCCCAAAAAAAAATGTGTGTGTGTTGTGCAACATAAATGCAGATTAACTTTGGTACAAGTGGCTTAGGTATTCGACTACTTGCAATGTTTGCACCGTTTTTCCCGTTTCTATCCATCCAATTTAGGAAGTGATCACTGCCGTCAAATCGAACATTAACGACAACACATAGCACAAATAATTTTACACCCCATTTGTGAGCCTTATTTGGCATATACTGGTGAAGATGGTTTTTTGTCTTTGTGCTGCACATCATTTCATCGACACAAAGTCGTGCTGATTTTGGGACTGAATGGATAAATATTTTTTGATAGCAATAAATCGTTTGACTGTCATACAATTTTGAGTTGGTTTGTCACCAGTAGCTTCCATTGGTATTTGCAGCTGTCTTATAGTCGTTGGGAGTGATGTATCTCCACAGAAAGTCACTTCGTTGACATGTAAACGCAGAGATCTTTTACGCCAGATCACCTTCGACACGTCTTTATTCGATATTGCAGTTAGCCCTTGAATTAATATGTTAGTAAAGGATTGAAATAGTTCAAGCACTGGCCTTTCTCGAGGAAGCGGAGTCCTAATAGCTGTCAAGAAGAACTTAATAACTTCTGTGGTTTCTTTTAGTATTGCTGACTCTGTTGTTGACCAATTAATAGTCTCCATTAAGGGGAAAACAGGTCTTCTTCATATTCATGTTCGTATATTCAAAAAGTTCGAATAATTCGAAAAATTAAAAAAATTTAAATCTTAAATCGACTGTTTTATTGTATTGATCGTGTAAAATGGGATGAAGTGAAAATATTGTAACGATTTTGGGGGATTCTTATGCACCTTTTGCTAACGTTTGAATCTCTGAACTACCGAATAAATAACTTCCCGATTTGGAATTGGGTATACCTCTGGCCATTTAGTGAAATAATTCATAACCACCAGTACGTAGTTGTTTCCGCGGTTGCTAGTAGGAAATGGCGCATCTGAAATATATTGCTTCATCTGGCCATAAAAAAATAAATAAATGTAAGGCGCGATAACCTCCGAAGAGATCTAAGGCCGAGCTTCTCTTCCAATTTGCGTCGTGCTCCTCTTGATTTTCCCTACAAATTGGCCGGACGGGACCTACATGTTTTATGCCGACTCCGAACGGCATCTGCAAGGCAGATGAGTTTTCACTGAGAGCTTTTCATGGCAGAAATACACTCGGAGCGCTTGCCAGTCACTGCCGAGGGGCGACCCCGCTTAGAAAAATTTTCTTCTAATTGAAAATTTTATTTCTAAAATTTTGATGTTGCTTTGCCCGGGAGTTGAACCCAGGGCATACGGCGTGATAGGCGGAGCACGCTACCATCACACCACGGTGGCCGTGTGGCTGGCCATGACTTCGGGTTTTGGGCCCTTTTGCTCTGCTGCAAATCTCTCAGTTGGCAATCCACTCAGTGACCGACTGACGAAAACCAACCCAATAGAACCTCTGCTTAATTTTCTCGAGCGTCTTTGTGATTCTAATATGACCTCCACTTGGGCCGTTATGTAGCTCACTGAGTACATCAGGAATCCTTTTCCTTGAAACAACCATCAGTTCCATCTTAAATTGACAATCCTCACTCTCCCATATTCGATGTAGACAACCGGATATTAATTTGTTCCATGTCTTCTGTACACATTATAGTCATAAACCCGCTGCCCTTAGAGGTACTTGTGAAAATATTTAATGCTTCCTACCAATGCCAACAGCTCTCTCCGTGTAACACAATAGTTCCTCTCTGGTTTTCCAATTGATCGGCTGCAATATGCAAGTGATCGTGGGGCGCTCACTAGTAAAATAAATTGTCATTAATTGTTAAATGATTAAATTTTCAAATGAATTTCTTAATATGTAGAAAAAAAATTGAACGAAATAATGCCAACAAAATTGACTGTTCGGATTGTGTGAATTATTTTCACTCCAAATGCGTTAATATGAAACCGCTGATATTGAATTTTACAAGGCCAACAACAAAAAGTATCGCTGTGACAAATGCAGCACTTTGCGCAGAAAAACACTTCATGCAACAACAACGCCAACCTCAGCAGAGAGCAGAATGAAACAACAAACCCCAATTGCACCTAATGTGAGTAAGAAACAAACCAATGCTGCCGATAATGCGGGAAAACAAGCGAATAAAGATGGGAAAGTAGAAGAGATATCAGGTGAGCTGCATAAACAGACAAAAAAGCAAGCAGAATCTGTTTATTTGCATGAACAAGATAAAGTAAAATGGGATATTGAAAATAATACTAAAGTAACCCTCCAGCTTCCATACGAAGAGATACTTAGCCTAAAGCAAACAAACATTTCTTACCTAAATACCATAGAACAACTCAAAGAAGAAAACGCGAAGTTGAGCAAGAGGGTAGATAAGCTTGAGAGCAGGTTAAATTTTAAAGAACAAGTGAAATTGGAAAACGCAATTGAAGTTGTTGGCGTGCCGAAAGTCACCAACGAAAATGCAAAAGAATGCATACAGAAAGTTTTCAGGGATGCATTAAATGTGCAGGTTTTGGGCAACGAGATCGATGAGGTTAGCATCAAGCGTATCAATGCGCGATCAACACATTCGTCGAATAACAACACCGGAAACGTAGTTAGAGTTAAGTTCAATACTTAAAAAACTAAGAAAAAAATCATGGTGGACAAACGTACTGCTAGGAAGAAGCTGAATTCGTCGCTGTTTTCTGATGCTAGCAATAATATTAATATTTATATTAATAAAAGCTTTACTGGCTATTACAGGGCTTTGTTCTTAGTGGCTAAAAAAAAGCGGTAAAATTAAAAAAGAAAAGCAGTATAAATATTTATGGTTTAGCAACTCCAGTATATTGATAAAAAAAAATGAAAATGGCGGTGCTGTGAATATAAGAACGTTTAATGATCTATCTGAAACTTAAATTAAATATTAGTAACAAAAGTTTTGTAAAGATACATAAAGTATGAATTTAAAATCCGTTCTTACAAACAACAGCCCTACTATAAACATTATTAGCAATTCTCGTCTACTAGCATCAGAGGCCAGCACTTTTATTGTTGTGCACCAGAATGTAAGAAGTCTAAGGCGGAATTTTGACTCCTTAGTTTGCCACCTTGAATCCCTTGTTAGCCTTTCCGATATTATATTCGTTTCAGAAATTTGGATATTTCCTTATGAAACAAATGATTACAACATCAATAATTACAATTTTTATGCAAATACGAATGATTCCTATTCTGCAGGTGGTGTTGGAGTATTTATAAATAATAAATATGAGTGTGTAGTAAAATGTCTCAGCCTGTCAAGCGCCGATGTCATTAAAATATCGCTGATATTGAGCAATATACCGCTTACTTTTGTATGTGTATATATGTTTCATTCGAATAACTTTAAACTTTTTCAAGCTGAGTTTTCTTTCTTTTAAGCGAAGAAAAAGAAACTAATTCATTTTTCTAGGAGATTTCAATCTCGATTTACTTAATCATAATGCTATACTAGACAACTACCTTGCCCTTTTGCCAAACCATGGTTTATAATTTCTATAATTGAAGAGCCTACCCGCCCAGATTCAGGCACCTGCATTGATCATGTATATGGAAGGATTAATTATGCGGCAAACGTTGAGCATACCGCCATAAACCTTGATTTTTGAATCTCTGATCACTGCATGACTGGTTGTCAACTTAATGACCTTAATGTGAGTAGAAGAGTTGACAATTACGAATCGCCATCAGCTATCAAGAAATTAAATTTAAGAGTTCATATAGAATCACTTCAATATGAACACTGGGAAGATGTTTTTTATGAAGATGACGTATGGAAAGCATATAGCCTATTTATAAATACACTTACGAGTTACAAAACCTTTCTAGTCTTTCTTTTTTCCCAAAAAATCCACTCTATCTCGTAAGCCTTGGGTTACTAGTTCATTAATTAAAAGGATACAACTAAAGAATAAATTACGCAGAAAATGCAACAGGCACCCAACAAACACTAAACTTCGGAATCATGCACGTCGCTTATCTAATAAAATTAATAAAAGCATCCGTTCAAGGGGCGACAAATATTTTCAGGATTTAGTATTGTCAGCACAAGGTGACACTAGGAAAGAATGGGACGCTGTTAATAGAATCATGAACAGGAAGTTAAAGGCTAAACCTGACGCAATTGTGTTGAGCTTGAATGGTGTGGACGCCTCGAATCCTCTGGAAGTTGCTGAAGTTTTCAGTAACTTTTTTGTAAGTGTTGGAGCATCCTCTGCTACAACGAGTAACTCAATGCCTTGCATGTGTCACTCTGACCCAACGCTCTTAAGTTTCCCACCTCCCAGTAATAACTTTTTGTTTATCCTATTTCAGGTTCTGAAATACTTAGTATAATCAATTCATTGAAAAATTCCGACTCAAGTGGTTGTGATGATATATCAAATCGAACGTTGAAAAGTATATCCCTTTATATTGTCGACATTTTAAAATATTTATTTAATTAAAGTATAGCCTCTGGGGGTTTTCCAGAAGACTTAAAATGTGCCACTGTAATACCGCTCTTCAAAAAAGGAAATTTGTGCAAGTCTTTTTGTGGACATCACAAAAGCATTTGATATGGTGGACCACAACATTCTAATCAAGAAACCTAATTCCGCTGGTATTCTAGGTAACATCCCCAGTTGGTTTGAATCCAACCTTGCAAATAGCGTTCAAAAAGTAAGAGTTGGTAATAATCTAAGTAAACCGAGGCTTATAACACTAGGAATATCCCAGGGCTCGGTTCTTGGACCAGTTTTGTTTTTAATATACATTAACTCTGTATTTTCGTTACCATTTATTGGTAAAGTTAAAGCCTTTGCTGATGACCTTGCCATCGCATATGGGTCTAATAACTCTTTTAACCTTTTTGCTGATATAAATTATGATGTTTATTTGTTAAGATCTTGGTTTGCAAGCGTCAAATCGTCATCTCATATAACCGTAGCTAGCTTTCGCACCACTCTTTTTCGTAACTTCTACACCACAATATCATGTCAATTATTTATTAAACTACTTGCAGAGTTACAAACGATTAGAAGCCAAACTGTGTTCATGAGGGATGTGAAGCAGTGGCTTCTTGGTTTCAATCATGAGGGTATTGAAATTCTGCTGCGACCTATAATGTAATTTCTCGCTGTCTTTAAAATATAGTAATAACTAATTATATGAAAGTATTTACTTTGCACCTCCATTTTTTTATATTCAATAGTTATATTAAGCTCACTTAAAGACATTTCCCTTTTTATGTTTCTTTTTTATGTTCTTTTTTATATACATATATGTTCTTGTATTAACATTATGCGCCCCACAAGCATCTATAAAGCAAAATATAGGATATGACATTTCCACTGTTCTAAAAATGAAAATTTAATGCCATTAAATGTTTTCTTATTGTTATTATTTTAGTAATATTTTATGAAAGTTGTTAACTATTATAAGAAAATAATGAATAAATAAGCAAACAACAAACAAACCTTCTCCTGTCCATCGGCCAGTTTTGACAAAACGCCTTCTATAGCATATCCACTCGCATATGTATCTAGAATAAGCGTTGCTCCTGGAATCGAATATGCCAACATTGGGGCAGTGTACAAACACTCTTTCAATGTTTGGAAAGCCACTTCTTGCTCCTTCTTCCATTCAAAAGCTTTATTTTTTCTTGTAAGCTCGTAGAGGCTATAGGCTACGCTGGCAAAGTTTGGTACAATATGTGCACAGTCCAAGGAAACTTCTTAATTCATGCAGGTTCAGTGGTCTTGGCCAATCCTTTACAGCTTCTATTTTTTTATTCGCAGTGCAGATGCCCTCCGTCGTTACCTTGTGACCCAAAAAACTTACTTCCTTTTTAAACAGCGAACACTTAGTTTCAGAACAGCGCCAGATATTCTCTGGAAAACTTTCTCCAAGTTCTTAAGATGTTCATGAAAGTTCTTTCCCAATACGATGATGTCGTCCAGGTACACCAAACATGTTTTCCAAGGTAGTCCTTTCAATATCTGATCTATGAGTCTCTCAAAAGTAGCTGGTCATTACAAAGTCTAAAAGGCATCACCGTAAATTGCCAAAGATCATCTCCAACACTGAAAGCTGTTTTATCCTTGTCTTCCTCCTTCACCTCCACTTGCCAGTAGTCACTTTTCATGTACAGTGTGTAAACCATTTCGTACCAGATAGCGAGTCCAGAATGTCGTCAATTCTTTGCAATGGGTAGCTATCCTTCTTCGTAACGTCGCCCAACATGCGGTAGCCCACGCGAAACCTTATTTGTCCATCCTTCTTCTTCACAAATATCACCAGTGAGCTCCAAGGACTAGCTGATGGTTCGATGACGCCGCTGTCGCTTATTTCTTGTAGGATTTTACTCACAACTTCCCTTTTGGCCAGTGGATCACTACAAGGAACTTGACAAATATGTTTGCGTACTTTTACGAGCAGTTGTTTTGCATTACTCTGATAGTCTTCCTCTAGCCCCTCCGTTCATGCCGTGATGTCATTTGAGAGATCAATCTTGCTAGTTGAAACGTTTTCCTGGAGCTTTTCACAGTTAATAACTACTTCAGCCTCTTGCCATCTTCCCAATATAGCTCCTTTGGTAGGGTTGAGTGCTGGTTTGAACTCATTGAGTACCTAACCTCACCGGAATACGTCCATCTTGTTTAGTCATAGCCAGGGGTTTTCCTATTATATACTCGTTGTTGATTTGCCTCGACAACCCACTATTTGTTTATTCCCCTATCTCCATCAACGTTTTCCCAGATAACTGCCTACAATTTTGGTCTTACTTGCTGATTGTTCTCCACCAGCACTCGTTTACTGTTGTAACCTTTCTCGTAGCCGAAGTTAAGTGGCACATCCATGTTCTTATATCGCATCTTCTTGTTTGGCATGTCGATTTTGATGCCTTGGTCGATTAAGAAGTCCACTCCAATTATGATTTCATCAAAAAACTCTGCCACTATAAGATTGTGTACTACCGTGGCGTTCCCAATTGCGTCTTCACATGCTACTTCTCCCATAACCTAGATGTTCTCTCCAGTGGCTGTACGCAGTCTTGTTCAATGCATCGGTCTTATCTTCTTGTTGACTATCCGATCGAATGATGGGATGAAATGCACCCATATCTGCAGTCAGTAAACGTTTCCTTCCATTAACATGTCCCCCGACAGTAAGATTTCTCGACCTTGTTCCAATTTGTTAGATAGAGATTATGGCGCATTCAATTGCGGGAGCCAGCTGCCGCCCCTTGCGGCTGACTCGCTTTAGTTTAACGATTGAGACGGCTTAGAAATTTGCTCATCTCCTTCATCTCTGCGTTTACGACCACCCACATTGTTAGATCTATTAGAGTTGGGGTTGCAATAACGTGCAATGTGCTTTGTATGCTGGCTTATATAAGAGTGAGCTGTTTCCTGAGTCAGTGCATGGGATACCGTTTAATCAAATGTTGGCTTGCGTAGGTAGCGCGCTTCGTTTGGACGTCCCGTATACCATTTATAAAACCCTGAATCTTTACCCTCTCAGTGTATTCCATGGGTGGGTCCCCATTTGCCAGATGGGCCAATCTTTCAATGCCCGACGCGAGTTCCTGCAATGTCTCATTAGCTTTTCGGTAACGGTTTTGCAATTATATTTGGTGTATCTGCTTCCTGTGTTCGCTTCCGTAACGTCTCTCGACAGCAGCCATTAACGCTTCATTACTGTTTCGTTCGCCCTCTTGAATTGTCTTTAAGATTTCAGCTGCAGTCCCTTTCAATACCACGAACAGTGCAGCAACTTTATCTTCAGTATTCCAGTTGTTCACTTCTGACGTCTTCCCGAATTAAAGCTTAAATACCTGGAAAGGAACAGAGCCGTCAAAAGATGGAGTTTTTACCTTTCGAATTGCTCGCTGAAACAACTGGGCGATTTAGTTGTAACAACTCCATACGAACTTTTAAATCTTGGATTTCTGCCTGAAATTGGGCGATTTTTGCATCCTGCGCTTCCATTTTTGATGATACCCTTGCTTCCTGTTCTGACAGCTGCGATATGCGAGCCTCTTGCGCTTCAACAATTCCTCTTCTGACACCAATTGTAACGATTTTGGGGGATTCCTGATTATTATGCACCTTTTGCTAATGTTGAAATTAAACAATTATTTTTAAAAAATATCTTTTATTTCACAAGGAAAAATTATGAAGTGAAAAAGTTTTTTTTCAATTGTCAACACATTAAAATATTTCACAAAGAGTTCTTGAAATAAAAATATTAAAACAAGCGGAATATTACATAACAAGTGGGTTACCACATAGCGCCCCTCTAAGAAATTACATAAAAGTCAAAATAATAATTAATATGGCAATTCATTCGATTGAAAGACTGGTTTCAAACGGTCTATAGAAATTTTTTCAAATTTACCTTGAAGTGAAATTTTATAGTATTTTGGAAATCGTTCCGGCCGTCGACTAAATCGATCAACACAAGTGAGTAAATAACTGCATCCTTCAGATATTGGTAATGGGCTAACCAAATATATATGGACTTCCTTAAAACGACCACTGCTTACTCGAAATTTGCCAAGTGGACTCGAAATGTGCCTTGAAATTTTTGATTTCTGACATGAGGTACAAGATCTAGTCCACTCTACCCCATCCTTATTCATTGAAGGCCAGAAATATTTCTTTGTGGTTAACTTTTTAGTCGCTCGAATGCCAGGATGCGATAAATGGTGAATATTTTTAAAAACTATTTTGCGAAACTTAAGTGGCACATATGGTCGTGCTATACCTGATGATACTTCACAGTAAATTTGAATATCACTATCTGGTAGATTGATTATTTTTAATAAGCAGCTTCCTTCAGACTGCAGCAAACTTCGCAACTCCAATTCTTCTTTTTGGGTTCGTGCCATCTTCTCATAATTAATACTTTTAAAATCGATAAATTCAACTCTTGTCTACGCCAGATATATGAACAATATTAGTTGGAAATTGCGATATGAAACCTAGTTGTCTACATTGACGTGGGAATGTTTTATTTAAATTTTTATGAAATGCGTATATCAAAGGCTTATGATCAGTAAAAATTTTAAACTGTCTGCCCTCCAAGAAATAGCGAAAGTGTTGTACAGCTGAGTAGATTGCAAGCAATTCCCGATCATAAGTGCTATAGTTAACTTGAGCATGATTTAACTTATTAGAATAAAAATCTGAAGATTGCCAATCACCATTAACGAGTTGCTCTAACGATGCTCCCATGCCAAAGTTACTAGCATCAACTTTTAATGCAAGGACAGCATCTGGGGGCCTACTCTGTATTGCGATGCGAAAGGCAGTGCGATGCGAAAATAAATTGCGATGCGAAAGGTAATTGGAACTCTGTAGCGCTATTGCATCGCTAACAATGTCGCTTTTTTATTTTTCGCTAATTTTTTGCTTGAGTATGCATCACTGACCAAACTCAAAGAAAGAGAACAAAAGAAACAAGGCGATTACAATTTCGGCAAACGATTAATTTTTGTTGAACAAATTAAAAAAAGGATTCTGTAGCATTATGGAACGATTTAAATGAAGAAAGGATTGATTTAAATGAAGAAATCCTCCCAGTTCAGAAATCGAACTGGAAGAAGTGAACGTGATAAATACAGAAAACGTGGAAAATCATAGAATGGGAAATATTGCTAGTTGTATCAGAGAAAAAATAAAAAATGACATGATTTCAAATAGAAATGCTTTATAAAAAAGTGGTTTCGATTAATTGTTATTTATTTATGTATTTTAAGTCCACTAGGATTACAAATTGTTGCTTTTGTGTTTGTTTTGTTTTTTGAGTTGTCCTATATATTTTTAAATGAATATAAAGATATCAATTTATAAAATCATCAATTAATACTTACATATTTGAACAATGCGAATGCCTATTACTTGTAGCAAGAAAAATGCGAAAATGAATGCTGTTTGACATTCGCTTTCGCTTTACAGAGTGCCGGTAATGCGAAAAGGGAGAAAAATTGCGAATGGGCAAAATGTGAATGCGAAAGTCAAAATATACATGCGAATGTCAAGATACAGAGTATCGATTTTGCGATTTCGCGTATTTTTTCTTTCGCATCGCAATACAGAGTAGGCCCCCTGGTATAGGAAAAGCAAGAATTGTAGCTTGTGATATTTCTTCCTTTACTTTCTCGAAAGCAGAAATGGTTCCCTTGTTCCAAGAAACAGGTCGTCTATCATTCTTTTTTGCACCAATTAGCAAATTATTTAAAGGTGCTTGAGTTTTTGCTCCATTTGGAAGAAATTTTCGATAAAAATTAACCAAAACTAAAAATTGTCTCAAATCCTTCATTGTTGAATGTTTTGTATAATCCAAAATAGCACTTACTTTTTTTTTTGCATTGGACCAATACCAAAACTAGTAATTTTATGTCCCAAAAAGTTGAGTTCTGAGACTCCCAATTCACATTTTCCTGCGTTGACAATGATACCATACGTTTTAAATCGTTCGAATAGTTGCTTTAGATGCTCCATGTGCTGATCAGGATCGGACGAAAAAACTAAGACATCGTCAAGATAAACAACAAGAAACTTAAAACCTCGGACTACTTCATCCATGAAACGCTGGAAGGTCTGTGCTGCATTACATAACCCAAATGGCATTCTCATAAATTCGAATAGACCAAATGGTGTTATAACTACACTTTTAGGTATTCGGATTTACTGGAATTTGGTAATACGCCTTCATAAGGTCAAGTTTTGAAAATATTTTCGCACCCGCCATTTCCATAGTAAAATCGCTAAGATACGGTATTGGATACTTATACGATACAAGAATTTTATTGAGTGCTCGGTAATCACCACATGGTCTCCAAGTACCATCAGATTTTGGTACCATGTATAGTGGGTTAGCCCAACTACTGTTGCTTGAACGAATAATTCCGTTATCCAAAAGATACTGAAATTCAGATTTAGCTTTAGCAAGTTTTTGTGGATCTAATCTTATTGGGCGGGCCTTTACAGGGCTACCAGGCACTGTGATATGATGGACATCTTGATGCTTGCATTCGCAAGTAAATGTTTGGGCATAGTACAATTCAGAATACTGCTTAAAAAGTTCATGAAATTTGCTTTCTCCTGAAATGGCTTTGATACTAAGATTCGTTCCTTTTGAATAATTAACACGTGTGTTCAAAAATGTTACACCATCAACAAGTACTTTTCTCTTTAAGTCTGGTAATACTTAGGAGGAAAAGTCTCAAAAAATCAGCCCCTATAATTGGATTTGATACATCTGCCAAAATGAACATCCATCTGAAACTTCGACGAAGACCTAGATCAAGCTCAAATAATTTTTCACCATAGGTAGGGATACGAGTATTGTTAGCAGCATATAGGACGAGTTTACTGGATTGTTTTGATGACTTGCATTGCAAAACAGAAAGTTCAGCCCCTGAATTATTAAATATTAAATTATTAAAAACTTTACTTTTGTCTTACGCTCAGTGATGAATAGTCGACCAGATACATTACCATCATCATGAGTGGTCGAAACTTCTGACGACGGCGGAATTAGTTTTTTGGATTTTTAAATACGCATGGCTGTATACACTTGATTGCTCCCTCAGCAAAACGCCAATGATACCAGGATAACCCTAAATCTTTGCGGTTTCGTGACTTTTCGCGAGATCGAGATAAACTACGTCTAGATGAACTACCACGATTTGAATTGCGGGATCGGTTCTCGACAGCTTCTGTTCTCGATGTGATCGAATCCAATTTTAATGAAAAAGTAGAAAATTCAGAATGTGACAATGTCATTACGAGGCATAGCAGTTCGAAAATTTTTTTTGATCTAATTCAGCAATGGATAATGAAGAAGTAGGAGAAAATTGCTCAAAAATGTTATCAGCTAATATTGCCAGCTTATCTAATTGATTGCATTCTGTTACCGCAAGGATGCACTTGACTTTTTTCGGAAGTCTTTCCAAAAATAACATTTTTAACACATTATCACTGACCTTAGGTCCAGCTAAAGCTTTCATGCGGTGCATGAGATGTGAAGGCTTTTGATCACCTAACTCTAAATTGTTCAGCAGCTGCTTCAGTTGACTCTCTTCAGACTCAGTAAAATGTTGAATAATTCGGGTCTTTATAGCTTCATAACGTCCTTGCGCTGGAGGATTCTTGATGAACTCTTCCACCACATAAAAAATCGATGGGTTCAGATGGCTCGGAAGATATTCAAATTTTGTTGAGTCTTGACTTACGCCAGCAATGTTGAAACTTGGTTCTATTTGCAGAAACCAGATTTCAGGTTCTTCACGCCAGAAAGTTGGTAGTTTAGGGATACGTGCCGAAAAAATCTCACCAGCCGATACTGTGCCCGGCACTGAAGTTGCAGAAAATGTTGACGTTGTTGATGTTGACGGATTGTTGCCAGAATTATCTTCTCTCGTAAACAACGGCATGCTCAAAAAATTGGGGTCACCAAATGTTGAAATTAAACAATTATTTTTAAAAAATATCTTTTATTTCACAAGGAAAAATATTAAGTGAACAAGTTTTTTTTCAATTGTCAACACATTTAATTATTTCACAGAGAAATTTTGAAATAAAAATATTAAAACAAGCGGAATATTACATAACAAGTGGGTTACCACACTAACGTTCGAATCTCTGAAATTCCGAATAAATAACTCAAATATGGAGTATGGCAAGACGTTCTTTATTTACATTACTTTGGCACTTAGTAGTACTTCAAAATTACAATACTTGTGTTCTTCACGCATAGCGTGTTAAAATCAAACTAATTGATTGTCGCTCGCACCGCGCTGCTTTTATGCTCTCAGTTAGCCTCGCTCACCTATGCGTGTGTATGTTTGAGTAACAGCGTCCATGGGAAAAGCACGGACTCTCTAAATTTAATCCTGCAACAGTAAACTATTGTCCTTGTGCTTTGTTCATTGTAATTGCAAAAGCAAGGCGTACAGGAAACTGCAAGCACCTAAAATAGAATGGCAAATCTGTAGGAATCATTGGGATCCGTGTTATGAGTACATCTTCACCTTTGCTTTAACCGCTGATGATTGTTGCTTCGATTAAATTCGGCATTAATTTTTAAACGCAAAGTCTGGTTCCATTGCTCAATTTTGGTGGGATATAAATTCCAAAGAAGCATGATTGTTGGGCCAAATTTCAAAGTTAATATATGCGCAAGCATTCTTAGTGGTTCTAAAGAGTTTAGACATTCAATTGGATAATTTACGATTTGATCTTCATCTGTAACTGTGTCGATCGATTTTTATTTCGTCACTTCACCAGGAATTTGGGTTTGAATGCAATCATTGATTTTGTTAACATTATCCTTTTTAGGAGCTAAGCCAAAAAAAAATTTATTTAAAATTCTTAATTCTGAAATATGAAAAACCTTCGCCTTGATCGAAGGAACCTGTAGCCAAAATTTGGTAATAATTGAAGTGTGGGAAATACGTTTCCATAGGGAACACACACACAATTTGATTTTTATAGATATAGATGTATATAGACTGAAGCTAACACATTTTTTGAATGGCGGCATATTACTAAACGTCCAAAAGGAATAACAGCCAAACTCAAAAATGCAGTCAAACTTTAGGTGATAAAATAACCTAACTTTGTACGGCAGCCATAGTTCTGAAAAATCCCATTTGTAGGGAAGGTGCCACGCCCCTTTTTTCCCAATCCCACATTTTACTGGAGGTGTTAGGACTTAACGTCATATAGCTCCTTACCAATTTTCATTATCCTACCGTTACTACATCCAGAGATATGCAGTATGATATATTTCATTTGTATGGGAGGTGCCACGTCCCCTTTTTCCCAATTCAGCATTTCCTTGGTGGTGTTAGGGATTGACCTCATATAACTCCTTACTGAAATTTTTTTTAGCCTGAAACCTTCGTGTTGATCGAAGGAATCTATAGCCAAAATTTGGTGATGATTGAAGTGTGGGAAATACGTTTCCATAGCGAGCACACACACACACAGAATTTGATTTTTATATATAAAGATGATATATTACTTTAGGTGTTTTAATTTACTAACAGCATTGTGATGTTGGAAATGCTAAGATTCGCCACAATATTATATAATTAAAATTGATTTTTAGATTTATTAATAATATTTCAAACAATATAGATTATTATAAACCAATAAACGTTTCTAATTAGAAACTTCTTTTTAAGTACTACACTTCAGTCAACTGATATATTTATAAAAAATTATTACTCTAAAACGTTCGAATGTCTTGAACGAGTAGGACGTGTTTTCGATTTGCTCCGAGTTTTTTCACTTTTCGCTGTATTTTCGTCGCAATAAAATTACCACTTGTGCCATACAAACGTGCGCGTATTAAATTGTTTTCATTTTCTTAACATCATCGCTGTTCATTTTGCCTAATTGTGCCAACCACGTCATCGACACAACCACAACGGAGAAATACAGTGCGTAAAGCAAATTTATATCCTACAACGCCACTGGCAACAACAAACAACATGTAAGGGAAAATGGATGAGCTGAGAGTGTAAAATGTTGAAGAGCGGACTGCAATTATAAAAAACTCAGAGGAAAGGGTAATGCAAAGAATCAGCGACTTAACAGGTGAGATAACTAACTTGAAGCTATCATTGAGCGCAATTGAAGCAAGATTAACTGCAGTGGAGAGCTCTTTCTCCAATATTAATACCATGCGTAGTGAACTTTCTGTGGTTCGTAGTCAACTATTAGAGCTACAGAATAGCGCAGTTGCCACTGACGTCGTTATCAGTGGTATTCCCCAAACGAATGATGAGAATTTGCCTGAGATCTTTGGTAAGCTATGCAGACTAGCGCAACACACACCACCCCCGCTGCGCGATGTATTTAGAATACGAAGCAGTAAAGAAAAACAGAAAAACAGTAAAAGTGCGCCAATTATAGTCAAGCTGTTCCCTTCCAACGACCGAAAGTTCTTAAAGGCAGTTGTTGCTCTGTATAAATCCCGCAAGAAGCCTCTCACACTCGCCGATATTAACGTGCCAGGCTATGGAAATATTCACTTACATGAGAGCTTGCCTAAAGTGACACGCGAAATATTGTCTTTTGCATCTGAGCTTCAGAGAAAGAAATTGATAACTTCAGCGTTCTCTATCAGAGGCAAGGTATACATAAGACGTAAGCCAAATGAAGAGCTGCAGCTAGTATGCACAAGAGCAGATGTGAACACTCTTTTGAGCACAAGGGAATAAATATTTGCTTGCTATAAGAAATCTCTTCTACATTCTATAGCTTATTTTATTGTTATTATAATTTTATTATTTATCATAATTTTAATATTAGCTTTAAAATTTAGAGTAATGGCTTTGTATTCTCTGCATTTACTTTTTTCATATTTGCGCTATCAGCCTGTCTATATTCTGAAACCTCTTAATTTCTTTTATTTGCTTTTTTCCATTTCTTGATGCTTTCGTTTACTTGAGTTGCAAAAAGTATGTAAGCTTTTTCGCTGTCAAAGCGCAGTGCCAGTTTTGTTCTGAGCTGTAAAAGCTGTATGCGTTTTAAGGGCTAAAACAGCACACACAATATGATACGTGTACTAGGCAAGCAAAGAAACGGCTTAAAAATATGTCATCTTAATGCACAAAGCCTACCACCTAAACTAGATGAGTTTCGGCATCTTTTTGAGTCATCAGAAATAGATGTTATGTGCGTTTCCGAGACTTGGTTCGCTCAGTGGCACAGTGATGCAGTGTTCTGCTGATGGGTATAAACTTTTCGTGCAGATACAATCGGACATGGTGGTGGGGTTGTTGTATTTATTAAATATGGATTATGTTGTTAACTTGTATGACATCTGAACCTTTTTCTTCTATAGAGTACATTTATGTTGAAATAAATTCCCATCATACCAAAATACTCATAGGTTGTGTTTACAGGCCAAACAAATACGTTGCTTTTAATAACTTTCTAGAAGAAATTCACGACTGTACCTTAAATTATAATAATATTGTAGTTGTTGGATATTTCAATAGTGACTTGCTTCGTGAAAAAAAATGTTTCTTTAGCAAGGCAAACCTTTGCACTTTTCCCAGTAGATACCATAACGCCAACACATTTAACTCAAACTAGCAGTACTCTATTAGATATATTTGAAGATATACATGACCTTATTTTTATATCATATGACTTCGACCTCACGTATGAAGCAGTTGTCTATTCATACCCGGAATTCATGCATATTAATCATGTGCAACTCGAAGAAGCTGTTGATAGTATTCCTTGGAAAACTGTTTACGTCCTAAATACTACTAACGAGCACATCCGTTTTCTTCAAAATAATATCGCTTCACTTTTTGACCAAAATGCGCCTATTGTAGTGAAATACTCAAAAAATCGTAAGCGTAAAAAAAAAAACAAAACAAATGACTTCTTTTTTTCGTTTGGTATTCACTTGAGAAATGCCGAACGTCAAATTATAATTCTAGAAACGTCAATTCCATTGAATAATGCAAAATGGAAATAAGCACCACGTATTCTATTTCATGAAATAACGCAAATATGCAAATAAGCACCATCTATTGGTATGAAACGTAGCCGTAGCTTGGTGTGATATATCTCATAAACCGCTCGATCAAATTCAATCAAACTTTACAGGAACCATCCACATGATAGTCCAAATGTACCGTAGGAATTTGGTTGGATTTGATGGAGCCGCTCTCAAGTTATAAAGTAACACCAAAAATGTGCACTTATTTTTATTTATATAGATCATATCACTTGATAATTTCAATAAAGTAAAATTTAACAACTCAGTCGTAAGATTTGTTAACACCGCAAAAAATCTTGGAATGATTTTAAATAGAAATTTGACATGGAATAACCATATTTACAGTGCAATAGGCAAGGTTTATGGCATGCTTCGCTCACTTTGGACTACCCAACACTTTACCCCAGTGAAAATTCGACTGATGTTAGCTAAAACATATCTGTTACCTTATTGTGTGGATGTGAACTGTATGCCAATTGCGATATCTTGTGTCTTAGTAAACTAAATGTCGGGTTGGTGTCGAAATTCTGTATGTACAAAATTCTAAAAACAAAATTCTGATTGTTAAAATTCTGCTTTTTAAAATTCTGCTTTTTTAAAATTCTGCTTTCAAAATTCTGTATTACAAAATTCTGTATTACAAAATTCCGTATTACAAAATTCTGTATTAAAATATAATGTTAACAATGTTAAAGAGGTCATGTAATTATTTTGAAAAAGTGCGCCTTGCACAGTAATTCTGCGTAGAACACCTTTCTGCATAGGCGGCCTTCGGCCGCGCTTATAAAAAATAACCCTGGGCTACGCCATGCCAAGTCCGGGTGTGTGGTATAACCGTGGCTACCACCACGTAGTAGGCCTTCGGCCGCACTTTAAAAAAATAACCCTTAGCCGATCCAACACCGGCTACGCCATGCCATGATTCTGGAATTTTGACTTCCAGAATTAAACATGCAGAATTTTAGAAAGCAGAATTTTAAAAAGCAGAATTTTAAAAAGCAGAATTTTGTTAAAGCAGAATTTTTTTGCAATTTACAGAATTTTGTCACCCAGAATTTTGTAATACAGAATAATGCACGCTCCCCTAAATGTCCTCTATAACAATATGGCCAGATACGTGTATAGTGTTGATCGTTACGAGCACATCTCCATTTTCCCCAAGCGGATTTTTTCTACTCAATTCGATAACCTGCTACAATTAAAGTGCCTAACACTGCTTCATAAGATCATCACATCTCGAGAACCTGAATATCTCATGGACTGCCTTAAACTTAACAGATCACCTCGATCGTTCAACTTAACTACTATGAAGTACAACTGCCTAGTTACTGAACGTCAATTTTTTGTCTACGCTGTTCGCTTTTGGAACGCTCTGCCCCAAAAGCTCAATGCCATACAAAATACGCTGCCCTTCAAGAATGAGCTCATAAACGACCAAAAAGGCTATGCTCCCTTTCTCTTAGATTCTTCTTCTTTACTTTTTATTATATCCACAGACTTGTTATTCTCTGTTAAACAAATATGTTAAGCATATTTACTTGTCAAGTTTATTTTAAATGTTATTTTAAAGTTAATTAGAAGCTCAAACACTCTAAATTAACCTAAGGTTGTGTGTTTGATTAATGATATAATAAATAATGATAAGGTAGAAATCACTTCATGCGCCAATTAATACATTCAATTATAATAATCGACCTCATTTTGGAAAAGTTAAAAAAGTTATTTGGAACTACTAATACTATAAAATTAATAATATATTGAACCAAAAAATCAATCATTTTACGTGTTTGGCATAATTCTAGTTTTCTACTTTATCTAAAAATTACAGAAAAACGATTGCCAAAAATGCAAAAAGCATACATATATTCGAATTATTCAAACGAAAAATTGGAATATTCGCACACCCCTACTCAAATTATCATTTGATTCGCGCTTGCTGTCAGCTATCCAATACTGAGAAGGACAAGTTCCTTTGATATTGGAGCTGAATTTTATGAGTTTGCAAGTATTATACAAAATAATGAGTGAGGTTCAGGGTTGCGTGATTCTAAATCCTTCTTGATTTAAAATCAAACTAAAGTTAAAGTTAATGTTAAAGTTAAAGTTAAAGTTAAAGTTGAAGTTAAAGTTAAAGTTAAAGTTAAACTTAAAGTTAAAGTTAAAGTTAAAGTTAAAATTAAAGTTAAACTTAAAGTTAAAGTTAATTTTAAAGTTAAAATTAAAGTTAAAGTTAAGTTAAGTTAAGTTAAAGTTAAAGTTAAAAATAAAGTTAAAGTTGAAGACAAAACTTGAATTAATATCAAAGAAAACAAAATGTTGCATAAATATTATAATTGTATAAGTTGATAATTTGCAATAGCTTTACCGCGGTAGTCCCCGAGTGCCACACGTCCTTTTTTTTATTTTTTATTTGTTTCGGCATTCAAATAAAAAATAATTTTTATTTGTTATTTGATTCTTGAGGCGAATCAAGTTACTTTTTATTTTTTATTTGATTCGGCATTCAATTAAAAAATACTTTTTATTTGTTATTTGATTCTTCAGGCGAATCAAAGATACTTTTTATTTTTTATTTGATTCGGCATTCAAATAAAAAATACATTTTATTTGTTATTTGATTCTTCAGCCAGGTAGGTAGGTAGGTTGAACTGGCCGGTCCATGAGGACCTCACATAGACTGATTGAGTCCGTAGTGTTACCAGACGTTTGTTTTAACGACCAAACTGAAAAACCCTATCAAAAACCAGGACCTATGTTATAAAATAACTCCGTCCTCTTAGCAAATACTAGAAGCTTCCTAGGACTTAAGCCACTTGCTGCTTCTAGATCTGACAGCTGTATCACTCCTAATAGCTGGAGTCTTAGCCTGGCAAGTGCAGGGCACGAGCACAGAACGTGCTCGATCGTTTCCTCCTCCAACCCGCACTTCCTACATCTGCTATCACTGACCAAGCCTAGTTTAAAGGCATGTGACGCCAGAAGGCAGTGTCCAGTCAGAATACCCGTCATGAGTCTACAGTCCTCTCTTTTTAATGATAGGAGCAACTGTGTTAGTCTAAGGTTGTAAGACCTACACATAATCTTCGACACTTTACAGCCCCGCGCTTGAACCCACGCCTTTCCCGCTTGGTCGATCATGTGCACCTCTCGCCTTCGCTTAATCTCTCCGAATCTAATTGGGACATCTACGGAGCAAGCTTCAAGGGATGCGCCCTTTTTAGCTAGTTCATCCGCTTTTTCATTCCCATCTATTCCCATATGCCCTGGGACCCAGTATAGATGTATGCTTCTCCCTGTCCCGATTCTCTCCAGAGACTGCTTACACTCTAACACGCATTTAGATGCTGTGCTATGCGAGATTATTGCCTTAATTGCTGCTTGAGTGTCAATATAAAAGTTAACACGGTTGCAGCTTAAGCTATTCTCTTCCAGGGTTTCTACTGCTTTGGTTACGGCTAATATTTCCGCTTGGAAAACGCTACAGTAATCCGGCAGCCTGTAGGATCTACTTATTTCCGGATCAGCGCAGTATACCGCAGACCCTACTCCTTCCACTACTTTGGAACCATCGGTGTACACATGTATCGCCTCGTCCGCCATTTGCGCACCCTTGCGCCAACCGTCCACCTCTATTGTGGCCTTAAGATCTCCCTCGAAGCGCAGATAGGGAATCATGTAGTCTGTTCGTCTTGTGATTGATGACGCTATACTACTATGGCCATATGGTCGGCGCTCAAGCTGCCCCGAAGCACCGAGCCTGGCTGCGGTCGTTAACGCTTTGTTCTTTGCTACCAGGTCTACAGGTGGGATGTGCAAAATGGCATACAGTGCTTCCGTCGGGGTTGTTTTCAGGGCTCCCGTAATGCTAAGCATCGATAGTCTGCATACCCCCTCTAATTTTTTGAGGTATGTTGTTTTTTGTGTGGCTTTCCACCAAAAAAGAACTCCATAGTATAGAATAGGGCTTACAATCGCTGTAAAAACCCAATGAGAAAGAGAGGGCGATAGGCCCCACGTACACCCCAGCATTCTTTTACATGCGTAGAGTGCCGTTGAGGCCTTCTTGACCCTCTCCTCCACGTTGAGCTTCCATGACAGCTTACTGTCTAGGATGATTCCTAAATATTTTGTGCAAGGTTTCTCCTGTAAGGTCACCCCTCCTAACTTAGGCCTGGTCCAATTTGGGGCCTTGTACCTCTTTGTAAACAAGACCATATCCGTCTTCTCGACATTGACTTTCAACCCGACATTAGATGCCCAGGTATGAATATCGCGAAGCGCCCGATCCATCAAAGAACTAATCGTTGGAAGGCACTTTCCACTTATGACAATTGCAACGTCATCTGCGTAAGCCGTAAGTTTTACGGGTCCCTCATCGAATTGCTTGAGCAGTTGGTTGATGACCAGCGTCCACAGCAGAGGTGATAGCACCCCTCTCTGCGGCGTGCCCCTGTCCACTGATTTCGTGGCCTCGTGCAATCCCCATTGTGATGTAATCTTTCTGCAATTTAACATGCAGCCGATCCATCTGATTAATGCAGGATGTACTTTAATGTAATTAAGACCATCCATAATCGCCCATTTTGCAACATTATTGAAAGCCCCGGCAATGTCCAAGAAGACTCCTAGAGCATACTCCTTATATTCCAGGGATTTCTCTATGCTTATTACCAACCACCCTATGCAATGCGGTGTCTACCGAATTGCCTTTGGTGTACGCATGCTGTGTTGTGGAGAGTAGCTTTTCATCCACGTTGGACTTTATGTACACATCTATCAGCCTCTCAAAGGTTTTGAGCAGAAATGATGTTAAGCTAATGGGTCTATAGTCTTTGGAATACATGTGACCGATCTTCCCCGCCTTTGGTAGAAAAGCTACACGAGCAGTTCTCCAAGAGTGCGATACATGATTCAGTCGTATGCACCCATCGAATATTATTTTGAGCCATTCCACGACCGCCCTACTTGAGACTTGTAGCATGGCCGGGAATATACCATCTGAGCCCGGCGATTTAAACTTAGAAAACGTCTTCACTGCCCACTCGATCTTGGTATCGGTCACCAAGCCCGGCACTACTAGCTCCGTGATCGGAGTGTGAGTGATGTCTGCTGGCTCCTCTAAACCGTCTCCCGATGGGAAATGTGTATCGAGAAGCACCTCAAGGGATTCCTCACTATTACGTGACCATTCCCCGTTCTCTTTCTTTATTAGTCCCTGGACTATGTTTCCCTTTGCTAGGACATTTTTCAACCGTGCTGTTTCGCTGGAGCACTCTATGTCCGTACAGAAACTTTTCCATGAGTTTCTCTTCGCCCTGGTAATTTCACGCTTGTAGATCCTCAGTAGATCCCTGTACTCGTCCCGACACGCTTCGCTTTCCGCGGTCTTTGCGAGCTTAAACATTTCTTTAACCTGTCTTCTTAGAAGACTCAGCTCATTGCTCCACCATGACGGCTTTGCTTTTCCTCTGA